>NW_026020100.1:377109-1096832 GCF_900185275.1 Solanum verrucosum | reverse complement strand
CAGTTAATTTTTTTTTCTAATTAACTAATGTTTATATTGGACAGACATTTTGGAATGTGTATTCAACACACAAAAATCCAAAATATTTTCCAGAGCCAGAAAAATTTGACCCTTGTAGATTTGAAGGAAGTGGACCAGCACCATACACTTTTGTACCATTTGGTGGAGGACCAAGAATGTGTCCAGGAAAAGAATATGCAAGATTGGAAATTCTTGTTTTTATGTATAATGTTGTTACCAATTTCAAGTTAGAGAAATTGGTTCCACATGAAAAAATTATTTACCAATCATCACCTGTACCTCTCAATGGTCTCCCTGTTAGGATTCAACCCCATGGAAATTGAGCTTCAATCATCATTTGTGTCTCAGTTGCATGGTGATTGTCATCTCGTTACTTATTCAACCGAACCTATGAATACAATCAATAAAATTTTCATGTCGCACGGGGTTCCGCGCCTTGCAGCGGATATCCTAATTTAAACGAATTTTAACGGCGTCAAAAAAAGTTATCCTTTTTGTTTGATAATTAATTTTGTTGCCCTTTTGGAACAATTTAATACAAATTTAGTTTTTTTCAAATACAATTGACATAAAATACGAATCTCTCATCTATATTTGATTGGATATAATTGATACATAATAAGAATGACTACACTCATATGAATACAAATACAAAATAGTTTTTCGAACACAATTGATTAAAAAAACTTTCACTTATATTTTGATTGAATACAATTGATACATAATACATTTGAATGAATTTCTTCTTATTAATTGGCAAAGAGAAGGGGAGAAAAGGGAGATAGTTTGCTATAAAACCAACATATTGTGGTTTATTGTAATTTTTCTAAACTGTAGCTATATTTTTCATAAATATGTTGACATTTTTGCCTTGTTCCATAATTTTTCCTTAGTTTTAAGAGTGGATATAAATGGGCCAAAAAGATGAATAATAGAATAGTTTTAAAATCTTTTCGAATAGTTCAAGAGTACTTTTGGCCATTTTCCGTTCAAAGTTGAAATTGCCTAATTTGACTCTACTACCAATTAAAAGTAAAAAAAAAACTCCACATTTCAATATTTTCTCTCTAGTTCTTTTTCCCAAATCTCTCCACTCTCTCTACTGTTTCTCCATTGCTATCTCCTATACTTGTTTAAGAAATTTATTTGACTTGTACGATTTCAACATCTGGCAATTCTTCGTGCAAATTGGGGGTATAATATCTTATTGCTCTCTCTTGCATCTTATTAGAAGTCAGACCTGCTCCACAACTTCTCTGCTTATTGGGTTCGGACAGTTTCCTTGTCGGGTTCTAGATCTCCGCTACCGCTCTATGGATGGTTCCGAAAAGACTCTTCTTGAATCCATGGAACTTGATGAATCAATTTTCGGATCGAAGTTCTTAATTGTCTGTCATTCTCAATTCTAAATAACCAAAATACGTATTCATTATTTAGGTATTTATCCTAATTGCATATGTAAAACAAACTTTTTATTTTATTTTGCTTATTTTGTATTTACAATATCACTTTGTATACCAAATAGCTTGTATTTAGATTTGATTTCGTATTCGTCCTAATGGTATACCATCAAGCTTTGTATTTTTATTTGATTTTGTATTCATTCTCAATTCTAAATAACCAAAATACAGTTTATTTATGTTATATATGTATTCAGCCTAATTGCATCAGTAAAATAAATTTTGTATTTTATTTTGCTCATTTTGTATTTTCAATATCACTTTGTATACCAGATAGTTTATATGTAGATTTGATGTTGTATTCATTTTCAATTCTGAATAATCAAAATACAGCTTATTTACGTATTCATTATATAAGTATTCATACTAATTGCATTAGTAAAATATATTTTGTATTTTATTTGACTCATTTTGTATTTTCAATATCACTTTGTATATTAGATAGTTTGTATTTATATTTGAATTTGTATTCGTCCTAATGGTATACAATCGGTTTTTGAATTGTATGGTCTAACTTTTCAATTGAAATGAGTATTTATCGTGCTCAGTTTGTAAAAAGAAGTTCATCCGAAGTTTCGAATACACAAAATCATATTTAATGAAGTTCATCCGAATACATTTCAGATAAAATTATATTTAAAAAAGTTCAAATTAGTAAGGATAAAAAACTAAGGGAAATATTTTTACCTTTTTTGAAATATTTTCTCTCATGATTCTCTCCATTCTGTTATTAAATGTTTGTATTCTTTCAAATTAAATAAATACAATCAGCATAATAACAAACCAAATTATTGACATTTTAAATAAATATTGAAAGTGTTGACAAAGGGCCATATTAAATGTTAAAATATTGTTGTTTTGAAAATTTTCCCTTTAAAAATTGCTAAAGAAAAAAGGAACAATTCTTTTCTAAACGGACTACGAAGGAGAGGGTATATTTTCTTGATAAATTCCCATTGTTTTTAGATTGGTAAAGCGTTGGTGATCTCTGGAAATGCATGCATATAGAACATTTTATTATTAATTCAAGAAAGTTAAAAACAACTCAAGGACATTTTATTATTAATTCAAGAGGAAAATTACAAACAAGAAAAGTTCTAATAGACAAGAGAAAAAATACAAACAGGAAAAACTCTGCCAAACTTCATATCATACTGAGTTGAATTGAGCCTGAGTGAATCTAAATTAAAAGACATACACTGATCATGCTATGATTATAGTATGGAGACTATGAGTATAAGTTTTAATAGACAAAGTCTCCATACTTATCACCAGCTTGATCGGAGTATGTATCCATTATCCGTATATTAGATAGGATTAAAAATAAGTTGAACATAAATACATTTGATACAAAATACAAAAATAGTTTTTTCGAATACAATTAATATACAATACAAACTCTCACTTATCTTTGATTAAATACAATTGATACATACTCCATCTGTTTCAGAAAGCATGACCTACTTTCCTTTTTAGTTTGTTTAAAAAAGAATGATCTTTTTCTTTTTTTGGTAAAATTTTAATTTCAGCTTTCCACGTGTCATGTTTACGGCTATAACATTAAAGGACAATTTTGTACATTTAACATAACTTTAATATAGGATCACAAGATTCAAAATTCTTATTTATTTTCTTAAACTCCGTGCTAAGTCAAATTAGACCACTCTTTTGAAAACGAAGGGAGTAGTAAATTTGAATGAATTTCTTCTTATTGGCAAGAGGGAGAAAGTTTGCTATAAAACAACATATAGTGGTTTATTGTAATTTTTAAAAATGTTTCATAAATATGTTGGACATTTTTGCCTTTTTCCATAACTTTTTTTTCTTTGTTGGGAGTAGAAGTGAGACAAAAGGAGTATTTTTAGACAAATAGATAATGAGGGGTATTTTTAAAAAAATTCGAATGGTTTAAGGGTATTTTTGACCTTTTTTTCGTTCAAAGAATTGTTCTATTTCAATTGAAAAGGCAAAGGTTTAAGAACAAATATATATCCTACTTGCCATGTAAAAAGTCGAAATTAAAAAAATGCTAAAAATGAATAAAATCATTTTTTTAAACAGACTATAAAAGAGAGAGTATATTTCTTCCTTCATAACTTCCCAATATTTTTAGATTCGTAAATCATTGGTGATCTATGTAGTTCAGATCTCTGGAAATGCCTATTAGGATTTTATTATTAATTCAAGAAAGTTAAAAACAACTCAAGGACATTTTATAAAAAAAATAAAAAAATCAAGGACATTTTATTATTAATTTTAGAGGGAAAATTACAAACAAGAAAAAGGAAAAGGACACAATAAGGCATCCATCCAAACCTCATAACTCATAACTCTTAAGTTAGCCAGGTTAAATTTTAATTTATTCAAACATAATCGCCTTCCTTACAAGACTTAATCACTTTCACTAAGCCAAATCATAGTAAATTTCGATCAACCAAACATGAAAAAATTGAAAAAACATTATCAAGTGCATCTAATACACACCTTTTCAATGTTTTATCATTATTTTTCAAATATCATAACTCACGTAGCATTATATCATGACACATGTAATTATCAAAAGAGTGCTTACTATATATTATAATGGGAAAAAGGACAAATATATCCCAAACTATCGTAAATGGTATGCAGATACCCTCCGTCATACTTTAGGGACATTAGTGTCCTTACCGTCCAAAAACTAGAGCATATCTACCCTTTATACTAACGGAAATACACGTGTCATAATCTTATCCACCAACCCGACATCGGATCAATGGATAAGATTGCACCACGTGTCCTTATTTAATCTTCCGTTAGAGTGAAGGGCATATACGCTCTGGTTTTTGGACGGCAGGGGAACCAATGTCTCAAAAATATGAAAAAAAGTATCTACATATCATTTACGATAATTCGAAGTATATTTATCCTTTTTCTCTATTATAATTATAACTTCAAGTGCCAAAATAATTCCTCCGTTTCCGTCTTTCCAAGGCAATAACCATGATTCTCACTAGGACGGGACATCAAACCAAATCTAAATCAAAAGACATACATTGATCACACTGTGATTAGTACGGAGACTATGCTTATGAGTTTTAATAGACAAAGTCTTCATACTTATCACCAGCATGATCGGAGTGTATATTCTGTTTAATTATTAGATAGGATTAAAAGCAAGTTGAACATAAATATTTCTTTTTTGATTCCTTATATAATTTTTTTGCAATTCAAATTTTAGTTGAAAATCATTTTTTTTTTCATAAATTTAAACTGACGACAAATATAATATATATATATATATATATATTATTTTTTCTTTATCATAATCGTACTTATCTTCAATTTGAATTAAAAACAAAATTTTAATCATTATCTCACTTATCTTTAATTTGCATTTGAGTTGAAAAACGGATCTTTTACGAATATCTTTTAATTCTTTATTATTATATCCAACTTAAATTGAAGATAATTATCTTTTACCTCTTTATCATTATCCACCTTACCTGCAATTTGAATTTGAGTTGAACCGTAAATATCTCTTTATAAATAAAGTATTTTTTTTTAATATTAAGATTGATTTTGTTTTCATTCTTTCATTGAGTTGTATATTGTATATGATATATTTGCTGAGAAATTTATTTATTGAGGCACCTCAAGTTTATTTTTGTGATTATGCACTATTGTTTGATTTGAGGCATGATTTAATGTTTAACACTTAAATTTTAGTGATGTTCAGGGAGAAAAAGCTAAAAATAGTCTCTTATTTTAGGTTTAAACTGAGAGCGATCCTTCTTCTTTTACCTAGAATATTAATAATTTTATGTTCATATTTATAAATATGGGTGCACTTTTGATCCTTCGCCAAACTTTCGATTCATGATCGGACAAGCTACTCCAATATTACAAACACAGAAGACTATTAATGCTTCGAATAAAAATAACTTTGAATCTCAAGCACAAGAGGAAGTAATTTCGATCAAATCTATTTTCTATCAAGGACATATATAGCTACGTCACTTCTTATAATGTATCTTCTTTTTCTTTATTTGATTAAAATAAGAAGAATAGAAAAGTGTCAAAATATCCTTAAATTTTGTGAAATTAAATAAAAAAATTCTTCATTAATAGTTAGGTAAAAGAATACCCTTTCTGTTTACTGTTTGGCTCAAAAAATGGCATATGTTTATCAGGATAAGGACAAAGTAAAATAGAAACATTTTAGGATCAAAATATAAATAATAGAGATATTTTTTAAATTAATGACATAGACATTTTTTATAGGAAACTTATGCGATTAAACAAATTTATACTACTTAATTAGTCATCATAGTTATAGTTTGCTATAATTATCACTCGTGACTAATATTAACTGTTAATTACGTGGGATGGGTTCAAGTTTGTATGATTAGTCACATTTGTATAATTAGCCAGGTTTGTATAATTCGCAACTAACAATTCATTGTTTGATTTGTATGTATATGATGGTTTGTATTTGAATATGACGGTGATTTCCTTTGATTTTTGAGTTTTATCACCATATATATTCAATCTTTTTTGTATAGCTTTTTAAAGTTTGTATAAACATGTAGTTTTTGAATTTTGTATAATATAATATGTATAATGTAATTTGTATAATATAATTTGTTTAACTGTTTAAAGTTCAGATGTTTATGTTTGTATAAATTCGTTATATCGAGTTTTAAAATATTTGTACAATTTTGGAATTTGTATTACTCAATTATGCACATACAAGCGAATTATACAAACGTACCCGTGAATTATACAAACGAGATGCGAATTATACAAATTAGTGTCTCTCTCGCTCGCCTCTCTCCTCCCTCTCCCAATGCAATCTCGCTCACCTCTCTCCTCCCTCTCCCAATGCAATCTCGCTCACCTCTCTCCTCCCTCTCCCATTCTCGCTCTCCTCTCTCCTCCCCTAACATGTAGCTACGAATCGTAATTAACAAACTATAGCTATAAAGCCTTAAATTATTTTGAGTGGCTATATGCGAAAATTCTTTTTTTTAATCCAATTTCATCTAATTTAAAGACATTTTTAACCCTTTCGACCAAATATATATGAGTTTTAGGCTCCTATTTTCTGTTAAACATGCGCGTGATAGTTGGCTAAAGTAGTGTGCAAATGACATATATTCGTGGAAACATTCAATATTCAACTTTTGACCTTTTTTTATTTTCTTACTCTAATGTAATTTTTTTCCAACACTACAAAAAGTAAACTACAAAGCACTATGTTTCCACAAAAAATAATTTAAAACTCAATATTTAATTATTTTCATGATCTAATAATATAAAAGTTGATTCACCACTAGCTCCTATGATTTATTTTCTTTCTTTGCTCACACAGTTGCAATTTGTCTTTATATACAAATATTTTTAAAGTAACTTAGAGTTTATTTTTATTTTTGAGTAGTTCTTTGCATAAAGTTAATCGATCGAAGGAAATATAAGAGATATTTTGAATAAAGTTTTAATTTTTGCACCAATAGCATATGTTTAATGTTGCACTTCTTGTTAAACAGTTTTCTGCTAAATTTGAAAAACTCCTAAAAAAATATATTTTTATGACATTCTATAAGGAATGAGTCATAAAATCATATAAAAAAATAAAATAAATATCAGCAGACAAAAACGGACTTTGTAGTTGCTATAAAGGAGGAATAAAAAAACGTGATTTACCTGTGCTGCGTTTCTTTTAAAAAAAAAAATTGTAGATACTAACATATATTTTTTCTAAATTATTTTAATTAATTATCCTTAATAATAATGGATGATAACTTTATTTATGTTATTAGGCCAGCCCGTTCGACGCCCGACTATCTTAACTAGTTCTATCTATGAAAGTTTTTATTTTGAGCGAGGTACAATCAGGAGCGGCTCAAATCCATTGATGACCTAAGGTTAAAATTAAATTAGAGGCCTTAAAAAAAATTTAAAAATTTAAAATAAAAGCTATCAATTGAACAAGTAAATTCTTAAGTTTAGAATAATAAAAATGTAAGATTAGAAAAGAGAAAGTGAGAAAAAATAGAAGATAGGAAGAGAGAGGATAGAATATATAAAAATAAAATTAAAAAAAGAATAAGGTAAAAAAAAAAAGATAACTTGTACATTAAAAAAAAAAGTACACAACTTTTTATCAAAAAGGTAAAAAATAATTGTCAACTATCACTTCATTAATGCGGTTGGCATTTGTTGTCTTAGTTCTAATTTTTTTTTAAAAAATTTAATCCTACCTTATTAACTAAAAAATGGGGGCCCTAAAATTGGGGGCCTAAAGCCAATGACTTTTTTTTAACCCTTACCAGCCGCCCTGGGTACAATCAATAAAAGTTATATGAGGATCCATTAACATTTTGACACGTGGATTGTGGGTGACATTTAAAGCTATAAAATAAATCAAAAGGAGAGAGAATATGGGGTCCACGTCTAATACTATTAAATAAATTAGTAAAATATTGAATTAAAAGTGAATTGTGGGGCTCAATTTATCATATTCTAAGGAGAATTCTAGCACTCCTTCCTGGACTTTTCCTCTTCTTCTTCTTGAACATAAAACTCCTAAATTAAAAAAAAGTTTCATTCATTTCAAGCAAATTAGTTTCAGTAAAAAATCGTAGATGCATGTTCAACTATTTAAATTAAACATGCAATTTTCTTGAAGATTGGTGTTTCAACTATTTGGGATCTTGTCAATGTCAAAAAAAAGTTGATAGCATTAATGATGCTCAAGAAAATTGGAAAGTTGATGTTCAGATCTTGATTCTTTCCCTCTAAATCTTGCTCAATCACTTTGATCTTCGTCTATAATTTTCATTTGTCCATATTTTCCATATACAAATTTTTGTTAGCATAGATTTTCAACCTTTAAGAAGATAATAAAGATCGTCTATAAATGGTCTGATTTAATTGATAATTGATATGAATGCATATGTTGTTGCTTTTATTTTATTATTATTTTTAATAGAATTTGGTGTGGAATCAATATTTTCCTTTTAATTTTCAGTCAAACTTTACATTCTCTCTCCTTTTGATTTATTTTCCAGTTTTAAATGTCAATTGGGCCCACAATACATGTGTCAAAAAGTTAATGAATCCTCATACAACTTTTGTTGATTGTACCTCCTCGCTCAAAATAAAATTTTTCTATCCAAATAGTTAGAGATAAAAAGTTTTCTTTCACTATTGTGAATTCGCATCGCGTAGGTAAGGCTCAATTAAAAAAAAATATTTTTTATTAAGAATATTTTCATATCCAGAAAAGTCTAAACTTATGAAGTGAAAGTAAGGAGCGTGGGCCTGTGGGGTGGTGGAAATGGGACCTACAAGATTAAAGTTGAAAAGAAAAAAAAAATTCTTTCATTATTGAACACATTACACATCCATAGTCCTTTAAAATGAATTTGTGCAAGGACACTATCTCAAAAAAAAAAAATGGATCCCTTTGTTCTTTATTCTCTAGCATTTGCACTTCTTTACATTTCTCTCTATTTCATTTTCTTTATTCTCAAAGGCAATTACTCCAATAACAAACACACAATTCTTCCACCAGGCTCAAATGGATGGCCAATTCTTGGAGAAAACATTGACATGGCTTACTCATCATCCCCAGAGAAATTCATCCATGAAAGAATGGAAAAACACTCATCACAAGTCTTTAAAACCTCCCTCTTAGGTGAAAAAATCGCGATTTTTTGTGGCTCTAGTGGTAACAAGTTTTTGTTTTCAAATGAAAACAATCTTCTTACCACATGGTGGCCACCGTCTCTAACCAAACCACTCATGTGCCCAACTCAATCTCAATCTCAAAATTCTATCAAAAAAATTGCTCTTTTAAATCGTGGATTCCTACATGAGATCCTAAAACCCGAAAATCTCAAACAATACATCCCTTTTATGGATTCCATGGCTCGTGATCACTTAAAACAAGAATGGGTCCCTTTCAAAGAAGTCAAAATTTATCCTCTAGTAAAAAAATATACTTTCAGCTTGGCTTGCAAATTATTCCTATCAATAGAGGATTTTCAACACGTTAAAAAGTTATCGGACCCTTTCGTTCTTGTAACGTCCGGGATGTTTACCGTGCCAATTAATTTACCCGGTATGCCTTATAATCGCGCGATAAAAGGGGGAAAAATGGTGCGTGAGGAGCTTATGAAGATTATTAAAGAGAGGAAGAATGAGAAAAATAATTATAGTGATGATTTGTTGTCTCGACTTACAAGTTTTAGTGATGAAAATGGTCAATTTATGAATGATGCAGAGATTTACAATAATATTATAGGGTTACTTGTTGCAAGCTATGATACAACAAGTGCTGCTATCACTTTTGTCTTGAAATATCTTGCTGAGCTTCCAAAAATCTTTAACGAGGTTTATAAAGGTACTAATTCTTTATGGTTTTAGTAGTTTTATGCACACACAGATAATCAGATCACTTAAAATGTAATTATAGGTAACTTTAACTAATTTAGATTCCGTTTATCAAAGGATTCTAATTTGTTGGTAACCAACTTTTTTGTTGATAATTCTAGTTATTCTTATAGTAAATTGATTTGTAATCTAAAACAAATAGTAAGTATATGTTATAACATGTTAAATTACATAAATGATATGAAAATTTCATTTCATTGCGTTGCTGATGTATATAACTTTAATATATATGTTAGTTATTGACTTTGACAATTTTAAAGATTTTATTACACTATCAATATGAAATAACAAGTTAAATAATGCTTAAAATTAAGATGTATTTATTATTAACTTATGATTGTCATCTGAGCCGACAATCTCTCGAAAAGAACCTCTCTACCTCCACGAGGTAAGAGTAATAGGTTTGTGTACACTTGACTATCTATACTGAGAGTGAGCCTATTTTTTATTTTTTTTTACTAACGGTGAATATATAGGTTCTAAGGACTTATATATTATCTTCTTCTTTTTTTGTGTGTGGGTGTTTGAAATAGAACAAATGGAAATTAGAAAGTCAAAAGGTGAAGGAGAGTTGCTAAATTGGGATGATATCCAGAAAATGAAGTATTCATGGAATGTTGCATGTGAAGCAATAAGGCTAATGCCACCAGCTCAAGGTGCTTTTAGAGAAGCAATTACTGACTTCACATTTGGAGGATTTACTATCCCAAAAGGATGGAAGGTACCTTTCGAGATACTATTTCAGATGATCACTTAAAGTCTTAATTTAGTTTTCTAATTATGTTTATATATTGGACAGACATTTTGGAATGTGTATTCAACACACAAAAATCCAAAATATTTTCCAGAGCCAGAAAAATTTGACCCTTGTAGATTTGAAGGAAGTGGACCAGCACCATACACTTTTGTACCATTTGGTGGAGGACCAAGAATGTGTCCAGGAAAAGAATATGCAAGATTGGAAATTCTTGTTTTTATGTATAATGTTGTTACCAATTTCAAGTTAGAGAAATTGGTTCCACATGAAAAAATTATTTACCAATCATCACCTGTACCTCTCAATGGTCTCCCTGTTAGGATTCAACCCCATGGAAATTTAGCTTGAATCATCATTTGTGTCTCACAATATGTATGGTGATTGTCATCTCGTTGCTTATTCAACCGAACCTATGAATACAATCAATAAGATTTTCATTAGCTTCTTGTAATGTTATTTTTCCCCAATTGCATGACACTTTTCAAATGTCAATCATATCTCACCTAATACTTCCTTATATACTATTTTTTTAATGTATGTCCATGTCCTTTTATCTGGTTGTTCAGTCATAATCAATACTTTCATCATGGCCATTAAAATTTCCTTTGAAAGTGCTACGTATAATTGGCCATGCGAGAAAACATGTTGTGGAGATATAATTCAAGATTTGAGATTGTTTGACCATACACGCTTTAATTTATTAGTTTTTTATTACAAAATATAGATGTACTGAGAATTGCTTCCAAATGAATTTAAATGGATATCCTTCATTCTCTGGGTGATAGCGATTTTTTGGAATAAACACTTGCTTTATAGCATATTGTTTCGTTGTTCGTGTGTATGACATTGTTATCAAAACTTTTACAAATCAATCGTGTCCCATTACATAAACCATTTGATGGGTGCTTAAGCATCTATTTTTAATACACAATACAAGCTATTTGACTTATTTGAGTTCACTCTATTAGATTGATAGTGCTCCCTACACTAGAAAGACTTTTACGTTTAAATTAATTACTTATCTTAATAATAATCAATATATATTTCGAATGGACAATATAAGATTGGTCCCTCCATTTCATTTTACATCATGACAAGAAATTAAAAACTTTTTGAACTAGTGGATGGACCACATATTAAAATCATGATTTCAAATGGTGTGATATGGAACTAGTGTGATATGGGCATAATTTGAACTTATGATTTTAATTTTTTTTAAAATATAAAACTTGAATATTTTATTAAAAAACACTCATCATTTTAAGTTTTATGAAAAAATTCATGTTCGGTGTGAAGAGTAGGGATGTTCACGAGTCAGTTTGGATTGGTTATTGGTCAAAATTAAAACCAAACCAACTTAATCGGTTTTAAAATTATCAAAATCAAACCAAATATAATATATATTTATTGGTTTGATTGTTATCGATTTCGGTTCGGCTGTTCGATTATTAACCATAGATAAAAATAATCGAAACAGTTCATTCAAAATGTGAATAAAGTGACAACAATCCATTCAAAACGAAAATAGTTAGAATGACTGATATTACATAACGAAAATAGTTAGAATGACTAATATTACATAATTACCCCATTAAAGTAAGACTTATTTTTTAAAAAGACACTTGAACTTTGTAGGGGTCCTATTACCCCATTATTCTTATTTAGAATGAATTAATTGTCTCATTACGCTCCTACGTGGCATGCAGAGTGTAGTTCAATCTCTGATAGAGAGTGAACTGAACCAAAAAGTAAATAATATTTATTTAAGCATTTATTTAATTAGAAATATTATTTTTTCTTTCTTATTTATTTTATTGTACTTTCTCAATTCTTTATTTTTGTTATCTTCTTCCCAAATTTCAAAAGAACCAACTACCTCCACTCTATCTTCTTCAACTTAGAAGACCCATTTATTTCACTCATTTTTTTCCTTGTCTTCTTGCTTCTCTTTGTTACTTTTTCTTCTTTTGTCCCTTATTTTTTTCAAAATAATAATAATTGTAAACCTCCTTGATAACATTGTTCTTTTTTAAACATAAATAAATAAATTGTTATGTAGTTCTTTAGCATGTAAATAAAGAAATTTCTTCGATTTGAGAGTATTATAGAATTCCTTTACCTTCATCGCAATGGAGTTCTGCTGCATAATTATTATAATTTTGAAAAGGAGATGGTAGATTGGAGGTGATTATTAATTTTCAATTTATAATTTGTTAGTAATTTTATTTTTGAGTTAACAAAAATTTGATGATATTATGGTATTATAATAGTGACATGATGAAGACTACTCCGGAGAATTGATGAAGATGGCGGCTACGTCGAGGATTTCTGGGCAGCTAGAAGGACCGAAGAAGAGCAGAGGAGGGTAATGAAGAAAGAGAAAAAGAAAAAGAAAATGAAGTTAATAAAATAAGAAAAAAAACAAAAATGAAAATAAAGATAAAAAATTAAAATTTAACTCGTGGCAGATAATAAGTGGTGTGTGATTGCATTTCTTTTCTTGCAATTGAGGGTGGCTGAAAAATGGCATATTTACAACACTTTAAAATTGTTTAAGGGAGTACTAGGACCCCGCAAAGTTGAAGTGCCTTTTAAAAAAACATGTCTTACTTTAATGGGGTAATTATGTATTTTCTCTTGAATTTACTATGAATAAGCTTCAAAAATCATTATTTTGGCGGCCTAGAAGGAAGAGACAATGACATTTTCACTATCATTAATTATAGTCATAAACACTCATATACATGAAACCAATAAGATAAATATTCTCACATTGGGGACTTTTGCTTTCATAAGTAAATTATAAATAAAATTTGATGAAAATACATATAAGATCTTTAAAATTGTTTATTAAAATAAGGAAAAATGCATAAGTATCCCCCAGCCTATGCCCAAAATCTCTGAGACACACCTAACCTTTACTAAGGTCCTATTACCCCCCGAACTTATTTTATATATAATTTTCTATCCCTTTTCGGCCTACGTGGCACCATCTTGTGGGCCCAACGCGTGTTGACAATTTTTTCAAGGATAGTGCCACGTAGGCCGAAAAGTGGTAGAAAATTAATTAAAAAATAAGTTCGAGGGGGTAATAGGACCTTAGTAAAGGTTAGGTGTGTCTCAGGAATTTTGGGCATAGATTGGGGGGTACTTATGCATTTTCCCTTAAAATAATATGTTATGTATGTATAATAATTCAATATATGTATATAATTTATCGATTCGATACGGTTTTTCTTCAGTTTTTTCAAACAAAACTATAACCAACCCACATACTATCGGTTTTTAAAAATCTAAAACCAAACCACACCTAACCCAAATAAAATCGATTTAATTCGATTTTTCGGTTTGAATCAGTTTTTATCCAAACCGTGAACACCCCTAGGGAAGAGATTGTCCCTACTATATGAAAGATCCATTTGGATATATAGTGTCTAAAAAGTGTCCATTTTAACGCCGAACTCAATTATGGTTGCTCATTTGATAACATTATAGTATAAAATTGAGAAAAAAATTGATGATTTTCACAATTTATGAGATTTTAATATTTATGGAGAGAAAAAAAATACAAACTTAAATGTACAAACAAAAAACTTTAATTTTAAATTAAAATCATGATTTCATATAACACGTCTCCTCGATTTATCAAAAACCGTGCAATGTGCATTGCATGTAGTGGTGGTGGGGAGCGACAGTGTTGAATGCAGTGGGCAGCTAACAATATTTGACAGTTGATTTTAATATTTTCTTCACAAAAAGCCAAAGTTGGTGATGGCTAGCTTTTACTAGCAACAAAGTAAGTGGGATCCATTAATTTTCAGAAATAGGACATTAGTTGTTGGCGTTGCTTATCCTCATATATGTAAAACCGACCCTTTTGCTTCCTTTCCATTTTCTTGCTGTGTAATCCCACTCAGTTAAAATAGCAGGGGAAAAAATAGCATGTTTAATCTGGTTTGTCTTCATTACTTTTGCTTCTTATTGATTGGATTTCATCAATTGGCGGATTAATTAGGGCTTTAGTCTTGTTGTCCATTCATATTTGTTGTCCTAGTATTGCCCCTGTCCTTCCATTTTTGTTACTGTTTGTTATTCGAATATCATATTGTTCTCTGTTGTTTGGATTGTTTTTACTTTTGAGTCGAGGGTTTATCGAAAATAACATTGCGTACACTTTATCCTCTTCAGACCCCATTTTGTGAGACTACAGTGGGGATATGTTGTTGTTGTGTATACTCTATCCTCTTCTGACACTACTTTGCGGGACTACACTGTTGTTGTTGTAGTAGTTGGATCTTGGTGATGTTTTGGTGAAAGAAATGCTTACTTTGTTGATCAACTTGTAACAGAGTATCATTTTGGAGAAAGATTGAATTTTTATGTGAGTTCGATGTGTAAATAAAGAGAGCATATATGGGGGGGTTTTCAGGATTTTGTTTTGAAATCTTTGTTTCTATGTAATTTACTTTTCTGTTGGAGGTTGGTCTGAGGGTGGGGGTAGGATGTTAGATGGGGATGCTGTCATTTAGTTTATGGAAATTAGCTTCTAGTAGAAAAATTAAATGTAGGTTTCAATGAACTTGGTTAGGAATTTCTGTTAGAAGATAGGAGACGGCTTTCTTGTGGTAGTAATTGCGAACATCTCTCCTCTTCTCTTAGTGTGCACAGTTTGCTTACAGACGGCACGTCTCTCTATCTTAGTTTCTTTAAATTTCAAAGCACTTAAAGTGTATAAATATCTTGATTTGGGATTATGAACAGAATAGAGAGCTTTAACTAATTTTCTCAAATAACTAACTACACTCATTTCCGGATCACCAGACTAGGATTGAGCAACAAATTTCGCAATCTAAAACGCATATCGCATGGAACAACAGGCTAATCAAAGCAGTGATAATCATGATGTTACTGGAATAAAAGAATGGGATCCAAGAGCCATGCTTCGAAGTATGTCTTTTCTTGAACAAAAGATTCATCAACTCCGGGAGCTGGTGCGTATAATTGTTGACCACAGAAGTCTAGCTGGGATTCAGGGAAGTGACCTTTCAATTCAGCAACAACAGCTAATAACAACTGATCTTACCTCTATTATTATTCAATTGATATCAACTGCCGGGAGTCTTCTTCCAACCGTGAAGCATCAAGCGAATCCACCTACCAAGCAACTCGAGCAGTTTGGTGGTGCCTCCATTCTTTCTGAAACAGGTACTAATGTTGGTGCTCTGACATGTAATGTTAATGTGACTAAGGCAAAAGATCAGCTCAGCCATGTTGATCAAATGGGAGATTGTTCTGTTGATGAACATGAGGCGAAAGATGAAGATGAACCCCATGAGGAAGAGAACCTTCCTCCTGGTTCCTACGAGATTCTGCAGCTGGAGAAAGAGGAAATTCTTGCACCTCACACTCACTTTTGCACAATTTGTGGGAAGGGATTTAAGAGAGATGCCAATTTGCGGATGCACATGAGGGGTCATGGGGATGAATACAAAACTTCAGCTGCTCTTGCAAAGCCTCACAAGGATTCCAACTCTGGGACGACGCTTATTAAAAGGTATTCCTGTCCTTCTGTTGGTTGCAAGCGCAATAAAGAGCACAAAAAGTTTCAGCCACTGAAGACTATCTTATGTGTGAGAAACCATTACAGAAGAACCCACTGTGAGAAAAGATATGCTTGTAGTAGGTGCAATTTGAAGAAATTTTCAGTTATTGCAGATCTTAGAACACATGAGAAACATTGTGGTAAAGATAAATGGCTTTGTTCTTGTGGAACAACCTTTTCCAGGAAAGACAAGCTTTTCGGGCACATTTCCCTTTTCCAAGGACACACACCTGCAATTCCTCTAGATGAAACCAAAGGTCTTGCTCGGACATCCGATCAAGGCCAAACCAATGATGCAACTACAATGCCTGGAAATATAGATTTTGAGGTAAATGTTCAGAATGACAGTGGACTTCAAAATACTATGAATGTTAAAGGGAGTACAGATAACCCTGACAGTTATTTCTCATCTTTGAACTTTGAAACTAGCAAGCTTAACGAACTGCAAGAGTTTCCTCAACCACCATTTGAGGACCAAGAAAACTTATTCTCTTTTCTACTGTCAGGTTCATGTAATTACCCCCGGAAGGTTGGAAAAAACATAGGTTCTACTACATTGGAATAGTTCAAGTGAATTTGTCTTTGGTTTAATGCTGTCTAGTTTTCTTATTATGTCAGTTCTTTGTGAATAAATGACATCTTTCATTAGTGTGCATTGCTCTTTTTGACTGCTTAAAAATGTTATATCTGGCTTCGACTAGGTACTTGGCAAGTCAACAATATCAGAATATTTTTTTATTAATATGCTTTTAGTTACAAACAGACTTCATTAACATACTTCTCCTTAATTAGTTTCACAAGAGAATCTGGATACAGATGATAACAACTATTTAACAAAGTGCTGAACTAAAACTAACATTGAATTTGTTTTTGAAGATATTGGACTACAGATATAGATACATGTACAAAAGCTTCACAACGTTACCTGATTTCATTGAGAAAATCTGTGAATCATCTAGAATCAATTATGAAAAACTAGAAGTTTCAAAAGACAAAAACAATGACCATTTACATGTCTAGATGTGGTCATAAGATCTGAATTCATCTTTGACATCTTTGATAAGAAGGGGAACGCTCAGTTAGATGGTTCAGCTGGATGAACATATTTGCCTATGATAATTCTTATGGAGCAAGCAGCTTCCTTAAGGGTGAATCTCTACCTAGCTAACTGTGCTGCCTGAACAGATTTGCCTATAATGAGAATTATGAAGCAATATCAGCTTCAAGCCTTTTGCTGCTTGTCCTGACTTTGATGTCTTCCTTAGAGGTCCAAGAACAAAGTCATCCACACATGACCAAGTGCTTCCCCTGGGAGAGCTGTCTTTCCAGAGAAACCTCTCAGAGAATGGGTTCACCAGACTCTCTTGGAAATCTTCTGCTGTCTCACAGATTATACCCTGCCAATCAATAAACAAAAATAAATGTCAGTCTTGTTTTCTAAAGGGTGTGGTGGGATGTGGAAGGGAGGATATGCTGACATGTTGTTGTGGTCTTACTTCTGCCATCGCCTTGATCTTCATAGTAAGATCATTGCTAAGGAGAACAAGTTGTCCATCTCTGTTAGTTCTTTTGAAGAGGAGGGCATATTCAAGGATATGATCCTCTGCTGTGGGTGAAACAATTTCCGCTAGACCACAATGTGGAGAGGATAGAACTGAGCCGACTGGAAAGATGCCATTCTCCTCATTGAAAAAATACGGTGGTGCAGTTGCAGGAGGAGTTGGTGCCACTGGCCTTGTTTCCTCTACACAACTCTGCACATGAACCCATGATTTTGCATTTACCATGCAATCATCTATCCAGTCTAATGCTGCAAATACTTCTGTTGCTCTTCTGAAAAAGCTGGCACGTCTCTTCATGTAATCCAGTTCTCTTAAGACTAATATCAAGGAATAGATAAAGATCACATAAAGCGGTTTTGGAAAGAAAAGTTACTGAAATATTTGAGGATGTTAGGAACTTTTCTGAGGGAGTGCTAAAGTAAGTTCATTACCAATTCTGGGAATTATCAGGCAAGTCCCTTTCAGACCTTGCAAAAGCTGCAAAGCTTTTCTTGACTCTTTGGTTAACAAAGAGGTGATATCCACTACCATGGTCCACCTCCTTTTCTCTTCCCTGGCATTGTTATTCTGTGGATATTGTTTTAACGATAGATTAGAAATCTTAAAGAAGTTATTTAACATAAGAAGCATGTCAATGAACTTACAGCAAAGGGGCATGCCTCAATGATTTCTTGACACTTGACTGGTTTAGCATTCAACTTGACCTTCCGTTCTGGAGATTCTGATTTGGTCTTGTTGGGGGAGTTGGCCACAAGCAGAGGTTGAAATGGTACTCTATCTGTTCTGTTCTTCAGCATGGTTACCTCCATTCTTGCCTTATTTCTAGAAGCAAGACTAGCTGATATTTTCTCTTCAAGAACTTTGTCATTCAAATTTTCTTTCGCAAATGGTTTTCGTTGCTTTACCTCCTCTATGTTTCCCTTCTTTATTGATCTCATTGAATAACTATCAGGTGTCATATTCTCTTTATCTGGAGTGAAAATTTGTTCACTATTCTTACTCATATTTGAGAGAATTGTAGATGATTCGACATTTTCTGTGTAATATTCAAGACCTTCAGCTTGTGTGAGTATGGAATCAAAAGTCTCTTTCATTGGGGAAGATCTAAAAGATTTTGGATTCTTAATTTGTTCTGAACAGCTCATCTTCTTCATTGACCTTGGTGAATGAGTGTTTGCGTAAAAATCCACTTTGTCCAGAGTAAAATTCTCTTCACCATTCTCATCCATACAACAAGAAAGCATAGGTTTTGTAGTTTGTCCATCAGTAAGACATGAGTTCTTCTCGGACCCAAGTAAGAGAGAACTAGGAACATGGTTCTCTTTGTCTGGAGTGAAGGCATCTTCTTCATCCTTGTTTCCTCTAGAAAAAGGATCATTGAAAACTGATTCCATTGCAACCTTCTCAGGATCAAGTGTGTGAACTTCAGTATCAATGTCAACTTTTTCAATAAAAGCTCTATCTCGACCAGTTTGAATCTGAACACTGGAACATTTTCCCCGTCTAGACCAAATGTTCAAACATCTTTGCTGAGATCGTACTGGAGTACTATCTGCATTTTCTGTTCGGATCCCTCCTGAGACAAGAAGGGCTCGCGGACTGCTGTTTTCTTGGTCAGGTTCGTAAGCAGGCTGCAGCAAACTGATTTCACTCTCTCCATGTATTTTCTCAAGTGGATTTATGTTTACTTCCTCATCACCATAGGGAAATGAGGACTTCATCTCCTCAGGCATTGGAGGAGCTGACGGAGTTGGACATTTAATGTATGGCAACAAACTCGAACAAGAAAATGATGAATCTTGATCCTGCATCAAATCATCACCCTCATTCTGAAGAGCAAAGCCATTCTCATCCTAGAAAAAATATATGATAAATTAGACACTAAGGGGACAAAATAGTTGAAAACATACAGGTGTATACTACTACTACTACTACAGCTCACCTGATGTTCTTTCTCATCCATTTCTTTGAATGGTTCTGCCTCACCTAGTGGAGCTACAAATGGATTCTCCAAATCATATGCGCGACTTATTGGAATCCAGTGCAGCATGTATTCCCTTCTTGAACCTCCTAGCTTCATCTTATCGCCCTCTTTCAACTCAACTCGAACCCCTGGTTCAATCTTGTTTCCAGAAATCCATGACCCATGGACTGAAGCAGCAACAAATCATAGTGAGAAACTTGAGAAACAATAAAAAGAAATGTGAATTCATGGATTTCTTGTCTAGTCAAGAGAAAATGATTTTCAAGGAACAACAATACATTCATAAAAATCCCTAATATGCTAGACTAAGAAAAAACTGATGTAAAATTTCACTTTTTGATTTAAAATCGTCCTAATTGTAGAAAAATAACCTTCTTTTGGGGCGGACTAAAAAGGGAAGTATCATGCAAATTGGACAAAAAGAGTATTATCTTTCTGGTATGCTGACCTCATACAAAATCAAGAAATCTACATACTTAATACTGAAACAGCAAGAAAAATTTCTCAAAGGCAGAGTTTGATTTAGGAGTTACCCGAAGACAGATCAATAACAGAGAGGGAATGAGAAGAGGGATTAGAGTGAATTCGGAGGTGAAATCTGCTAATGCTTGGGTGTTCCAATACAATGTTACAATCTGGGTGTCTTCCAACTACCAAAATCTCTTCAAATTCTTGATTTGCTGTGATTGCAACAGGTGTTGCCGGGGGATTGTCAAGAAGAAAGATGTTCTTGAGGATGGCGCCATTCTTTAGCACTGTAAACACTGGAATCTTCTTCTCATCTTCACTCTGCGAATTGGGTTTTCCCAAAGATTCTTGCTTTTCCGCCATGGGAGAGAGAAGAGAAAGAGACAGAGGATTTGTTACAAAGAAAGGGATAAGAGGGTTGTGTTTTTGAAATGAAATCTTGAAAAAGTGACCGTTAGCTGTAATAGAGTTTTTTTTTTTTTGTTGTTGTTTTCTTAGGGTGGATTTTTTTTTTTTTTTTACATATACGGCTTGAGACTTCTAGTTAAGGGTGGACTATTTAGGGTTAAAAAAATATAGTGCTTGAAATTTGAACTTAGAGCCTCAGAGTGAATTTTGAACCTCCTCAACAACTAATCTAACCTTTGTAATAGTTATTGACTCTCCAGATCCATCCTTGTCTATGCACCTATATATTTTTTTATGACAAGAAAAATCCGCAGCCGCTACTCTTTGGGTGCGCGCACAAGGTAAAACCCCCACTCCTATGCAATAGTTCGCAAACCACATAGGAGAGGTAACCCGCACTAGACAAGCCTGGTGCGACGAGCTCGACCCAGAAATGTAAATCCCTTGCTTTCGCTGGCAAGGGGTTTCGAACTTGAGACCTCCAACATTAATGTATCAAGCCTAAACCACTGGGCCAACCCGAAGGGTGTCTATGCACCTATTTTACTTGGTATGTGCACACATTTTGTGTGTGTAACCCCACACAATTTTAAAGAATCATACAAATATTACTCCATTATCATAATCTTTGCGACATTCATGTGATGTAGTTTGACTTGACATTAAATTTAAGAAAGATAGACTAACTTTTGAAATTTTTGGTTTATATAAATAAGTACTCTCTCCGTTTAAAAAAGAATGACCTAATTTTACTTGACACGGAGTTTAAGAAAATAAAGAAGACTTAAATCTTGAAGTCCTAAATTAAAGTTATGTCAACTGTACAAAATTGTCTTTTAATCTTGTGATCTTAAACATGCCACGTGAAAAACTGAAATTAAAATATTACAAAAAAAAGAAAGAGGTCATATTTTTTAAAACTGACTAAAAAGGAAATGAAGTCATTCTTTTTAAAATGGATGGAGTAAATGTTTGTGTCACTATAAATCAATTTATTAAAGATAAAATTAATACTTTAAAGTTAAATTGTTGGTACTAAATATAAAAATGTATCACTCTTTTAGAACTAACTAAAAAAGAAAGTGAGTTATATAAATTAGACATACGAAGGATATTCTATGGATGTTGAGGTAGACAAGCGATTTATCTTTGTGAGACAAAAAAACAAGAAGAAAGACAGGTACAGTGTGGTAAGCAAAGAAATACTCTCAAAACACTCCATTCATAAGGAACAAAGGAGCAAGGACCAATATAGGAGAAACAAAGAACAAGCTTTTGATTATTAAGGTTAAAATAAATAGAACATTATGTACATATGATGATGGAATTGTAGCAGTCACATTCATTCACTCCCCCTAAAAAGCTCAAATCTCTATCAAACCTATCCACCAGCTCTTGCAAGCACAGAGGTTTCAAGATACCAGACAATTACCAAAACAGGCCAAGCACAGAGGTTTCAAGATACCAGACAATACCAAAACAGGCCAGAATACTTTCACTCATCATAGTACCCTAAATTTACCAGAAAATTTGCACCAGAACAGATAGCAGATTTTGAACGCTATTCTGATAACTGGTTCCCCATCACAAACTAGGCCATAATACAACGGCAGCAGAGGAAAATGATCGGCTCATGCAGAAACGCAGCCATTAGCATAAAGAAGATAACCAAATGCAGCAGAAAATGATGCCTCAAATAAAGGATCCCCTCTCTGCCAACCCAGCTATATCAGTTTACCATTATGTACCTCGGATTGTGTCCACTCTATCAATGACATCCAAAGCTTTGAGTCTATCAATGTCAAAATTGATCACTGGAACAGAAGACGGTCTCCTAATGGGAAAGGGGTCCTTCTTGGTTTCACGTATAGGGGAATGGTTACTACTCTTGCTCAGCCTGTGGAACTTGCTCAACCTAGTTCTTGCAGTATCGAATTCTTGGGACTTGCTAATTCCGGGTGTCAGTTTTCTCTTGCTTACATCTCGAAGCATCTCTTGGTCTTCAATTGTTAATGTGGAAGATGGAGAACTTGGCTTGTGTGTTAACTGATTCATCTTTTGATTAGGGTAACAGCATGGAGATTTCACTGGAGATCTGATTCCGCCATTTGTAGAACTTCTCGACTGAGTGACAAGATAGTGAAGCCACACCACCAGTTCAAGAATATAAGCTTCAGTTTTCTCCTTATCAGCATGATATAGTGTCTCAATTCGAAGTAGATCAGTCTGTCCAGCAGGTTTCCTGTTCATTTCAGACCAAATGAATATAAATACTTGCCATAAAATTGGTTCAATCGGTAAAGAACAAGTTTCTTATAATTGAGCTCACCCTGTATTTGCCCATTCTCCAACCCATCCAAAGCCATGGTGGGCCCTGTAAAGTAAGAGTAAAGGAAGTGGATCTACATCAGAAAAAAGGAGACGGAGAGGATAGTTTAATAACACATATACCTTTTCACACAAAATGGACAGAAGTTGAGGGAAGAAAACTCCAATGCAACTCCTTAGTAGGCCAAAGGCCTGAGCAGTGTTGTGAAAGGCGATTGGCGACGAGGCGAGGCGACCCTTCATCGCCTTTTACCTTTGTGGCAAGGCGATCTTCAAAAGGCGACGCCATGACGACAAAAGGCAAGAGGCAAGAAGCGAGAAAGCCTAGAAAGGCGCCGCCTTTTGTATTTTCTTAAAAAAAGGCGACCAATTTAGGGTTTTAAAAGTTAAAAGGTAATTTTAGGGTTTTTGACTAGACTCCTCCGGCAACTAGGCAGACTTTTCCGGAGACTTCAAAGTCTAACCAATACATATTTCTTCTTTTCTTCTTCCTCTGTTCTTTTTCCTTCTTCTTCATCAGACTTTAGAGTCACTTCTACCTTTGTTTTGACTTTTGTTCTATTTTTTCTCATTCAAGTTCTAGACTTTTAGTATGTACTATCTATTTTTAGTTTTTGAATTGAAAAAATTGCTAATATGTTATTGTTTGATTATTTACATATGCAATTAAATATTTTAATTTTTTGGTATTAAATGGTGCCGCACTTCAAAAAGGCGAGCACCTCGCCGCTCGCCTTGCCTTATGGCGAGGCAGACCCTTGTCGCCTTTTATCGCCTTTCGCCGTCCAAAACATTGGGCCTGAGTTATTAAGGAGAAAAATAAGGATGCTATACTGATAAGATGAGATACTACACTTGATCTTAGCCAAGGAACTGAAACATAAGCACATCAAGGAATCTAATAAGAAGCAACTCTTTTTTACATTCTTTCACCATCAAAACCAAAACACAGAAACAAGACACTCTTTTGCTTTCCTTTCTTCTACATGATTTTATTTTTTTCTAATACAAATATACTATATGGGCAAACAATATAGCATTCTTCATGCAATTGCCCTTATTTAACATTGCTCAATTTAGCTCATTTAAAATCTACAAGAGAAAAAGAAAGATAACCTCCAAGCATACAACCCCAATGAATAATGAAATCTATCATTTTCTTAAAAAAAAATCTTTGTTTTTAGTACGATCTGGCTTCACATCCCTCACCTATCGGAACACCAGTCTCAAGAAAACTCAAATTAGAATTAATTTAGAGTACCCACTGATATAATATAGCTGACCAGAAAAGCCTCTTTGGACTAAGAAACATATGAAGAATCACTGGAAAGCTGTAATTGAAGAATATATTGCTAGGAAATTGATGTTTTACTTGGTTGTGTTGGTTGCCATGGGAACAAGCCACTGCAGCGTTTTCTCCATTTCAGCCTTGATTTGTTGCACAGTTAACTGCACAATAAGAGTATCTGGAGTATTACTAACATTCAACGGCCTAGAAGGCAGAAACTTGAGGATACCCCACAAAAAACCCTTGAAAGGCAAAATAAAGAGTACCTCTTCCTTGAGCTGGAAGGATTGTAATTTGAATCGCAAAGCTGACTTAATGCTTGGTGGCAACCCTTGGTATAAAGCATCTCTTGTATTTGGGGGCACCGAACCGGATCGTGTGACCTGATCATATAAAATATGATACTCACTTTATGTTTCTGATTAGAAATGTCAACAAATAACATAATTTTACAAATATTTTTCATACAATTCAACAACATTACTAATCCAGAATACCAATTTGTTACAATTACAGCACGATTGTGAGACTGTAAGAAGTATGATTCCATTACTTAGGCACCTCTACTGACTGAAGAAAGAGAGCTAAACTGGAGAAACACCCGAATTTAGGGTACTACAGTAACTGCTATGCTGCTCGGACATGAATGCGGATCTAAGGGTCGGATTCTTCATCACATAAATTTTAGGATTCGGGTATGAATCCGAGTTCGGATACGGGTGCAGGGATATGACCAATAAATGTTTATTACGACATAAAAAGTAAATATATCGATTAGTTAAAGTTATAGAACTAAAACTAATAAAACTTCATTTCTTCTAAACACCAATATTTTATTCTTATCTCACGTAATAGAAAAGCGTTCTCATATATATGACATAAACCCATAAATCAAACTAAATACCCAATCAATCTATACTTCTCGGTCTAGAATGTGGTCAAAGTACCCAAGATAAGTTGACCAAATCAGTTATGGATCCCACACCCACATCCATGTCGTGTCAGCATGGGTGCGGCAGGGATTTTGAAGAGTCCGCCTAAACATAGAGAGTAAGCATTTCTCATAAAAATTCTCATACAATGTATCTAGCTTGCCTAGCGAGAATATTTATTAGAAATTTAACTCATAAAAATAGCATTGGCACCACAACTATGACTGGGTTACCAAAAAATCTCATTTGAACTAATCTACGTTCCAGCTAAGTGAGTAACAATTGACTTCCAAATATTTACAGGTCCCCAAGACCCGAACATGAGGCATACCATAAAGTTTGGGTAACAAAGAAAAGATTATAAGCTATACATGAGGACCATAAAGTTTGGGTAACATAGAAAAGATTTTAAAAAAAAACAAACGAAGTCAAACATCAAATTCAAGTCAAAAACAAAAAAAAATGCCTAAGTTAATATAAAAACCCACCTACAAATGATTCGAGTTCTTCAAAAAGAAAAAAAAAATACAATACTAAAACAGGAAGTGAGATGATGAAAACCATGAAAGCACTTGAGAGTAAGATTTCAAATGCCTTCTATAGTGGATCACAACCTTAAAGTACTGCTATCTTCACATGAACAATTCACCTGATCTTGGGAGTTCTAGCTATCGATTTAAAATTCTAATTCTGATATGAGATTCACAAAGACAATCGCAATTTGAGTATTTTCACTGTGGCAGTTCTTGCAACATTTGTTTTTGGTCCAATTGATAGACCTCCATTCTTTATTGTGATTCCTGATAGATATTAGAGCATACAGCTTTATGAAACATATAAAGAGATGAGAGAATATCTATTGGGATTAAGATGATGATTTACAAGGAAGATAAATGCTTGATATATTTATGACGAGAAACAAAAAAAGTAGTTTAGCTTAATGGAGGAAAAGATGTCAACTTCATTCCACATTTCCATTAAGGAAATGAATGAAATCAAAAGATTAAATGATAGCGTCAAAAATGCTGATTCTCTAATAATTGTATGTGCATGAGATGCTTACAAGCGTATCAATCTGAGTAATGATATTTGCATAATGTAATGCAAGACCAGCAGATCCTAATCTCTGATGGTTGTTTTTTATTGGTCGGTCTCCATCTGCAAGGTTTGGCAAAACTATAGCAGTCAGGTAAAAAATTGTACAATTCAGTCACTCAAAAAAAAATTGAAGACATGAAAGAAATGATTTAACTCTAAACGCTCAGCACCTATAGAATACGAGTTAAAAAAATATTTAACTGTTTCGATTGATTTTGTATGTTCCTGCCTTATAAAACAAAATATACCTTCCTTATAGGAACAAATGAATCAGTATTATGAGCTGTAATATAAGCATAGGCAATAACAAACAAGCAAGGATTGTTCTGCCATGACAATGACTTCTGACTCTCTTAGTTGCATAATAAAATCCGATAACTCATAGTTCACCCTAGATTATGATTTTCGTTGATCACCACACGTGCATCAGCAACAGTAACTGTTTGTACATAACAGATAAAATTGATAGGTAGCCGTTGGTAAAACAGATCTTTACTCACCTAGTGAATAGCAGGACGCGCTAATTTTCTAGTCTATAATGTAGAAACAAATTGTTGTTTACACTTAAAACTAAACGAGCAATTGACACAAGCAAAATGTAAATCTTAAAGTTAATCACGATATAGACAGACAACAATGATCCAAGAATCATGATAAAAAGTTAACTTGAAGTTTCCAAAGCATTACCAGTGTTGCCAAACGCAGCATGGATCTCCAAATGGAGGAAGTGGACAATGTCCACAAGCTTTTCCATCACCTTCAATTATGGCAAAGCAGATGTTAGGATAGTCAATTGAAATTTGAAAGGAACCTCGACAATTTATCTTAAACAGACCATCCATCTTGTGCAGTAAGCAGAAACTAGATACCACATTACCAGTATCAAATTTAAGATCAAAGTAAAAGATAAAGCAGGACTGAATTGCTACCTCTTCCAATATCTTCGACCAGAGAGACTTCTTTTTCAAACTTTTAACATGTTTCTTTTGACTTTTCAACTCTGCTCTCAAAATTGCAAGGCTATCTCCTGCATATTTATATGTTAAAAGGAATATAAGAAATCAGTAGGAAGAAAACAGATACTAAAGACAAAAGTAAAAGAAGAAAATGCAAGAGTAAACAAAGGTTACTAGATTAAGTAACAAGAGTCTCACGTCCTCCACAGAATCACATGACATTACACAAACAAACTTTACACCAACTAAAAGTACAGAATAATCTCGACAAACAGTAACCACAAGGAAACAATGTCCTCAATGCTGTTTAGAATCAGTAAGATGTCTATATATCTATATTTTTGAACTAGTTATCAGATTCAATATGATGTTCCTAAATCTAATTGATTCCCAATATTCTCCAGCTATGACTTCCATCCATAGAGCTTGCTTCTCTTTTGCAAATGAAGGTGTAGGAGGACTTCAATGGCAGCATCAGAATTAAAAGTGGACTTGAGCCAACCAGGTCTTAAACCATGTTCAGAATACATATCTAGAAAACAACAATAGTAGCTAGAATCTACCCGTTCAAGATTTCTTCATTAAGCTATTTGTAGCACCCTGTGGAAACCCAAGCAGGAGTGTTCTGTCTAGGCCCACAATACTTAACATGCTGGTGATTAAGTTCCTAATGATATGAGAAACTGGAGGAAGTTCATTGTATAGAAATAGTTTATATAAACTTAGAGCTAATGCAGATCTGCTAATTTAAAATAGTTAGGTAAAGAAGATAGAGAACAATATGAATATATGTGGATAGATGACCTTTCTGAGTAGCATTTGAAGTATCCTCTTCTTGGGCTTTACGTCGACAATCTTGTTCAATTCTGTCCAATGCATGCAATTCATGGTACAGTTCCTGCAAAGATCATAATAATTACAATTTACTCGAACCAGATACTTGTTTACAATTTATGACAATATAATAATTTGACAGTAACAAAAGAGAACAACATATACCACTAGGTAAGAAATTGTCCAAAAAATACCTACTCAGAATCAACGTAGTGTTAGGTAAAAATAGAACCAATTGAACAACATGCTCATATAGACAAAAACAACAAGTTGGGACTAAGCTTACTTTTCTAACACACATTAGATCTGACCTTTACTAGGAGTTTTTGTTTTCTAGTTAAAAACGTGTATATCCATGTAAAATCCATAATATGTCTCAAAAGAGAAATCATTTAATTCGAATGAATTGGATCATAATAAAGAGGATTCATATAATCTACTCCAACTACTGGAATTGCAGAGAAATATTCACAAATCTTTAAGCTAATCCAAGTATCATAACATGGGTGGGCATTAAGCAGGAACTGATGCATCCATACTAAACTTTCAAGTGGTAGACCAATTATAGTGTAGAATTTGTAACATGATGGGAATAGAATGAATAATGTCGGATAGGGTTATATAAATATGCAACTCGGGTGGAAATTCAGGAGGGATCCTCTAACGCTTATATGGACCATATGGAAAGAACAAAACCAAAATAGCATTTGAAGAGTTAAATTACTCATTGTACAAGTCGAGGATTTTTTTTAAAAAAAAAATTGGAACACCCTATGAGATAATGAATTATTGCTCTTCATAAAGAATTATGTTTTTATGTGAGATACTCTACTTATGTATATATATTATATAACAGAATACTTCATTATCAAAAGAAATTACTCCCTCCATCCCAATTATGTGACACTCTTTCATTTTTAGTCAGTCCAAAAAGAATGACTTATTTTCATATTTAGTAACAATTTAACTTCGATCTTCCCATTTTACCCTTAATGAAATGATTCACAGCCATTAAAAATTTCATGGCTTATTCTAGACCACAAGTTTCAAATGTATTCCTTTTCCTCTTGAACTCTGAGCTCAGTCAAACACTTCAGATAAATTGGGACGGAGGGAGCATTACTTAACGGAAAAAAATAAAAAAATGAAACAAATAGGGAAAGAATAGGTCAAGAAGTGTAGATGCTGAGATGGAACTTACTGCTGAATACTGTACCAAGGTCATTAAGTGCAGCATCAGAGTCTCAGCTTCTTCTTTTAGTTGTTTATGAGGTGTCAATTCTGATTCCAACCTAAACGTAATGGAATGAACTACAGATAATGTGAATATTCATTTTTGAAGTGGTAACAACAAAGCAGAAAAACTGGACTAAAGTTAGTTTTAAATACTTCTCAAAGTAACGGTCTAAGTTGTGCCATTGAGGATCTTTGCAACTATTTCCAAAGCGAACCACTTCACAAGAGAATATTTTCAGTTCATCCCTGTCAAATTACAACAACTATCTCACTCTTGAACCAAAAGAAAATGAAAGTATGCAAAAGTTATTTCAGACTCTTTGACACCTTTTGTCTGCTGCAGCAATTCTGAAGAGCTCATCCATATCTTTTGATATCAACAGCTGCACACCTTCAGAAGGGAGAACCACTTCCTTCAAATGCTTAATGTTCTCATTTGAAAGGGAATACATAAGATTGGCACCCTTGACAATTGTATTTGCAACTTCAAATGCCAAAATGGAAATTTGATTTCCCTTGGTTGCCATGCTAGATGCAAAGCCACCACTTAGGTTTAAATTTGTCATGCTGCTACCAAGAGTATCCAACACATCTACTGCCTTGCCAAGCCCCACTGTACCAGCTCTGCCCAAAAGTGAACTCACTTCTGAAACCTGTCAAGCAAATATAAAATTATTAAATTTTACTCCCTTTGTCCTCAATTGATGTGACACTCTTCCCTTTTTAGTCAATTCCAGAAAGAATGACACGTTTAACAATTTAACTTTAAAATACCAAATGACATCTTTCTACATTTTAGTAAAAAATTAACTTTAACATACTTATTTTACCCTTAGTGAGATAATTTTTAGTCACACAAATATCTATGGATTATTATAGACCACAAGTTTCAAAAGTCTTCCGTTGTTATTTCTTAATCTCCATGCCCACTCAAACACCATCGCATAAATTGGAAAGGAGAGTAATATTTAGAAATATAACCATTAATCTTCATCTTTAGGAAATTAATTAATACTGAATACAATTACTGCCAGTAGTCTGATATTACACTATCTGCGAGTTAATAGTTTTTTTTTTGTTCAGTTGGTTGAATCATAGTTTGTATGCAGCCATCCAATATTCTACACCCATCCGGGAAAAATGTATTCATTAACACATTAAATTGAATTCATTGTCCGATTTTGTTCTTTGTTGGCCTCATTACTACTGGATCATTTTTTTCCCTTTTACATCAGCTTGCAATTATGATGGTCTTTTTTCTTTGCCATCAGATCATTTAGTTATGATTTTCATGATACATGAGCGTGTATAAATGATGAAACTTCTGAAGTCCGAAAGTTGGAATCAACAGACCAAGATCAAAGCCAAAGAGAGACTTATTGCTAGGAAAGCTGCCCAAAGAATGACCTAAGAGCTAACTGTCATTTACTATGCAATCACATTAGAGAGTAGTTCAACTAAATTTTGTGTTTGGTTCACATGCTCAATCAATGTTAGAATATATTAGTTCGATAAATCTAGTTTTCAAAAAAAATTATTAATTAGATAAATCTCTGTTTTTCCTTTTGAAGATTATATCTTTGCGGAAAAAGCTTTACACTATATCAGAAGTTTATGTTAGATATTGTGTTGAACTGAAAATTTATGACTGTGAATTGGAAAATTGTTTGATCCAATGAAAAGAAGAAAAAGCTTCGTGATGCATAAGAAAAAGTTAATTGAAAGAGGAGTCTCTTTTGTCTTTACTTGTTTCAGCACATTACATTTTCTATGCCCAATATCTTTAATATTTTTCGTGCGAGCGTGGGTACTTATACTAGTTAATACTGAATACAACAAGATTTATTGCCAAAAGATGTTCAAGATAATCTTCCTCTCTATGTGCAACATCAATAAAGTAAGCTTAAAGCAGCATTGCAGCATCTTTTGTTAACAACTATTGAGAAAGATGACCAGTAGGATGTATTTAAGGGGGATGGAAATATTCAAATATATGGTGGAACATGAATGAAACTGATAGAGAAAGAGAGAGAGAGAGTAAACCATAGATTCAACTGAACATTTCATCCTGATGTTAAATTCAACTTTGGGAATCTACATGCTCAAAAATGAATTAAGAACAAAGTAGCATTGCAGCATCTTTAGTGAAAAACCATAAAGACGACCAGAGGGACTTTATTTGAGGGGAATAGCAAGTGGTCAAATATGTGATAAAACTTTACAGGAACTGATAAAGAGAATAAATGATAGATTCAAAAGAGAGCTTCATCATGATAAGACACTGTATTTCTTTTCATTCTTCAAAGTGGTAACCACTGGATTCTTGGGGAGCTTAAGAGGGATTAGGCAAGGGGATCCATTACCTCTGCTTCTTTTTTGTTCTTGATGGAAGCCCTCAATAGACTCATGGAGCGTATGGTGGTATGTTGGTTTCATAAAGAAACTCTAGGTAGTAATGGAAGCGGAGGAAGGAAAGACATATCTCATTTATTGTTCGTCACTGAAATATTAATCTTTTGAGGGCTTCGACATAGACCACTCAATACTTAGTTAAACCTTATATAGTCTGAACCTATATCAGGACTTCGTATCAGTATTCATAAGTCAGAGTTAGTGCTAATGGATGAGTTACAAGACATTCATAGCTTGGCACGGACTTTTTTTTTTTTAACCGAGAAATCTGCCTGTGACCCGCCCTTTGGACCAATCACAGCCTTCTAAACTCGGTGGATGATGGGCCCGCCCCTCTACCCTTCTCCACTTAAATACCGGGCTTTGCTTTGCATGGTGTGGGGCTTGAACCTGCGACCTAAGCCACAAATCCTCCACCTTTTGCCACTCAAGCTAGGCCATGGGGGCAGCTTGGCACGGATTTGTAAGTGCAACTTGCAAAAAGTGACCGAATTGTCAATATCGTCTTTGCCTCTTTGGGGTGCCTTGGAAGAGAAAATTCAAAAATAAAGATTTGTGACAACCTACAATGAAGAAATTCTAGAGGAGGGTGGTGGAGGGAAGAGAGTATTTGTCTAAGAGAGAGAAAGTAGCACTATTGAAGTCTACCCTCTATGTTATTCTCACATAGGGCACACCACAGCTATCACAGTTATAGAACATTGTGTGCTCCTTTAACATTTCATTGGATTTCCAAGACAGTTATAATATCCTCTCTATTATTCTCACTTGTTTATTTTTCTCTTTGTTTGCCTTTTAATTATTCATCCAATTTTTTTATAAATTATTCATTCGTCTTTGTATCTTCATTTTTTACAACCTATGTGACATTTGGCCATTCTCAAGACAGTGAAATGGAAATACTTTACATAATCACAAATGCAATAGGAAAAAGACAGAAGCATCAGGCCATAGGACAAAGGAAATAACAACGAATAGGAGACTAATCACCTTTGCCATGGCAACTTGCTTTGACCTTGTTGGTCTGGTTTTATTTGATAAAACCCTAGACAATCGAGGAATTCCATCATTGATAGCATCCATATCAACCCCATGGGAAGCTGCATTCAACTCTGGAAAAGAGAACACTGGTTCACTTGGTTGATTTTCTGTGCTTTCCCCCAGTGGAGATTGCACAGAATCATTATTTGCCTGTGAGGGCAATCTATGCGACTGATAAACTGTTCCAGCACCATAGTTGAAGTGACCGTTGACATGTGGTATGGAACGACCTGTTGTATTCTCACTGGTGGCTCTTCTAGAGCAAAGGCCACCCATTATTGTATAATGCTTCCACCTACTTCAATCTCGAGGTTTCCATCAACATTTGAGTCAAAAGTTCATAAATGCCTTGAGAAACTTCTGCAGCAGAGTACCGATATCAACAAAGCTGCTTGACAATACGCGCTCAAATGTGTCTAAGCTAAACCAAGCAGATCCTCGAATTCAGCTGCATGATCAAATTAACTATCAACTCTGAGCATAGGTACGATCTAATTCAACTGACACAAACACAAACCACAACATAAAGAACAGAATATCAAAAAAGCATGTCTCTATATCTCAATAAATTAACAATAAACAAGCAATGCAAAAACCCAATTTGCAGGATATATAGAATACTTAATGGCATCCAAATGGGAGAATGTACAAGATTATTAGCAAAAGCTATCAAATACCACCAGCATGTTGCCACAAGAAACACCACAGCTCATAGAACACTACAGGGGAATCCAATGTTCTCAACTTGAACTACATAGTACATATAATGTAAAATAATTTCAAGAATCTATACTAAGTTTGCACTCACTTCCACAAATAAGCAGGACAGCTACTAGTACAAAAATCCAAGATCCACCTCTATAACATGAACTATAAAGAAGTAAGTCAAAACACTCTAGAAGGGTCTAAAAGATCACAACTTTACCTCATCAGTCAGCAAGAAAACAAGAAAAAGAGACCGACACAGTCGCATACTGAATAAAAACACATAAAAACAGCTGTATAATAAAGAGGCAAAGCAAGCTTACCAAGCAAGATACAAAGGGGAAACAAAAAAAGATGATAACTTGGATCTGAACAAAGACACAACAGATTCTAATAACCCCTTTTTTCAACAAGAACGAAATACACTTGATTAAGGGAGAAAAAAAGGGTAATACAAGTGATTAGTAGCTTTTTTTGCTTAATGGGTGTTGGATTTTTGGAGAGTAAAAGGTCGGGAAGGGGAAGCTGGGTCAAGAATAATGGCAAAGAAGTAAGCAAAGAGACCCCCAAGTCAGACACGATAGAGTAGGAAAACTCTCTCTCACACACATACACACACAGAGTTGAGTTATCTATGTTCTTGAAAAACAAACAACTTCGCTCTCAGCGTTGAAGTGTTTTTAATCATATTTAACAACAAATTGAGTTTGAGTTCAACTTTTTTTTACTATGTTTTTATCAAAAAAAAATTGTGTTTTATATTTATTTATTTATTGTAAATGATTATAGTTGTAATATATATTTATATCAAGTATACCAAAGTGAATAAATAGTGAATATTTTAATTTTATTATACCAAAAATATCTCTTTATACGACTTTCAACACTTTCGTATCTATTACTAATAACTAATAATAAAATAATATCCCGCTTTAAACACCATATACCCATTTTCTTACCCTTCATCAATTACTTAACCCCTATATTTCATTTTATTGGTTTAATTTTAAAAATCAAGAAAATTCTATCATGTTTTTTCCTTTTCTATTCTATATAGTTATTTAATACTATTATTAAAATAGGAATAGTAGTCAAATTTAGAATCTCAAAATATCATTAATAAAATCAGTTAAACAAAACCATTAAAAATGTGATTAACGGGGAAAATTTAGTTATAGTTACGTTATAGAGTAAAATAATTGCCCCTACCCCCACGCCTCAACGACCACGTCCGCACCAAACCCAAACGGCACAGCAGGCCAGACGTCATCGTGCACTTGCTTTGCTTTTTGTCTTTTCAATGGTCAAACCCCAACGTGATATAAATTTAATTTTCCCAAGGTAATTATTAATTACCTCAAAGAAAGAGTAAAGAAGTCATTACTACCATATGCTCATGATTTATAATATTATCGTCAGCACCTTTTACCATAAGTTCTCAATTACCACAGTTGGTTTTTATAATTTCAGTGCCACTCGCCCCCCAGGGAGCTAGCTCTCACTCAATATTCTAAAGTCATGAACTCCAAATGGAGTAACTTTCATGATTAATAGTTTGGAGTACAAGACAGTGAATATTCAATCTTTCTGCTAAAAAAATGATGCAACTATAATTCATTTGATGCTTTAAAAGAAATGTACTCAAAAGGTAAGTTGCAGACACTTTTCGTTAGTACACACTACTGAAACACATCAAATTTACCCACAAATGTTACATGACAATCAACTCACAATGCCGCCATCAAGATAACCATTAACCATATTCAATTCAGATGATAACTGGGAAAGTTCCGAATATTCTCAAAAGGAATCTAAATTTTCACAAAGGCCAGAGAAGTGCACACCACCAGACAAGCTCGAGATGCATTCACTTAGAGCAGAGTTAGGGGAACAGAAAATTAAAGAAAAACTGGCAAAGGAACAATCGTACACATGGAATTACAGCATAGACCAGGAATTCATAGAGCCTGATCTCTAGAAGTCAGTGACACAATCCTTGCAAATAGGTGTGCGTAGAACTAGAATCTCCTCCTGGGACTTCTAGAACGATGACTACGTGGTGACCTGCAAGGATGAGGACAGCTACATGTTAGTCGATAGTTCTTCAATGCAGAAACCATATAGGTGATGTTCCAAACATTCAAACACAGATTTTGCAGTAATGATGTAGGATAGGAATTTCATTTTCTATTTTGGAATAAGAAATAAAGATCTATCATAAAAAATGAATATTTATCATATAAAGGGAAGTATCTAAAAGGACAAGGATAAACTTTCCTCTAAATTGACTCAAGAGAGCAACAAGTTTCTCGCAAGTCAGTAGTCTTCCTATCAGCTCAAAAAGGCACGAACTGACTAGAAAATCCTCTTAACTCTTCCTATTTTTCTAACATTATGAAGGGGGCACCAACAACTAAAGTTGGTATTTACAAATTGATGTGGCTGAGCAACCCAGTTATTAGTCTGTAGCTTCAACAATTACTAGCAGAGTCATCACATTTTGCGCATAACAAAGACAAACTGAAGCATCCTATGTTCTTTTTAAAATGGATACATTAGAAACACCTTTACAACTGCTTGGCACCTCGGAGACACTGCTCATCTGTAATAACTAAACAAGGGTTAACAAACTTCCAGGAAACAGATGCAGACTTACATCATTGCTGTAATAGAGTCCTATTTATAACCAGGTTATGTGAGAGTTCATCATAAGGTATCCAACTCCCTTTTTGCCAAAAAGGAAAATCCCCAACAAGACACGTGTTAGTTTCGAATGGAAAATGTGAAGTGCCTATCCTATATTTGACTATAAATGGCAACCCATACCCCACACAGACACATCCTAGTGTTTTTTGCACCAATTCCACCACCTTCGCACCCCTCTCCAAAAGCTAAATAAAAGCCCAAACTGCCTGGGGACACCTATCCATGGGAGGGTGAGAAATGCATAAATCTTCAGACAATCATTTTGTGACCATAATGATGTTAGGAAAACCTAATCCACCACTTCACATGTTCATACAACCATAGCAATCATATGTATATTGCAAAGCAAATAGCTCTCTAATTGCTGGCGAACTTGACAAATAAACCCGATGAGAAGTCTGATAAGAGTTTGCAGTTTGTCTACTAATAAGGCTACTGAGAACTAGTTTTAATCATTGAGCTAATCCTACTCAAACTTCTGCTAAACAGTTTTGGAACTTTTCTAGTTATGTATTGAGGGATAAGTTCTCAATTTTTGCCTACAATATGATCAATGGGAAACCTAATTCAATGATCTCAGCTGGGATTTGACCAAAACTAGATCAAAAGTAAGAGAAAATAAATCAAACAATTATGCTTACCCTCAGAAAACAGGGAGCAAAAAAGAAAATTTAAGCGAACTGATGGATACACTGTCCATTACCTCCACAGAGAAATGCTCTGATAGAAGTAAAAAGCTACTATAACGTCATAGAACAAAAAATGAGGCAAAAAATTAAGACAACTTTGATCCGCAAGCTATCCAGCTGCCAGCCATTTAAATAAAATGGAGTCCTAGTAATAGGTGGTTGTCATTTGATTCCACACACACACAACTGACAGCTGAATCATGGGATACAGGAAATGGGTTGGTAACTTTTATCAACAAAAAGCATATGACGGAGGCAAGTGACAATTCCACTCCTATGGAGATGAACGCTATACAGTTAAACGACATGCATTATAGTGAAAAAGTTCACAAGAAAACAATTACTGTACATCATAACATTTATCCAGTTGCAAATGTTTAAAAAGTGGTTATTCCAATCTCTGCGAATAAATTTGAGACCCCGACTTGTTCTCAAGAAGAGGGTAAAAATCTATGCTTCTGGAAGAACATTTGCCCACATTGATTAAAAGTGAAAAAGTGTATCCTTGATTCAGGCAACATTTTTTCACAGCTATTTTACACACAAAATTACACTAATTGGATTAACCAAGAAGATACCTCCTCCTAGCATTTCTCCTTCTAAAAGGACCTTTGCTGAATGCCCAATCAACATGAACAGTCTGAGTGAGCAGCTCATTCCCATCCATTTCACTGATAGCTCTCTCTGCTTCTTCAAAGTTCTCATATTCAATAAGTGCATAACCCTGTCAAAATGGAAAACTTTATAAAAACTATACCACTCCAAAGTCCAAACCAAGACAAACGCAGAAACTTAACTAAAAACAAAGAAAAGTATCTATCTGGACTCCCTCATAATTAACATAACATTGATCCTATTTTATTCCATTTACTCCATTACAGATTCATCAAGGAAATGCTCTTACATAGTTACATGGAACAAGGAATGTCTGTCACTTATAATCTTCAACAAAATTTTCTTGATTGAAACAATTGTCATCATCCAAAATCTTTTGATAGGAAAGTTTATTAGATTAAAGCATACAATGGGAATGCAATTCATATAACATCATATGTGCAACACCCAGAACCCAAAGAAGCAGCTAAACATTCCGAGAAAGAAAAGAGCCAGTTCACCTTGACAAATCCAGAACGACGATCCAGATTCAAATGCAAATTCTTGATCTCCCCGAACTCACCAAATGTATTATGAAGATCATCTTCTTGTGCCTCCTCATTAACTCCAGTGACTAAAATAATCCATCCTTCAATGGCTGCAGATGTTCCCCTCATTAGCTCTCTACTACTTATTTAAACCTTTATTAATCTTACCAGTAATCTCAAAAGAAAAAAAAAGGGGGGGACACCATCCATGTCTGAATCATCACCTATCAGACATTTTGGGATGTTTATTACATCAGAATTGCATAACTTGAAAAATATCTCAGATACCCAGCACAAATTACATATTACTTAAGTGCTGGTGACCCAGCAATCAAACAACTAATATCTCCGACTAAAATCAGCATATTAAGTTCTGTTGGCCAACTTCTCTGACTACTTCAGCAAGTGCTGGAGACCAAGTTGAGCCGTTGAGGGTAAGTTGGATTAGCTATACAAAGCCAGCTCTCTCCTAAAAACTAAGCAACAATGACAAAGTGACAAATATACAGCCTACCATTAAGTGCTTCTTAGATGTAAATAAAATAATAGCTGGAACCCAATCCAACTAGTTAGCACATTTACAATGTAAACAACATGAAGCTGGAGGCTCATAAGCAAAATGGCAAGAGTAAGGGACCAAACAACACAGATATACATTAAGTACAAAAAAAATTCCCTATTTCATGATCTTTCTATTCTTTCTGAAAATGAAGACCTCAACTCAATGATCTTCAAGTTATTCCACTTTCTAAATAACGTAACAGGGTCCTACAAAGGTGAAGATAAGTACAAGCAATATTTGAGTGTTCCTTTCTCTAATTGTTTTTTTCTTCACACACAGATTAACAAAATCAACTTCTACTAGAAGTAGGTCCTAACTTCTTTATTCACTTCTCTAATTCTGCATGCTTACACAATGTAGGTGAAACCTTAACACGGTGTCATTCACAAAAGCAATTTAACATCGTTCAATTAATCAATAGCAGAAAATAAATTAAACCAAAACAGAAAAACATATGGAATGCACTCAATAAAACCACAAAAGCTCCTCGTGAAAAAATCTACACAAATAACAGGGTGAACACCAAAACATTCAATTTTAGTCTTCTAAAGTTAGCTGTTCTCTAGATTCAAGTCTGTAAACCAAACTAAACACACTCCTTGCAGGGTAATTTCATAACACGGATTATCCACCTACAGCAGTTTTCCTTTATCCAAAACACAAATACCAAAAGAAAAAACAATTATAAGAACAAGCAGTTTCTAACCTGTTAAAATTAAGGTATCCTAAACCTAGATATTCTCTAAATAAAAGTCTCTAACCAGACTAAAACATTTCCTTAGAGACTCTTTACCCATTATCCCGACTATCAATCTCCCGTCACAAAATCATAGAGAAAACAATTATAGGTAGCAAATTTTTAGCACTAGCGCTTCTCTAAGTACAAATCCCTAACCGAACTAAAAAAACTCTAATTAATTACGTTAGATGAATTGTCAACCTGCTGCAACATTTTCCCCAAATTTGAACAAAATTCTAAAAAAAGGAAGTAGCAACTTCTTTTCGTTATATAAAAAAGATGAGTTAGAGTAGAAACTAACATCGTTCAGGTCCAGGGCCACCTTCGGAGTCAAGTGAATCGAATCGAGCAGAAAGGCGAGCATTCCTTTCAGCCTCAGCAGTCTCTTCACGGAAACCACGTCCTTTGATTTTCTTAGAAGCAGAAGAACCACCGCCGCCGCCTGTAATGGCTGATTTCAGCTTTGGCATCGGTGCCCTAGGTGATGAAGCGTCAACATCTTCGTCCATCAGATCGTCTTCCTCTGGCTCGAAATCGACAGCCTCCTCCGGGTTCGCCATTTTCGCCGCTGCAAAAAGAGAGAATTTGGGGTTTTGATTTGCTTCTTTCAACTGAATATAATAAAGTATTTTTATTGAAGCCGTGTCCAGGCAAAATGCTGGGTGATTATACTGGCGGAGAAGGGTTTTGGGGCAATGTGATCTTCCTAATCTTTTCGGGTCGGGTCAGGTCGAAAATAAGAAAATATTTATCATAATTTCATAGTACCAAATTATTCGATTTGAGACTCTAAAATATACTTGGTCAAATAAAAATATCAAGATGAATGTGTAATAAATGGAATTATACTCGAGGAACGTGGTGAAATGAATAAGATTCTTTTATCTTTAATTTGAAGTCTAGAATGTAAATAAGAAACTTCTAAAGTCTTGCATGATGTGAATATAAATTAGTTGAATTAATATATTTTGAAATACAATCAGAGGCGGATCTAGAGGATACCACGGGTTCATCCCATCGGCAAAAAGTTACATGATCCATTAGGTTTAAATCTTTTTATGTATACATATAAATTTTGAACCTCCTAAACATAAGATTAGAGCTTGACATAGTAATTAAAGGGGTTTAAAATTCAATTTGAAGTTCCAAGTTTAAATCGTATCTAATTGAACTACATAATGTTAAAAGTTAAAAGAAAACAAATATCCCGAGTAAATACACATGCTAAGCTTTTGTATGATATTGTATTGTTAAAGTCCGTTTGTGTACTCTTCTTGACAATGGTGTATGAATGTGAAACCATAATTTAACTGCACTAAGCCACTAATTATACTTGTTTTTTTCCAGAAGATACTAATGGGTCGTTTTGGTTCACAACTAATTACACCAAAGAATAACGTATCAGTAAAAAAAATTCTGCAAATGAAGTCAGAGAAGGATAGACTCATTTTCCGCACTTCGTTTGAAGCCTCCCCCCTCCCCAGTCACGTCAAGCACCAAAGCACGACAAAGCTATATTTTACCACTCTTGATCCCCAATTACTATGTAAAGTCTTTCACATAAACCATTGCAAGAAAGTTGGTGTAAAAGCTACTAAATTCTGGTACCTTGAACATCATCAACTTGTCATACATTGAACCAACAATAAGTAGGCTATATATCATCAAGAGAATGTTAAATAAGTTTCATTCCATTCTCTTTCCCTCTCTAAAAGCATAAATACTTCCAAACAGAAATACAACATACGATATTTTGCACGTTAATGCTTATTCCTACATGGTAAGAGCAGTAAGAAACTCAAGTGGACCAAACTGATTTGCTTCTTCAGCACAAATTATTGTTCCATTTCTTCTCATTTGTAAGCAAGTATAGGCATGATTGCAGCAAGGAAGAACCAGTTGCATGGACCTTGCTGGAATACAACACATTAAATGGTTAAAACTAATAGGAGAAAAAATGGATGAAATCCCAACAAGTGTGAGTATTTGCTTCAATATCCAATTGGACTTCCTGATAGTGAAAAAATGAAAATTACCATTAGGAACTCTCTTCTTTATTGGCTATCTGAAATGAGGTCTTCAAGTTCATCGATAATGGCATCATAGCAAAAGAGGTATTGCTCCTGTAATATACAATAGTAATTTAGTACAGACATTCCGTGCAATAAGTACTTAAGAACCTAAGAGCAAAGATTAGTTAAGAATGTTGAAACACAGTAGTATAGATACTGAGGGTAAGTGTAACAAATACCAAAAGAGAAAAAGAGAGTATAGCGAATAAAATGCAAGACATTTAACTAGCTCTTAAACAAAAAATAAGGACACTGGGGCAACTATATATAATTTTTTTCATGGCGGTGGTGTCCGGGCCAGCTTTTGCAAACCTCGACTACTCCAACAGTTATCTGCTTGTGTAATATAAGTTGTATTATCAATTTCAATAACGAAGAGAAGCTGCTGTACCATGGTCTGAACCATCCCAATTCGCTGAGACCTAAAAATGGTTATTGTGTTAACGAGATCTAGAGCAGACTTATCTCCAACCAATATTCTTTGGATGGTATTATGGATTGCACAGTATGTTCCAGTCCTACCAATACCTGCACTATGTAAGAGAATGAGATGTCAGGCTTTAGAAAGGATCAATTACAGAATCTTTAAAAGGCACATCTACAGGGATGATGATCAGAAACCTGCAGTGCACCACAATTGGTCCAAGACTGGGTGGGACACTAAATGTTTGTTTCAGTATTTCACGAACAGCAAGAGTGTCCTTTGGAACTCCATGGTCAGGCCAGTCGGGATATTGAATGTGTAAAACACACAAAGGTGGTTCTTTTGACTGGCAAATAGCAAGGAGAAAAGATCACACATTTATTGTCATTTCCCTCATAATATGGGCAAGAAATTAATGTTAACTACATGTAAGGATGACAAGTGAGTGGGAGAATTGGGCCACAATTACATACCATTGTAGAAACTACTTACAAGATTGCCAAAAGGTAATTCCACTAAAAGTACAAGGTTAAAGAAACCACATTTCTGAAATCATAATACGAAATAAAGCATTTGTACTGCAAAGTGAAAGACTTAAAGTTTTCTTTACTCCCAACAATAAAAATGCCAGAATTGCTTGAAAGAGATCGATAAGAGATTGCCGCAATAACTGTAGTACCAATTGTGAAGCCTTTTCACAGAAACAAGTAGTCTATTGCCACCTACTACATGGCAAGAGAAAAACCTAGATCTGCTATAACAACATACTCAGTGTAATCCCACAAGTGAGGTCTGGCGAGGGTGGTGTGTATGCAGTTATAAAAGTAATTAAAACACAAGATAAAACAAAAATAGCTAGCATTCAAGTTGTCCTCATGTAAGGAAGAGGGGAAAAGGTGTTGTCATCTATCTCAAACAGTCTTTCCAAGCATCAAAGATTGTAAAAGAAGGACCAAGAATGCAGGCAGAAACGATTCCACAGTAGAATAAAGTGCTTCAAAATGTTACTTTGAAAATAGTGAAGGAGGGGTGACGAACCACCAAAGAATCTTTTCCAGACAATGTTGCTTCATTAGCATTGATAATCATTATCTATTAAAAGTCTTGCTGCAACTAAAGCAAGGCCTTGAAACAGACAAAACGCAGGTTTCCAAAGTGGATGGTTTACAAGACAATCAGTCTTCCTGTTTGGTTTAAAATCAAACCTATATCCACAAAATGTTTGGTTTTAAAACCACTGGTTGAAGCTAGAGATGGAATTGCATTGATTATATACAAGAGGAGACAATGAACAAAAATGACACCATACATCCAATTCATTGTTAAAGGCAATACTGATGGAAATCATCATATTATATTGCAAAATTTTCCCCATATGTTGCAATTCCTTCTTATTCTTGCTCTCATAAAAGAAGAACCCAAATCTTGGGAGAACTTATGCAGAAAGAGCAATGCGTGATCATAGAGCTTTAAAGAAGGGTATCCTAAAGCCAAGGACTCATATTACTGGAGAAGAAGAGTATCAGTCTGGATATGTAAAATGGTGCAGAAATCAAAATATGTACATCAGCAACTCTCACTCTCCATCAAATGAATCAGGTAAATAGTCTCCAGTGGGTCCATATTCATGTCCAACATAATAAGATTCTTCATGCTCTTTTCCTTGTGTATAACATGGACAGAGAATAGTTTACTAACCTCAATATAGTTCACCTCCAGACATCGCAAAATCAATGAAGTCTGAGTCGTCTTTATCCACTTCGTAACAATACATATATTGCCAAATCTTCTGGGACCACCATCTGCCTGAAAATAATCCCCACACTTGACAATCTGCATTGCATTTTTCATAAAGAGGAAAAGATGAAATAGTCAAAATGACGCAATCACCAGCTTAATCACTTACAAATGAAGTAAAAACCAACTAGAATAAATGCTTAAATTCGTTCAGCGGTTAACAGGTGATACAGGGCGATTGAAAGGAGACTAGTAGCCTCTCTCTTTGTGTGAAGAGTTGAATATAATCCAGAATAAAGGCCATGAAACAAGGTCTCTTATTTTCCTTTTTTCCATTTGGCCCGGGAAATTGTTTCTCAGCTACTCGGGTTTTAGGAAGATAGAAGGGAAAGAAGAACTTATTAAGTCCAAATTCCAATCCTAGAATAGCCGCCAAGCCTTTGCATGTTAGACTTTGCTAATCCTTCTGCAGTTCAAATAACCAACAAAATCCAAGTATAACAGTTTTGAAACTAGAGAAAGACCACAAAAATAAATAAACAATCTGCCAAGCTTATAAGAAGGGAAATCTAGGGCTTTTTCCCATGATGGAATATGAACTGCAACTGGAACCTTCCCCAACAGAAGCTGATTTTCTGCAAAAGTTATTCACCTACAAGCTTTATATTCCTCACAAAGTCACAAGCTAGTGATCACATAATATCTTTAAGCACCACACTAGAGTCTACTTATACCAACTCCATCAAAATATGCCCAAGCTCTGAAATAATCTATAGGAGAAACATTCCCTACTCAGAAAGATTGGCAGTGATGACTAGCAGAAAGATTGACAGTGATGAATACATCAAATTCCAACAGAATTCTCAAAAAAAGAAAAAAAAAATCCAACGGACCTTAAAGCCACCACCTCTGGCTTGAATTAGGGCCAGAAAGGATGATGTGAAAGAATGCTGATAGAAAATGAGAATTTAATTTAATACCAACCTTTTCTTTTTTCTATTTTTTTTGAGAAGATATAGTAGCATATATATTGAAAATACCAACCTGTTTGTTCCTTTCTGTGTATATTATTATACACAGAGGCGTGAAATAAAGATTGACAAGCAAGAAGAGATGGCTAAGATTTTTTTTCTCTACTGTTTCTTTTCCCCATCCTATCTCACCACTCAAAATATAGAAGAGTACATAGTAAGGGGCAAAGCATCTTAAGCAAAAATGCAAAAACAGTATCAAAGGTTCAGTTGCACCTTTCTGAAAGTATGAAAAATGCTAGATCTAATTACAACGGAGGATGAAAATCAAGAGATGAAAAGGGCAGAAAAGTTAGAATTTTACCTAGGTAGCAAATTTTGGATCAGAAGCCTTGTCACAAAAAATGTCAATTTTTTTCTTTCTGTCAGATGACAGAATAGGGATATCTTGTCTTGTTAACATTACAATGCTTACCTGGTAATTTAAACAGTTGAATACCTTGTAGTTGTCAAACAATTGTGTAAGCATCACAATCACAGGACAGCGATGCTGGATTATCATTTCCCAGAAGTCTTCAAAAGTGTGCTGTAGCGGACCTTGTGTTGCAATAAACTGAGACACGTCTTCGGATATCTACAGCAAAAAGGAGCATTATAATGCTCATGAAGCAGATTGGTGGAAGAGAGCTTGACATTTTCCAAGAGAGTATGGAGAGCAAGTAGCATGGTTAATTAATTTCAAGTAATGGATGTAGAAGTCTACCTTAATGAAGCTTGCATTTATATATCCTCTAGCTGGTGGGTCCAAAACAACCCTGTTATTGTCAACTGAGAAGAATGAAGCTTGATATAATTATTCACAGGTTATAATACACAACTTCAACATCAAACAAAGAATTATAGAAACTGATCTGCATACATGGCAGAACATCAGTGTATCGATTTTTGCTAATGTTTGCGCTGTTCAAAGCCATTGAGCATCTACTCTTCATTTCTGAAGCTCTCATCCTAGTTGCCTGAGTCATAAGAGGTGTTCTTGGAATTCAGGATAATATCATGCTACTTGCAGAAAGACGAGATCTCAACAAATAAATAACAAAGAAGCAAAACAAACAACATCATGCAACAACAATTTTCTCAAGACATAAGAGAGCTGTCCTATGACATAAATTTAGCTCATTTTAAGTGGAGCCACCACCACCAGCATCCACCCGAAACATCATAAAAAAGATGGTCGGATTTTTTTTTGGATAACTAGAGTTAAATGAGAGCGGGAAACAATACATAAATGAACTCAAGCATCAAATAAGCTGCTCAATATTTTCCTAAAACTATTGAAAGGTGTTATTTTGCTTCATATAAACACTTAAGAGTTAAGACCACCTAACTCCCAATATGACTCCATTTTTGCTCTTTGGAGTTGATACTTTAACCCTGAGGGGTAGCTCAGCTGGTAAAGGCCTGGGACAAAGTCCTTCAGGTCGCCGGTTCGAGCCCCAGCAGGGCCACTGGAGGCATTACAAACCGGCCGCGTCTCCAGGGCCCCGTGGAACTAACCGTGGTGGACCCGCCTTGAAACAGCGGGACCCGGTGGGTACAGCTAGTCGGGTTCGCAAAGCGACGCCCGGAAACCACGGTTAAAAAAAAAAAAAAAAGAGTTGATACTTTGAGCAAGGCCTTCCTAATATATTCCGTATCTCAAGAAAGTAACAATATTACTCTCTGAAATGTAATGACAAAACTAAGCAACTTGATCATTAGAAGAAACCTATAGCTTTGGGAGATAGTTGAGTTCCACAACCTATTGGAACTACTTTAAAAGAAAAACATCACACCAACAGGTCAGAATTCTTCGTTATGGAATGGGCAAGCATAAGGAATTTTTGGACTTAAGTACTCCTACCACAGACTACTAAAAAGAAAAGACATAATCTTCCCACACATCTCAATCTGGATTCCTAGAGCTCTGATGAAGGTATGTATTCCAGCAACAGCAAGGGTAGTCATCCTTACTGCAGAGAACTTGAGTAAACGGAAGTTAGGACACAGTAGCTGGTGCTATATGTGTAAACAATCCTGTGCAGATGTGGATCACTTGCTCACGCATTGCCCATTAGAAAGTTGATTATGGTGGGTAGTACTGAATCCCTTTGGCGTTCATGTTCAGTTGGAGCTTTAGAAGAAAGAAACGAAGATAGAGAGCACAGATGTAACCTGCTCTGTCCTAATGTGGGTAATAGGAGAGAAAGGAATGGAGTTTTTGAGGGGAGAATATTTCTGTTATACAAATTACAGATAAAAAGGCATTCTCACTCAAATTAAGGCAAATATGTTGTTTCTAGTAAACTTTAAGAGAGAACATAAAACTTATGGTAGTATAGAGTTATACTAACTAGATGTTGTTCATAGAGAACCATATCTTTGCAGAACTTCTTTACTTCTCCTATACCCTAGTATACTGGGAGCTTTCCAATACAACAACATACCCAGTGTAATCCCAAAGTGGGGTTTGGGGAGAAATCAACAAATAATTACTCTTTGAAAAGAAAAAAACTAGTCCTTTTTTGACGTGGAAACAAATTCTAACTCTAATCTTCTAAGCATGATTTCCTACAAGAAACATAAAGAATGTTAAATGAGACGCAACAACTTTTGGATTATCATTTTTTTATGACAAGGGAAACCCGCAGCTGCTACCCTTGCACAAGGTAAAACACCTGCTCCTATGCAATAGCTGGCAAACCACATAGGAGAGGTAACCTGCACTAGGCAAGCCCAGTGCGACGAGCTCGACCCAAAAGGCAAACCCCTTGCTTTCGCTGGAAAGGGGTTTCGAACTATTGAGACCTCCAACATGGAAGTTTCAATCCCAAACCACTGGGCCACCCCGAAGGGTTTTTTGGATTATCATATTAGCACAGGATAAGTGAAATGAGGGAAAGAATGTTGCAGAAATTCTATCTCAGAAAGAGCATTTTGCTGAATCAAATTACTTTTACCAATCAAAAAAAAAAAAAAGAAGCTATATCTCAGAGAGACACTATTTGTAGTGAAAAGATGTACAAACTCAGAGAGGAAAGGCTAGCGATACGGTATAGAATGTAGAATCTTGTAAAACATACTACGACACATGTTAATTGCTAAGAGCCTAAAATTGTGATTGAACACAGTAGGAAAAGTTTTAAAATAGCATATGTCAGAATATTAGAAGCGCTAAGTTTTTAAGTTAGTTATTGTCCCACTTTGGAAAAAGTTCATGTGTATTGTGTTTGAAGTGAATAAATTGATGTGTCTGGTATTTATCAAGTCATCAATATCACCCAAAACTTTCAATCAATCAAACAACCGGTTAACTACTTCTCGATCCCTAACTACTAGTAGTCAGCTCAATATCAATTGACTTAAGCCTATTTCATATGACGTAACGAATTAAATGCCTAGAGCCTTCATGATGTTATCACCTAGTTAAGGTTGGCAGTCATCCTATAAGGAGTAAGTGATTTTCCCTTTTCAAAATAGTATGACAGTAAAAATTCAACTAGAACTCAAACAATTTCCCAACACTTCAATCAGTCAATTTATCAACTACATCTTAATCCTAAATTACCAGGAGTCCGTAACATAAATCCTCTATATACATCTTGATTAATATGAACCATTTAATATGTTCCAATGAATTTGCTGTTTGAAGCATTCAAACTACCGCAATTTGTCCAAGAATGGAACCACCTATGCGAAGAAGAAACGTTGAGAAGTCCAATGACGACAGCAATTCATTCTTAGCATAAAAAGACTTGGTTTTTTTAATTAATATATGATAATATGACTCTGAATATCCAACTAAAACTCAAATAATCACCACACTTCAATCAACTCCACCATATTCCCTAACTAGTTGAACTTGGAGTATGAATACTTTATATCCATCTCTCTATTTGGATCCATCTCATACATCCCAAATTCAACATTTCGGGTGTGTGTGAAGGAAATAGTTTTCCAGGAAATAAGTGGATTTGTAACTTCTTTTCTTGTGTATAGTACTTAGCAAAATATACTATACTAAAAGCATTTGTATATAATATAGAGAAATACTATGGGAGTTGGAGGTAAAGATGAGGTGTGTTGGAGGTTTGGGAGGATACAATCAAATATGAAATGCTACTTGTAGAACCTGTTTTGGGAAGTCATTTTCATTGTTCTTTGAGTAACTTGTTTTTGCAGAGAAAATATTTTTCAAAAAAATTGACCAATTGAACAAATATCCTCCTCTTTTATCAAAATGCACAACATTAAATAACAATAAATTTGAGAAAGAAAGAGAGTATAATGCAAAAGGACCTGCAAAGTCATGAACTCTTGGCGGATTTTTTCGGGAGAAGAAAACCTCTTGTCCTTGAAGACTTCGAGTGCTTCCAAGCAACAACGCTGCTGATCAATCGACAGAACGACTCTCTTAGGAACTGAATCGTCGGAGAAATCGAAAGGCTTGGGTGCTGACGACGATGCGGGTTTACCGGCGGTAGCCATCACCGATCTCCGAATCCGAATCCGAATTCGATTCCGAATGGACAGTCCGCAACCCGTGGTTCCTTGTCTAATTCTATTTGGAGATGAGTAGGAGTTCTGTCAAAACTTAAAAAAAAGTAGCAGGATGTTCACTTCACTGCTTTCTTTCTACGCACTTTCAATTATTGAAACTATTTGTTAAAATATGACATATTATGTTTGTTTCAATTTATAGAATATAGTTTTACTTTGATTTTGATTCGAAGTTTAAAGAAAATTATATTTATAATTTGTAATTTTACTTTTTTACTGATAGAAAAAGTTTTTTCTTTTGCAAATTAATATTTTTTTATATAATAAAGTAAAGTTCAAGGCTCACTATTATCAAGCAAGAAGGGGGACCCTTTTCATCGGAGAGTCATTGTTGACTTTTTTTATTATTATGATAAATTGATATATCAAAATGTCAATTTGAGATCTTAATTTAGTTCCATATGTTCACCTATGAGATTTACTTTTGACTTGTGTCTGAATAGATATATTATTATATATTTTCCTAATATTATAATAATCTCCCCCAACTTAAAAGGAATAATAGGACAAAATACCTCCAAAAGACACTGACCTTTTAAATGCAGAAAGGGTGGTTATATGAAGTTAGAATAAAGGGAAATAATTTAATTTATTTATTGATTAGGCGTTTATACATTAGCTGAGCTTATTCTTTTGTTACAATAACATCAAGGAGGAATATTTATTTTTTTAGCTAACTAGAAACCAGAGATTAAAAGATGATATATGTATGAACACATTTTTGTGTTTACTCTTTATTTGGTGTTCACATTGTTTACCTCTCTAAGTTAACATGAGGAAATTGCAATTAGAAGCTCCAAAACATTGTGACGGTGAAAGTGACCAAATATATTCGTTTTTCAAAAAACTTTAGCTTGTACATAAATACAACCGGCCTTTCCAAAATCCATGTGAACAAAAACAGTAGTTTACAGTAGAGTACTCGTGCATTTGTCTTGATATGATACAATTGAAAGGGGGATGGAATACGTCTTGATATGATACAATTGAAAAGGGGATACAATAAAAACAACAATATAATCTGGATTCGACAGAAGCAATTCTTGTTTATTGCGTTACAAAAATCATTTCAGGGCATTCATCCTATGACGCTCTATGTAAGGGAACACACAGTGAAAATGAAGACGGTTCATCTAAATTAAGACAAGAGGGGAAGGAACTACACTTCAAAGGAATCAAGAATAGCCTGTAGAGTTTTCTGTGATGATGCCCACTGCTTGTCATTGGCACTGACCACACAGAGGACAACTGTATTTCCCTTAGCTGTTGCCTTTGCTAGGTTGTGCGATCCAGTAAGAGCATATGGAGTTTCAAGAACGTACTTGTAATACTGCAAACACAAAGATAGAAGCATTCTCTTCGTCAGGAGATTTAAAGAGGAACTGTTGCGGATAACAGGAAGACCAAGAGTATAGAAATACATTGTTCTATGGAATACATAGGTACACACAGGAGCATGCTATTTTGGCAGATCTAACAAACATGTCCCTCATAAAAGCACACTAACAGAGAAATCATTATCGTAGAACCAGATTCTGATTTTTTTTCCAGGAAAAACATAACTATGCTGCTCCTAACATTTGCTAAATCAGGCTGTTACATATTGTCAGGGAAGCAGATACAACCTATGGATATCTTCATGTCATTTTCCCTGCTGAGATTTTAAGGTATCGAGTATCAACTAAGCAACTCATTTCCTTCCATGTTTCAGTATAGCTTAGGACTTGGGAGTAAACCAACAGAGACAAAGGTTGCTAGCCATGCCAGTCCTCTATGTGTTGGGAATAAGGGATGAAGATAAGGGGGAAAAGATGAATTTTTCAATATGATAAATGACTGAGAAAAAGAAAATGACTATCACCGTTAGATCACCACGTTTCTCTATAGAAGTCTCAAGGAGTTCATCTGGATCGAGAGTGTTTCCTGTGACAAAAGGGCCAAGAGAAGCAATGACTTTCTCAGGGGTCCCAATGTCTTCAATAGTTGCATTAGGTTTGTTAGTGAGACGGATCAAAGGAGAAGCCACCACTTGAACTTTACCCTGTTTTTCATCTTCAAACTTCACCTCCACCCACGGCTCTGCACACTTGGGTTGGCAATAATTTCCAGATAATATATTAGCTATACGAAGTTGTTTCCAGGTTGGAGGAAGAATAAATGTGTAAGGCTGCACATTTCCTGCAAGAAACTAAATATAAAGCATCATAAGCAATCTACAGGAGAAACAAAAGTAGAAAACGGAAACACCAATTTTATGTAAATGGTAACCTTCATAAGCATATCAAGAAGATATGAAATAAACTAAAAAGAAGAAGAAGAAGAAGATAGAAACAATGTTATAACTAAGAAATTGGCATCACTTGATTGGAAATGAAGTGCCAATTAAGAGAACATTATGATTGAGGCTTGCTCATTTCTCAGCAAGGACGAGGTCCGCACCTCAAAAGAGATACTTACTAATTTATCCAACGTAACTGCCAACAGCATTTAATAATCCGAAAACTATAGAAACATCAAATGGCAGAATATTTTACTCAAACAAAAACTTGTTCAGCAACAAATGCAAGGTTGCATGGACTAGGATGCCTTGACCAAATGTTGCATAATACCAGCAAATGCATTATAACATGGCCCCTACCTGTCAATCTGTTATCATATCTTAGGTTCTACACAAGTTTCACACAGACATTGTGTTGCTTGCCTATTTTAGATCTGAATCCTAAACCAAGTAGAGATGAGTTTTTCTTTCCGACTACAATCTATTTTCTCAAAGGATCTTGGAACTTGTTTTTGAGATGATAAATTCCTAAGAAGTAATGAGAATACAAGTACTAACTCATTTTAGGCTTGGGATTTAAAATAGGCAAGTTCCAGAATACGGGTAACTAGGCACCTAAGAGCAGGGGCAGATTTAGGGAGGCAGAGTTGCTCATCAGAACCCCCTTGGCGATTATATAAATTTTGAATCTCCTAAACACAAGACAAGAGGTTGGCCCAGTGGTTTAGGGATTCAAAATTTCCCTTGAGCTTCCAAATTCAATTTTCGAACCCCCTAAGCGAAAATCTTGGATTTTTCACTGCCTAAGAGGTAACCTATCAAAGTAATTAGTCTTGTGTCCAATTTAAAAGCTACTATATTGTTTCTGGATCCACATAACTTTGCCTAAGCTTCTAGCTCTAATACAATCAATATTCTTTCAGTTTAATGAGTTTGTTATGAGGATATTGCTTTGCAGAAGCTTCTAGCAAACTACGAGTTTTCCCGACTCTGGAGCAAACAAAGTAATTCGGTATAAACTATATGAAACTAAACAGAATTACCCAAAAATCAAATGAACAAAACAGTTATTTTCCAGTTTAGGAAAGATAATAAGAATGAAGAGTGGTCGACATAATACCGGCACGAAGAGCAGGAGTGTCTTTCGGAGTGGCTTTAAAGAGAACAAAATTAGGATCAGTAGGAGATGGAGGCAAGAAAGAACCAACTTCAACTTCTCGAGCAATGGAAGACGGAGTAGGGGATATGAGCAGTGGCATTACAGAAAGACCAACATTGATGAAATCTCTTCTTGATAGCCCTATGTTTTGATGATGGGGTTTTGCAGGTGTTAATGGTGGATTTGTTGAATTTGGGAATATGGAAGACAATGGCTTCAGCGCCATTTCTGTTTTTTTTCTCTGGTGTTGTGTGGAGAAACGCCAATGCCTTATGGGAGTGGATATTATTATTACTATGGGATTCTTTTATCCGTTTGGGATGAGGTCTGCCTTCTGCCAGGTCACTTAATAACTTCATTTCATGCAAATGTCATATTTCATTTTATGATTTGGCTAATTTTCATAGCTAAATTAGAATAAATTAATTTGATTTTTTAAAATTAAAATTAAAATACTCAAAAACCATATGAAAATACTACAAAATTGCATTTTTTTTTTCCAATTAAAATGTTGGTCAATATTCATATAGTTTGATTCTCAAGAAGGAAATTGTAACAAGTACTATTTTGTAATGGAGGAAGTAATTCTCTAATACAAGGGTATAGTTGAAAATGCATTATTTTGAATTTCTAAGGTGACATTTTGAGGCAATTTTTATGAGACATAGTATTTTGAATCATCTATTTTTAGCAAGGACGACAATGAAAATGGACCGGAGATAATGTTACAGAAAGTTTCTCATGATTTAAGCTATGAACTAAACTTTTGTTGTTGTGTGATCAAATAAGTTACAGTTTGCTACTTTTTCAGAGCTGTATGATTTGTGAAGTAAATCTAAGATGATTCATTTTTGTGAGTTACTCTTGCTTGCCAAATTTCACTGGTGGTAATAAGCAAGTTAGATTTTTTGGTGGATTCTCATCACTGGGGCATTATATTTATGTGGCATATTTCTTGTTCTCCACAACTCACAAGTAAGCTGCTCTTGGCAAGTATTTCACTGATGATGTTGTTTCATTACTCTTACTGAGATCTCTTCTCGCATTAGGCAAGCAACTCCTCTATGGATACAGCTTCTCCTAAAGCAGGATAAAGCAGAGTTAGAACTTCTAACATAATGTTGGATACAAAAGAAGTTGCATATTCTACAACTAAACCATAAATAGAGAAAAAGGTCATGTACAACTTGTTTCTCAAAGTAACTTTGGAGGATCACATCAAATATGACATTCATAGTCTTACTTTCAAGTTATTTGAGACAAGGGTCTCTCGAAAATAACATCTCTACCCCCACGAGCTAGGGGTAAGGACTAAGGTCTAGAGACCTCACCTGCGGGATTACACTGGGTATGTTGTTGTATAGTCTTACTTCCAACAACACAAAAACCCAATGTAGACTTCCTTTCAAGGTACCTCTAATATTCTTACTTTTAATCTATCTTTTTATCATATCCAGTATGTGAAACATCTCTAATTGTTCTTAATTATCTGTGCATTTCAGCACGACTACATACACTTGTGTAGCAATGGAGTCAAAACCCCACTGCTCACACAGCTTTAGATGGGATATTGCCTTGTCTGGACTATGCCATTGCGAAAGAGACCTTCACCAAATAACCTGGTAGTACTGTGAACCAGGTTATTACAAATATCTCTAAAATCAACGTTTCTCCCAACATTGCTCCTTTCTACTATAATCAATCAGCATCTCTGCTCTTTGCAATCTGTTTTAACCCTATCTTAACTTCTCACACCTGTAATCCCTGCTGAAATGGACTTGGATAATGCAAATCAGTATGCCTTAAAGCTCCTTTAAGAAGTTTCAGTAGAGCATTATTTTGTTCAAATTATTCTGCCACGATGTGCTTGTAAAAGATGGAAAAAAATTTATTTGAGTTCATGTTCTGAGCACTATCAGGTTAAACTGACTCATGACAAAGTGTAACTCATATCAAGCATGATATGATAACCTGAAAAGTAGAGTGAGAAACACATTGATAATGGTGTGAAGATCTGACATTGAAGATCATAAAGTCTATTTGTGGGTCCTCATTGATCATGGCATGAAGATCAGACATTGATCTTTCTTATTGAAGAAGCGGAAGCTAAAGAGGACTCAATGTAAAGAATAGAGTCCTCAAGGGACCAAAAATAGACTGAAACAAAGCATAAAAAGGGCTCCTCCTAACATGCTGCTTAATAGTTATTGGATTTTCAGAAGACACTGATTTGATCAACTGCGACATTATCGAACCAGGAATATTCAGTTATAGCTACTATGAATGGTTCCTTTCATAGTCACTACCAAAGACCCTCAAGCATCTCAACAAGAACCCTTGATCAAAAGTGGCTTTTTGAAAATGTAATATTTTCCCAAGAACCCTGAAATTTTTGTTTAGAATCCTGACTTCTTTTTTTTGAATCCTGACTTACTGAAAAGTGGATTATTGTTATTGTTATGTTAGGTACCCATGTCACAACATAAACTACGAATCTACCTAGGAAACTTGGATGTAACTCCGCAAAATCACATTTTAAATTGCAGGTTATATAAAATCCTCAGCATTTGTTAGTATGTTAACCCCTTGAAATTAGTTTTTGACTAGTGAGATTCAGACCTAACTAGTCAAAGCTAAAGTCTTACATATCCTGATGATCCTAGTTTTGGCTGATGATGATGTCATAAGTTGAGAAATGTCATGTGCACATAAAAAAAAATTATTGCAGCTACATGAGAACCTGTCTCTATTGCTTTTGTCTTATTCGAAGAGGGAGTACGCAAATTACTTTCAATTATAACATATCATATGCATACTAGTTTTCCTAAAGTTGGCTAAATGTAGAAGATGGATCTCCCTCCCTTTGAAATCCTCTGGATAGCCAAGAGAACTTTATGCATTGTTTCCAATACTTCCCCTTGTCATTGTTAGCCATCCATATTGAAGAAAAAAAAAGATAAATTCAAGAGAACAATAAGGAATGCATGCACAAAACAAGTATATATGTCGACAGGGGCAAACACAGTGTATATGTAGTGGGGGTTTGGATTGCTTTCAGCTCCAACATTGTATATTGATATGATATCTATTAGAATTGGGATATATTAACAGAAAACATACTTCTTCAAGAGAGTGAGGTGCAGTTGGCATTTGCTCCTCAAGCTAGTTCGACCTCCAGATCTGATCTGCCTCTGCCTATCAATCTCCAGATTGTGCTTTTGGCAGGAAACCACCTAACTAAAGTAATACAAAGTCTAATAAGAAAATTGACTATACACAGAATTAGATGAGTTTATACTTTATCCAGATTATTAAGATACTGGAACTAGGAGCACCAAAGAGGGGTAATATGTAGTCATGGAGGAGTTTGGATTTGGGGTGTGTGTGTGTGTTAATGAATAAAAGTGAGATGTCAAACTGCAGCTCGGCTTGCAAATTGGGAAATATACCCCAACAGTTGTCCAACTTCTTGGAACCAACGGTGTATGCAGAGCTTCCAATCCCATTGTCATTAAATCAATTGAAACCATATTCCTGGTGTTCTTTGAAGAATTTGATTCCTGCAATAAAAAACTATACACAGAAATTCTCTGAGGAGACAATACTGATAATCAAACTCTAGCCAAATTGTTCAACTGATCAAATAGATCTTTCTATTCAAAGGAAAATAATTTGAACTTCATAAGCTGTTTTTCTTCTTGTACTCAGGGACCAGCCAATTAAGTATTAAAAATGCAGGAATATCCTCTTTGAGTTTCAAAGGCGCCATTCTTCTATTGTGGCAGCACTTTTTCCTTCTAACACTTGTAACAGGAAAAATTGTTGCAAAAAATTTGACCAAATACAGAAATACTCCAGAACACAGAAGCAAAAACTAGTATACAAGATAATGAAACTAGACTGTTATATAGATGTTGACTGTATCCAGAACTTTTGCATTTAGCGATCTTCCTGATCTCCATCTACAACAACCTTTGAGAAGTTCAAATTATAAGCTTCTTCAAAGGAAAAAGGCACTCATACATAGTTGCTTCACTGATGCTGTCCCAGAAACCACATATTTATGTTAATGATTTGATTCCCCATTTCGTCGAAATAGAGAGTGCAGAGCTTTTTTCCTGGTAGCACATAGCCACTGTCTTGGTATCTCAAGGTCATCTCCAGTAAGAGTTGGCACATGCCAACAACCCTGCTCCGACTCCTATATTTCAATTTCACAAGTACAAAGTGGAGTTGGACATTAGAATAACAGCTAAGCTGAGCTTAACTTATATGGATTAGGCATGAGATAGCTCACCTGAATAACAATTGAATAGGGTGGTGGCATATGGAGCTTAAGTCCGTCATCTCTTGAAGCTGTCATCCGGATCTGTGATTTTTAAATAGAAGACAGTTAAGGAATCTAACTGCTGATTGCCTGATTTAAAAGCATCACATTAACCCCAATAACATAAAATCTTCCAGCTCCATCAGACGAGTTCTTTAGGAGAACTTCAATTCTCACAACCCAGCACCTATCTTTCATTCTTTGACAACCAGCTATAATGAAGAATTTTGGTAATTTGAAATAATCATGGGCATTAATAGGAACAGTGTAACAGGACTTCAACTTTTCCTCGGCATAACTGTCTTTCTTCTTCTTTTTTATTCTGGCATAACCTACTTATAGCAGATATTAAGCTACTATACACTAAAAAGAGTATACCTTTTTTTACTCCATCTTTAGTAGAAAGTGTGAAAGAGAACTCTATAGCACTGTAATAAAGATTTCAACTTTTCATTGTTTAACATGTTACAGAATTTGTCAAAATATTGAAATAGAGAGAGAGAGAGAGAGAGATTAGACCTGATGTTTTTCCTTCCATCTGGGAAAAAAGCTAGTGCCTAATAGTTGGAACAAATGGTCTCTCATCTCATCATTTGTCAAAAGCAAGCCTTTGGAACTGACAGCAGCATATAACCAGTACCTGGAGAATAAGCTTATGCCTCAGACATTTGTAACTGCAGAAAAGAGAGCTCCTTTATTTTGTTACAAGGTTACCCACAACTCTAGCAAACCCTTTTATCATGTGAAGTAGCCTCTATCTTCAGAACTAAAGGTCATAATATGAAAGCACTCACAAAACAAAAACCAACGCACAAGAGCTACATTGGCTATATTAAGGGAGTCTGGTACAACCTAGAATTTGCATCTGGTGCCAAGTCAGAATTTCGTGCAAAGTAGGGAAAGATGAAGCAATTGTTTCACGTTCAATGTCAGATCTCCATGTCATGATGAGTTGAAGTTATGTGTGTTGATCCCAAAAAAAAAAAATCTGTGCGTTGAGCAATGTGGAGAAGAAGAATTTGCTCTTGAATAGAGGATGAATGTTGATGACAACCAGGCAGTCAAATAGAGAAGCAGAAAAGTGTGCAGGAGCGACTTTTGGTCCCAACAAAGAAGAAAGAATTAAATGGAAGGACACAGAAAAAGAACAGGCTAACAGTTACAGGAAAGAAAGAAATGTCAGCAGAAATGTGGACTCAAACAGCTGGGGAACACTAGCAGTAACAGTAAGAAAGCAAGGCTAATCAAGAAACGAGATATGGATATACCACCAGATCCAATTATAGAAGGGTTTCTTGGTATGTTCAGTAATTTGCTGAGCAACATCACTATTATGTTGATGGCATCTGTTTAAATAGGATGATTTTTGTCCCATAAAATTTAATTATATTTGAGTTTTGCTCTCCTGGAAACAAATAAGTTCACCTAACTACTAGCCATCAATAATGATTTGCATATAAGAGCTCAAAGTAAAGAGTATTACCAATCATCATTTGAACCATGTGGAGTGGCATAAAGTGCACCTGCTTTCTTCCAGCTTTCTAACAACTTCTTGTTATTAGGATGTTGAGCAGGACCACCAGTTGTACGACTTTTGTGCAAAATAACCAATGGAAGTTTCTTCGATTCACTCATCTGCCTTAATTTATTAACAACAGATCTGAGCTGCAATAGAAAGAAATCTATATGAACTTTTTCTTATAATCTAGAACACCATCTTGAGAAAGTTGGCATGTTGCCCATCATGAGTTAAGAGGTAAAGTATCCATACTAGACTGTGGGTGCCTGGGTGGGTGGGAAGGAACTGGGCATAAGGGTCATTTTGATAAATTAAAACTGGAAGACTTTGCAACCTTTTCCACATCAGCATCATCAATTTCTTTAAAGTTAAACTGAAAGGGGCAGTAATTCTGTGTTGCTCTCTCTTTCTTAGTCATACTAAATAACACGAGAAGAGGGATGCAGAGTAAGTCAAATAGTTCTTGGTCATACTAAATATAACACGAGATAAGAGGGACGGTAAGTAAGTCCACCTCTCTACAGCTGAAATGTACATATGATTAGCTTCTATACAGATATCAAACTGCATCCCTAATTCTACACTCCCATCCACAACCCCCAAAAAACATAAGTAAAGAAACAGAAAAAGACGTAGTGTTACCTGAGAGAAATTAAAATTTCGTTGAGTGATAAGGCCGACATTTGCACCATCCACCACAGCATCGAATGGACCATGCTTCTGAAGCCAGTCCTAAGTGAGTGCAAATTCTAAATCAGTTCAATATTCTTTCAAGAACTAAGTGCCGGAAGCATGGAGACACAAATATTGGAAATACCCAGCAGTTCTATCTACTTTTTAAATGAATATATTTGTGGTAACAATCCTTCAGAAGATTCATGCTTTAAAGAAATCACTACACATAAGTGTGTTAAATGCTAATTCTAGCTAAGAGGCTGACATAAACAAACAGACAAGCTATTTCTTGGCGTTACAACATCTGAACACCATGATACTATTTCATTGTTTGCATCCAACACTGCATAACCTATCACTAGATCTGACATATCATAGAGGCCTTCAGTGGGTTATGCCTGGCATTTTGAAAGAACTTGAGTTACCTAGAACTGTGAAAGCAGAGGAGAAGAAATAGGGCCCGGAAAGTTGCCCCACTCACACTTATGTGGGTCGTCTGGAGAGAAAGAAATAGTGGAGCTTTTGAGGGTGTAGAGAGTGATTTTGCACAGTTGAGGAATAGCCTCTTTGCCCTTATTCGTGCACCCACAAATTTCCTTTATGTATAGATAATTGGGTGACATTTGTAGAAAATCATACTTTATTGTAGATTTTCTACTTATCTTGGTGTACTACTACTTCACGGGTTTTCGCCCAAATGTACAACAAAATCTTATTAATTCATCAAAAAAATCATAGAGGCCTTCATCTAAATCCTATAAGGAAATTTCAACCTATAATCTACAATTATAGTAGATCTAATCAGAGTACCCTATTATTTCATTTATCTTATTGGATGGGGTTGATTTAACTTTAGTGCTTGGATTTTGAGATGGCAGCAGCAAGGGTACAAATCTAAACTTTATGGCAAAGCCATCCATAAGGCGAAGAAGCTTAATGCAATCAAGTGTTAGACATTTGAAACTTCTAAAGTGTTAGCAGCTATACAAGACCTGATGGATACACAATGGCTTTCTACCAAAAATCCTTGGAGTTCATCAAAGCAGACAACATGTGAGCCCTCAGTCACTATCATCAGCATTGCTTCTATATTTTGTAATTATTTTGTATCTTTTTAATGCCACTAATGAAGCCAATTACTTCATCAAAACAAAAAAGAGACTTCTAAAATCACTAATACAATGAACCATGTAGGATATACTGGCAAGTACTCAAACAATTAATCAACACTTTAGTCAACTGGACGCAACAATCTTAGAAATGTATACAATTCTACCATTTAGTCCAAGAAGAAGGGTAAAACTTGAGGTAACAAGTAATTTATAAAATGCACCAGAAGAAAATCATCCAACCTGAAATTGCACAAAATTAGCCTTAACTTCTCTTTCACAAGCCAATTTAACCAAAGAATTAGCAAAGTTCTCTGTCTCCTTGGGATCAATGTCAATGCACACAAGCTTTTCCCCACATGAACGACAAGCTCCGGAACTATCCATCTCCGCTCTCACTACAGTCCAATTCCCCTTTCCCAACCACCCTTGTCCATGCCAACCACCCCCTCCTTTCACAACACCTTCCTTCACTTTCCGAACATCCCAATCCTGCAGCCCAACCTCAGCAGCAAATTCAGAATTAAACCAATCCTCTACTACACCAGCAGTCTCTTCACACACCTGCCTTACACTTGCCCTTAATCTATGCATCATTTCATATACTTTATCAGCCTTTTTAGAAAAAGAACTAACTTTCAACAGTGCAGAAAGCTCTGCTTCCTCAGCCACAACCCCTGATTCTCCCATATGTACATCAACTTCATAAGCCTTATCAGCCATTCCCTTTTCACAAAACCCAAACAACGCTGGCCCATATGATCTTAACTTAGGAGGAACACCAAAACTCTTCATTTTCTTCACTAAATCAAAAGCCATTTCTGGGTCTTGCTTAGCAACTGCCAATCTAGCAGCACTAGTAAACGTCGCCTCATTCGGAGCAACACCATTAACACCCATCTGTTTAAAAATCTGAAATCCTTTCTCAATCCCAAATCCCTCCGTACCCGAACCAGAAGAACAAAGATAAAGCAACACATTATAATGATGAACATTAAGGGTAATATTGTTTAACTTAGCTTCTTCATAGAGTCGAATTGCTTCCTGTAAATCACCCCGTTTAGAACACTGGTCTAATTGATGACGTAGCACACTCTCAGGGGCGTCACGGCGGGCTTTCTTGGCCGACCTGCTAGACAAGGTTTTTGTGTTTGTGGATTCTTGAAGGAAAGCAGCGGAAGTGGTGAAATGGGTTTTTCGGTTCATGGAAAAGAGATGGGTTTGTGGGGATTTGGTGTGAATTGGTTTGAAGAAGTGGATAGGACGAAGATGATGAAATGGAAAAGGGGTTTTTGTGAGAAGAGAGAAGAAAGGTGAGGTTTTTATAGAAAGTGAAGGTGAGAAATAACCCATACGACGAACGAGCATGACTGTGCTTTAATGGGGGATTGGTCTTTTACATCGGTGGAATGGAAGCTGAGAAGAAGACGCTATAAAAAAAGAAACAGTTGCAACTGGTGGATACTTGGGAGAACAGAGGAACTATAATGTACCAACCTAAGTAGTTTATTTTCCATATTAGTTGTCCACCTTACTGTAATTTTTTTATAATAAATTATTAATTTTAAAATGTATGTAACTAAATTTGTAAAAACTACACATGGCAGACCAGTATATGCCTCTCTTGGATGAGTTCGTGTCTATTCTCAATAGAAGAATGAGTGATGTGTTTCACAACCTAAGGCTATCAATTAGCACATGTTATTTCTAGTTTGCAGAAAATATATCATTCGATAATGAAGAATTTTAATGATGATGTATACACGATGACATAACTAATAAAACACAATATTTAGAGGCTCATTTACTTTGCAATTTAGACAAAAATAGAATTGTGATGTTGGGATCTTAGGTAGAGAGGGGTGATATTTTAGTAGATAAAATTGTTATGTGCTTCCTAGTTGAACTGAGTGATCGCTTTGATCATAGCTTAGTGAGGTACATCACCTGACTTAAGGCACTTTTTACTACTATATTTGGCAAGATAGGTGCATGGGTGGAGCTTGTGTACCAGAAAGTGTTCATCCAATCTCGTTTGTCGAAAGATTACATTATCTAAAATTGTTTTTTAAGCTTATATAATAGCTATTGAATCACCTTGGTTTTTTCGTATACTAACTTCTTTATATTTTAGAGCTTCATTAGTTAATCCCACTTTAACTTGGTCCTGTTGGTTGTTATTGTGCACAGCAAAGGGAAGAAGTGCTTCATTCTCTTTGCTAAATGACACTCTCTTTGCAGGAAGCATAACATGATTTTGCTCTTTACCAGAAAAAACATAATACACCACTGAGTTATCAATTCTTCATTGAAGGATTCAAACTACTATTAATTAATGAGAAGTCCTGATATGATAACTGATGTGTCCATTCTGTTATCGAGCAGTTTGAAGGAAGAAACTTGACATCTTTATCCTGCTACATTAGCATCTACCTCAAATATAAGGTCCCTTATCAGCACGACGGACAACAAGCATGAACACATGGCTTTGCCTTTGATGGTTAGCGACAAAGACTTCAACTCCAACTCAGGTCTCCAGCCTCTTGTATAAAAAATCGAGCGTTTTCATCATCAAGGACAAGCTGCATTATCAGTTTATCTATATAAAAGACCATCTGTAGTATATACAACTGATTAGAGGCGCTTTGTCATTCCTTTGGCTGATCTTGAAAAAGAGATCATTAGGCAACTTTTAAGCACGTCCGAAGAAGAGTTTGGGCTACCAAAAGTAGGAAACATAAATCATGTTTTACAGATGGAAACATCTAAAAACATATCAACTAGAAACAACACAAGAGTATTAACTACTATGTGATGCAGAAACATAATTCATGAATCGGAAACAGAGTTTGAATTTGGAAATTAAACAAGGATATAGAATAGAATTCCCCAATCCTTTTATTGAGGCACGTATTATAAAAAAATTATGCCACTCATCAATGATGGCCAAAAATTACATACAGCAAGTTGTCTGAGTGTTAATAAACTATAAGCATATATAATAATACAGTGTCAATGTTCTATAGTCAATCTATCTAAAAAATCGAGTTTCCATCTTCAGAATCTGCATCAATGTTCTATAACCAAATGACGAATGTGTGGCTGTGTCCTGAATGCTCTCTTTTGGTGCGGCCTTTGTAAACTGGACATGTAACCATGTTGCCTCTTCCGCTTCTTTGGAGGCAGGACACTGTCAGCTGATTTCAGAAAAGAGTGATTCAATAGCAGCCCTGCACTCCAACGCGATTTTGGATTCTTGATCAGACAATATCTCAAGAAATCTTTTGCCTCTGTAGACAGTTTGTCATTCTCCAAATTTGGTTCCTCGTACTTAATTCGTTCCAATACATCTTCAAACTTTGGATCTGCATTGGATGATTCCCATAGTGGTGTCCCAGTGATCAACTCATAAACAGTACATCCAAGTGCCCAAATATCAACTTCTGGGCCGTACTCCTGTTTAAGTAGGGATTCAGGTGCCATGTACCTTTTAGTTCCTCTCATCCCCTGTTTCTGCGTCCAGCTCTGTTCCAAAGTTAACGAAAGCCCGAAATCAGCGATCTTTGCCACCTCCTCTGTATCATCATCATCATCATCAGTAGAAGTAAGAAGAATGTTGTGTGGCTTTATATCACAATGAATGATCCCTTTTCGGTGAATGAACCTCAGCCCTAAAAGAACATTCTTGGTGTGTTTTTGTACTTGAAACTCAGGCAACCCTAGTTGATCATTATTGAGAAGACGATCAGCAAGACTCCCGGCAGAGGCATATTCTAAGAGCAAGTTATAAAGAAGTATATCATCTTCTTGGGTGACTTTAACTCCGAAAGATCGAATAACATGAGGAGAATCTTGACACATTCTTAGGAACTCAGTTTCATCTTCAAGAGAGTGAGAATGGCTCAACATACAAGACTTCACAGCAATAAGTGATGGAATGAGAGGAGAATGAGTAGTAGAAGCCAATGAAACAAAACCAAATCCTCCCTGCCCTAATGTTCTACCCCTCTTCCACATAATCTCTGCTTCTTGATTTTTTGCCATTGCAGAACAATTTCAGACTGTTTTTTCTTTTTTTTTGGAATAGTTTGAGCGTGTTTTTGTGAGTGTAGAGTTATATAGGACATTAGTTTCCTAATTTTTTCCGTTTTCCGTGTCATAGTGGTAGTTATATTCAATATTTCCTTATTTATTTACTTTTAATATATGGAAATTTACAGCTCTATAAAATTCAAATAGTTACCATAAAATAAGAAGCAGTTAAATAAGTTGTGATTTATTAAAAGGGTTGATAACTTGAATGATAAGTCATTCACTGGAATAACGAATCATTCACTTATTAACATAATTTTATTTTACAATTTCAAAATTCTTTAAGATAATTTTTATTTTACAATCCTTATTACTAATATAAAATTATGTTCTTGTACGATACTGTTTCCGTCTTATTTTATTTGTTCAATATCCTCTCTTAACCACTTTATTTGTTTTTTTTTTTTAATTTATTAGTCTCTCATCACGTACATTACATGTACTTATCAGCTCAGGTGGTCAAGATAATTGGTCATCGCTTCATGTTGGATTGTATATATTTTTGTAAAAGAATATCTAATATTTATAAATAATTAAGTAAAAAACTATATATATAAGAATATGGTAAATTAAATATTTTTGTGAAAGGGGTTGGTCATTGAATTATGACATGTTTGCCAACGTTAAGATAACTCGATATAGTCTGAACCTAAGTGTATCTCACCAAAAACTTTCGTATAAACTATATTCATGGTGTATATTCCTTTGTGGAGGACGCATATTAGGGTAGATAGTTTCTTCTCCTCCAGTTTTTGTCACTATTTGTGGTTGCTTGTACTTTTGACTATCATATTATTTTGTTATAGTTATTGTCCTGCTACTATATGATATTTTTGTATATCTATTACCTTTCTCCTAGACTATTTTGGACGATTTTTCTTAAGCCGAGAGTTTATCGAAAACAATCTAAGATAGATATTGTAGGTCTGCCTGCGTACACATATATATAGAACCTTTTCTCAACCAATTTGAGTACTGTTGGAATTCAATTAAGTGAAAACATCTTTGTTAGAAATATGTCAAGGAGCAAGTTGTAAAGAAGTATGTGGGTGATTTTAACTCCGACTTGAGGACAAATTGTTAGAAATTTGGTTTCATGATTAAGATATTTATTTATAGCGGGTCAAGATACAAGATTTAAGAGCAATGAGAGGAGAATGATTAGTAGAAGCCAATGAAACAAAACCAAATCGTCTTCCTAAGTTTTTTTGTTTTCCCTTTCATAGTGCTAGTAGAAGAAACTGTATTAAAGTTTTCCTTATATTACTTTTAATAGATGGAAATTATATAATTGTCTAATTTTTTTTCTATACTACTCCCTCCGTTTATTTTTTGTTGTCATGTTGCACTTTTCAAAAGTCAATTTAACTAATTTTTTAAGTTAAATTAGATTATATTAGTCAAAGTTTTTATCATTTGACTCTAAAAAAGAAAATCATGACAACTAAAAGTCGACGGAGGGAGTACCCTAAAAGCATGAATTTCCTAACTTGAATGTTAAATAATTGTAATACTCCCAACTTAAATACTCAATTTAGTATATTTTTTATAAAAACAAATACTTTTTTCACATTGAAGGGTTGTGACTTTTTTGATGGGTTATAACTTTTTCAAAGAGTTGTGACTTTTTTCGATGAGTTGTGACCTTTTCAAAGGGTCGTTACTTTTATGAATGATTGTGACTTTTCTGGGCACAACAAACATATGTTCATACTACCATTTGTTGGCTATAAATAATAGAGGATTTTCCCCACATTTTTAACCTACGAATTTTTTAAAGTTTCTAAAAAAAAAATTAATACACCGATTTTAGTATATCTTCTATATTTTATACTTTATTTATTTATTTATATTATATTATCTATTAGAAAATATAAAACTTCATTAAAGGAAAAGACAAATATGGACATCAATCTTCAACTTTGAACAATTCAATTATTTGACTAGTGAAAAAAGGCCCAAAAATTCATTTAATATGGAATAAGTATTGATTAAATTTGTGAGGCAATATACATCTATTAAGAAGAAAATTTAGGACATAAAGTGAACATCACTTTCTACTTTTGGCCTTTTAGTTATTCTCACACTATTTATAGAAATAATTCAAAGTAGAATCATGAATATGAATAATTAACTCTCTTGAACTTATCACTTAGAAAAGGTAAATGAAGGACATAACGGAAAGAAATTTTCAACAATTTTCTTAAACATTGAACAATTAACTTATTTTGAACCATAAAAGAAAGTTTCAAAAATTTAATTATTTTGAACAATTAACTTAAATATCTAATGCGGGTCATGGCTTTCCTCCAAACTCCTCATTGTCAGGGTATTGTAAGATAACAGCCAACTTTGGCTGAATAAGCAAAAATAAAGCTTGTGTCGAGAAGAGAGAAGATGCCGTAATAGAGAGGGAGAAAGACTAGTTTGTGTTGCCTATGACCTAATGTAATACTAAAATTTGGAACTGGGACTAATAAAATGTTAAAGTCATTGTTATATAATAAGGAGTGACATAGTAATTTTGATATAATCTAACTGGGTTATCGGTTTAACAATTAACTAAATAAAAATCTACCTGATTAGACAAAATTAATTAGTGAGACCATATGTAATTATTTCAATCTATAAGGAGAATTAGTACAATACACCCAGATACATGTATAGGGAGAGAGGCGAGCTAGATAAGAGAGAGGCGAGTGAGATAGCAGGGAGGCGAACGAGATAGTCTATGCATCTCAAATACATGTGAATCACAGTAGATACTAGATACATATATTTGGGATATACCAGATACACACACAAAGAGATACGAGCGAGATAGTTAGATACATGCGAGTCTACTTGAATATAGGATATCTAGAACAAATTAGACCTAATTTTGACAACATGTATCAAAAATACATGTATCTGAATGAGCTAGATACATGTATCCGAAGTCCAAAATCTGATAAGATTCATAATATTACAAACTAGCATCAATTTAACTAATTAACTCCTAAATTAGTGAGATTTCTATCAATTACCCTTAACCAAAATCATAAAACCGAAAGCCAAATCGACAACCCAAAAAAAAATACAAAACTATTTAAAAATCGCTAACCAAATAACTCAATATCAATAAATCAATAATATTTTATTATATTCAATTTATCCATTAAATTGGTATTTGCACAACCCTATTTGACATTTTATTTGGATGGTTGTTACGTATTATTTCATAATGTATCGTATTATATTGTGTAGTATTGTATTGTATTATTTTAATGAATATAATGTCTAGATAGATTGTATCGTTTTCTGTCGTTACATAATGTCACATTTACATAATTTGAATGATAAACCTACAAGAAAAATAGGGGTTGATTTATGGGTCGGATTAGGTGTTTATGGGTTCGAATTTTTTAATGGCATAATTGATCCCTTTCCATTTTCATATAAATGTCATGTGGAAAAGTCAAAATGACATGGCAATTCCATGTGACATTTAAAGAAATGAAAAATGAGTTGGATATGTCCAGCAGGCCAACTAACGCCCATAAGGGCATATTTAGACAAAAAGTTGGACGGCGAGGGCATGAGTGAGCCAAACTTTAAACGGAGGGTATATCTAAATCTTTTCGAATAGTTTAGGGACATATCTGATCTTTTACCCTTTAAACTAACAATGCAATAGCACGGGTAGCAACTAGCAACCATCGAACAAGGTAGGGGTGGGCGTTTGGTTCTTCAGTTCGGTTTAATCAAATTTTGGTTCGGTTCTTCAGTTCGGTTTAATCAAATTTTGGTTCGGTTCTTCGGTATTCGGTTTTAGAAAAGTGTGCACCATATTTCAAACCAAACTAGATCGGTTCGATTCGGTTTTTTCTACTTCGGTTCGATTTAGTTCGGTGTTTTAAAATCGGTTTTTTGGTGTCAACAAAAATAAAGAGAGAATATGATAAAGTAACAATTGTTATTCACTTCACACTTCAAACTTCAAAGTAACAACTAACCATCTAACAATAAAAGGTAAGAACATCAATTTGTTGTTCTCACTTCAAAGTAACAACATAAAATGATTTAAAAAAGTAGAAAGTAGAAACACCAAGTTGCTACTCAAACTTGAATTAAATTGAGTTTTGTTTAGTTTAGACTTTAGGTCTTTAGGGTTTACTATTTTGTTATTAAGATTTTTGCTATTTAAGTTTAGGATCTAAATATAAAAATTGAAATGGGCCAAGTAAAGTTTAAAATTAAGTAATATAATAAATACTTTTAAATTTATTTAATAAAACTTCGGTTCTTCGGTGCACCGTAGTTTCGGGACCCTTACACCGAACTCCGAACCAAAGTTCCAAAAAAAAAAAATCGACACCTAATCGAAACACCGAAGAACCGTTCGATTCGGTTCGATTTTTCGGTTTTTCGGTTTTTCGGTTTTTCGGTTTTTCGGCCCACCCCTAGAACAAGGTGGGAAACTATCACAAATTGAGAGAAGTACCCCGGAGAGTTTTGTACTTGACAAATCATGGGCATAAACCCCAGAAAAACCTCAATTCGCCATTATCACTCTGTCGAACAAATGCAATGAGAGCTCTAAACTCCGCCCACATCCGCCACTCCATTATCTCTCTAACCTCTCTTCTCTCACATCTCACTACCAAAAACCCTACTTCTAAGCTCTTCTCAACCCAATCATGGCTGAAATCAACGCGAGGAAAACCCCTAATGAAATTGCCTAAGCTGAACCACCCACCCAAACAACCCATCCCCCTCTTTTCACCCCCTCCTTCAACCCAACAACCCGAAACCCCTAATTACTGTCCCACTGATTTCACCACCCTATGTGAGATTCTACGTGACCCCATCATCCCAGCTGGCCCTGTTCTTGAAAATGCTTTGGATAGAGCTGGGGTTGAAGTAAATGAGTGTATGTTTCTTCAACTTTTCAACCATTTTGATTCTTCTCCTAAGCCTTTGTTTACCCTTTACCTATGGGCTGAGAAGAAAGAGTGGTTTAAGTTTTCTTTGCCTGTGTTTAATGCTGTGGTTAATGCCCTTGGCAAGGAAAGGGAATTTGATTCTGCTTGGAATTTGATACTTGATAGACTCAATTCTACTGAAAGACCCAATCTTGACACATTTGCCATAATGATTAGACGATATGCAAGAGCAGGTACTGCTTGTTTTTTTCGAGAATGAATACATTTAATCGATTTTTGTTACTATCTATTGTTTGTTGTACTTCGACTACCATGTTATTTTATTGTAGTCACTGCTCTGTTTTGGACTATTAATGGTCTATCGGAAACAACATGTCTAACCTTTTGAGGTAGGGGATAAGGTCACTCTATCCTCCCTAGACGCCACTATCCATTTAGCTCTATTCAGGTCAATCCATCTCAACGAATTCAGTATTCAGGGGATTTATTATAGTTCAACTAGTTAGGAAAGTCCCAGCCTTTATCCATTGTTGATACCAGCTACATTTATTTCATTTATAACCAAGAAATGCCCAAGGGTAGTGGCGTACCAGCCTGCCCCTCAATCCTTCTCAACTTAATTACCATGTTTTGTCTTGGATGAATCCATGACATGCGTCTAACCCACACATCATGTTTTGCATCTTACCACCAGACCAAGTTCATGGGGGCAAGACCTCTTCTAAGGTTTAACTAAACCATTCGATAAGACCAGCTATGCCATTCTTGCAATAGATGAAGTTATAGAGTTTTTGAACTTTATTTTATCCCTAGCAAGTAGTTCGCTCGAGTTCATTACGTTCTGATGTCAGTAAGCTGAAAGCTTCAGAACCTTATATTAGATTTCATAATACAATCTACAAGTTCTGTGTTTGAACTTGATTTGGAATAGTTGTTTTTGTACATTATGCCAAAATGTTGTTCTATTTTTTAGTTTAAACTTACACAATTAGTAGTTATTGGATATTCAAGGATGTCCAATGTGTTGTATTTTGCTTGTTAGAAATCCATAAATGGACTACCTATCAGGATCACCCGTAAAAGGCATTAGTTTGTTCTATAATGTGATTGCATCCTAATATCGACATGGTAATTTGTTTCTGTTATAAGGTAAAAACAAGAGGGAAACTGTCTTATTTTAACATGGCTTTTATTGAATTCAGTACTTAGGCTAAATTTTTCCCTTTTTCTCTTTTGTTCCCACCATTTATATTCAATCCATGAAAGTTCTAATTATCTGAAGAGTACATGTGACCCGAGTTTTTTCTTTTTTTGCAGGTAACCTCTTACCAGCTGTTCGAACATATGAATTTTCTTCTAATTTAGAGATACATGCTTTGGGCTTGGAAGACAACTTATTTGAGATACTATTAGATTCTTTATGCAAAGAGGGGCTTATTAGGGAAGCTTCAGATTATTTTTATAGGCGAAAAGGACAAGACTCAAATTGGTCACCATCTATTCGGGTCTATAATATATTGCTAAATGGATGGTTTCGATCAAGAAAGCTCAAGAAAGCTGAGCGGTTGTGGACTGAGATGAAAAAGGAGGGCATAAAACCTAGCGTTGTAACTTATGGTACCCTTGTTGAAGGATTGTGCCGGATGCGAAGAGTTGAGATGGCAATTGAACTAATTGATGAAATGAAAGAGGAAGGAATTCCTCCCAATGCTGTTGTCTACAATCCAGTAATTGATGCATTAGGAGAAGCAGGACGGTTCAAGGAAGCATCAGGAATGATGGAGAGACTGTTAGTGTTGGAATCCGGTCCGACTCTATCAACTTACAATTCGTTGGTGAAGGGCTTTTGCAAGGCAGGGGATATTGTTGGGGCAAGTAAGATTCTTAAGATGATGATAAATAGAGGTTTAATGCCAACACCAACTACTTATAATTACTTCTTTCGGTACTTCTCCAAGTTTGGGAAGATTGAAGAAGGCTTAAACCTCTACACCAAGTTAATTGAATCTGGATACGTAGCAGATCGGCTAACATACCATTTGCTGGTTAAGATGCTATGTGAGCAGGATAGATTGGATTTGGCATTGCAAATTATCCAAGAAATGAGGACAAAGGGTTTTGATTTGGACTTGGCTACAAGTACCATGCTTATACATTTGTTCTGCAAGATGCATCAATTTGATGAAGCTGTCGAGTGGTTTCATGACATGATTCGGAGAGGACTAGTTCCTCAGTATCTCACATATCAGAGACTCTGCAATGATCTCGCAAAACAAGGCATGAATGATAAGGCAGAAAAACTTAGAAACACGATGGTATCTACACCCTACTCTGAGAAGTTGCCCAACACATATATTAGAGATGGAGACACATCGCATTCAAAGAGAAAATCCATCATTGCAAAAGCTGAAGAAATGTCAAATATACTACAGACGTGTAGAAGTCCAAGACAGCTAATCAAACGTAGAACTCCGCCTGAAAATGCAGTGCTGAGTGCAAACCAGCTTATAGAAAATATTAGTGAACGAGTGGAACTGGTTTAATCTATATGATGTTGTATGATCATTCTGTAACAGATTCAAAAGTTTTGTTCGTGTACATAAATCCAGCACAAGCTCAGTTGTGCTTTTGTATCAATAAAATTCTTTCTTGTCAAAAGAATTGATTTCTGTAGGTATTATAAAGTTCAGAAAGCAATGAATAGGCATAATACATAAATGTGTCTTTTAACTTGACATCACTTCACATTTATGCCCTTCAACTTTAGGTATACACAAGTAGGCACTTAAACTTGTACAAACTTGAACAAGTAGACACATGAGTTCTACGTGGCATAATACACGTAGGACAAAAAATGCCATGTAGGATGCCATGTAGGATATGTGTGTCTATTTGTTCAACTTTATACAAGTTTAAGTGTTTATTTGTGCACACCCAAAGTTGAAGGGCATAAATGTGATTTGAAGTCAAGTTAAAGGGTATATTTATGTATTATGCCCAAGGAATATGTGTTGGATTTTGTATCACTATGTTTGTGCCATTCTCAGATACTCGCTCTAATACTCTCTCCGTTCCTTTTTAGCAGTCATGATTATTTTTTTAGAGTCAAAACAATAAAAATTTTGATTAACATTTTACAATATATTTTTTCATCGTATTGATATGCAAAAATTTGCAATTTATAATACTATTCATATAGTTTTTGAATATCCAAATTTTTAGTTTAAAATATTGAATTAATGTAATCTAATTTGACTTTGAATACAAGTCATATTGATTTTCAAAAAACACAACATAACAATTAAAAAGGAACGGAGGAAATATTGGTGTACAGGTATTACTAAAGAGTAAACGGGTCTGTGGTAAATATTTTCGCTGGATCTGAAAATATCTTTAAACTTCTATGTTGTTATACTTATCAATTATTTATCCTAAGACTTCTTTTTCCATTGATTTCTTATATATAGACACAAAATTAAAAGTTTTATGTCGTAAATTTGTGAACTTTTCAACACAAGATGAAGTTTAATACACAGAATATTATATATCCAACGGCAGGCTTCGTACGTTGCACAACTGACAGCAGCAAAAATGATTTAGTTCACTGGATGTTGCCTGAACTTAACACAACTCTGTTTTGATTGTTTTCGGTTGCTATATGAGAATCCATGCCCAAATTTGAACATTTTGATCGAGGGAGACAACTAGAACTACAGAAGGGAGGAGCAAACAATGCAAAAAAAGCAAACACTACATAAAAATCATAGCAAAATCTGCAAAAGAACTTGTGAAATCTATCGCCGCCTCATTCCACGTCCACGTCCACGCCCTCTACCACCACCCATGGCACTTGCAGCAGCATCTCCTTGTGCACTCTCAGACTGCAATTTGAAAGGAAATAGAAATTATTTCACGCATTGTAAGGATGCTAACAAGTTTGATGGACTCATCCAACACAAGCAAAAAGGAAACCAGATAAGCAAACCTAAAGAATCCACAGAACTTCACCAAAACTGCAGATACACATGGTCAGCTTGAAGAAGACTAGCTTAAACTAATCTGACTTTTCTAGATTCAGAAATTCTTAGAGCACAGCAGAGGTAGAGTTCAAGTTATAGCTTTCCACTCCACAGTAGGAGACGGTATCCTCAAAGAAACCAGCCTTTTTTAGAACCTTAGCTACTGTTCTAAAAGGAAGAAAATTGACATAGGAAACCCACAAGGCTATGATCTAGTCACAAGAGCAGTGTGATGTGTGGGGGCTAGGTGCACGTCGCGATTTCAAACCCTGCTACAAACAAAAGCCTCGCATTTAAGAAGAGAACCGTAGAGAAACGGGCACATTATTCACTGAGTTTTGGACAGTGCGCCAACTCGCCCTCAGGGATTTTGCAGTTATCAAAATTAAAAGGTAAGAGATATAGGAGAACTTGCCAAAACTTTGCACATTACGGTCTCTTCTCATCCAGCTCAGACTGCAACATTGAGCGACCAGACTGCTATAACTTTGTCAGCTTAGGCTAAATGGCACCATATAGAGTTTCCCTCCATACACATCTCTATTATTTTTTCCTTCCCCACTTTGCTTTGTTAGAGGAACAAGGAATGGGATAAATTCTTTTTTGATAAAGGTAACATGAGGAATGGGATAAATTCTTGACACCTACACAGCCCTAAAATGCATAGTAGCAACAAACCTTACCACTAAGGCCTGGCCACAAAGATCTTAAGTTATACTGTTAATTAACAAAATTCAGAAGAGCTACCGCATCATTACTGGGTTATTTTCTTCCAGCAATTCTTGCTGAGCAACTATCAACTCAAGAGTACGACAGTGGGAGGCAGTAAAATTCCTGCAATGCCTTGGCAGTTGTGACGTTGATTTGTTAACAACATACCCAATGTAATCCCATAAGTGAGGTGTGGGGAGGGTAGGATATACACAGACCTTAACCCAATCTTTGTAAGGTAGAAAGGCTGTTTCCAACAGACCCTCGGCTAAAAAGAAGTGAAATCAAGGCAGGATTGAAAAGATAATAACAGCAGCAAAATGACATTGATTTGCTGAACCAATGAAATCATTGATGTTGTGGACGCAATGATCCTACGTAAGCATACAGCCGAAAGATGCACTAAGACGAAAAAATCTCCAAATTTTAAGAGTACATACAATCCCTTAGATTTCATTTTTCAATTAACAATCACTATAAAGTTGTCACCCTCCCGCCTCTTACAACTACAATTACCTGTCCCACTGTTTCATAAACTTTAGTCTTTCCTTTGCTAAAAGCACTTGATAACACAAATTGAGATCTGAAAACTTTTGTACTTTCCAAGACACTTCCGAAAACATTTTTTTAAAACCAAAACTTTCCAAGACTTGGAAAACTTAAACAGAATATAATGTTTAGGTTGGCCTCTCCATGTTCTGCCTACACAACCCATAGAAAACCAAATTAAAAATTCATATTAGTTTGTGTAGGGAGTACAATAGGATTTTCAAGGCTTCCTCTTCACATTCACCTCCATTCTCGATGTTCTTCTCTTCTTTTTTTCTTTGACAAAAAGAATTATATTTCTTAAATTTCCAATAATAACAATTATCTTTCTTAACCAGAATCGTTTTTTCATTCCTGACAAACTGTCTCGCAGAAGAGTTTCAAAAGGAAATATGAGAAAATAAAAGGGAGAAAAGATGGTGAAAATTGATGAAAAAAATACATGAAACCTATTTACAGGGATGAGATACAATCCATATTTTATATATAACCTATCATGGAGACATGGACTAACTTCATACGACAATAACATTCTAAAACCAACTCTTCAACATTCTAGTGGTAACAGCCAGCACAAGGCACACCCTGAGAGGTGAAAATCACAACTCTAGTTTTCTGCATGTACACTACTAGCTAATCTCAGTTCTCTCTCTATCCCCTTTATTTCCCATTCCCACCTATTTCGTCAAATTGTTTTTGGTTAAATATTTTAAAGTAACTTATAGTATCTTGAAGACTAGAAAAGCAAAACAAAGGGTGACTGTCTATTATGTCCATAATGGTAGACAAATTGGGGAGAAGTTGGGGTTTCACAACGACGAAATTACCTTAGGATTCTTCACTGTCTCATCTACACTCAGAATGAGGCATGCTGCTTCAGTGGCTGCATTGATGGCATTTATCTGGACAAAGTAGAATTTGTAATACTTTTTAGGAACCAAGAATAACTTGTGAAAAACTGACGCTTTGGTATCAAACAAAGGAGAAAAGATGAGTGATTGATTAATAACAAGCTAAACTAAATTTATCAAATAAAAAAAAAGAACAGTGGATGTAAATATACCTTCACGACTGCTGGCTCCCAAACAAAGTTGGCAAATGAATCAGCAATGCCACCAGTATTAATGTCGACTCCATAAGGTGCACCCTCACCTGCCCAGGATAGTGTTTACCATTAAGGAGCATGAAATTTCTTCTTCCTTATTTTCCTTTTTCTTTTAGTACTCCATCCTTCCTATTTTAAGTGTGGTGTTACAATCTTTTCTTTGATTATAATTTTCTCAAAAAAAAATATTCTGAATCATTAACTAGGATGACTTCTAGTACTTTCCCAGAGCTTTTCAAATATGCGAATTTTATTTTAATTTATTTGAAGAATCATATACCAATAGTAAAAATTAAGTTCTATGACCCTCGTACTCCGAATCCTTCAGAAATAGGGACAGAAGGGGTACCATTATTAAGGGCATACAATAAGAAAGAACCCCAAAACTTTTGCAGAAAGCCATCCCAGGAAAAACAAACTACCCTCAAAGTGGCTAGAAAACTTGAAAGTCTAAAAAGTTAATACTGTTCTTATTATCATTGTTTTAAGAAAGAAAAAGTTACTGTTATCATTATACATCCTCCAAAAGGAAATGGTAGGCATACCAGACGGAAGAGCGTGTTTTTGTCTGAGCTTGTTCAGCACATCAGTTGCATCAAAACCAGCATTGTCACATAGCTGACGGGGGATAATCTGCATTATGCCAAAGTTGAAACAGTAAGGTATCACAGAATTGAACATATGCTCTATAAGGAATAAGAGACATCTCACAATGACTAAGTTCCATAAAACCTGCAATATCAAGAGATTGTCTACAAAAAGAATACTGAGGCCTATCTCAAAGACCTACTAGCATCGGCAGCCCTAGCCAACTAAGAATGATAATTCAGACAAATCCCTTACCACATAAAAAGAGCAATAGCAATAGCTTAAAAAGAGTTTTTACAACAAACAATATGTTTCCTTTGGAATCAAACAAGTCAATTCATTGGTAAACATACATTTGACCAACAAAGATAACTTCATCAAAAGCAGATCTATACAAACCCAATTATAAAATTAGACAGTTGCAAGAAGGTCTAGGACTCAACCACTGATAAAATTAGACTAGTGTGGTCACATACACCAAAGTAATTGTTGATAAAAGGGAAAGCGCCAATCATAAGCCCTCCAAGAAAAGGGGCTTTCAGCACACCCTTTGTGCTGATACCATTCTTTAAAAAAAAAATCTTCACGAGAAAATAAAAGTGGCAAGGATGGATAATACAATAAAGAAATGCTAAGCACAGCCCTCAGCTGCTCTCTACATCCATTGTGCACTGCCTCACAACTACCCTCACTCTTGGACCACAGAAAAAAGTAACTTCTACAACACCACATTGTCAGTTTGAAAATCAATCATATAATTTATTTCTAACTGAGAGGACGACTAGCATCTATTTCTTATCATCAGGGTTTCTAGAATATACCAGTCTAACCTTGCATATCTTTCTGATGAAAAAGACCACAGCAAATAATTTCTCTGTTAAAGCAAAATGAAAAAGAATCGCTACCTCAAGAGCTTTTGCATAAGAGTTTATGAAGAGCTGAGATTTCCCTTGAATTGTTCGAGCATGGTGCCTCAAGAAACGGCTTATTTCCATCTGCATCCAAGCATTTTATCAATCAATAAGGTACAACTATTATCATAAAGAAATCTTCTCGGGAGGTTGTAGAGTGTGCTTACATCTATCGCACCACCTCCAGGAACAACCGTAGAGTTTTTCACAGCCCTTCTAACAATCATAATAGCATCATGCAAGCTTCTCTCAGCTTCCTCAATGAACTATATAGACCATTGAAAAAGAAAATTAGGATCAAAGAATCGAATAATAATTGTATGCATAACTGAAGTGATCAAAAACCTGATCTGCTCCACCACGAAGGACAATAGTGGCGGTCTTGCCCGAGGGACATCCACTAAATATATTGAATCTCTCATTTCCAACTTGCTTCTCCTCAAAAATCTCACAAGAGCCAAGAACCTAGATAATAATCCAGTGGTTAAAGTCAAAGTTATCAACCAAAACCTAATACTATAATTTAACCATGTTATGGAAGGTGTACAGTTGTCCCGGTAAGACAATGGGTAACAGGGACAAGGACCAGACCTCATCAATAACATTGTTCACAGTTGTCTGCACTGTTCCACCAGCGGCAGCCGCTACCCGCTGCAGATCCTCTTCAGAGACACGACCAGCACAAAATATATCTCGGTCTGCAAAATACTGGGCAGATAAAAGACATAAAGAATATCAGTCATAATCTTCACAATAATCTCCTAAAGCCCAGAAGTGTCAGTAAGAAGATGATGGCAGTAAAAACCAACAGCTCCATAACTGTACTTCCACATATCTTTGCAGCAACCAGCAGAAGAACAAGCAAGGTAAAAAATTTAATAAAGTTCAGTAATTACACAGCAAGGCAAAACTCTTTTCCTCATAAAAAGTTCACCAGTGTACTATATTGCACAGGATGGAGAGACTATAGTTTCTTTTTGATAAAATAAGGTAAACCAGATGGGGAGATATAGTTTCTACTTCTTTCCCTCACAGAAATTCTGTCAATTTCTAAAACTAGGATAGATCATCTGGTTTGTTGTAAAATTACTGACACCTCCCTCTCCAACCAAAATTAAGAGGGTGAAGGAGGAACAATGAGTTCCAAAAAAAGTAAGGATGAAGAGGGAGGCACATGCTATTTTTAGTTCATTATGCATATTATGACACTTTAAAACACATTTGATATGTCGGAATACACTAGTACACTACCATAACACAAGAAAAATCGGCATGACGATCTCCCCAAAGATAAGGCTACAAATTTTAGTGCCTACTTACTATCTATCTAAATTCTTGTTCTCCGAAAAAACCAAGTTATGATCATGAACCAAAGCAATGGACCATAAAGCAAGTTTGTAACCAACCTGTGTGGCCAGATCACCAATAGCGAGTCTAGACAAAACAACTTTGGCACCACTCTTTACACATTTATCCAACTTGTCATAAATGATATTCCACTCTGCATCAACAATTGACTGATATTGCGCTGGATCTGAGAGCCTACACAAAAGATGATTAGGTGGAGTAAGCACCTTCGGAACTGTGCAACTTATGAAAGAAAATATTGAATTGGAGAGATTACAGAACTATTCTCAAATAAAAACAAATGTATGCCAAAAACATACTACCTTATCTCTGCATTTTCTTTTTCTGATTTTAGCTCCAACTCTATGTTCAGTAAAAGTATCTTGGGGTTTACAAACTTCTTTGGCTGCTGTTCAAAACCAGCATAGGAAAATGTCTTCTTAAAGGCAACACCATTTACAAGGAAGGAATCCCGCATAGTACCTCCAGGGACCTACACATACAAAAGGGAGCAAAAGAAAAGGTAAGAAAATATTAGATAAGCTCGTAGAACCAATAGTCAAATTTTCTGTAGTCTCTAATCACGCTGTAATCCAACAGCATATATGATCTTCATTTGCTCAGAGATCTATCTTCAATTTCCTCAATGAATATATTATACTCTCTTCTTCCATACCCTAAAACATATCAAAGGATCCACTTATATGGGCTTAACTAAAACTCATATTAACCAATAGTTGTTTATCAAGGAAAAGTCCACATAAATCAACCCTTGTTGACTGAATAAGATGAGCTTTTTTTCTTTTGATAAGGTAAAGATTTTAGTAAGAGCTTACTCAAATAGTTACACCACCTAAGTTTATGTCTTATTTATGAAGGGAAACGAAATCATATATATAGTCCTAAAAATAGATGGTAACAAAATTTGACAAGGTAAAGATTTTGTTTAACAGGTACCAAGATGGTACAGAGAGGAATACCCCAGATATACAAACTTTGTAAGCATCTATTTTTAGGTTCTTCTGACCAAACAAAAGAACCTAAAGGCCGACACGACAAAGTCCAACATTAAGCAACCACAACCTCATAAAAGACAAATAAAAAATTCAGTTGTGTATACCTTCTTAATTCCAATCATGTTCAGCCTATCATCACTTCCGATTGCAAGAACAGCATCCACAACCATGGATGCAAAGAATTCCTTTTCCCCTCCAATGAGCTTTGATGACAGAGTTGTAGCAGCACACTTCGCAAGCAGACTTTTCTTTTCTTCCAAACTTTTTCCCTCTATGCTAACAGCCAATTCTTTTACCTTCTCGATTGCCTACATAATCAATACCAAATTACTCAATAAACTATGATGACAAACCAACTGCACCCTACCGGGACAGCGAATATAGCCAAAAGGGGCAAGACAAAAAGGAACAAGCAACCAGGAAGAGGAAAAATCTACCATATTAGAAGCGGTTCGATAACTACGAATAAGATTTTGAGGGTGGACACCCTCTTCGACAAAAGGCTTGGCTTCCTTTAAAAATTCTCCTGCAAGCAGAACAACTGTAGTGGTTCCATCACCAACCTGCAGACAGGGACAACAAGACACTAGTAGTGAAAAAGGGGTTGACGGAACAAGCATAAAATTTCCCATGCTCATAAGTTCTCAACTGCATATACAGTCCAACTTATGAGCCACATCTCATGTACCTTTGAAGTAAAAGCACAGAAATCGACTTTGCAGCATTAAACTGTTCAACTGATGTTATAGCAACAAATAGCACAAACGCTGAGGCAGTAAAAGTACAGCATACCTCAGAGTCTTGGGACTTGGCAATGTCAACAAGTATTTTTGCTGCAGGATGAATTATGTCTAGAAGCTTCATTATAGTGGCACCATCATTCGAAATAGTGGTGTTTCCTTTATCATCGTGGATCAACTTGTCCATACCCCTAGGGCCAAGGGTGGTACGCACCACATCAGCCACAGCCATACATGCATTTATGTTGCTCACCAACTGTGCCTTCCCTTGGGACGTGTCTGTCCCTTCCTTCAGCAATATGATCTGAGGTTGCTGTTATTTGAAAAGCCACAACACCAGATCAGAAAATAATCAAGGGAAGAAAAAGAAACAACAATAGCCAGACAAAATACACCATTACCACATAGGTATATAGCAAATAAATCAATCAACTGTGGCTCATTTCCAAATTAGTGGCGTTGGCTATAGAATTCTCTATATTCATTCTGTTCTACTTGGACTCATTCCAGTAGTAATTAAAAGTGTCTTCTAAAACAAATTAGTAAGAGTATAAAAACCTGGCAACAGAAAATGTGGATCCTTAAGTCTGATCTTAAACATGTAACACAAAATCTTCACCATAACACTTTTCATACTCTCAACAGTATCGAAGTTACCACATTAATCTGAATTTACCTCGAACAAACTATAGGCACAATTGCAATTTCAGCTGTCTCTGTTAAAAAAGCAAGCTTTTTGCTGAAGTTCACAGTTTAAAAAAGGCATTATATTCACAACCATGGGTGGATTTACAGGGTTGGCAACCTCCGCATCCACATCCAGTGCCTTCGGTACATGTATGTATGTTTGTTTACACACAACCACACTAAACTAGCACTCATTTCCATGAAAGAGTAGTGAACACAGTTATACTTCACCATGTTACACATTTTGAGAAATCTAAACAGATTTGCTTCTCATTTCAACTATATAATTGCAGGCTTACCATCATGGCAGACATTGTTGGAGGCGATTTGATCCGACTTTGATCTTGAGGAGAAAGTGAGCTTCTAGGGTTTTTCCTTTGCTCCTTAGGTTTAGCAATATTATACACTTTTTACTTTACTGTATCTAATAATAAATAATATAAAAAGGGAATAATCAAGAACCTTTTGTGCTTCTTGGCATTAAAATGTCAAATAGAGGATAATTTTGTCATTTCAAAGTTTCCATTTGTTTTCTCTAGTAATTTACACTTTGTTCTTATACATATTATTCCATAATGTATCGTATTTATATAGTATTGTGTTGTATTATATTAATTAATACACCCTCCATTTCAAAATTATTGAATTATTGGGTGTCTCACATCTTTAAGAAAGCATTATGACATAAATTAGACATTACCCTTCCATTTTTACCCTTATTAATTATCCTCAAATTAATCTTTAGAATAATTCAACGCAATTAAATTTTTTTGAACTCGTCACATGGTAAAACCAAATGAAGGGTAAAAATGGAAGATTATTCTAAAAGTAGTCTTGAAGATTGAACAATTAAGTTAATTTGAAATATGAAAAATGTCTCAACAATTCAATTGTTTTGAAATAGGGAGAGTATTGTTTTAATGAATATTGTGTTTTAATAGATTGTATCGTTCTCCATCGTTATATAATGTCACATATTCATAATTTAAATAATAAACTTACAAAAAAAATAAAGGACGAGGTAGAGTTATGAAAAGGTTGGGTAAAGGATAAAAATAGAGTTATTATATACTCCCTCGGTCCCTTTTTACTTGTCCATTTTTTGACTTTTTACTTGTCATTTTTGAAAAATCAAGAAAAGACAATATTTTTTCCTAGTGTACCCTCATTTTTTTAGAGAGTTAATGTTTATAAAAAAGGTAAAACCTCTTTAACGAGTAAATTGATTTTGGAATTCTATCAATTAACATGGATAAAATAGTAAACTCAGTATGCCAATTATAATTATTTTCTAAATAGATTTGCCGAGTAAAAAATGGACAAGTAAATAGAGATAGAAGGAATAATAAGTAAAGACAAAATAAGACGAAAAATATTTAGGTAACGATGTGATCACACTAAAATGGTCGTTACATAAAATGGGTCATTTTGTTGTCACTTAATAATATAATAAATAATACGACACAATAAAATTTAAGTAACAATCAAATAAATATTGTACTTAATAATACCACTAGTAAGTTACCAACCATCCAAACAAGATGTTAAGGGGTGGCCATGGAATTGTTTTTACTTTTTTTTGGGGGGTGGGGGAACTCCGAAAAACACATTTACTTCAAAATTCGAGATTGAATTTCAATTATTTCAAGAATTTGAAAAATAATCAAAATATATTTTTATCGTTTCACTTCAAATTACTTTTAAGAAAAATATTTTCAATTTATAATAATGGCTAAATACAATTTTAATTTTTAAATATTAATTTTTTCACTTTAAAGATAAAGTTATTTTTTGCAAATTTTACGATAAAAACATAATAAAATACTCTGTCAACATAAATCGTTTGTTCTGATTCCATTTGAAGGGTTACTTTTAATTGTGCGAAACATAATTACCCTCTGAAGACCCATGTTCATCATGATTATGATGGCCTCGTGGATATTTATTTGATGATTATATATTCTACTTCCTTCGTCTTCGAAAAATCTCACAAAACAATAAAATAAAATTATAATTTTACTATGTTATTTTTTAAATATAAATTCAATATTTTGAGAAATGCAAAAATAATGATAGCAAATAATAAGAATACCTTCAAACTTAATAATATATTATCTCAGAATTTTTTAAAATTACAAATAAAATTAAAATGAATATCTATTTTTAGTATGATAAACAAGTAAAAATGGATGAAGAAATAAATTATGAATGAAGGGAACAAATAAAAATGAATATAGATGTCAAAATTATTCATTCAAAGAAAATATTACTCAATACTTTATGATGTTCACATAATGTATATCATATACTGACAAAGTATCATAAATAAATTGTTCGTTCTTTCAAAATAAAGCATCCCTCAACCATCGACAATACTCACATGACATATATCATATATTGTTATGACATCACATATTTTAGGCAGAAGTCATCGATGGCCCCCTAAACTTGGCACAATCTTTCACTTAGACACTTCAACTGAAGGAGTTTCATTTTTAACACCTAACGTAGGGTCCCCATGTGTCACTTTAACACTTTTTGCACAGACTTCTATTGGCCATAAGTGCGTGCAAGACAACCGTTCTACGTGGATTAACTGACCAATTATATGATGCCAACTCTTAAACCTCTTACACGTCGTTTTTTTTCAAACTAATAGAAAAATCGAACCATTCTTTGTGATTTTTCAACTTCTTCATATGATTCTCTCTCTTCTCCGATGAAAATCTTAGGTAATTCCCCCTTCTCTTCACATGTATTTCTTTGTTTTTCCTTCAATTCGTTGTTAGTAATAACCATTGTTGTATTTTATGTCGCCATTTTTCAGGTTTAAGGTTGTATTGACGAGGTATCGGGTTGTGCGACATTGGAGAAATTGAAGGTAATGGTGTATTTTGTTTTCTACCTTTGTTTTTGTTTTCTTCAAGAAGGTGTATATTGTTGTTGATTCCGCTTTCTTTATTTTCATTTTTAATATAGGTTTTGGCTGGTAAAGTAAGGGGATTTTTGGGTATTTCCTTTTATAGGGGGGTCTTCTTTTCAAGATATGGATAACTATATTTTAACTTGTTTTCATCATGGGGGTGTGTTGTTGGAAACCCAAACCCTACTTACCAACGAGAAGTAGATGTATTTGGTGTTGGCATAGAGAAAGATTATTTTAGTGTTGTCGAGTTTCTTTCCTACACTAAAGACCTTGGGTATACAAATGTGAAGGGATTTTACTGTGAAGATAACAATGAATTAGTTCAAGTTACTTCTGATACTCAATTGTTAGAATTTGTGAAAGACTTGGTAAATGGTGATGAGTTTCATGTATATGTGGTCCATGAAGTTGATGAGTTGGAAGAATTGCCTGCTCCAATTGGTCTTTTACCATGATTTGTTCCTGTTGATGAATCTGTGGGTATAAATACTGAGGGAACTATGGAGAATGATTCAGATTTGAATGGAGTTGATACAGAACTCCATGGAGGTGATACAAACAGAATAAAGCTGAATTGAATATGCCTAGTAGTGACACAGATGTAGATGATATCTCAGATGAAGATGATTCAGATATTGATGATGAAGAATTGAGATCCCTTAGGGCTAAAAGGAGAAACAAAAGAAATCCTAATCTTAGGAAGAAAAGAGATAGGAAGAAGAAAATAATAACTGAAGAAGTACCAATAGGTGAGGCTGGTGTGGATAGAGGTTTTGAACATATTGGAATAAATAAGAAGGATAAATATGTTGGCAGATTGGGAGGAGATGAGAAGTATATTGATAGCTCAGAATGTGATAGTGATGATAGCACTGATATGCTAGATACATAAGCTATTGGAGGTGTTGATCTACCAGGCAGAAGAAAGACCAAAAAGGTCAGGTATGTTGATGAATGTACTGTTGCTATTTTTGAACTTGGAATGATTTTTTAGAATGCTAAGAAATTTAGAAAGGCTTTGGCAAAATATGCTATTGAAAAAAATTATCAAATTAAGTTAAGGCCTAATGAAGCTCATAGAGTGAGAGCTAAATATAAATTCAAAGAAAAATGCAAATAGTTATGCTATGATGCTATTGACAGGGATTCTGGTAACTTTATGATTAAGAATTACCATCATATACACAAGTGTTTACCATCAAATAAGAACAAAATGTACAACTAAGTTCCCAGCAAGTAGATTCAAGGATGAAATAACTAAACAACCATCTTTGAGGATTTGGGAAATACAAGAATTGTGCATGGAGGAGTTAGGACTACATGTGGGCAGAACAATTTGTTACAAGGCAAAGATGATGATTCTTAGAGAAAACATGGGTGACTGGAATATGAAGTTTGCAAGGTTATGTGATTATGCTGAAGTCATAAAACAAACAAATTCTAGTAGTTCTGTTTGGGTAAGGATGGATAGAGAAACTGTACAAGGAAAAAATTTGTTTGTGTACTTCTATGTATGCTTGGATGCATTGAAGAAAAGGTGGAATGAAGGATGTAGAAGAATAATAGGGTTTGATGGATGTTTTTTAAAGGGTGCTTGTAAGGGTGAACTTCTTGTAGCAGTTAGAAGAAATGGAAATAATCAGATGTTTCCTATAGCCTGGACAGTTGTGGACAAGGAGACTAAACATAGCTGGAGTTTCTTTATCAACTACTTGAAAGAGGACCTGCAGTTGGGTACTGGACATGGTCTTACTGTAATGTCAGATATGCAAAAGGTAGTTGTCTATTACTTTGATAATTATAGGTATGTAGAAATGTATGTTTTTTCTTGAATTGTATTTTATTGTATGGTCTTCAAGTAGTTGTTGGTGAACTGCTACCAAATGCTGAAGTTAGAATGTGTGCTAGACACATCTGGTCTAATTGGAGTAAAAGATGGAAAAGAGAGGAAAGGAGAAAACAAATCTAGATATGTTCCAAGGCAACTTTTGAAGTGAAGTACAGTGAGGAGCTTTATAAAATGAGCAGACTTGGTAATGAAATTAATGATGATTTATTGCATTATCCACAAGTGTCATGGGTTAGAGCATTCTTTCAAGAGCATTCCAAATGTGATGCAGTTGAAAATAACATGTGTGAAACCTTTAACTCATGGATCTTATCATATAGACACAAATCTATAATATCCATGTTGGAGGAAATTAGGAGAAAATTAATGACAAGAACTGTAGATATGGTTAAGTTTGCTGACACCTAGATATGTGATATTGCACCTATGGCTAGACTTATGTTGGAGGAGAATAAGGAATAGTCTAGGACATGCAAGGTGCTTTGGAATGTTGATGTTGGGTTTGAGATTGGAGAAGGGCAGTATAGGTATACAATCAACTTGACTAATGGAGTTTGTAGCTATAAAACTTGGCAATTAAGAGGCATTCCATGCCAACATGTTATTTCTGCTTTGTACCACATAGAACAGGAACCTAAACCACTTGTGGAGCACTGGTATAAGAAGGATACATTCTTAAAGGCTTATAGTAATTTCATTCAACCAATTCCAAATATGAAGATGTGGCCTGAAACTAACAATCCAAGGATTGAGCCTCCTGAACCTAAGCAAATGCCTGGTAGACCTCTAAGAAATAGAAGAAAGAGTAAAGATAAACCAATAAAGAAGTATGGAAAGATGTCCAAACAAAGGGTGAAAATTACTTGTTCCAAAGTGTAAACAACAAGGCCACAACAAGAAATATTGCAAGGTAAAATAATTTATTATTTGTTTGTGCCTTTTTAAATTCTTGTTGAATGTAATGAACAAACTTTATGTTTGATATTTAGGGTGGTGTCCATACTTCACAACCAGCTAGCCACAGTTCACAATTTACTGCTGGTCAAAGTTCATAAGGAACCCTGCATCGTATCTGTCACGACCCGGGAGCACCCCCTAGTCGTAACCGGCGTACTCGACCTCGAAGAGGTCTAATACAAGCCTCTTAGCATTCATTCATCGCATAGACACCAAAACTATAAGGAATTAAAAACTTTCTTCACACACGAAGATACTTTCAATAAATAGCAAGCGGAAGACTTTCTAGACTTTATACAATATGTCTCAAAACCATCTAATACTTGAATATAACATTGGGACTAAGCCCACTCAAAACCTAAGCAAATACTAGAGAGACATAAAAAGAACATGTTGGTTATTGCCCTCGAATCTATGAGGACTCACCAAGTCTTCATCTTCAACTCTTAAAAACCTATCAAGTAGCCATGACATATCACCATCTCCAAATCCCTACACTTTAGTCAAAAAGCAAAAGAAAGGGGTTAGCACAATTAAGTACTAAGTATGGAGACCATGCAAGAAAATATGCACAACGGACATTTACAAGAAATGTATGTTTTCATGTCCTTTGATAAAACATTTCCTTTACAAGTATAAGAGACATAATACAAGTCAACATTAACATATTAGACCATAGCCAACCATACATATACAAAACATAAATCCATATACAACCCATGCTTAACTTTAGAAGGACACATGTCATTTCATTACCATAGGACCTCTACCTAATATAACCTTAAGACACACTTGAGTGAGACAAGAAGTGACCGCCCACACAATCCTCTTCAAGCACACTTAAGTGTTCCCCAAGATTACCTTAGATAAGGACTTTATAGGCAAAGTGCATAATCATACCCGATAGATAGCATATTAATGAGATGATATGTATAATGATGCTTACATAAAATAAATCATATTTAGTGGGGCATAGTACATGTGTGGTGAGTGACCATCAATATAGTATTTCCAAGGCCTACCACCCCCTTGGAGAGGCGAATGAGGTACAAACCCCTCAATGTGGTTACCCGGGCCTACCACCCCCCGAGCTAGGGACCAAGGTACAAACCCCTCGATATGGTTATACGGGCCTACTACCCCCCGTACTAGGCAACCAAGGTACCAACCCCTCGATATGGTTATACGGGCCTACTACCCCCCGTACTAGGCAACCAAGGTACCAACCCCTCGATATGGTTATACGGGCCTACTACCCCCCGTACTAGGCAACCAAGGTACCAACCCCTCGATATGGTTATACGGGCCTACTACCCCCCGTACTAGGCTTGGTCGACTCGCAACACTTATATAGAGAAAACAATATACATGTGTCCATTTCATCATCATTTCAGTAATTATATAACCATCCGATTCATAGGACGTACATTGGACCTTCCATTTCCTAAGAATTCTATAAATGGGCATTTTATCAAACACAAGGTGGGCTATTGTTCATGTAAATGAAATCTTGTATTTCAAGAATACTAAGTCCAACCAATTCCAAAATCCATATAAATCAGCCCACCAACAACATACATATATATCAACCTTCATAATATGATCATGGAAGCATGAAAACCATAAACATCACATAATAATTCCATTTCATGATAATATGCAAAATAGACCATAATAGGATGTGCAATAGTAATTCCATAATTCAAGAGTTCCTAAATAATCATAAGGACCCATAAACTTGAAGTAGAAATAGAGGATAAATGGTTGGACTTGTGGAAAGGAAGGTTTCCACGATCAAACCCACATACCTCAACTTGTTCACGAGTATATCAACCTTAGAAATACAATTACATAGCTTATTTAACTTCTATTAGCTCAGTAATGTTGACGTAAAATAGGATCATCACAAGATCACATAAAACTCATTCACACCATTCCTTCACATATAGTTTCACATAAAACTCATTCACATCATTTCTTCACATAAAACTCATTCACATCATTTCTTCACATATAGCTTCACATAAAACTCATTCACATCATTCCTTCACCTATAGCTTCACATAAAACTCATTCACATCATTCCTTCACATAAAACTCATTCACATCATTCCTTCACATATAGCTTCACATAAAACTCATTCACATCATTCCTTCACATATAGCTTCACATAAAACTTTACATATAGCCTCATATGTGTATAATAATACAACAATATAATAACATTCATATAATGCCCTTCATGGCCTCAATTCACAATAATACAACAAATAACCACCTCCACCAAAGGTGGATCAAACCAACCAATAACAATTATATTAATACTAAGAGATCAAGCCATCTTACCACCCTTTTCAAAGGCCATAAGCCACAATACTCAATTTCATGCCAATTATACAATATTTATCAAGTTTGATCAACATACCCTCTTTCCATGGCAATCTTCATCATCCTCATATTCCAACAATTAACAATACAATAACAATGATAATAACAACATTCAACTATACAAACTAAGCTAAGCATAAGCCCATAATCAACATGAAGACCAATTCACAATTTTGCCCATTCAAGGCTAACATCCCACATCCTTCAATTCAATAACAATTCTTAACAATTCAACATAGATAAATACATACATGAACAGCCCACAACAATTTACACAAATCAATACACCCACTTTAGGCCAAATTTAGAGAATTTGTAAAGGCATGGGTTCATGAAGATTTCTTTCCTAAAACCATCAATAATCATTAATAACAACATAAAACATCATTGGAAATCATTTAATGCAAGGACCCATGCTTAGAATTCGAAATAGGATTTTGGTGTATTTGAAAGACCTTGAAAACCTTTTGATTGGGCTCCTTGAAAGAAAGAATGATCAAGGATAAAGGATCCCCATACCTTAATCTTCAAGAACCAAACGAAATTGGTGAAGAAATCAATAGCCACCATCCACCCTAGCTCCATCTTTCACCTTGAGCTTCCTTGGGGTTTTGAGAGAGTTTTTTAGAGAGGGAAATGTTTTTTTTAGGGATGGGAATTGGATTATGGTATCTAGGAAATAATATAAGTCCTTTGAAAAAAATGGTCCAATACTTAGAAAAGAAAATGAGGCGGGTGAACAGTAACCCCGCATACTGGAAATTGCCATTTCCTACCGGACAGATTTTACGAAAATGGGCATAACTTCTTCGTCCGAACTCCGAATGAGGTGAAACGAAGTGCGTTAGATAGCTAACTCCAAGGGCTTTCCATGGATATATTATTGGCCACCAAATAATTTGTGTGCCAGGAGATATGACCCTCCAAAGTAGACCCTCGAAAAAGGCTTCACTTGGAAATTTTGGATTTTGATACGGTTGCTCTAAAATTTGGGTTAGACCCATTTCCCACTCAATTTGACCCCCTAAACGAGAATATGAAGTCGGATTTTCGAAAAACGAAACGGATCTTTTTATATACAGTTAAACAAGTTTCCGGTAACTTCCGAAGCACATTTTAAGAACTTTTTGGGTCAAATTCAATTATAACCATTTCATTAAGTTCTCGACTCCAAACTCACATGTGAGGCTCTAGTTTCACTCTATCATTTTCCGGGTCGTTACAGTATCAATAGCGATTCAGATCACCTCTCTAAGCCTACCTAACCTAATTGTGTGTGGTGCTACCTTTTCTTTTTTTTCAAGGGATGGGGTTGGGGTGTATAATAACCTTTTTTTTAGGATGTCATCTTGAACCAACTAGCTCCTACCAACCTGGATCAACAAGATTTAACCAACTTGCATCAATAACATCAAACAATCATGTTTCTTTAACAACAGTTTGTGGTGATACCAATATAGTTAAGAGGGCAAGGGAAACTGTAAAATCAAGCCAACCACCACCATTTGTGGATACAAGTATTCCTGTTACAAGAGGAATAAACAGTCAACTATCTCCAAGGACAAGATAAACTGCTAGACAAAAAAGAGAAAGAGTTGCAACTGGAGAAGATTCTGCAAGAGGGGGATGAAAGAGGTCAACTAATAATGGATCAAGTAATGTTGGATTTGGCACTACACAAGTGCAGGTGGAACCCAAATACTAAACGTAAGTTTGTCACAAATTGTCTCTTAAATGAATGCAAGTTTATATATTAATTTTGATTTTTTCTTCAAAAAATAGCCTGGGACTTCAAGTCAAAGGTCTACCAACGGGTTAAAGTTATTGGGATGCAAGTTTAACGGGTACCTTGGCTTTAAGCCTAGAGGCTTGAGATGGAAAAACAAGGATGATGTCACCACTTTCCAATTGCAGCAAATGGCAAACAAAAAGAAGAAGTAACACCAACTTAGAATAGGTTGATTTTGGGCCCTTATTTTACTGTCTAATGTTTTTGGAGTATGCTAGCTTTATTTTGGTACTAGTAAACACTTTTGTGAAGGTTGTACGTAGCTTTTGATTATGATTTATTTTGGGGCCTTATTTTGGTACACTTTTTTGAAGGTTGTAGCCTTGAATGGTATGTAGCATAATGCTAACTTTGAGCTCATTATGGAGCATGCAATATAATTGTCTACGTTTTGTGTAAATTGGGTGTTATATTGTGACGAATATGACCAATTGTGTAATTTGGCTATTTGCTTTTGGTGTTACATTGTGAGAACGAATTTGAGATTTGTATGTAGCCAAAAAACTAATTTTACTGCAACAACAACATAGAATTTCATTGAATCCAAAATGCACATTTACATAAAAAAAATTGCAGCAACAACAATATCAAAATACTACTAGACCGAACACCAAATACAACATCAAAATACTACTAGACCGAATACCTCAAGAACACTAACAACTAGGCTTCAATTTCCATATTCCAAACATCAGCAATCCAGTAGCAACGACACCAACAATAAATATATTTCTTGCTCGCTTTAATTTTTCATCAAAAGCATTGACTTTCTTCAACAATCCCCACATTACCCTGTTTGCTTGTGGAGGGTGTCGATCTTCATACCAAAGAAAATAGTCACAACCACCCATTTTCTATAAAACCAATAAAAAAGAATTAGACGCCAACAATTAATCATCTAATTGACTTTAAAAAAATAAGGGAAACAAAGAATTTTACCTTTGAAATTCTACAAGTAAAAAAATCTACGCCCTAAATTTAATTGGGTCCATGAAGTCTTTAATAGTGCTTCATTACCACACCTACAATATCGACCTTATCCATAGATGCCATGGAAGAATTGGAGAAGCTTGACATGAAAGTATTAAGGGCTAAGAATTAAAGAAAAGCTGAAGAAGAGAGAAATTGGGGTCTTAATTGTTAGGATTTTGCCCTGATTTTCTTTCCTTGTTTAAAGTTTATTTTTTTCCTTAAAGAAAAGTCAAAGTATTACCATAAAGTATTCCATATTTGGTTTATTCTTTTCTTAGAGGAAAAGTTTGGAGATCTATAAATTGAAGATCACTATTCTCATAGCATAACACAATAGAATCCACAATGTAATTGTTTAGAGAGTTTTGTTTATGGGGAGATTTTCTCTCTATAGTTTTTATTAGTTTTTTAATTATGTAGATCAATTGGTCATATCATATAATAATATTATGTCTTTTAGTATAGTTTTATGTGTCGTCTAATTTATCGTCTTATGATTTGCAATTGTAAGCTTCCGCATGACGACCTAATCACCTTCATAACCCAACAAGGGTCTTAATTAGGGTACAATTGGAGAAAAAATAATATAAATAGATGATGTGGAGTAATATTACCGTTGGGGACGCCACATCAGACGAAATTTTGATGTTTACGCGCCTTGAATTAGTGAAAATCACACGACACTCCAATTGTGCAAAAAGTGTTAAAGTGACACATGGAGACCCTACGTTAGGTGTTTAAAATGAAAATCTTTCAGTTGAGGTGTCTAAGTGAAAGATTGTGCCAAATGTCAAAGTATTTTGGAGGAGGTGTGGAACTTCATATATTATATTATTATTATATATAAAACAAAGACCATATATATATATATATATATATATATATATATATATTATCTATAAAACAAACACCAAATATATATTTTATCTCTAGTAGAGAATCTGACGATAAATATTGAAGGTTAATCAACACACTAGATAAATAATAAGCCTTGCATTTTACTCTCATATTATAGATATTAGCCATTCATATGAAACTTATAGTTTATTTTCTCATGCATAATTGTTTACTCATATATTTGTTCAAATAATATTGATACTTTTTTATCAAATCGTATGCACTTCATAACTCGAAATACACGTGCAACATTGTTGCTCAGAAATTAGTGTGTTAAACTTTTGATAAGAGATGAACATTTGTAGGGTAGACTTCATCTATGAGATTGGAAGAAAAAGCCTTGTTAGCAAGCACATTGTTCACTGCTTCAGTTGGATGCAACCCATCAAAATAGACACTGTCATTCCTATCTGAACAAACATTTCCTCCTTTTTTGCATAAGGTTCCTGTTCCACCCACATCACAACATGGATTCTTGGTATCACTAAAACCTATATATAATAAAATAAAACCATGTCACAATTTGACTTATTTGGGTAAAGTCAAGTCAACAATAAGCGTCAAGTAACAAATCAAATGGAGTATCTATTTCTTAAACTGTGCATCATGTCAAAGTGTATCACATAAATCGATACGGAACTAGGAAGGTTAACTACATGTATATCAATAACATTTGTAAATAATGTAAGGTAGAAATAGAGAGAAGGGGAGTCATGAAGTTACTGACCATAAGGAGTAGGATTTTGTAAGATATCCATAATGATTTTGTAGGCATTAACAATGACTATTGTGGAATCAGGCATTTGAAGAGTTGGGGAATCAACCAAAGTCCTCAAGTTAGTGTTGAAGAGTTGTGCAGCATCATTCAAAATTTGTATACAGTCAGTGGCATTTGGATTTCTAGCTCTGGCCATTGGGCTGCACCCATTGGGATATAATGCCATCACCACAAATTTTCTAGCTCCCATATCATACAACCTCTGCAATAGTATTAGCAAAACATTAGTACTTATTTATATATATATGTACTTTGATTAGTCACACTAATTAATACAAGCAGCACCACATTTCATATGTTTAATTATTCAAATGTGACCAAGTATTAATTGACATAACTAATTAGGGTGCCAAAGGTCATCCGAATCCCCTTTGCTAAGAAATTAACTTATTAGAGTATATGTTGAATCGACTTAATAAAAGTTCTGGCTCCGCTACTGAGTGCAATATGTACTTGTTGCAACTCCATCCTACTTCCTATGTCACTTAAGTGTGTGCTCAAATCTTAGCAAGTTCTTTTCACCTGCTATCCATTCCATAAAATGTTGGTATGTTGACTTACTCAAATAATTAAAGAAGGTTAATTGTTTTGTGCAAAATTGTTTTTCAACCAAACAGTAAGAAAGAATTGTTTTTCATGTCTAGCTGTAAAAGGTGAAGAGTCGCTCAAAAGTTGTTTTTCAGTTCTTACCAAAAACTAAAAGAGTGTTTGGTTGAAAAAGAAGTGTTTCAAATTTGAATTACGCATATATCATAGTCGAATTCTCGTAAATCACTCAACTAATAAGTATTATCTCAATTTTTTTTGTTAAAGAAAATTGGAATTAATGTAAACACAACTTTCAGAGATGATAATACTACTAATAAACCCGCATATACCACCAAAATATTTGTAAATCTTTTTTTTTTCTTTCTGAATTGTGAATAGTCAACAATCATTGAACATGGAAAGACAAAAAAATGCCTAAAAAATAAAATAAAATAAAATAGAAAGCATATTATAAATGCATACCTTGAGTTGGTGAGAAAGTGTAATGGTCAAATTAGCAGTGAAGTCTTGAATAGTAATATTTTTGTTAACTAAGCCCAAGAAGTAGTTGAGTGAGTAGTCATTTCCTCCACTTCCCACAACAAACAAGTAATTCTTCAGTGATTCTTTGCTATTACACTCTGCCTGCTCCTCCAACTCTGGCAATGTCACATTCTCAAAATTTCTGATTTGTTGATTCAAACTAATCACTTCCCCCTGAAAATTTTAGCAACAAAATAATATTAGTCTATATTCCTTTTCTCTCATTTTACATGATATACTACGATTTATTATTTTGTTTTCCATCCATTCGGTGTTTGATATCTGCTTCAACAAGTTTAGATTTGAGCCGATAAGTCCCACTTTGGGGCAAAATATTCCTTACCAAAGATGACTTCATACCTAAAGCTTGAACTCAAGACATCTGGTTATAGTGAATAAAAGATTATTTTACTGCTCCATTACAACTTTTGGTGATGATATATAATATGATACTAATATTATTTAGAGAATCAAATATTTTTTTAGTACAATCTTTTCTTTTTTGGTCTACAATAATATTGTGACATTAAACAGGAACATGGACCATGCGGTCATGTTCGAAACAACTGCTACTTGTAACACTAGCTAGTAGCTAACATTATTTATCGGAGATATTTCTAGTAAAAGTAATTTCTAACGTGTCTAACCTATTTCGAGATTTTAAGATTTAAACAAATCAATCATTAATCATAATTTTTTCAAATATCTTTGCAATTATTGTGACTTATTTTCAAATATATAAAAAAAAATTGAAAAAAACTTGAATATTTATGTCTAAATTTACCATTGTTTGACTCTCGAAATCCGTTGTAAAGCTGTTTTTCTTGTTCGTCCTTTAATTTATTGGTCCTGAGGAGTTATATTAATTTGCTGCCTTTTCTTGTGTGTTCATTGAAGTCAAAAGAATGGAATATTCATTTTTGGTGAGGCAAACCTCTCACACACATTTTGCCAACTTTAATAGCCGCTGAATTTGGCAACATTTAAGAAAACAATGACATTTTTCTTCCACATATGAGGTTGTACTAGATCAAAGTTCTAAATGTTTCAAGAGACAAAAGATAATCATATCATCCACCCTCCTACGTCATAACGTAGAAGTAGTCAAATTTAAAGTCAGTTTAGTAAAATACATATGCCTTTCATTAAAATTGTCTTCAGAAATATGTCAGGTCAATAAGAGTCAAGTAATATAAAATGCAGGGAGTAGTAATTAGGGGTTATATCACTTAAATGCTCTAATTTTGTTCTGGTAGAGTGCTAGTGTCTATTAATAGTAATAACAAAAGAGAATTGTTTGCTTTTTCTGTCAACCATTGTTATAAGTTTTCTGTTAACTTTTACTTTATTATTAATAATATAAATAAATATATACAAAAAAAAAGAGCGGCTAGTAGCTAGTTGCGTACAGTGCACTAGTGAATACAGGGAAGATAGATTGATATTATTAATACTTCCTCCAACCCAATTTGTATATGATATAATCGTAGAAAATAAATACGATCATCTAACTCAAGAAATTCGAAAGATATCACAAATTGAAATTGAAGAAATAATAAAATCGTTATCATATGTTTTACAATACTCGCAGTCGACCACATTACATGCCTTTTAAGTCTAACTATCTTTATCTCTCTGAAACGTCTCATTTTATTTTTACCGTTACTGTTCTATTAGTTGAAGTAGTGAGTTGGATGAATTTGAAAAAGAAAAAATACTTTTTCAATTCTATATTATTTGTCTACATTACTAAAAATATATATACAATTCTTAAATTATTTTGTCAATTTATAAAACAAAGATAGATTTAATTTTTTTGGCCCTTAAATTAATTCTTTTTAAAATTGTAAATTAGTAAATTAAAAAAAAAGAAATTATAATTTCTTAAGAGACATTTAAAGAGAAAAATAGACAAGTAATACAGACTAAGGAAGTGCTAAATAGAAGTACTTTTCTATACTCTAAAATATCAAATATTTTTTTGATTTACCAAAACAATTATTCCCCGTCATTTCAAAATAAGTGTTATCTAAACAAAAATCACAGTCTTTAAGAAAACAATAAATATAATATATAGTTTACTAAACTCTATCAAATGAATGTTTCTTGAAATTTGATTACTACTCTATTAAAAAGGCGGGAGTATAAGGGTATAATTGAAACAATTTATTTTTTTTACTTATTTTGGGACGAAAGAAATAATACGAGCAATCGAAAAAAAAGGAAAGAATTAACTTACAGCAACAGCACCAGTGTCATCAAGAATGCCAGAACCACCAGAAGCAAAGTTGACACCATGAATAATTTTGCTTCCTTTAGTTGAAGGATCATTGAAAGATGGAATATAAGTTGGAATTTTTAGATGGTCACCAAGAAGGTCAATTACATTTTTGCCATTAGTGAATCTTCCAGTAGGTTCTAATAAAGGGAAATCTACTCCATATGGCAAGTAATTTGCCTTAGCCAATGAGTTTACAAGAAAATTGTTGTTTCCATTATCAACTAATGAGCTTCCAAACACAAACATCCCTTGCACTTTGGTGCACTCATCATTTTTTCTTGCAAATTTGCAGTACTGATCACCATTACATATTGGAGAAAGAAAAACAAAGGTTAATATCATAAGAAGAAAAAATGGAGCACTTTTTGTTTTTAGAGACATTTTTTGGTCAAGTATAATTGGGGTTGGAGTTGGGATGGCAGGGTAGATGTAGAAATGTCCTCTTTATATACAAGTTATTTAATGCTATTGAAGGTCACAAAGAATAAAAGAATAAGAAAGAATTGATGAAAAGATAAAGATAAAAAAAGAAATAGGAGGTAAAAGATTTAGTGATTTCTTTCTATCAGTCTAAATTTTAATAGACGAAGTTATCTAATCATATCATATATATAAAAATAAAATTTTATGCCTGTCTACGTGGCACCACCACAAACCAAAATTCCCTTTTAATTTATTTATTTACGAGTCAATTACTTAAATGGTAGAGTTGTCAATATGGGCTGGCCCACCCCATCCGGGCTAATCCATACATGCTTTGAAATTTGACGGGCCAGGTCGAGCTAGCCCTTTTTTGTGTGGGACAGAAAATGGTCGACCCAGCCCACAAGTACGTGGGCTACGGGCCATCCCTCTTTTCTTAAAAGTATATTTTTTATAAATTTTTAAATTAAATTATAATTTAAAAATATTATCATAAATATCGACAAGATAATATTACATGGTGTTAGTGTTACTACTTGTTAATCAAATACACAAAAAAAATTATCTTTATAATATTTATTAAGTTTGATTTCAAGTAAAAACATAAATAGCTAAATAGAAATATTAACCTAATTATTTTCCAATGATCATGAAAAAACACAAAAACTATGATAATATTCCATAGGCTTATGACCTATGTAGTGAATCCCTAGAAATTTTAAGTAATTTTTATTTTATGTATTTCATATTTTATAAACATAATTTGTATTTAAATTGTAATATTTCAAACTTTAAACAGATTTTGAGTTTAGACTCTTGTTATTTTTAATACTTTATTTTATTTTATTTTTTAAATTAATTTGTATTGTCCCACGGGCCGGCCCTATCCATATTTCTCAAGCCCCACAAATCGACAAGCTTATTCAGGTCGGGTTAAAATGCCATTTTCTTAAATGAGCTCCAAAATCGTAGCCCAACCCTATCAAATCACGGGTTAGGCTAGGCCGGCCCAACGGGCCTAGCCCATATTGATGGCTCTACTAAATGGTCATTTTAGTTTAGGGCATTGCCCTAAAATATCATTTATGTTTTATTTAGGACTAAAATATCACTCAACTATCACTATTTTCCTTCAAATATACTTAAGACTTCAAAAGTTTCACTCTCTCCTAGTTGACATTCCATGTCATTGAAGTTTTTTTTTTTAAGAATAAACTTATATAATTCATCAAACTCATTTAACTAAAATAATGATCTTATTATTTTCTAAAAAGTATATATTAGTTTATTAAGAAGAAATTTTCATGCTTAAGAATCTTTTATCATAATTATTTTTTTATTTTTTTATGTTATGAAGAATAGTTTTTTAAAACTTACTATGATGTCTTCAATTTTGAATACTTATAAACACATATATTCAAAAAATATTGATATATAAATCACTCATTAATGTCAACTTACATCAATTAATCTATATTATATGATGGATCAATAATATTAAAGTTCAATTAACTATTAAAAAATAATTAATTGGGTACTTTGAAATCCATACTTAAAAATATCTTTATTGAAAGAAAATAGAAAGTGAATAATATTTATATTAAAAAATAAAATTTTAATCTTTATTTATCAATATATTAATCTCATATAATATGTATATTATTGAAATAAAATAGGTAATTCAATTAATTATTACTTGTATTTCATGAATTTGGGATGAGATAAGAATATATATTGGTGTTTAATTGTATGATAAGTTAAAATATAATATAATATAATATAGCAATAAAAGAATAAAAAATAAAAAATAAAAAAGTTAAATAATAATTTTCTCTTTCTTACTAACTTTTTTGTCAACTTTACAAATTTATTCGAATACTTATATAAAAAAAAATTTCTTAAAATTTTCAAATAATTTACTTAGGGATTTTGAAAATTATCAAGTAATTATTGCACACAAAGTTTTTTCATTGAATTTTGTTTGGTAAAAAAATATAAGGAATTAGTTTTTAGTTTTTTTTTATAATCTTCATAAATTCTCATGTAATTTATATATTTTTTTTAGAGACATAAGTTTGATGAATTAAATAGGTCTATTATTTTTTAAATGATGATTTAATAACATGATATATCAACTAGAATAGAAGGAGACTTTTTAGATATTTAATATTTATTTATTTTTGGATAAAAAATAGTAATAATATTATTCACTTTCTATTTTTTTCAAGAAAAAAAAATATTGTAAGCATGAATTTCAAAATACATAATTGATTTTATTGTAATAGTTAATTGACATTTAATATTATTGATTCATTATAAAATTTATGATTAATTGATGTAAGTTAGCATTCATGAGTGATTTGTATATCGATTTTTTTTAATTTATATGTTTATAAGTATTCAAAATTGATGATATTATAATACGTTTTAAAAACTTATTCTTCATAACATAAAAAAATAAAAAGTTTAATTATAATAAAAGATTCTATAAGTATAAAGATTTATTCTTAATAAACTAGTATATATATATATATTAAAATAATAAGGAAAAAAGACAAATATACCCCTGAATTAGCGTAAATGGTATGCAGATACCCTCCGTCATACTTTTGGGACATTGGTGCCCCTGTCGTCCAAAAACTAGAGCATATATACCCTTTATACTAACGGATATACACGTGTCATAATCTTATCCACCGACCGACATTTATTAAATATTGGATCGACAGATAAGATTGTGCCACGTGTCCCTATTTAGTCTTCCGTTAGAGTGAAGGGCATATATGGTTTAGTTTTTGGATGGCAGGGGCACCAATGTCCCAAAAGTATGACGGAGGGTATTTGCATACCATTTACGATAGTTCAGGGGTATATTTGTCCTTTTTCCCTAAATAATATGATCATTATTTTAGTTAAATGGGTTTTGATGAATCAAATTAGTTTATTATTAAAAAAAGACTTTAATGACATGTCATGCCAACTAGGAGAGAGTGAGACTTTTGAAGTGTCAAGTATATTTGAAGGAAAATAGTGACAGTTGACTGATATTTTGGTTCTAAATGAAACATAAATGATATTTCATAGCAATTCCCTAAACTTGGGTGACCATCTACGAATTGACTCATTTATTTACAAAACTATCCTTTCCCTTTCATGAAAAGTTGTGAAATTTATGAAAAGTTGTGATTTTTATGAAAAGTTGTGACTTCAATGAAAAGTTGCGACTTTAATGAAGAGTTGCGACTTTAATGAAGAGTTGCGGCTTTTATGAAAAGTTGTGACTTTTGTGAAAGGTTGTGACCTTTCCAAAGGATTGCAACTTTTCCAAATAGTCATTTATTTATGCTTATGTTATTAAGGATAAATGATACGATGTAATAATTTTCATTTTTCTTTACATTATTAATGTTTGTTACTACGTAATTTTTTAATGAAATCGCTGACTTGCAAGCGATATTTTTTTTAAATTAACTTTTTAAGAAATCGCTGCTATAGCAGTGATTTCAATTTTTAATTTTTTTTTTTTTTGAGAAAAACGTTGTAGGGGCAGTGATATTAATTTGTTTTTGACAAAATCATTGTTGGGGCAGCGATTTTTATGTTTTTTAACAAAGTAACGGCGTTAATTTTGTCAGAAGAAAATCGCTCCGTCAGGAGCAATTTTGCCGTTTTGATTAAAAAAAAAAAATTGATGTGCTCTTTTAACAATTATTTTTGCCTTTTGACTCCGAACTCCTGTTTCATACAACAATATAATATTGGTTTAACCATCACTCTATAAAACTTATCTTTAGACCTTGGCAACATGTTCTTATAGCGCATTACCTTAAATGCGAGCCTCTATTTCATTCGTCCGACTTCAATACAATATACAACATTATCGTCAATCTCCCTGTAATCCACATTACAAATAATTTATTAAAGTATATCAAAAGGCATTAAATTATTTAAGATATTTTACATACTGATATTTCAGTTGATTATATTACGTAGCATGTTAAATTAGTCTAGCTTTGCCAAAAAGTCACTCTCATTTCTTTCAATAGAAAAAAATTAATAAATTCAAAGTCCATATCTTCAGCGCGAATTTATTACTTGCTATAACATACTAAAACGATATCAAATATTTTAAAATTTTGGATGACCCCCCCATGTTACCACTTATATATAAAAAATATTATATACAAAATCGTGAAATTATTTTAAGAAATTGATTTTAACAAGCTAACGGCCAGTCTTGCTTAGTTGCTTTGAGAAAAAGCAACTACTCTTCTCTCTTTGAAGTCAATATTTTAGGTTAAATTTAAAGTGCAAAAATGCTTTGCAATATATTCAAGGGACTATTTTGATTTTTGAGTCTACCCATTGGTAAAAAATAATCTTCATTCATTAATCGAATATGTATCTTGTTTGGGATAAGTCGATTCACCACTTTACAAAAGTATTTTCATTGTTTGAACCATGGTTTAGCTTATTCTAATGAAAATAATAAATATAAAATATAATTTAAATTACAAAAATTACCCTTACTTAATAAAAGTAGATTGATTATTTTTTCTTAAATATCATGTATTCTTCTTTAATATCAAGAATATATTAGTCAATTTTCATTTTCAATTTCTGAGTAAATATTCTTTTAGAACAATTTTTTTGAACTAGTCCAATAGTTATTATAATATGGGACGAGTTCAGGTTTCTTGGATTATCTTGTTGGTTTTCTAGTCATCAATAGTTTTGTTTTAAAAAATAATATTCTAGTCATCAATAATTTTGTTTTAAAAAATAATATTTGGACTTATTCTCGAATGGTTGATATATTGTTAAGAAGTTGTTTGTTAGATGGAATTTATTTCGATTTTTCTAGATTATTATACCGCGGGTTTGCAGATTAAAAGGTTTTTTTTTTCGTCAATATTTGTTCAATCAAATCTAAACAAGCAAATCTCTTGGAAGAAATAAACTACTACTAGGTCATAACGTATTAGAAATGACTAACAAGGATTGAATGATAAATACTCATTTATTCTTAATTCGATGACTTAGGTTTAAATTCTCTAAATACGGAGAACATTTTACCCTCAAGACTTTTTGGTACAAATTCAAATTTAGTCGGACTTCAATATAAGTACTGAACATCGAGGAAACCAAAAAGAAAAGTATTGGGAATGAATATGATCAGTTGACAGAAAGGAGATATTAAATTATTTGTGGTACGAAATTGACCATTATATATCAACTTTTACAGCTCTTTCTTGTCTAGGGAAAAAAAAAGGGAAATATAATGGGCTATATTAAATCAATGGCTCAATAACATTTATTGCAACAAAATTAAGAAATTGGTCTATGGTCATCTCCTCAAAATATTAAATAATAAAGAGATATAAGAAAAAAAAGGCACAAAGGAAAAATGTCAACTCATAACAATTAATACGATTTGAGACAATTTGATATAAAAAATACTCAAAATTTAAGATTTAACGCCCATAAAGTATTTATATTTATATTGCCTATACAACTTGTGTCTTGTTTACCTTACCAAGAAAAAAAAACTTAAAAACTAAAACTTCTTTAGCATAATTGGTTGTGACAAAATCGACCAAGGAAAGATTCAAATCGACTAAAGGGAAAGTGGATCTTTCCCTAGTCGATTTTGTCCTAGATAAAAATAAAGAGAATTAAAAACATAAATTTATTCAATCATATATATGATATTCAGAAATGTATGAAATTAAACAAAAAGAAAAATAACAAAAAACAAAATTAGCAAATGAGATAATTAAATTTAAAGAAAAATTGCAATTACAAGATGAATTAGGAGAAAAGGAAGAAAATAACCAAGATAATCTACCCGAAATAAGAGTTCATGAAATAAACGATGATGATCTAGAACAACATTCGGAAATAAGCGAAACATATACGGAACTTTTAGCAAACATAGATAATACAAAGAATTTAGAAGTAAATACAGAAGACGTAGACATGGACGAAAAATCTAGCACATCAGGAGTAAAAAGTCCAAAAAAATTTAATCCAAAATATTATAATGAAAATTATGAACAATATGATAAAGAAAATACTACATGGGATAAAAGATTAAGTAGAAAATGGACGCCTAAACCAATAACTGGACAACATGATTTTTTAGATTTAGACTGTGTAGCAGATATAAATAAAACAATCAAATTATGGATAGGATACATATCAAAACAATTAATAGATAACAAGATAGTAATAGCAGAGGCACCAAGATACATAGAAAGAACACTTATAGGAACAGTAAAATTATGGCTACAAAATTTAACAAGTGAAAGCTTAACAACTTTAAGAAATAATAAAAAATTTGATGGTGAAATAGCCACTACAACCATGAAAATATTATATAAATATGAAATAGCTATAATAAATGAATTTAGTAGTATGACAACAGAGGTAGAAGAACAAAATAAAGAAAAAATCATAAATCGAAATCTAATGACAAAATTAGCAATATGTAATATGTGTTACATAGATGAATATACATGTGTATTTAGAGAATATTATTATAAAGGAACATATAGCATAGAAGAAAGTAAAGAAATAAGAAAATTATATTTTACAAAATTACCAGAACCTTTTAATTCAAAAGTAATAAAAAGTTGGAATGAAGCAGAATTAGCAGATACCTTAGGAGCTAGAATAAAATTCTTACAACGATGGTTTATGGAACTATGTGAAAAACATAAAGAAGAAATAAAAATGGAAAAAATATTAGTAAAAAACTTGGCATGTTGCAAAAATAAAACAACACCTCAATTTGGTTGTACGGATAGGTATTATAAAAATAGAAAGAAATATAATAAAAAATATATATCAAAATATAAATATAAAAAACAAAGAAGAAGATACTATGTAAAAAATTACAAAACCAAAAGACCATATAGACCAAAAAGAAAACTAACATAATGTAGTTGTTATAATTGTGAAAAATTAGGACATATAGCTAGAGATTGTAAATTACCTAAAAATCCAAAGAAAAAACAAATATCAGAAATAATAATAGACGACGAAAATATACACAAATAGAATACGTAGATTATGAATTAGAAAGCAATGATAGTATATATGAATTATCGGAAAATGAAATAGATAATGACATAGAAATAGAATCAGATAATGAATTCTATAATATAACAAATGACTGAAACAGATATACAAACAATAAATAAAGAAGAACGTCAAGACGAAGAATATTTAGAACAAAAAATAATATTTGACAATAGTATATTTGAACAAATAAAAGGAAAAGAATTAGACATAAGCGTAGCAAAAATATTCGAAATACCAACAGTAAGAAACTGGTTTAAACGACAAAAAGAAGAATATTATGTAGTAAGTCAAAGAGAACATATCATAGATTGCAAATACACTAAAGGAAAGGCCAAAATACCAATAATAAATAAACGAATAATAAATAAAGAAATACAAGATATTAAGGCTAAAAATCCAATTAAATATGTACATTTAGGAGGAACAGAAATATTAATAAAAGCATGTTTTAGAGAAGGAATAGATACACCCATAGAAATATACTTAGCGGATGATAGAATTATACAACCCATAGAAAAAAGTATAATAAGTGCAGTAAGAGGTAACCTCATATACCAAAAGTTTAAGTTTATAATAAGTGCTAACTACTCAGTAGCAATAAATGACAGAAATATAGATAAATCACTAGTATTATACTGGCGAATGTTAGGGATAGAACTAACCCCAGGAAGTAAAATATTTACAGCTAGATGTAAAAATTTATATGTTCTAACAACAAAACATAAAATAATAGCAAAAAATAAAATAGATAAAATAAAAATAGAAGATCCCTTTGAAAGAATAGTTACAGTTATAGATAAAAACGATTATAGTTATAATGAAATCGACATAGAAGAAGATTTAGAAATAGTAAAAGAAAGACTAAGCACATCGAAAAGAATAAACAATGAGATACCCCAAATATCATCAAAAATGAGTACATCAAGGAGAATAGATAAAACCCCACAAAAATCAATGGAAGAAGATATAAAACCACATCATTACTACATAACAGGAATAATGGAACAACGAAAATATTTAATATTAATAGATACAGGACGAGAAGAAAACTATATTACAAGAGAATTAGTGACGGAAGATGAAATAATAACTATTGAACAATCATGCCCCGAACTACCAAAAGCATTAATGTATATCGAAGAAACTACGGAAAAGGAAATAATCATTGGAGGAGTACCAATAGTGATAAAATTCAAAATATATCAAGGAAATGAAAATATCATTTTAGGAATAAAATGGCTAGAACAAGTAAAACCATATAATCTAGAAGACAAACAGTTAACTATAAATTATTAAAATAAAAGAGTAATAATAAAAAGGACTTTAGTATAATAAAAATATGAAAATATATATACTTGCAAAGATAATAATAGAAGGATATTACAACCGATATTATACACCAATGATAGATACGGGAGCAGAAGCTAATATATGTAAATATAATTGTTTACCAGAAGATAAGTGGGAAAAATTAAAACACCGATAGTAGTAACATGATTTAATAATGAAGGAAGCATGATCACATATAAGGCAAAAAATATAAAAATACAAATATGGGATAAGATATTAACTATAGAAGAAATATATAACTTTGAATTAACTACAAAAGATATGCTATTAGGAATGCCATTTTTAGAAAAATTATACCCACATATAATAACAAAAACACACTGGTGGTTCACGACACCGTGTAAACAAAAAATAGGAGCAAAAAGAGTAAATAATAAAAAACGAAAAACAACAGAATGGATAAAGGGAAGTGAAAAAATTACACAAAAATTAGAAAATATAAAAGAAGAAGACCCTAAAATATAATTAATTATATTCTCTATAGATAAAGTAAAAATAATTCAAGATAAGTTAGAATTATTATATAGTGAGGATCCTTTACAAGGATGGGAGAAACATAAAACAAAAATAAAAATTGAGCTAATTGATAATAATAGTATAATAACCCAAAAACCATTAAAGTATAATTTTAATGTTTTAACCGAATTTAAGATACATATAGATGAATTACTAGAAAAAGGATATATACAAGAAAGCAATAGTAAGCATACAAGCCCGACATTTATCGTAAATAAACATAGTGAACAAAAAAGAGGAAAAAGCAGAATGGTTATTGATTATAGAAATTTAAATGCAAAAACTAAAACATATAATTATCCGATACCAAATAAAATACTAAAGATAAGACAAATACAAAGATATAATTATTTTAGCAAATTTGATTGTAAATCAGGATTTTATCACTTAAAACTAGAAGAAGAATCTAAAAAACTAACAGCATTCACTGTACCACAAGGATTTTATGAATGGAATGTATTACCATTTGGATATAAAAACGCATCAGGTAGATATCAACACTTTATGGACAATTACTTTAAACAAATAGAAAATTGTGTAGTGTACATAGATGATATATTATTATATTCCAAAACACAAGATGAACATATAAGATTATTAGAAAAATTTATACATATCATAGAATATTCAGGTATAAGTCTAAGTAAAAAGAAAGCAGATATAATGAAAAATCAAATAGAATTCTTAGGAATACAAATTGATAAAAATGGAATAAAAATGCAAACACATATAGTACAAAAAATAATTAACTCAAATGAACAGCTAGATACGAAAAAGAAATTACAATCATTTCTAGGACTAGTAAATCAAGTAAGAGAATATATACCAAAATTAGCAGAGAATTTAAAACCATTACTACAAAAATTAAAGAAAGATGTAGAATACCAGTTTGACAAGAAAGACCAAACGCAAATACAAAAAATAAAATTATTATGTAAAAACCTACCTAAACTATATTTTTCGAATGAAAATAAAAAAATTTCTTATACAGTAGAATCTGATGCTAGTGAAAAGAGTTATGGAGGAGTATTAAAATATAGGTATGGAGAAGGAAAAATAGAACATCATTGTAGATATTATTCAGGAACATTTACTAATGCAGAAGTAAGATGGGAAATAAATAGTAAAGAATTATATTTGGTATATAAGTGTTTATTATCATTTGAACCATATATTGTATACAACGAATTTATTATAAGAACAGATAATACACAAGTAAAATGGTGGCTAACAAGAAAAATACAAGATTCGGTAAAAACAAAAGAAATAAGGAGATTGATATTAAATATATTAAATTTTACATTTACAATTGAAGTAATAAAAACTGATAAGAATGTTATTGCAGATTACCTATCACGACAAAGCTACTCAAACTGAGACTGAGGAAGAAGATACAATTGAAAAGATACTCAAAGCCATTACTACACTTTGTACAAAAGTGGATAGTATGGACAACGAGATACAAAAGCTAAAGACTGATGAAAATAATCTAAAGTCTAAAGCTAGACAGCAGCATGACTATAACAATGTGGAGATACGTCGATCGGGAGACGGAAAAAACCCAGAGCTAAAAGGAGACGATGGGAAACTCCTTAAAACCCATAATGTTTGTTTAAATACAGCTGCAGGTACAAGCAAACAAGTTAGCGATAAACAACATAAAAATGCTAACTTAAACCAGCTATTCGCAAAACCATTTACCCAAAGGACACCTAGACATGTGTCCATAGAACCACAAACATCTACATACGCAGATAGTTTGCAAAACCAAAATGAGAAAAAGACATATAACTACATCACACGAACCTATATTGAAAATATCCACAAAATCCAAACATATTTAAACCGCAACCCCAGATCAACTATAATAGAACCAAACCAGGATTATTTGACACAAAAGTTACAAGGATATAACAAGTTAATTGCACAACCAAAAACTAACGCTAATTTAGTAAGAACATGTTACAATTACGGACTGTTAAATACCGTATACACATACGACGGAGAAGAAGTTAGTGGAATACCAGAACTACACAAAGCATTCATCATATACAAAAGAGTTACGAAAGGAAATTTATTTTATATAAAATTTTATACAGCACCAGCGGAGATATTATACGAAGAAATAAAACCTCCAATACAGGTTATCAAGATAGGATTAACTAAAGATATGATTATACCCAAGGATATCGAACAACAAGAAGAGATATGCAAAATAGAGATACCAAATTTTTATGCCAACAAAAGGATAATTGGTATATCAACAATTATACAAGAGCTAGCAAATAATTATTTAAACGGAAACGCTATATGGAGCTACTATGCAAGAGACCAACTAATGATTTATTCCAATTCAAGGGAGCTAAGGAAAGCAGATATGGATGAAGTCCAAAGATGGATTTTATCACTACTAAAGCTAGAAGAACGACCTACGACACGAGCACTAAAAGAAGATTTATTTCAGCAGAATTATTAACCAGATATTGCAAGCTAATTGGTCATAAATACCCGGATCATATATGTTCAAAGTGCAACGGAGAAGATAATATAATTCCAGACGTCCAGCTGGAATAATCAACGAGGAAGAAAATAAGAAAGAGAAAAAGATATGAACGGAAAAAGTTATGTGTAAAATAATGTAAATGTAAAAAGTCATAATAGTTTGGTGTGTGTCATAAAGTAAGTATGGGTCTTTCAAAATAAGTGTATAAATAATGACAAGTGTATGTGGTAGATAGTGTACATTATTGATATGTGCAAATAAGTCGTAAAGAGGATAGTGGTAGACAAAATAAGAACTATTCATGAATAGTAGTCATGAATAGTAGTAAATAATAGTGGACAGATGTAAAAAGCGTATTAGGATAAGTATTTAGAATAGTAAATTTGTATGTCTATATATAGACTTAGTAGTAAACATTGTAAAGCAGGCAATGCCTAAAATAATAAAAGCTTTCTTGAAAAAAAACTCTCTCCACTAAGATATAAAAATACTTAAAAGTTAATATGGAGAAATCTGAAATCCAATCAGATATTTCAGATAGCATGGCTAAGCAAGAGGCAAAGGTATATTGTTCGAAAAATATGCAGAACTAATTTCATATATTCCTGAATATCATATATATGATTGAATAAATTTATGTTAGTTATTATGTATTAGAATTATTTGAATCATGATTTCTAGTTTATTAGCACACTGGAAACAGAGAGAAAACTTCTATACTATGTCATCCTAATGTTGAAACCGGTAGGCAAGGAAGCCGTTTAGGGGAGTAAACAAAGTTGAGGCGCTGATAAGAAGGAAGTATCCGCTAAAGTACGATGCTAGTAGTGACAGGAAAACATGATAAATATAATCTAGTTCATAATGATCTAATATGAATTTAATCAATTATGAATATGATAGGAAGGAATAATTTGAAATAAAAAACCTGCATAATAAAGAACATGACTACATACATGCATGATGAAATGATAAAAAACTACGAAACTTTAATCTTATATGTACTTAAAAATATAGAAATAATCGAATTAAGAAGAATAATATGGGAAAAAATATTTAATGATTACGAATCAGAAGATATATTAAATCAAGAATGGTATGAAATAGACTTACATGATTTAGACTTCGAAAGAATAGAATGGTATGATATAGAAATAAATTCAGATTAAAATGAACTGCGAATATTTACAATATTGGATAAAATCTATGGAAGATATAAAACTATTAGAACAATTAATGGAGGAAAATTTATATATGTACCAAAGAACCGAAGATATGTTATATCTAGAATATATCATAAATAATATTAAAGAAATATTCAGACTAAAACAACTATCGGAAGAATATTACAATAAATATTATTACATATTACCATGAATTTAGCACTACCAAAAAATAATATTAAAGAGATATCAAGATTAAGACACTTAGTAAAAAGATATTATAAGAAAATCTTAAAAATAAGCTACTCACCTACCACACTACCATCTACCACACTACCACTTTCATGAATCTCCCAACAACCAGTTTCGCTACGAAATATTAGATTTGAGTTATTAATTTTGTGTGGACAACGTTAATATGAATAAAATAATGTTATATGACATATTATTTTTTGTTGGACAGAGTTCATAGTAGATTAATTTTTGAAATGTAGCATAAAGTTATGTATAATAGATCGTTATGTTCAATCTTTTCTTGAATCTCGTATATAACAAGAACTTAATGTGTCGAATTATTTTTTTATTGTATCGAATTTATCTTGTTTTCTTTGTTCTTTCTCTTAGAATTTTTTTTTTTAAGAAAAAGAAAAGAAAGACTGAAAATTTTGAGTTTCGGTCCAAAACTTTAGTGCAACAATTGAAACCGACTCCGTCACTACGGTCTTTAACTAAAAATAATTAAATTTAAATCACTCCGTTTCTTTTAATTGTTTACTACTTTAATTTTTTTTTATCTTAATTTTTACTAATCATTTTAACAAATCAAGAAAAAAAAAATTCTGTACCTTTTATATTAATTACTTATTTCGCGGATCATTTTTAAGACTTAATACTAAACATCAGCTAATACGAATATTATAATAAAAAAATTCATATCAATTATTGTTTTAAATGTAAAATCCAAAATGAAGAGGTAAAAATAAACAAAGGGAGTAATAATAATAGGAAAAATCATTTTGGCCAGAATGGTAAAATAACATATTTTACACTATATTATTTTACCTTTTTGAACATTTTTACCCTTTTTAACTTTAATACCTTTTAATTAAAAAAATAGAAAAAAGATCAGTTTATCTTTAATAAAAGAATATTATAGACTTTTTAAATTTTCTGACCAAATTTTGACAAAATTTTCTGTCCATTCAGTCCGTTGGGACCGGTCACGACATTAATATCAACGTATAAATTTACCCATAATAATAATACTCTGATATTTTGGTCCGTTGGGACCTGTCAGGACATTAATATCAACGTATAAATTTACCAAGAAAAAGGTCCACATTTATTGCAGATATAATTAAGTGAAAAAGGACTTTATTTTTGCTCTTTATTTGCCAACTTCTAAGAGTTGTTTGAGGCACAACTACTTGGAGCTTGCATAGTGATTAGTTATGGAAAAATTGGCCAGAATGATATTTTATTTATGTTATTTCACCTTTTAAAATATTTTTATTCATTTAATTTTAATATATTTTAACTAAAAAATGTTTGAATTGAACACACCGTTTACATGATCATTGAATTCGTTTCATTAGTTTAACAGTATAATCATATATTTATGAAATATCAATTACCCATAATATACATAAGTTTGTTCTTACTTTCAAGAAAGAATCTTTTCACAAGAAATTAAGAGTTTGAGAGACGAAGAAAACTTCTACTATTATATCTCTTTTTTTTATTCTTAATTTTAAATATATACAACTAATTATATGTTATTCATATTTTTAATATGAATTTGAGTTATCCACATGAATGATCCGGTTCAACTAATTTCCTTCAACTATAAAAATATACAAACATGTTATGTAACATATTTGATGGTTGTAACTGGATTTGCAAATGTTAAAGATGCTTTTAACTACAAAAATATACAAACATGTTATGTTAATATGAAAAGATTCTTTCTCTACAAGTTTAAAGTCGAACTGGATTTGCAAATGTCACAGAAAAGTGCCTTTTACAAACCATAAAAAGAGTTTGTAATATTCTTGACAAAATGATTTTTGAATGTCAAAAGAGTATTGTAAGTACATCTAATTGGCTAGAGAGAGTGTTTTATATAATTAATATATAATCACTTATCTCTACTCAATCTTGTTTTAGTATATATATATATATATAATCTACTAGTATAAAAGTTTGAATCATGCTTTGATAATCGAAGATAATTACATATAATTTTATTACAATCACTACATGGTATATTCAATTTCCATCTTAGATTGTGAACTTAAACTTCACGACAAAAACACACTTGACAAAATGTTTTTTTAATGTGATCCATTCACGGAATTGTTGAAAATGTCCAAATAATGAGAGACTCGTGAAATTGAAAATAAGACATGTTCATTTCACTTTGTAATTGTATTTGTACACTAAAACAACTTGGAAGCCCTAAGAGACAAGTTCTGTTGATTTGAAGGATGTGGTATTTTCTTTGTTTAATATTAGTTAGTTATTGGCCTAAATAATTCTAATTCTCGCCCTGCTAAGGGAATGGGAAAGCAGTCTCTCCACGATATCTCTGATTAAGGATTGAGGAATTCTAGCCATTCCACCTCCTCCTGGTGTCATCAGTGGTGGTTATGTGATAAAATCTGAAATTGCCAGTTTAAAGTATAACAAGGAAGTACATTTAATCTTTGAGTTCATTTCATGGATGAAAGCTAGCACAACAAAAACAGGTATATAATCTGTCTCTTTGCCCCATGTTTTATTTTTGTAGCTTCATTTATTCTATTTTCTTTGTTAGTGTGGGAGAAGTAGTGGGATAGCCTCCTCTAACCTTTACCTTTAGTAATCATGTTATTCTCCTTTTCTTCCATGTGTATTACTACCTATTGCTTTGTATCGATCTTGCTATTTGTTGTCATATTAACTTACTACTATTTCTTTTCTTGTCTATCGAGCCGAGATCTATAAGAAACAACATCTCTACTTAAAGGTAGGGGTAAGATCTGTTTACATTTTATCCTCTCCAGACCCCACTTTTCGAAACTACACAAAGTATGTTGTTGTTGTGGATCATTGGTGATTCTACCATGCCATAAAAAAAGAGTCACATACACTAAATAACCAAAAACTCAACAATGGATTTATAGGAATATTGTCTTACAGCCAAAAATTTCAACAATCAGCAGGTTCAACTGCTATCTTTTTTTCCCTTTACAGCCTAAATAATACTCAAGCTTACTAAAGGGCTTTTTACAATAAATCATAGACTTCACAAGAACTTTGGTATATACTGCAAGCTAGAAATGAACCTAAAGAATAAAGCCATCCTCATAACTTTGCTAAAAATAATCGCAGAAATAAGAGGGGTATATATCTAGATGCTTGGGTGATAAACAACTATGTACACAAACTAATGACTTCACCGGGGACGAGAACAACTTCAGAGTACGTATCTTTATGTTCCCCTTCACCAGTGTACTTTGGTTGATCAGAATCACCATCATCAGACTCTGACTGTGGGGTTATACTGCTTACCGTGCGAAGAAGTTCACAAGGATTTGAAGATTTTTGGGAGCACCAATTATCTGGAACACTTAAGAAATGTGTGTCAATGAACTTCCTAAATCTCTTATAATACTCTTTTGGAGATACGATAGTAGGAAGCTGATTCTTCGGAACCACAAGTGAAGATTTGACCCAATTCTCGAGTTGTTTGTCCCATGTATATTGTCTGAGATAGTCAATGATGCCACAAACAAGTTCATGGCGTTGGCTATCCACTCCCACAAGTAGAGAATAGTCCATCACATTGATTGACTGCAAAAATCAACAAATAGTACCAGTTTTAGAGGATAGTCCATTAGCTTCAGATAATGCATACTCCTTCCGTTTCAATTAGGTTGCCTGATTTTGACTTGGCTGGAAGTTTAAAAAGTAGAGAAAACTTTTGCATTTTGTGGTCTCAAACTAAAGATACGTAAAATGTACCAAAATGCCCTTAAATCTTGTGGTCTTGAACAAACATGTCACGGAAAGTTAGAATTAAAGAGTTGCCAAAAAAGGAAATATACATTCTTTTTGAAACAAACTAAAAAGGAAAATAAGACGGACCAAATTGAAATGGAGGGAGTAATAATTATAAGAAGCAGAAGTGACTTTTTATTGGATGCTTTTAAGTTTTGGTGGATAGAGCTACCAGTAATTAGAGTTTAGAGCAGTTTGACCCCTGACTTACCTTGAGGAAAGTACAGTCATTCCATACAGCCCGTTGCAAAGCCCTCTTTGATCTTGTCCCGACATATAAAGGAGAAACATTCATGTCATTCACAAAGTTTTGGTCTAAAAGAACGTCTCCTGCACCATTGCCAGCTGCACTAAATCGAGCATGCAAAGCGCCTTTCAGATCATACTGCCGAGTAGTAATTCTACCAAATGAAAGGTTCTCCATCACCATGAGATCGTGCCTAGTCTCTTTTCCACCTCTTGGCCTTACACTGACCTGAAAAACATAAAACAGTAGGAACAATCAAAAAGATGTCCAGAGTGTGCTGGCAGGAAGAAACAATATATTGTGGTAACAGCCAGAAAAGTGGAGTGACTAAAGTCGATTAATCAACCTGATAAATGCCAAGAATTTTTGCAAGGCAGGTTTGATTCCTCTTAGCATGGCACTGATCCATGTATGAAAAATAACTAGGAGCAAACTTCAAGAACGAGTCAAATTCCGCTCTCTTAATTTCCTTGATGATAAACCGATCATCAACTGTTTTGGCAAACAAAGAGTTACTTTTGCCACCTTTTGCATCCCAGCTCCTACACCTACTCAAGGAAGCAATAAAATCAACTTCTGAAGTGCACCATCGATCTCGCAATTGACGAAATTGGCTGGCATAGAGACAGAGGACTGAGTATTTATACTTCCCAGTCAATTTACCCAAACCCATGGAGACTTCCGCCTGAACAGCCGTGAAAGAAACCGATGAATCTAGCAAATCTACCCCATCTAAACTTGATGAGCGTGCTACCTCTGACATGTTCGAAGAGTGATACGCTGTTAAATCCAATGAACCAGTTGAAGACAAATGTGGAGAAGCTAGAGAGAACATCTGCATTAAGCCTTGTGAACTCTCATACGCCTTAGGATCAATTCCTCTATCTTTTCTGCCATCTTGCCCAAGATCTTCACATACAATAGGCAAATCCTTCAGCAAGGCCAAAGCACAGGCAATTATGCTAGAAAATTCATCTTCATAATCAGAAACAATGTATTTATCACTTCCAAGGGGAATGTGAAGCTTCGCACTCATGTCGGTAATAAGTTTATAAGTAGTAGATTCTACATCATGGTTTGTGATAGATCCTAATTTCGGTAGGTGACCTCTCTGGAGATCCTCCATGTATTGACACCAAATTTCAGGGAATGGAGTCCACCACCCCTCATCATTCTCTATGTTGGAAAATATTGAGGAGAGGGATCTACTCCTTTGAGAATGAATAGGATCATGCGTACCCCCAGCATCAACGGCAATTGGTTTATCCGTCTCCAATTGAATGGATGAAGGAAGATTGAGCTGTAAGTTACTTTCATTATCAAAAAGGCAGTGATCAGAGAGATCAGATTTCACTGTAATATCCTGAAGGGAAAAGTCGTTTCCATTTACTTTGGCTGCAGTTGTCACCTCAGCACCATCATTGCAAGCAGATAAATTTGATGGTTCATCTTGTCCACAATCATGTGTATCAACGGGAGTTTCTTCAATGGGAAATTTAGCAGATGATTCAACATTCGGTTTCAGATCATAGTCAGCATCCAAAACATCACCACGACTTCCTACAGTAGTTTCTGTCCTACTGTTATCATCTCCACAAGAGTCTTCAACTGGCTTGATTTTCAGATCCGGACAATCTTCCAATGCTCTGTCATCTCTTTCCAGATAAACTTTAGTGTCTCCTTTAACATTGCTTCTCTCTTGTTGTTCTCTGTGGTTAATAGCATTGATACTCTGGTCAATAGTTTTGGGATTGGCAGCGGTACAATCAGATGATAGTAATGAATGAAGACGGCGATCCCACACACAGGACTCCAGCAAAAGCTCCAGCCGTATTCTATTCAACATTAGAAATTTATACATAACGACATCCCGATTCCCATCCATAACGACATTTTGAATACCAATCTGACATTGAATCCACATAGATTAGTAAAAGTAAAATAAGATTTACATTATGCTTTAATAAATGTCTGGAACAAATAAATCATAAATGAGTAAGGCAATAGGTTTGGATATAGCTTCACCATCCACACATGCACGTAAATGCATTTGACATTTATCGACTTATACCTGAACATCGATTCTCATTAGCCAGAAAATCAGAAAGCTATCAACTCTTTAAAGCATGTACTTGTATGTATTTGACATCTGTTAATATTATTGTACCCTAGCCAATATATTATCAAAATCATTTGCTCAGTCACAGAAGTGCAAGGTTGTAAGTAACCAAGTTATTACCGTGGAAAAAATGAACCAACTGATCTGATTAATTCAAAGGGAACTTAGAACTAGAATGACAGTCCACCACATCGACATTGATCAAATAGAATGTAACGGGAACAAGTAATCTGAAACTAGAAGCAAAAAGGAGCTAACCTCAAATTGAGTCCTCTCTTCCTTCAACATTTTCTCAATTTCAGAAAATTTCTTAATTGATCCTTGAAGATTTAGAGTAGTTCCAACAAATCGAGACTCTATTGCCTTCAAAGCTTTTGCTACGTCACGAAACATCTTAATCCCTTTCATGTTTACCTAGTTGAGAAAGAAAAAAAAATTCTGTCAATATAGAAAATTGCAACAGGGCATGTAACTTCCATGTTCAGCCAAGTATTTAAAAGCATCAATTGGGTAAAAAGCAGTCGCACTTATAAAAAAACATACATCTTCAAAATCCTTCTTAAGAAATTCTTCATTGACAGAACTGCTAAATTCCAGCTTTTCTGGAGGAAGAGCCACGGAGTAAGTAGTAACCGTTGAGTACTTAAACACCGCAACCATATGCCCTAACCTGTACATGCAGAAAATGACATGAATATCTTCAAAAAAGGAAGATAAAATATGAGAAAACACCAATCCAAATCCATGCAGAGTCACTGATAGCAAATGATTCAACTTAAATCTAGAGTAATGTCAAATGGAAATTTTTATAATAGATAGCAAAAGCTATCAGTAGGCTTTGCTATTAGATCTGCACACATGAAAATAAATTGAGACTTCTGAATAACTAAAGATAGCCACAAGTGACCATACCCAAAGAAGTAGAGGAAATCCCTGTGCAAAGAATGGCCACAGATAGGCAGCTTATTGAACAAAGAGGAATTTGAGAACCTAAGCTCCAAAAACTTTCCAAAAGAAAAACCACGCGAACCAGTGGATACTAAAACTCTTTTCGTAGATTTTGAGCTGCCAATCTGGAACTTGCATCTACCACAACGACTCCACATCCAAATCTTCCCTTCCCTTTCACCTGGAAGCCCCTTGTCTTTTGGAAGAGAACGAACTTGAATTGCAAGTAACTTATTGTAATGTGCATAATAGAAAATGTGAGCTTCAGGGGGTCCATCACAGCTCTTGCATGGGAGTTTCTGTATGACAGAGCTTTTAGGTTAACATTTAAAACAAACTCCAGAGTAACTGATAATGATAAGGCCACAATTTTATTTCAAATAGATCATTATAGCAACTATTAATGATGAAATCAGCAAAATGACCACCAATCATTCCAAAGAAAATTGTTCATCAAATTGCAACTACAGAGACAGAACAAGAAGAGCTGAAGTGAAGACTATTGAGTTCTACGCACCTGACTTAGCAAATTTTGCTGCAAAAAGCTTCCAAGCGGAATATCAAAATTTTGGTAGAACTTTATGCGAGAAAAATGACCATGGGCACACATAGTCCCTTTTGAAGCATTCCGGCTTGATATCAGAACCAATATACTCTCAGTATCCATAGATTTAACACCATTACCCATATTACCAGATACCTGTGATTCTAAAGATTCTCCCTGGCTCACTATTGGAGTATGCAACTGTTCTTTTTCGGATGCCATCTCGTCATCACAAGTAGTGACTTTCTGATCTGTATCACTTTGATTAACCACCTCAGTTGCGTCAGGAACTTGAGTATCAGTTTGTTCCTGATCATCTTCATTGGATCCATTATCAATGAAACATGAGGGCATGGATTGACCAGAGGTGGGGCAGAGAGGAAAGTTGTCCCCCATAACCTTTTTCAGAGAGGCTGAGAGAGATGACAACCCAGAAAGAACTGGATTATATGGTTCAAATAACAGAGAATCACCTTGTTCACCACTAACGGCTGGAGGGTCATCAGTAGCTGTTGAATTCACCACCTGGTTAAGAGGAATAGTCGAGAACATTGCTTTTTGATCTAGAAGGAAAGAAGTCTCGAGGATTAAATTATATGCCATGATCACTGCACATCGTACCACACATTTGATCTTTTTCAATTCATCACTGTTAGCTCCCATTAACAAAATCTGCACAAAAGGCCAGGGTCAGAGGTATAGAAGTAAATGTTCTTTATTAAAAATGAAAGGGAGCAGATGTTAAAACACCAGGTATCAATTCTCTATTAGAGTCCAAAGCCACTAGCTAGGAGGGTCTCGGAAGTTCCAATAGCAACTAGCTTGTTTGTTTGTTGGTATACGAGATAAGTGCATGACTATATTCACTTTTTTCACAAAGATTCCTAAGATTATGGTATTCCATCCATTTAAAACAGTTGCAGTCACAAAAGACAAAAACCCCAGCATTGATTCAAATGCGAGGGGGTCAAATGAAAGCAAAACTAACTGTTATTATATGATCTGGGAAATGCTATGCAAGTCTCCTGATGTACTCTAGTGTATTGTTCGTGACCTTTTTTGTTATCTCTTGAGCAATGACCCAACAGTGAAGCTATGTCCCAACTATCAGTAATCCCTAGTTAGATATTCTGTGTCATTAAAACTAACATAGGGAAGATGACTCACCGTACATCCCAGATGAGTAGGACAGCCCTCAATGAACAACAGTGTTTTACTAGGCCTTTTTCCACCATCATCAAAAGTGTCATGTTCCTCTACGAACCTTTGAAAATGAAAGGAATCACACTGTCTAAGCTTATGGCCAGACAAGATTTCAGAAGAAAAGCTTGGTGAAACAGTGCAACGAGCAACTCTCTCCAGGCGATGTTCTTTCATATCAAAGACCAGTGTCCATCCTTTCCTGAGAATAGACTCTTGTATGTCACGAGAAACTGTTTTCTCTACCAATATCACATTTGGCTGATACCTCTCTAGAATGTCAGTGATAGACTTCACCACACTGTCTTTCTCCTGTCATTATTAATTGATAAGAACAGGTGATTACATACTCTAATATATTCCCTTTTTGTTTATCTCACATATATAGAGAGTTTCTTGTTTACCTGTCGCATTGACTCAAATGATGACAACTCACTTGAGAGACCTAGTGCACCCTCAATCAGCAGCAGCCTAGGTTTTTCAAACTTAGTTGGCATATGTTTATGTGCAGCATGCTTTTTGAAGACCATGCCTTTGATAAATTGACTAAAAAAACATGAAAAATTACAATGTAAGCCTGGGTTCCCCCTTTGTCTTAAATTTAGTCTTAGATAACAAACATGCAGATAAGAAGTAGAATGTAAATTGTACTGTATTTAAAAGGTAAGTCCACAATTAGAGGTAAGGTTACTTTCTAGGAAACTTGAGATTTTAAAAGAATAACGATGGTTACATGTAACCTAAAAAACAACATTCAGAAAGTACTGAATAGTGAATGGAAATTGTTATCATTTTTTTAAATGAATGACTCCATTTTGGGACAGCCAAAAAGGTAATATTCAGGATATGAGTAACTAAAGTTAAGCAGATATTCATTCATAGACATTAGTGGAAGTATGGCAGAGGAAACAGGATTGACAAGTGCGCACATCCAATGGCAACTGCTACCCCCAACTTCACAAATAGAGGACAACTATCAAACACTAGGAAACAGATAGTTTTCCACTTTGACAATCCAAGATTTAAACTGAACTAGAAAGGAAAACCAATTAAGAGATGAGACATGTCGTCGTTCTGTTATACCTTTGGCTGGGAGAACCAGATCGTATACATTTTATCTTCACATATTTATTAGGATCCATGGCCTTTCCTTCAGCAGAATCAGGCTTCACAAATGAAGCAGCCTCCCAAGACAAGGAGGTGACTATATCAACCCAATTGTCACCCCCAGATGAGGCAACACCAAAAGACTTAAGAAGGTCATAAACAAGGGCCTTAAGCTTCCCATTCATCACTTCTTCCAATGCCTTCCTCTTTTCCTCTTTAAATTTGTAGCTCCCAGAACCTTCATCTCCGAGGCTGATTAAAGAAGTTGGCTTGCCCCAGCCATCGCCGCATTCATCATCATCACAATTAGCCACACTGTCTTCCATATCATCATCACAACATTCTGGTTCTGGGGGCACCCAGAACTGATCCAGTTCATAACTAGAAGAGACTCCAGATTCATCATAGTCATCCCCTTCAACTTTGCTACAGGAGTCCTCTTGACTGCTCTCTGTGCTACATTCATCAATATTAACCCTGAACAGATTAAAACCAAAATGAAAACCACATTGACATGTGTCAGACTTACCTCATTTCCCAAGGAAAAGCAGACAGGTATTTTAACAACATAAATAAATTTTAACATAACTAAATTACAACTAACCTCCCATCTGAGCTTGCATCACCTGAAAAGTCACCTGAATGATAAAAGAATACGGAACCAACATGAGGTGATGATGAAGAGAATGAAAATGACAGTCAAAACTATATGATTAAGAAAGGAGAGCATACTGTAACATGACATAGAGCTGTTACTGCTATGCAATGAAGCAGTCGGACTGATCAAACAAGTTGTAGTATCTTGCTTTTTGCCACAAAACTTGCAAAACGTACCAGAACTTCTATCATCTATTTGCATAGAATTCTCATTTTCTAAATTCTTCATGTTTCCGCTCGATCTTGTCAGAATACCAGAGTAGTGACATGTATTACATCTGATCCAGGAATGTTTTAACCTGCAGATTTGACCCACTCAATTGATTAAAAAGTGTCCAGTAACTAACAAAATAGAAGGTTCCTTCAAACAACAGAGTAATGCAGTGATAATAATCTTTCAAACGAAATCATAAAGTGAAAAGAATACCATGTTTATGAGAACAAGAATGAAGATGGAACTTATCATATTCGTTATAGGCAATATACTTGTTTCCCTCAAGAAAGAGGACTCATCTTTAAGCATTTGCATCAAAAAGTCAGGTTTAACGATGTACGTAATACAATTGAAGGACTAATATTGCAATATAGATTGGATAAATCAAGATATGTCATTTCTGGATCACTCATTCCGCCTTCTACAAAATCGTAATTGTCTAAAACAACCCTGTGTAATAATGTTTAGGCTATACTAATTTGCATTTCATGTCATAGCTCCTTTAATGAAGAAATGGTTATCAAATAGTACTAACTAAGAATGGAATTTCTTCATAACAAATTAAAATCTAATGAAAATAATGTACAAAAGGAAAAACCTTTCAGAAAACAAGGTTGTTCAAAAATGGCAGCAGGAGGAGGTGGCTGTTTATAACGGTATCTTATTAGTTAGTCAAACACAATGCGGATATACTTTGCTCTTAACCCACAAGGCATTCATCTTGTAGATATTAATTGAAGCATCCCCTTTAGAGACTAAATAAATCATCATTCAGATAAAAGATCCCAAACTATCTAAATCAACAAGTATCAACGTGTTCCTCTTTAAGAATAATCTACCAAAGGTAATTAGTTTTATAGTCCTGAATGTTCAGGCTGAGTTTACAAAGTAACAAACTTCTTAATTTTCAAAATGACCCAGAGAAGATTATCTCTCCACAAAATTTTCTGAACAACTTAAACTATTCAAATCAGAAAGTAATACTTTTCCTTCTTAAGTCACTGATTAAGAGAATCCGTCATATAGCTATAACTATGAAACTGTCAAAGAAGGTCAGGTCATCAACAGCAGAAATAATCACTGAACAAGTCAACAATTTTTTATACCAAAGAAAAAAAACAAAGAAAAGCAGGTCTATCTGTTTATTACCAGGGAAGCAAATCTTTCAATGAAATGACTCAATTTAAAGAGGACAAGGGTATAATTAAATCAAAAGCAAGAAGAAGACTACAAGATGATGACTCTCACTAAGGAATTAGCCATTCTTGGCTTCAAAATCAATATGCAACATAGATATCATATTTTTTCCCACCCCATTCCGTCAGGAGAACTGAACCAATAGTGTTCTCACCTATCCTCAAGCCGGACTCGAACCCTCAAACCACCATTGATGGTGGAGGTGCAAGTCTCTCTTGTCACATATATATCATTAGAATTAAAGTTACAGAGATCAAATCACTCAATTAACTCATACCAATAAACACCATGTTAAAAATGAAGTTATTCAGATTAATTTTTTCCAAGGAAATCACTTAATTTGAAGATGTTACTAGTATAAGTACACCTAACAAACCCCATATCAATAAAGATTACACTTGTTGATTTAACAGATGAATTATTCAGTTTTTTCTTCAAAAACATGAATACAAATAGCAAAGTAGATAAACAATACGAAATGAAGTGACAAAGATTCTTCTTTTATGACTTACACTTAAAGCAACCCATTTAACACGTATATGATGACCTCGAAATCAATGAAATTCACAAAAAAAAAAAAACTTGAAACCCAGGTACTATCCTCCAAAGGGGTATCAAAAAACTTGAAATCTTGGAAAAAAGTTGAATTTAAAAGAGAGAAAAAAAAGAGGGAATTGAAGAAGAGAAGAATGAAGTAGGAGAAAGAAGAAGACTTTTTGTCCATAAGTAGGGCCACTCAGTTTCATGCTTCGATATATTCACAATTAATTGTAGAAAAAGAAAGGAAAAGGTCAGAATTACTGTACCAAAAGTTTCAAATTCTTCTAAATTTTCGAAAATGAAAAGACAAAATGTATCTACAGACATACAACTGTATTTGCGTAAAATACTGGAAAAAAAAAGATATTTTCTTTTCACATTGGTACATTTGGATTTTGATTGGTTTTGGAGATTTTGCAAATTATTGGCATATAAGTGATAATTACTTACATTCAAACACATGTTATACATTCATTTTTTTAAGAAAAAAAATATTATTACTTCAAAACGTGAAAAACCAAACAAGTATACCAATGAAACAAATGCCTCAATGAGCTTTAATTATGCCCCGTTCGGCTGTTTAAGTTTGTGGGGATTGGATAATTAAATTAATGGTATAATTTGATTCCTAATTGCATGAATCTAAAATTTCACTTTTATGGGAGTTTATGTCCTTTCTCGATCCTATCGAGCTCTTTTCGAACCTCTGTCTCTTGAAGCTAGAGTAAGGAATTGTCCACCTCATCACCCGGAAGAGCAGTGACTCTGTTGTTTTGCACGCCTACAGAGAGACTCCAAAAGTACCGAAGCCGAGAACAACTTTAATTGAATCGGGAATGGAAAGACTTCACTTCAACTCAATACCCTTTCAAACCATGCTTCACAATCAAGCTAGAAAAAGACTAAGCAAGTGTTGTCCTAATGAAATGGCGCGGGCAGCAAATCCGACGAGCTCAACTTCAACTGAAAAGAGAGGACTTCCCCCCTCCCCTAGCCTTACTGCGACTGCTGGCACGGAGTTAGCTGGCGTTTCTTCCTTGAGTTCTGTCATGATCGCACACTCGACGAAAGAGCTTTACAAGTGGAAGGCCTAAGAGAGATGGGGAACTTCTCTCCTATAAATCTTCTTTGCACGAGCTTCTATAAGCCCAGACTAGATCTTCGGGATTTTTTTAGGGATTTATACAATTCGATTCCTAATTATATGAATCTAGAATTTGTATAATTCACTTCATAATTGTATAAATTCAAATTTTCCTAATTGTATAGATCTAGAATTTGTATATGCATACCCCTAGCTTGTATATAATTATTCTGTTGATACATTTGATTTGTTTAAATTCTGTAAAAATGCATAAATACAAAATTTATATATACTTACCTTGTTTGTATATTGGCAAGCGAATTATACAAACAACAAACGAATTATACAAAACGGAATCTCCATAGCAAACGAAACTATGACTATGGAGCATAATTAGGCAAACTGTAACTAAGAAGGCTTATTAAGTTTAATCTTTTTACTATTTATGAAATTTCCTTAAAAAATATTGTAGTGTATAGTGAGGTTAGTGTAGTGAAAGAGAGAGTTGAGTCGAAGAAAAATATTCCAAATTTTCTACTAATTCACTATACAAAAGAGTAATTTTATGTTGATTAATGAATATGTTCTTTTTGTGGAGCTTTGAATTCTTCAACTAATCGAGAGTTGTTTGAGTTGTACGATGTTGTTGAACTGTTGTATCCTAGAGAGGACAAATCAATAAATATACTATTGGATCAGTGTAGATTATGTTGCAGTGGGTTTAAATCTCCTTAAAAAAAAATGAAATATATGCGCCTCAACCTAAATGATGTTTAATTAGTTTTTTTTCAACTGTAATTTATTATTTTTATGGTATATGAACCTGATCGTAAATGAAGAACTCGGAACTGAAAGAAAGAAAGAAAGAGATACAAGAGAGATGATCTTCATTGATGGATATCTAAAACTGCTCAGTACAAAGAGTAGAGGTGATATGTATAGCTCTCCCTCTTCAATTAGTAACTAACTAACTCACATAATGACTAATCCACCCTTAATGTCACTTGACAGCCTAACTAACTTCTAATCAGTTCTTCACATCACAACAGAACCAACAATATATATATATAACATAATTGGATTTCTCCTATGACATTAATAACAAATTGACATACTTTGGATGAAGAAAAATACATAGTATGCGTTCAATATTGTGGACTAATGGAAAAAAATACTTTAAGGAGAACGAATGATGTATTAAAATATTTTTTTACGCAGAAGTCATTTTCAAGTGCTAAACATTCATAAGTTAAATTTTGTAACCAGCAAAAAAAATAACCATCACACTAAAAAGTAAACGCATCTTAGTATTTGGTGTTAATAATCAAGTAGGTATAAGGAAAACTACTAATTTAATTCTTTTAGAAAATCATAAGACACAATTTTTTTTAAAAAAAATCTCACAATGTTCCCTAAATAGTGGTAAAACACTAAAAAGTGTAGAACAATTATTAAATAATTATTAATTAGGATGGCAGACATGAATTAAATAATTAAAATATCCGAAAGACACGCGAAACTATTCGGATAAAGAAGAGAATATATGTTTTCCCTATAATAATAAATAAATTATCCTTCTTAGACGGCTTTTTTTTTTTGCCCACTAATGGAATCAAATATATATTTTTAATTAATGGATTGTTTTACAAGGAGTTAATGACTTATTTATTTTTTTACCCCACCTTAATTTTTTTACTAAAAAATAATTATAGATTTTTTTCTTACGTATACTCAATATTTACATCAACCAAATAAATGATGCAAGACTCACTTTTTTACATATAATTTTATAATAATTCACCGGAGATTCTATGAGATTGTACATTAATAAATACATGGACAAGTAAAAGTTTTAACTTCTTTTTTAACAACAATTTCAATTCTAAAATGTGAAATGCTAGGCAAACAAAATGATGAAACAAACACCTCAAGGAGCTTAATATATAAACAATTATATAAGATTAAGATTTTTTTGATTTTTTTTTAATTTCAATTTAGAATTGTAAATCAACCTTAATTTAGAAATCTTAATAATTCAGTTGATTAACTGCTTCAACTTTTACTTAATTAAGTAAATATTTGGAGAATTTATAATTTCAACCACTCATTTTAAAAAAAGAAATGAAATGAAAAGAAGATCAACCTCAAGTTTTGGTCAAAATCATTTTCTAGATATTTATTTTTTCTTGAAAAAGAATTGTGAGAGAATATATCATAAAAGCAAATTGAAGTAGATCTTTATTAAATGGACCATTGGAAGATATACAGCTCATGAGCACCTACACAAACAAATTTCAGCCAATTGACAAAAAGACGTGTTATTTAGGTCCCAACTACTCCACAAAATTGAGATAAATATCAAACATTATAGTATTTTTTATTTTTTTTGTATAATCAAATAAGTTGCTTAAGTTTCACCAATTATTTAATTAGAAAAATAGTTTTTGAAAGTATTATACGAAGAAAGTTCTTTTTTCCATATATATATTATAAAATTTGTCTAAGAAATGACTCTTTTTTTTTGGAAAATTATTTTCTCTTCCTACTTTATATTTGCTTTTTACATACTTAATTTTGAAATATATTTTATTTGAACTGGCGAATTATCATAAACAATTTTTCTACTTTCATAAAATAAAATAGTAAAATTGAGTATACATTATTCTTCTCAAACTGCACTTCTACAATTATATTGAATATAGTCATATACTGTGAGTTGTGATTGTTATTTTCTCTTCATACTAGACACGTCCTAAGTTGAATTTATGTAGATTAAATATATTAAACAAACGAATATTAATATGTACGGTTTTTTTTTTATATTTTCATTGAATAAAAATTATTACGAAGTTGATTTCATGTATGATAATTCAATTAATAGTTATTATTTTAATAAGTCATTTTTGTTAGGATTTTATATGAGATAATAACTATTAATTGAGTAGACATCTGAAAAATCTAACTAAAATATTACAAAGTTTTAGTGTTAATTTTTTACAAAAGTTAAGAAGGAAGAATACTTAACCCTAATACGTACACTGTTTCTTTTATATCATTTATACCATGTCAAATTTCAAATTATATAAAATGTAATATAGTTATTCTCAATTAAGTTGTAACAATATACTATAGACGCCTTTGACCATTAGAATTATCCCCTTTTTTACTGAAAATATTTTTATTTTTATTTGAAAATAAGTGTTTAGTTATGATTCTAAATACAATTTGAAATTGTGTTTAGAATTTAAAGAACATCAATAATCTTATTTTGACTTTTTTACTTTAATCATGTTTTTCTTTTTCAATTATAACCCTTTTTTTAAAATAAAAAGAATTTGCAAAAATTATAATTAAATACAATTTCATCCTCAACTCTCAAATAGTATGTACTAGCTCGTATATGATATTCAATCCATGATATTATATGACTATCATTTTGAGATATTGCTCTTTTAAATCATATTTGATTGTATGTTTTAGGTAAATTAATCAAATTGGAAAAAATATATATTTAAATTCAATTTTTAAAAAATGAATAAACACAATTTCAATTATAATTCAATTTTTAAAATAAATTTCAAATTAAATAAATAGTATTCAAAATTTAATTTTCATGGTCAAACAGAAAAGTTTTTTTTTTTTTTTTCTAATTTGAAAATATTTAAAACTAATTATTGAGTCTAAAAATGCAATATGTGGTGTTGAGTGGGGCAAGTGGCGGTGGGGTGGTTGTTCACGTCAATCATTATCACACCCTGTCCTCGGACTAGCCGCAAACCCACTCTATCTTATTTTATTATAATTTTATTTTATCTATGCTTATTTGCTTCCCTCTTTCTTATTTGTGTGATACAGTTTAACTTGATATGATAGAATATGGTCGTTAGTTGTTACCTGTTAGTAATTTTTGTAACCTATACACCTATTTTTCTTGTAACTTATGTAATATTTGGGCTATTCGTTTACCAAATTTACTATCCATTATTTTCCTATTTATTGCAAGCAAGAATTCACCACCTATAAATAGTGTGCTCTTACTTTGTGTTGAATACACAAAAATTGTATATGGTCGAAAAAAAGTGTAAGAAATGATGAGAAGTATTATACTGTGTATATATCGAGTTACTGTAATGAAGAGAGAGATAAGATAAAGAAAAGTATTATAAATCGTCAACTAATTCACTATACAAAAAAGAGTAATTATATGTTGAAGGAATGTGTTATTTTTGTGGAGTTTTGGAATCTTCAACTAAATTCGAAGTTGCTTGAGTACTACAACGTTGTGGGTTGTTGTATCCTAGAGGGGACAAATCGAGAGTGATGTTGCTGGATCAGTGTAAGATTATGCCGCATTAGGCTTAAATCTCCTTAAAGAGAGCGAGATATCCGCGCTCAGCCTAATTATATTTTTATTCATTTTTGTGTAATTTGTTATATTTGTGGTATATTACACCAACACTTTTAAGCAATATGCAATTTGTGAACTCATGTGCATGGTTCATTTGATTTGCCACCTTGTTCTTATTTTGGAACCCCAGGATAACCCGCATATTGGGTAAACCTCTGTCCTTTGGGTGAGCACTTTGTGTGCACTGGGTAAACCCCACACTGTGTAATAGCCTGCAAACCACACAGGGGATGTAAACTGCACTAGGCAAGCCCTATGCGACAGACTCGCCTCAGAAGGCATTGAGGGGGGATCTATCTCGGGTCATCCGTGTGGATAACCACCCTCCAAACCAACTCAGTCATCCAAAAGGACAATTTGTCACCTTGTTTCTAAGTAATTTTCAATGGTTTTTTTTAATGTCAAATCTTAATGGTTAAATCAATAACCAAATCGATAATGATCAATAACCGATAAGCCAATAACTTAATGGTTCTATATATAATGATTTAGTATCTCTACAAACCGATAACCAATAAGTTAAACCGATAAACTTTAAAACCAAACCGAACAGGACCGACCTCGCCACTTATCCTTCATAATATTTGAGTTGTTCCTTTCATTCGTCTTGTTTCTTTTTATTTGGCATTTATCATTAGTTTCTTCCTTTGATTCCTTTTATCTTCTTCTTACTTTATCCTTTGTCACTATACTCTGAAGTCCATTACTTTCTTTTACTTTGCGTTGTTGCAATCGCAATGTATTTGTTGACTAACATTTATTCGCGCATCATATAATTCAAATAACGACATAATAAAAAGGCCTAGGATTAAAATATATGTAGTTCGATCGATGGACATACTAGTCAATTACTATCGAAACTAGGACATGTCTCATTACTAATTTGTTGGCCTACCAAATTGTATCAATTGTATCTACCTGCAAACATGTTATACTATTTCTAATATCAAACTTTTTGGGGCCATCATATTGTCCAGGCTTTTTCCAGCAATAAATCATCAAAATTCATTTTATTTTATTTATAATAATATAATAAGATCTGAACCAAATAATACTACTTTTCAACTGGGACTTTAAAGTTTTATCAAATTAAATATTAAGGCCCAATAGTTTTTATTAAAATAAAAATACAAATAATTAAGAGAAACATCCAATTGGGTTTGCTAAAATTATCCTATAATTTTTCAAATATTTTTATAAAGTAAACTGAACACTCAAGAATTTGCGATGGTCAAAAGCACTATATATATATAAAATAAATAAATATAATTATCTTAATTTTTATTTTATTGCATGAAGTCACTAAATTAATTTTTATCATAAAAATTCATTCTGCCGCATAATTAGTATCACAAAAGGTCATCAAAATTTTGTTTGTATCCAAAAAGTTATTCTAACTTTGATCAAGTAGTATAACAAGGCATTAAATTTTATTTTTTTAAAATAAAAGATTATTCAACTTAATTTGCTTGAATATTATATAAAATAGCTTTTTGAGATACTTTAATTTTTTCTTGTGTCACTACGCCTCAATCCCATATGAGGTCGGTAATTTATATACTTTTGTGATAGTTGAGTTAATGACTTTAGTATAATACAATTCGTAAAAGTCGCGTAATCATTAGTAAAATGAAGTGATTGACAAGAGTTGGAAATAATTAATAATTAGTAATACTTAAGAGTTTTGTTTTTGTTTGTTGTAATGATTAATACTTTGGATTTTTTAATTGGGGTTCTAAGTATTTAATTACTTTTCAAACAAGGAAGCTGAGATATTTTAAAAAGTAGTATTGTAGATTTGTTGCCAAACGTAAACGTTAATTGAACTTGAGATAGTCAAATGTCCTAAAGTCTACGACATTAAAATAAATATGACAGGCGAATCAATTTGCATACGAAGAATTATTCAAGATTTATTTTTTTATTTCTCTAACATCTACTTCCATGGTTTTGTTCTATTTATTTATTAAAAAAAAGAAAAGAGAGATGATGTGAACCTACTGTTTCAAAAATTTAATTGCGTGCTACAAACAAAATCATTTTGAAGATATTATTAATGTTATTTGCATTAAATTTTTTAAAGGGATAGAAATTGATTGCAATAAAAAATATGATGGAAATTATAATTTTATGGATGAATATTTTTGTGTGTAACTACAATTCGTTTATTTCTTAATTTTTATCTGTTGAATATATTTCGTGATTAGAAGGTAGTTAGTAGTGTACTCTCGATAGTAATATAATTTAGATTTCTTGTAAATGTATTTGACCATCAAGAACTCGGACAACATATTGATATTTTGAGGAAGATAGACTCTTGATCACCTCGCTTTTGAAAAAAATAACACTTCATTTTTTGATCTCTTTGTGAATGTCCAAAATTTATGGAATATTTGAGATGTCTATTCAAGTGAACATGTGTCCCTCTTTATATAAGTGTGAGATAGAGTTTAACGTAAATAACCGTAATTTAGAAGAAATCCTAAGGAACCTTAGAGATTGATGATGAGTTTGATTCGTCTTATAGAGTACTATTTTAAATTTAATAAAATTTCTATGTCTATAAATCTATTCGAACCATTTTATTTTATTTTTGTTTATTTGTCGTTGTCACCATATATCGAGAATATAAAGTTCTATTGATACAGCCTATCACGATTCACGACTGTAAGCATTATTTTATGATAATTTTTTTTTTTATTCAACATAAATGTATTATTATTATTTTCATTCAAAAAAAGGATGATGTTAGTGCAACCAAATTAATTTGGGCCTTTGGTGTCAACTTGAGGGTTGGCTGTTCAGACTTAATTCATAGGCAAATAGATAGGGGAACTTAGAGAAGTTTCTCTAGTTTATGAGCTAATTACTTAGATATATTGTAATTTGCAATAATACTAAATTTATCAAAAATTGGTGAGTTTAGATACGTCCAAATACATATATTTCGAGATATATAGGGCCAAAATTAAGTGTAATTTGTTCTAGATAGATTGTATACAAGTTGATTCACACATATCTGGGATTCATAGACAAATCTTGCTCGCCTCCCTCCCATCTCGTTTGCCACTCTCCTATGTATCTGGTATACATGACTATCTTGCTCGCCTCCCTCCCATCTCGTTTGCCACTCTCCTATGTATCTGGTATACATGACCATCTCGCTCGTCTCCCTCCCCATCTCGCTTGCCTTTCTCCCTATTTTAATATATCTGATAGCAAAAAATATATGTATCTAAGTGTATCTTCCAAAATATATTGTAGGAAATTCTTAATTAATACATAATTATTTAAAAGTATAGATAGAATTAGTAATATGATATGAATGTATTCCTAATAAGGTAGTTTTCCCAAATTAATACTTATCCAACTTATTTTGTGGATATGTTTGGGCCAACCAACTGGCCCATTTGGCCCAACTAAATTGGAGGGCAAGTGGATAAGTTTGGGCCAAACCTCCGTTCAATTTTGGTTTTCTTGGGCTACAATATAGAGCGTTTCATCTCCCTTGATAAGGCCATACTTTGAGGGAATAATTCCATCTTATTTGTGTGAACACCTATTTTTTTTTTACTAAATCTAATTTTTTACACCTTTTAATGTATAAATAATTATTATGGATCTAAATTAGATATTTCAATCTTATTTTATTGAGTTTATTTTTTAAAAAATGAAAATTAACAAAAAATATAATCACATTTTAGGATAAGTTTTATTTTTCATTCTTTCAAAAGAAAAGAAAATTTTACAGTATTTTTCATATTAATTTAGGATTAAACAAACAGGCTAGTAATTTTAATATGTTGTTAATGAAATTTTTATTTTTACACTTGCCATTTAATTTTCTATATTTCATTAATATAAAAATAATTATATATCGTAAACTTTCCACTAATCAACCCCATAACCTCACTATCCCACATTTCATTCACATGGTGACGAAGTTCGTATTTCTCTTTTAGTTGGTTCATAACATAGGTTCTTATTTGATTTTTGTCTATTTGTTTCCTATAATTTTGTGTGGAATCAAGTTATTTTAATGATTTCTTATTTTATTCAGTATGTAAAGTTGATTATTTATGTGCAATTCATTCTTTATTATATAAGTTATGTTCTTAAAATATTACCGATTTATCTCTTTACTAGTTTGTTTATTAACGTGAGCATGATGTTTGTAAAAAAAAAAAAAGGGGATAAAATATCTCTCTCTCTATATATACTAGTTATTAGGTTCCCGCGCCAGCGCGGGCCCAATGTATATTACTTCCTCCGTCTCATTTTATGTGAGGTAGTTTGATTCGCCACGGAGTTTAAAAAAGAAATGAAGACTTTTAAAATTTGTGGTCCAAAATGAATGATATAAATTTGTATGACTGTAAATTATTTCATTAAGGGTAAAATAAATATTTTATAATCAAATTGTTACTTAATATCGAAATGTGACATTCTTTTGGGACTGACTAAAAAGGAAAGTAAATAACATAAATTGGGAGTAGTTCTTTGTTTCAATTTATGTGACACCGATGAAATTTGGAGAGTTATATAATTTTTTGTATGTGATTTTGTTAAATATATTTTGAAGTTGTTAATTTATTGTGATTTATAGCACTTCTTATATCATTTTCAAATAATATATATTACTCTTTATGTTCCATTTTATGTGACGTAGTTACTTTTACGAAACTCAACTAAATTTCTTATGTGATTCTTAAATATTTTTAGTTGTTATTTTACTTTAATTTACGTTACTTTTTATGTTATTTTCAAACAAACTTCTTTTGTTTCAATATGGAATTAAAGAGTCAATAAAATTTCTTTTATGATTTTTAATTATGTTTTTTTAATATCTTATATTATTACATTGTGATTTTAAGTACTTTTTATGTAACTTTTAAATCTAGAACAAATTAAAAGAAAAACAAGGAAAAATTTAAATGAAGAAAGTACTAAAATTTTCAAATAATCATATTTCTATATTAAAATGTTAAAAACTTTAAAACTCCACATATATGCAGAAAATCATATACGGAAGACAAAATAATTTTTAAAATATTTATTAAAGCTCTTTCTAATAATATCACATATTTATTCTATTTTTCAAATAATATATATTTCTCACTCAATCTCAATTACGCAGTACATATGAAATTTCGAGAGTTAATCAAATTCTTAGTACTATTTTAAACTATATTTTAGTACTATTTATATAATTTTCAAATAATAAATGTTACTCACTTTATTATATTATACAATACATGTGAAATTTCAAGAATTAACCAAAATTTTAATATTTTAAATTGATTTTTAGTACTATTTTTGTAGTAAATAGAGGAAGTTGAAGAAGAAGGGCAAATCGGTCAATTGACTGACTAACCCTAAGCTCCTAAACATTCTCACTTCTAAATGGAAACACGGGCACAATATCCGTTAAATTGTTAATTATTATGATTTATAATATTTTTTACATTATTTTCAAATAATATATGTTATGTATTTTTAAATACTTTAAGTTGTGATTAATAATATTCTTAACGTAATTTCAAATAATATATGTTACTCCATTTGTCCCAATTTATGTGACACATGTGAAATTTTGAGAGTTAATATGTTTTTCAAATATTGTAAGTTGTTAACTATTGTGGTTTATGGTATTCCTAATGTAATTTTTGAAATAATATATGTTATTCCCTTCGTCTTAATTATACAATTCGCGTAAAATTTTGAGAGTTAATCGAATTTGTAATATTTTAAATTTATTTTTTAGTACTATTTAAAAAGGAAAAAATTAAAATATTACTATATAAGAAGAGTAGTAATTATATAGTAATTTTTCAAATAATATATGTTATTCCCTTCGTCTTAATTATAGAAATTATAGAATTCGCGTAAAATTTTGAGAGTTAATCGAATTTGTGATATTTAAATTTTTTTTTCAGTACTATTTAAAAAGGAAAAAATTAAAATATAATGAAAGAGGAGTGTATAAAAGTAGGTGGGCCATCTTTGTGATAGGTGGGCCATCTTCAAAAACCAAATATAAAAGTAGGTGGGCCATCTTGGTGCCACGTGTCGAAAGAAGAGTGAATTTTATTCACTCTTCTTATATAGTAAAATAAAGGAGGAACATAGAAAATGTGATGTGACACCTCTCTATGGCCTCCATTCATTTTTATTATTTTTCTCTTTTTCTTGACATTTTTTCTTATTACTTTCAATTATTTTTTTCTTGCAAAATCATCTTCTTAACTTATACCTTTTCAATTATATAAATTCTATTCTTAAATAAGTATTAATAATATTCATAGCTCCCAAACCTTTCATATTCACAACCTCTCAAACCTTTCATATTCATAACCTCTAATTATTTAATGTGGAAGGTTATATTAACACTATAAAATCACACTAAAATTGTGTGTTAATTTGTAGTCATCTTTGGTTAGAGAATTAGTGGCAGACATGTTACAATATTTGAGGTGCATTATCTTTTCCAACTATGATTTCATATATTACTTTTAATTAGCAAGTAAGGCTAATATGTTAAAGCATATTTTTGTTTCTTCTAGATAAATTATTTTATTTTGTTGTCATTGAGATTCATTTTAGGACTAATAATCTATTTGTTATTATTTTTCTTGACTCTTGTATATAGGATGAAATGAAATCATCTAGAGATGGAGATTAATGGATTTTGAGCTATATATATTGATTATTCTTTATTTTTTTTAGGTGCTTAAGAAGTAATGTTTCTATTATATTATTTCCTTTTGAATTATTTATGTTTTGTCAAAAATGATTATATGTGTAGGAGGATTTATGATTAAATACAATTTTCTCCTTATTCTTTATCCTTTTCTTCTTTTGCTAGATAATTTTTTAATTTATTTAATAATATTTTGCAGATTATAGGAGATATATCTATAATGAAAATTATTAGACATTCTTGCATAATTTGATTTTACAAGGTAAATTAATGTTTATATGTCTAATATAATTACAACTCTTTCTTTGTTGAAATCATACATTTAATATTATTTGTTTGTGTTCCTGAAGATATAAATCCTGAGTTTTTTTTTTAAAAAAAACATTTAATTTATTCTCTTTAGACCTCTATGTAATTCTTAGATAATTTGATTATATTATAATGATAACACTCTTCAAAAAGATTATTTGTTCAGGTAAATTCATCTCTCACTTTTTTGTTGATAATATTAGTTTATTGTGTTTGTGGGGTATAATATTTTAAAACATATAAGTAGGAAATGGCTAAATGGATATCGATATGCTACTTAAAGAAATACATACATATACTTTCATAGTCCGGTGGAGCAAATTTTAATAACAAAAATGATAGAACATGAGAATGTAAAGCTAATTTATAATTTTGAAAATACAATTTGTTTTATTAAAAACAAACTCTTTATTAATGTATAAAATTGCAATCTTTAAATTTTTCATTTTTTTTGTTTTCTAGGAGATTTCAAGTTGTTTATTAATAAGTCAAGTTGCAGTCTTTATATTTTTCATATTTGTTGTTTTCCAGGAGTTCTCAAGTTATTTCAAAATTGCGATTAATTTATAATTTTAAAAATATAGTTGGTTTCCTTGCTTTCTATTTACTTATAATAAAATATTTGTCTCAATAACTCTAATTTGATTGTCTTTTCATTTTCTATAATTAATGTTCTTTATTAATGTAATAATGTACAAATATTACTCCTATTATGTTACAAACAAGTCCAAAGCCACATTGTTAATCCTCTTAATTACTGTGACTCTTTATTCTTAGGAATTTATTATATTGAATGTAATATTTATTTAAAATGTGAAATATACTTTTTAATATTTTTGTGTTTAAGCCAAGCAAAATTAAAAAAAATAGGAATTTGTATGTGTCATTTTTTTGAATCTTTTTTGCGTAGTTAATTCTCTCTTTTGTTCTCTTTTTTGTTTCTTTCTAAAATTTACATAATTCTTTTGTTTTCCCAATATAAGTTGTCCCAAAAATAATTGGATATCTGAACCTAAATATAATAATAATATATTAAGCTATGAAATCTAACTAATTAAGATTGTTATTTTTCATCATTTAAATATGTAAAAAAATTATTTAAAATTTAATTATTTAAAATTTATTAATCAAATATTAAATTAATCTAATATTGTACAATAAAAACAATTAAAGCATGTGATGATTGGGTGTTGACGACGACATGTAATAGTAATTGTGGATAATGATTAAAAATAGTGTTGGCTAACGATATAGTCATGGATAATAACTATTAATGGCAATCCGAGTTACACATTGTCGAAAAATTATACTAAAAATATAATTAAAAAAATTACAAAGAAGCAGAAAAGAACGACCAGATTTCAAGTTTACATATATATATATAAATTATACTAAAAAAGATCCTAAATAAAAAAGAAAAAAATGATCACATTTCAAGTTATTTCAGTAGTTCTAATATTACCTTCTCTTTTTTCTCTATGAAATTTATTTTTAATATTTGACTTTCCAAAGTTCACACATATTGATTTCTTAATTTCTTAATGAATTTCATATTTAACCTAAATATTTTTCATAGCTTCTCTTCTATGAAATTATGTGATTAATAAAAAATTCCTTTTATTAAAGTAATTATTAATATTACTATGTAACTTTATTTTAATTCTTTTCATAACCGCGCGAAGCACGGCCAAGTATACTAGTTATTAATAAAGATAAAGTGACAATTTTTAAAAGAGATGGCATAGAGTTTAAGAATTAAAGAAAACGTTTCAATCTTGTAGTCCTAAATTAAAGTTATGTCGAGTGTATCAAAATGTCCTTTAATCTTGTAAGTTGTAATATTAAATATGCATGTCACATGAAAAGCTAAAAGTAAAATGTTGACAGAAAAGAAAATAAAAATATTCTTTTTAAGATAGACTAAAAAGGAAAACAACCTTTTGAAACGGAAGGAGTAGGACTTTAATGAATAATCCCTTTCCACGAGTTAACTTACGTGCACTCTAGGGATAAATTGAAATAAACAACAGATACATTTTCACATTATTTTCTTTTTGCTTTATCAAAACACTCTTTTAAGAGCGGCAAATGAAAATAGGAGTGTAACAATTTGTATCAGTCACAACTCACAAACAAAATTATTTCTTTATCCGTCCAAATTTATGTGAAAGTATTTGACTAAGAGCCTGTTTGTCATTGCTGTTGAGAGGTCTGAAACATTTATTTTGAGAAAAAACACTTTTATTGAAAAATTAACTGTTTGGCAAATCAATAACAGTGCTTTTAAATGGAGGTAGAAGCAGAAACAAAATATTATTTTTCTCAAGACTAATATATTCTTTTCATATATACATATTTACCAATATATTTCTTAATATTTAATTAGCATATTTCCTGAGTTCGGTTAAATTTAAGAATTTTATTTTTTATTTTTTATATATTATTATTTTATATATTATATATTATTTTATGTATTATTTTGTAGAATTAGCAAAAAAAGTAACAACAATATTTTTACAAGATTAAAATAAAAAAAGTGTTACTGGAACAAAAGAAGTATTAAAATAAACATTTTGTGTGGTTATAAGTAAATCATCTTATTAAATTTTAAATAAAATAAAATTGTTAATGCTAAATATAGAAATTGTGTGATTCTTTTAAAAAAGACTAAAACAGAAAAAGTGTTACAGGAACGAAAGAAGTATTAAAATAAACATTTTGTGTGGTTATATATAAATCATCTTATTAAATTAAAATAAGTATTTAAAATTTAATTGTTAATGCTAAATATAGAAAATATGTTATTCTTTTAAAACATACTAAAATAGAAAAAGTGTTATGTAACGACCGGGTTCTGTCGTTATAGAAAAGCCAACGGGGAAAAATTTTGGGTCGGAAAACTTTTCCGTAGTAACTTAGAATTTCTCAACCTAATCCAGATTTGGACGAAATCGGAGTCTTTGAGGTGTAGGGAAATCTAGTAACAATCGGGTGACTTATTTATGATTTTGATTACATGAATAGTTAGCTAAGTCGTTAAGGAATCCGTACGACTTTACGGAATTGAATTCGGGTGAGTAGAACCCTCGAAATTGATTTGAGCGTGAACGATATTTTCTGAGCGTTGTTGGTTAAATGTGTGTTATGAAATGGGGGTCTTGAAATTATTAAAATAGCTCACTGTTTAGTGCAAGCTGCTTTGGCGGTGGTTTTGGTTGATCTGGTGGTACCGCTGTAGCGGGGTGAGGGCCGCTGTGGCGAGACAAACGCGACTTAAAATCGTAAATAAATCCCAAAACAATTTTATTCTGCACTTTTTGACTTTGAGAGCTAGGAGAAGACCCCATACGAGTTCTTGACCATTTTTCACCATTCTTGAGGCTAAAGGTAAGATTTTAACTCTTTAAATCCATTTTTCGATCTGTAAAAGGTAATCTAATGGGTAAATATCGATGGGGGAGAGTTTTGATCTAGAATTTATAGTGGAAACAACCCTAATTGGGATAATTGGGATCATGGGTATGATCTAGGGTTATTAGAATTGTTAGTAATTCGGGTAATTAGTGATTGTTTATTGATTCCCGTATTAAATTGATTGTTTGTAGACCAAGAACATGCAAAACGAATCCGGAAAGGGAAGGATAAATTTTTTTAGGGTTTCAAGCTTGTTTCGAGGTAGGTGATGATTATGATTCTATGATTGTGTGATGTATGTCTGTTCTTGCTTCATTACGATACTTGTATGTATGTGAATGTTGCATTATTGATCATGCTTGTTGTAATTGAGATAGAAAAATGATGAATGCCATGAATCTTGACTAAATTGTATGAACTTGAGAAGATACTTATGATTGTGATTGTGGTGTGTTGATTGGATCAGTTGCCACGTTCCAGCATAACTAAATAGGATCGGTTGCCACGTTTTGACATAATTATGGGATCGGTTGTCACGTTCTGACATAAACATTGGATCGGGTACCGCGTTTTGGTATGCTAACTGTTTGAGTTTGAGTTCCATGAGAGTACCAATGACTTGTCATAATTGTGTATCTTGAGAAATGTGAAATTGTTCGTTGTTCATAATGTTGATAATATTGTATATGTTCGATACATGCATGTGATTATAATGTTGTATTGACTTGCTTATGTTACACTTAGTGGGATAACCGCGTGATCCTACCAGTATACTGTGGTTGTGTACTGATGCTGCACTTGCTATTATTTTTGTTGAGTACAGGGCATCTTCCGACGGCTATTGACAGACCTCGCTTAGAAGATCAGTAATCGTTCAAATTTAAGGGTGAGCCAATTCTTCCGAGCTGTCATGAGTTCTCTTTCATCTATGTCTACCATTTCAGACTTAGACTTTCTAGTTAGTTATTAATGTATTAGTTTGGGGTTATATCCCTTCTTGTTTAGACTTGTTGAACTTTAAATGTTTTGATACATTGACTTTTAGGTTCTAGGTGTATTTTTCGCATTGTTTAGTTGTTAGATCTTTTGGAAGTTTATGGGAACTTTAGTCTTTAGCTATTTAAGTTGCTTCCGTAACTTAAATGCTTTAGTTTTTGGTTTAGTTGCTTGATTTGAGTTGTAGTAGTGGTTCTCCCACCGGAGGGTTAATGTGGGTGCCAATCACGACGGTCTGGGTCGTGATAAAGTTGGTATCAGAGCTTTGTTCCTTGATCTCGATGTACCAAAACGAGTCTAGTAGAGTCTTGCGGAACGGTACAGGGACATCTTTACTTTTCTTCGAGAGGCTATAGGACTTTAGGAAATCTATTTGTTTTCTTTTGTCTCCTTTCGTGCTATTACTTAATTCCGATTGATATCTGGCGATTCAAATTTGTATATAACCTCATTCACTCTTCTGTCCGCAGATGGTTAATACTAGATTCAACGGCGTCAGGCCCGTAGCTTCTGTTAATGCTCCAGCTGAGAAATCTGCAGTGAGAGGTCGCGGTTAAGGTAGGGGTAGATGAAGAGCTAGGGGTAAAGGCCGTAGAAGAGTACTGCCTGCTGGGAATGGATCTCCTGTTAAAAATGCTCTTGTGAATGAGAACCCACATGCGCATCATGAAGAGATAGAGGAGAATGTTGATGTTGAGGATGTGGGACTAGAGGAAGAAGTGCAGGCTGAGACTACCGATTTCCTCTCATAGACCTAGTGTTAACTCGACAGATCTTGTCATTCTTGAAAGGGTTGGTTGGTCCTGGAGTGCTTCCTTCTGTTCAAGCACCTCAAGATCCCGCTAATCTCCCTGTTGCTAGCACTGCGCCCAAGACGGGTGGAACATGAGGTAACGATGTTTTCTTTCGTCCTTTGTTGGGTTCTGTTATGACTGGTAATGAGTATTAAATGTTGACTATATTTTTGAAACTAAAGCTTCTTGTGTTTCTTGAGTCTGAGAATGAGGATTCTTATGAGTTTATCTTAGATTTCTATGAGAGGCTTCATAAGTTGGGAATTGTCCATCAACATGGGGTTGAGTTTGCATCCTTTCAACTTCAAGGTGAGGCTAAACAGTGGTGGATAGCTTATATGGAATGTAGATCTTCAACCATACCTCCACTCTCTTGGACCCAGTTTCATGCTCTGTTTTTGGAGAAATATGTGCCTACGACTTTAAGGGATCGCAAGAAAGATGAGTTCATGGATTTGAAGCAAGGTGGTATGACTGTGGCTGCTTATGAGTCCAAGTTTCATGCTTTGTATAGATATGCTACTCAATTGGTGACTACTAAGGAAGAGAGAATCCAGTTATTTATTAAGGGACTAAATTCTGAGTTGCAAGTATTATCTATTCATGTGACTTCTGTAGGGAGGAGTGTCAATGAGGTAACAGACTATGCTAAGAAAGTGGAGGAGGTGAGGCGAGACGATCAAGCTAAGACATTAGCAAAAAGAGCCAAGAACTCGGGTAACTTTCAAGGTTCTTACTCCAGGGGGTCCGGAAGGCCAACACTTGCAGGCAAGCCAATTCAGTCCGTTATTTCCGCCTCTATAGGTAACTACTCTAGAACTCTATTACATAATTTGATTCAGGATAGCCAAGGAGTCGCACCTTCAGCAGGCAACAAGCCATCTTTTGATCGTATTTGTCACAATTGTGGAGAGCCTGGGTATAAGATGAGAGATTGTCCCTACCCACGTGTGTTAGATTCCGTGCTGCAGCAGTCTAGAGTAGTAGTAACCGTAGAAAATGGTAATAATGGTAGAGAACGTCCATAAAGTGGGCGATGAGGTAATCAGCGAGGCCGTAGAGGTAGAGGAAATGGTAATGCAGACAACGGTAACTTGCAACCAGGCAAAGAAGTGGCTCGCCAAGATGATAGGGGTCAATGTTATGCCTTTTCGGGCAAGAATGAGGCAGAGGCGTCTGACGCGGTGATCACAGGTACAATTCTTGTCTGTGACCGGATGACTAATATGTTATTTGATCCGGGTCCTACTTATTCATATATATCTGTGAGATTCGCCTCAAAGTTTGATATGATTTGTGATATACTTGATTCCCCTATCCATGTTTCTACCTCAGTTGGAGAGTTAGTCATAGTCATCCATGTCTATCGTGCTTGTCCTATTTTGTTTATGGGTTTTTAGACCTGGGTTGATTTGGTTGTTTTATTTAGAAAATATAATTAGACTGGTTTTAAGAGTCGCCACTTAATTTTAAAGAAAAATCAAGAAAACCATTTCTTCAAATGATTAAAATAGAAATCTAATGAAAACATTCAAGGAGGTTCGAGGCTCTTATTAGCATTTAGGGAAGGGTTTAAAAGCAGCCGAAATGCCCGCTAATACGCGATTATTCGATAATTAATTACTGGCTAAAGTAATTTAACTTAATTCGATTTGAGCAAATTTTTATAGTTAGGATCATTTTAAGGGAGAAAAATATTGATATATTATCTAAGTGGAAACATTTTGTAAAATTTATTTATTTATTTTAAGTCAAGTAAAAGACGTAATTTAGTTAAGTGATTAATTTAAAATGGTTGTCTTTTGGGGATTTGATATTTATTAAAACCTTAAGATTAATAGCAAATAATAATGAGTAAACAAATATAATAAAACAAAGAGGGAAAGAGACTTGGGCCCAAATTTGGTTTTCCTGTCCGCATGAGCCAGTATTTAGGTCCATTTTCGTTTTGGGCCCTTGGCCCACCTGAGTCACCCGCACCAGTCGTAGTCTAATATAAAAGAAATATATTTTATCTCAAGCTTTAGGCCCAATTTTTTTACCTGTCCTAAATTTCTAATTGAAATAATAATAATGACTAAATGAGCTTAGGCCCAATAACAAATACAATTTGAAATAAAGAGTGGGCCCTCAGCCTAGAATTTTAATTCTCCAATCTGCTGCACTTTATCGTATACTTAATGTATACGGGCGCCTGAAACCTGTTCCTCACTGCCTTATCAAAAAAAGCGCTAACTCGAAAATGATTTGGGACTAAGTGGCCCAATTGGTGATGCAAGAAAAGGATTTGGATCCCAATGGAATCCTCCACAATTGTTAACAATAAACAAGAGAAAATAAAACTAGTTAGCAAGGAAAAAATAAAGCTATGACAATTAAGAAATTATTAGCTCACGAAATTAATTCATAGGAGGCAAATATGAGAACATAACCAACTTTACATATACTTCCAAATATAAAAATAAAGAAAAGAATATTGAGTAATCAGCTCACAGAGTTGAATTACGGACTAGATGTCCATAGGCAGTAGTAGTCATATAGCAAACAATCATTAATCAATATAAACTTAGGACCAAAGAGACAAGACATCAAAGCATAGATTTTCCATGGAACTTTCAGGCTAAAATGATGAAAATCTCTTATCGAAATCTAGAATGGAATTGGACAGAAGCTAATCTCGATGTTAAAATCGACTTAACACTTATTTAACCCTTAACAAACGCACACCATAGCACACTAACAGGAGATAGAAATTTGATATGTTCTAAAAATATTTCAACATGACCTAAATCTGGATGCTATTGAGAAACCCAAACGAGCTTAAACAATTAATGGCCGATACCAAATCCATTACAGACAGAAAATAAGCTTCAAACAAACCAAAGAATCATGCCATGTTTTAGATAAAGAAGACTGAAACGGGACTTGACCGAATGACCGTTAACTGAGCTTAAAACACAAAAAACAAGCATGAAAACAAACACAAAAAGAAAATAAAATTGAATAGAAGCTAATGACTACTATGTCCAACAAATGATAAATGACACGAGATACAACTCCCATATCAACTCTATATATATATTATTATTTTTTAATTTTTTTTTTTTTTAAAAAAAAAAGATTCTGCCTTATTTTTTTGAAATAAAAGAAAAGAAAGACGGCCTTAATTTTTTTTTAATGAAACCAACATACTGCAAGAAAAAAAAATAGACTCAAAGACATAAAGACAAACATACAAGAAGTAAAATAGCAAAAACGAGTTCAAACTAAGGAGCATAAGAGCAACGATGCTAATACGGAAACAAGACACTAATTTGACATCAAAATCGAATCAATATAATCTATAAAAAATAGAATATCGCATTAATAAATCACTAACTCGACCACTAACAACGAACCAATCACTTAATATGGCTCTCCGACAGAAAAATTTATCACTTTTATAACAGAAGAAAAGACAAGGAAGATATTATGATGGAGGAGGCATTACCTTCTTGTGTGCAGCGAAATGAGAATAGGACGAGCAAAACAACGACCACCACTACACCGAGACTCGAATACGAACAACAAATCAGAACTTTTGGGTACAGATATCAAACTCTAACACCAAAATTACGTATTTCCTCTGTTTTTCTTGGAGTATTTAGTATATATATCTTAGTTATTTTCGCTTAAGCTGTTATGTGTGTTTTTGCTCTACAAATTTCCAACCAAAAAAAAATCTCCCCACTTTTCTCACACAAAAATCCCCTCCCCATAAATGAACAGAAGATGCTATATATATGAGAAAATTAGGGTAGATTGTAGGGGGAAAAGGATTGAGATTTGGGGCCAATTTCAAATTTAAAATTTGAATTCCTTCCTCAATTTGGACAAACACCTTTCCCTTGAGATTTTGACTTATTTCAAAAGGGAAAAGGGGGATGGAGCGCGTGCTTGCTAATGTACGGATCTGAGAGGGAAAAAGAAGAAGACGACAACGCAGTTGCTATTAACGCTACCCTCTGTTTGTTGTCGTTTCCGCTGAAGAAGAAAATAAGTGGGTCTTGGCGATTTTGGGTTATTTGGGAACTGATGTACGTATTGTATTGTTGGTTTTGGAATGTCTAGGAAATGTTGTTGTATTGCTGCTGTGTCACGACCCGAGCCTACACCCTGGACGTGGCCGGCACTCGAAGACCATTGCTGGTCCCCAAGCGAACCCTCATCCTGGCTGACTACAAGCGGAAAACTGATTCAAGCATACAAAGCTTAAAAACTGAAATAAAATTTCATAAAACTTAAATATAAACTTTAAGTCCAGAGAAAACTCTGTATAATAAAATATATACAACTCGCCATAAAAAGGCAACTTTAGTCTTTAAAACATTTAATAAAATAAATGATACAGACTTCTCAACTGTACTGACTATCTATGAAGCCTCTAACTGATAAAGATGGAAGTCGGGACAAGACCCACGACATCTTAACAACTGATATAACTGAAAGGTAAATGAAATCCTCCGAAAGCAAGGAGGCTCACCATAGCTAACTCGAACTCTCGGATGTATCAACGAAGCTCTTGTTGATGATCCTGAATACCTGTGTCTGCATCATGAAAAGATGCAGGCCAAATGGCTCAGTACGTGGAATGTACGAGCATGTAAGGGGAATTCTAAAACATAAACATAAGCTTGAAACTTGATAAAAAGGAAACATACTTGCCTGTTTTCAATTTTACTCAACTCAAGGAATACTCCAAACTACTCAAACTTACTCAACTCAGAAGTACTCAAGGATAAGATACTCAACTCAGAGATTAGATACTCAACTCAAGGATATGATATTCGACTCAAAGATATGATATTCGACTCTGGATGCTCAACTCTGGATACTCAACTTTGAATACTCAACTCAATATGACTGAACTCATTTCAATATAAAGCAATTTAAAACAAGTGCAATATAAAGAAACAAACTGTTTAAAAACATGCTCTGAAATCTGTGTGTATGCAAGGATACAACATAACTCTGAAATGTATATAAAAATACAATAAACTGATGTATATAAAAATACAATAACTTCTGTGGGAGTTTCTCTAACCGACAACCATCACATAAGAGCTATAGTGATGATACAACGATCTACCTCACGCTGCCAGCGCATCCTATACCCGGCCAAAAGTATAGAACCTGAACTACTAATGGATCCACTAGTCTATGTGAAAAGGATTCATCTAAAAAGTATGACCCTTTTCTACCCATGATGGCTACATGGTTTATGGGGGCTGTGAGTTGTCTGAACTCTCCCCCATATCGGTGCTCAATACTACTCCCAAAAATATACTAGCTCTTATGTTTTAAAAACATACTTCTTTCTACTGATTTGAGATAATTGCTCAAAAACTTAGCTCAAAGGCTATCTTGGAAATCCCAGTTTCCCTACTTGCTTCATTTAGAAAGCTATTACTCTTTTCTGAAAACTAGCCCGAAGGCCCTTTGGAAATCTCAGTTTCCGTTCTTATTTAAAAGTGAAAACATTTATAAACTCTTTGGGAATACTTAGTCCCCATATACTTTTGAAGAAAAGGACTTCAAACTTTACTCTTCACTCTTTACTGAACTCAAAACTTAAGTCTTAAAACAAAGGTAAAACATTTGTAAAAGACTTCTTGAAATGTGGTTCGTGTCGAATGATGGACATAAACGACTCAATGCAAGGTTTTCAATAACCACAGATAGAACTCAAATACTTGGAACTCAAGAACTTCAATAATACTACTCATTTCAAGAATGCTCAACTCAGAGGGTTCATGCGGAATTATGACCATGAACGACTCAACTCAAGGACTCAAAGATACTTTTCTTCTCAAGACTGCTCGACTTATAGGATTCATACGGAATTATGGGCATGAAAAATTCAACTCAAAGACTTTATGGGTAACATGTAATAGTCCCATGCTTAGAAATATAATCTCAAAGGGGATTAGGAACTCAATACTCAAGACTTAGAACTTGAAGATACTACTCCTCTCAAAGATACTCAACTTCTGGAGTTCATGCGGAATTTATGGGCATGAACGACTTGACTCGTAGGTCTACATAACATTATGAAACTCATGTATGTGACTCTTCTCATTCTCTGACTTACTTCCTCAAAACTTAGTTCAAATCGATAGTTGATCTCAAAGGATTGAAAATTGAACTCAAAGGCTTCCTTGAACTCTACCCTTAACTCTCTTTTGAATTTGAATTATGAATTATGAATTCAAGAGTTATGATTCATGATATGAAGGATCTCAATAACAATATAGCTATTCGATAATTAGGAATAGAACTTTTAAAAGAAACATGAATTCAAGAACTCAAAATCAACTTATCTCAAGAATACTCAAATCTAGGGAAAGTATCCTAGATTACTCTTTTTCTGATCTGAAAGTAGATGTAGGGTGTGAGGACGAACTAGTCCAACACTATGATAGCCTTACATACCTAAAAGAACAAGATTCTTGAAGAATCTTTAAGAATCTTGAAGAAGAACTTGATTAGAAGCCTTGAAACCCTAGCTTGAAGGTAAACAATCAAGAAGACCTTTCTTGAGATTCTCGAGTTAGTTTCTTAAAATCTCTATAGCCAAAAATTATGATTTTCATGAGTGAAGATGAAAATCTGATTGTTTTGAGCTTTTTATTAGTCAAGAAATTCGTTGATGGTTTTCTTGGAGGTAAAAAGACAAAAACCGATTATTTTCAATATTTTCCCGTTGGCTAATTCGTAACAGCACTGTATAGGTTACTAAAATAGTCATAACTTTTTACTCAGATATTGGATTGACGTGAAATTGGTGGGGTTGGAAAGTAGATTCAATTACCTTTAATTGGATAGGCTATGGCTCACGTAACTCTTAATATTCTAAGAGATATGGTCGTTTAAAGTTGACCTAAGCAGAATCTTATTTCAAAACTTAATGAAACTTCAAGAACACTTATCAATAACTCATCAAGAACTCTAATCTTTAAATTTCAAGAACGAAATTACGCTGAATAAATCATGATTGGCGTGTGGGTGAAAGAACCCAACACTATGGAAGCTTACATACCTCTTAGGGATCAAACCCATGGCGAAAATCCGCTACAACACGCAAGAATCTCGACGAACGCTTGATCCTCTCCTCTTTTCTCCTCTTCTCTCTTCTTGAATTCTCAACTAAAACCCTAGGCGTATTTTAGGATTATAAAACTGAACCTAATAGGATTAGACCCTTAAAATATTATTAAAACGAATTAAATCTGGTTGGGTAAGGAAAAGACCAAAATACCCTTCTTTATTTTCGGCTAACTTTCCTTAATTGGACAGCCTATCTTCAAAAGGCCATATCTCACTCATCGGACCTCGAAACATAGCAAACTTCGCGGCGTTGGAAAGATAATTAAAATATCTTCGCTACGGTATCTGATAGCACACCTAATTCATCCTGAGCTAGGAGTTATGGTTGTTTGAAGTCGACCCAAAACTCATACTTAAGCATAACTTGCAAAATTTCAGATTTTGCTATTTCCAATTTAATTCTTTTTGAAACTCAAGGTGCTACATCTAGTGACCTTAACACTTAAGAAATTTTAAATTCCTTGGTAAAATCTCACTCACTACGAAGAACGGTTCGAGTCTTAGTTCGAAAATTTTCTGGGGTGTTACATGCTGATTGTTGGAGTTGTAATTAAAGAATTGAGCATTTTGGTATTGTAATTGATGGGATGGATTGAAGGGAATTAGGTCAGGTGAAGAGTTGGGCTGGATGGGTCGGTTGGAGGTGGGGATGGATTGAGCTGCTAGGAATTGTAAATAGGCCCCAAAATCTTGGCTTTTAAAATGAATTGATTGCAAGTAGAAAATGACTAGAATTCAAATAGGCCAAATTAATATAATTAATTTACGAGCTTTTTTATTTTAACAAGATAAAATAGTTAACTTAATTATAAACTAAAGACTCGAAACATAGACTACTAAGGTAGACAAGATTAATTTAATAAAGTATTTAAGTAAAACTAAATTCTTTTGAGTTGATTTTAAAATATTCATAAGATATACTAATTACGTATATAATTATATGAAATATATTTATTATTTATAAATTATGAAAATCGCCTAAGATCACTTAAAATGACTTTGAAAAGTATTTGAATTTTATAGAACTAATTATTCTAAATCGTTTTGGAATTAAGAAGCTCGTGAATTAATTACTATCGAGAGGGTCAAAATTGGTGTCAAGATTGATATAATCTTAGGCATGACTTGGTTATCCTCTTATTATGATGTGCTGAATTGTAATACTAAGTCTATAATTCTAGAAATTACGGGAAGAGAAAAATTAGAGTGGAAAGGAGTGTACAAGCCTAAGCAAGCTAAAATCATATCCTCCATTCGGGCTAGAAAATTGGTAGAGCACGATTGTTTGGCGTATTTGGCTCATGTTAGGGATGTCAAGGTTGAGACTCCATCTTGAGTCTATTCCTGTGGTGTCAAAATTTAGAGAAGTGTTTCCTAATGACCTACCTGATATGCCTCCAGATAGAGATATAGATTTCTGCATTGATTTAGAGCCTGGTACGCACCCCATTTCTATCCCTCCATATCACATGGCTCCAACAGAATTGAGAGAGCTTAAGACTCAAATCCAAGAGCTTCTTGATAAGGGATTTATTCGTCCTAGTGCTTCCCCATGGAGTGCCTAATTTTGTTTGTTAAAAAAAATTATGGTAGTATGAGAATATGTATAGATTACCGACAATTGAATAGGGTCACTATTTGAAATAAGTATTCTTTGCCTCGAATAGATGATTTTTTTGACCAATTGCAAGGTGCATCAGTTTTCTCTAAGATTGCTCTAAGGTCTGACTACCATCAGTTGAAAATTAGGCCTGAGGATGTGTCCAAGACGGCATTTAGAACCCGTTATGGTTATGTCTTTTGGTTTAACTAATGCGTCTGTAACTTTTATGAGTTTAATGAATGGGGTGTTCAAGACATTTCTTGATTCTTTCGTCATAGTCTTTATTAATGATATTTTGGTCTATTCGAAAAGTGAGGAAGAACATGCCGATCATCTTCGTATTATTTTGGGTGTTCTTGGGAAGCAAAAGTTATATGCGAAATTTTCTAACTGTATATTTTGGTTGACTTCTATGGCATTTTTGGGACATGTAGTTTCAAAAGAAGGGGTAATGGTAGATCCTCAAAAGATTGAAGCGGTTAAGAATTGGGCTCGACTAAGTTCTACGACTGAAGTTAGGAGTTTTGTGGGACTCGCTAGCTATTATCGTCGATTTGTGAAGAACTTTGCTTTTATTGCCACTCACTTGACTGATTTGACCAAAAAAGAGATAATATTTAAATAGATTGAAAAATGTGAGGAGAGCTTCCAAAAGCTCAAGACTCTTTTGACCACCGCACCTATCCTAGCATTACCGATTGAAGGTAAATATTTTATTGTTTATTGTGATGCTTCACATTCTGGTTTGGGTGTTGTGTTGATGCAAGATAAGAATGTTATAACTTATGCATCGTGGCAATTGAAGGTGTATATGATGAATTATCCAACACATGATTTAGAGTTGGCAGTGGTAGTGTTTGCTCTTAAGATCTGGCGGCATTACCTTTATGGTGTTAAGTGTGAGGTATTTACTGATCATCGCAGTTTGCAGCATGTGTTCACTCAAAATAATTTGAATTTGAGACAACGAAGGTGAATGAAGTTACTTAAGGATTATGATGTCACCATTCAATACCATTCGGGTAAGGCTAATGTGGTGGTAGGCGCTTTGATTCGAAAAGCGGTGAGTATGAATAGTTTAGCTTGCTTGAGTGTAACCAAGCGACCTTTGGCTAAGGAAATTCAGACCTTGATGTCTAAATTTATGCAATTGGGCATCTCAGAAAGAGGCGGGGTGTTAGCTAGTATTGAAGTGAGGGTCACGTTCATTGAGGAAATCAAGGCCAAATAATTTGAATATGAGAATTTGGAGGAGCTTAGAAAGAAAATTGTGATTGGTAAGGCACAAGAGACCACTCTTGATGCGGAAGGTGTACTTAGTTTCAAAGGAAGAATTTATGCTTCCCGAGTTGATGATTTGATTCAAAAGTTGTTGATAGAGTCTCATGGTTCGCGATATTCTATTCATCCGGGTGTGACCAAGATGTATCGAGATTTGAAACGACTTTATTGGTGGCTAGACATGAAGAAGGATATAACGGAGTTTGTGTCTAAGTGTCAAAATTACAACAAGTGAAGTATGAACACCAAAGGCCTATAAGTTTTCTTCAAAGAATGTCAATTTCAGAATGGAAATGGGAAATAATAGCCATGGATTTTATGGTTGGTCTTCCCAAGACTTTGGATAAGTTTGATTTTATTTGGGTAGTGGTTGATAGATTGACTAAGTCGGCCTATTTTATTCCGGTAAGAATAGATTATAATGCTGAACAATTGGCTAAGGTTTATGTGAAAGAGGTAGTGAGGTTGAATGAGGTGCCTCTCTCTATCATCACATACTGTGGTACGTAATTCACATCCAAGTTTTGGAGGAAATTGCATGATGAATTAGGCACGTAACTCACTTTTAGTACAACCTTTCATCCACAGATAGACGTACAATCAGAGAGGTCTATTCAAGTGTTAGAAGATATGTTGAGGGCATGCGTGATTGATTTGAAGGACATTGGGATAAGTTCTTACCTTTGTGTGAATTCTCTTATAATAATAGTTATCATTCCAGCATAGATATGACACCATTTGAGGAATTATATGGAAGGGGATGTAGATAACTTATAGGTTAGTTCGAGGCTGGAGATGTGAAACCTTTGGGGATTGATTTAGTGAAGGATGCTCAAGATAAGGTGAGGAGTATTCAAACTAAGCTTTTAGCATCCCATGGTAGACAGAAGAAGTATGCGGATCTTAAGGTAAGAGACATGACATTTCAAATCAGTGAGAATGTTCTTCTTAAGGTATCATTGTAACGACCCTCTTGGTCATTTCTATGTCTTGCCTTTTGTGTGTCGTTTAAAGCGTTTCTATAGCGACCCCAAGACATTTATGACTTGTTGGGACTGACAGTTTGGTCACCTGGTCGTTCGTTTGGTCTTGGTGCAAGTTTTTGTGTTTTGGAGCTTATGAACCTTGAACGATCATTTTCGATCAAAAGTTCAAGAAGTTGACATCGGAACCCAATTCTGACGATTCCATCAGCTCCGAAAAGGTCATTTTAGGCTAGTAGCATGGTCGACAAGACTCTCGAGGTTTTCAGTGTGAGTCGGTGCGATTAGACGTTTTAACTTTAAGTTTAAGCCTAAGTTTGACTTTGGTCAACATTCTGAGTAAACGCGCTCGAATGAGAATTCCGTCAGTGTGGTTAGCTTCGAAATGTCGAGTTTGGTCTAGATTGACCCTTCTTTTGTGTCTGGAGGTTTTCGATATCTTTCCGAGCCCTTTTGTGGGTTTTGACTTAAAATGTCTTTTGGAAGTGGGACCCACTTTTTATCGAGATGACCTCTGATGGAAATTTCGACTGCGCCGTTGAGTTTGAAATGTCGAATTTAGTATGGTTGCATATCTTGTTTGCATGCACGGGGTTCCGAACGAGATCGGAGCACCCGTCGGAGTTTTAAGTTTTGGAAATTATTGCATATTTTCTGCAATAAATGCAGAAAAACAGCAACATATTTCCAAACTTCAAACCTTCATAACTCTCTTATCTCTCAACCGATTTGGGCGATTCAAAAGGCAAAGTTGTGAGATTTTTCGAGAAAAACGCGTTGGTGATCTCAGATAGTGATTTGGAGTCCCCGTTTGAGGTAATTTTCGTAAAATACCTGCTGCCACACCCTTTTTGTGAGGTTGATTTTGAGAATTTTTGGGACTTGATATTTCAGTCACTTTAGATTCAATTTTGGTGATTCTTGGGGCTATCTTGAGTGGTTTTACAAGGAGAACGCGTTGGCGTGGTTAGATTTTGTATTTAACTTTTGTTGGAGGTAAAAAGTTGTGTTTTAGTTGCTGTCTTAGCTCATTTCGAGCTCAATTTTTGGGAAAATTAAGAAGGTGATTTTCGTGGTCATTTTGGGTGCGAATCTGGTGATTCAAAAGTCTAGATTGTGGGGTTTTTCGTGATAATCATCATGATGTGATTGGTTTCAGCATCTGGACCCTCGTTTCTGATATTTTCTTGTAAATAGCTGCTGCTATTGTTGTTCCGTTTAGTGTAATTTAGGTTTTGGTTGCATGTTGATAGTGTTTTGTTCTCGAGCCCCAAATTGTGTTCCATTTTGGGATATGAGCTGGGGGAAACTGGTTAGGACCCATTTTTGGAATTAATTCTGAAATTTCCAGTGCGGGTCCCACGATTCACGTTTTGACTCCAAAATTGACCCATCTTCATTTGTTGTGATTTTGGTGTCTAAACGACCGTATTAACGTTGTGACTCTATTTTTTATAGCGGAGCAGCGTTTCGAGACCGTTCGAAAAGGAAAAGCTCCGAAAGAGTGATTATAGAGCGCGTGTGATCGACCTACAGGTAGGCTACGATTTTCCTCTCTTAGATTGAGCTTGAGAGTGTGAATGCATGTTGATTAGTTGAGATTTGGGTTGGTAGTTATTGAATCATGCATAGGTGTTTAGAAATCATGTTTTCGGCGTATTTCTAGAATTAACGGGTAACTGTGAGCATGCTTTGTGTTATTAATTGACCCTTCTCACTATATGAAGTGCTTGCATGCTTAATTACTGTTTATTTGAAGCATGTTGGGCCTTAGTTTAGGTTTGACTAGGGCTTGCCTTAGAAATACATGATTCGGATCCGATAGTCCTTAGTTTTGCCCCGACGTTGCTCGGCCGACTTAGATCCCTGTAGACTGGTGTAGCAGATTTGAGTCTGATAGATTGGGCCTTAGCTAGGCGATACGCTTGCTCCGACTTTTGTTATCCTTATTTTCCCCGATGTTACGGCTTCACGAGTTACGTCGGCGACACTAATTCTACTTCGCGATTTGAATTTGATTTTTGATTTGGTTCCAAGGAATTACATTGATTGGCTGAGTATAGACGGCGTTCCACGGACATTTATGAGTGTGGATCGATTAGGACTCTTTCAGCAGCTACATTGGCACCTTTATAGAGCATTCGGTTTAAGGTCCGACCTCTATTGCCGAGATACTTATATAGAACATCCGGTTAGAGTTCCGACCTCTATTGCACTGATACTTATATAGAGCATCCGGTTAGAGTTTCGGCCTCTATTGCCCAGTTACTTATATAGAGTATCCGGTTAGAGTTTCGGCCTCAGATACTTGATATTTGTGATTGGTTACTTGAGTACTTCTGGTGAGCATTCGGTTCGATGTTTGGCCTCCGTACTATCAGATTCTACTAATTGGGATTGAGGTTCTGGTTCGTGTTCTCCATTCTTGGGTTCTCATATTCAATTCTCTTTAGTTATAGTTATTATGTGTACTGTCGGGCTTATGGGGGTCCGTTCGGGTTTTAATTTAACTTGCGCACGAGTGTACCTTCTGGGCTTATGGGACCCCAGTTAGGTGTAGTTAGCTTATAAATTACTTTAGTTAGTGCTTTGTACACTCGTGTGCATTCCTTTGTTAGTTAGATTTTTGTTCTTGACCTCGATTTGGCAATCACCCATGAAAGTGGTGATGAAATTTGGCAAGAAAGGTAAGTTAAGTCTGTTATACATTGGTCCCTTTGAAGTTCTTAAATGTGTAGGATCGGTGGCGTATAAATTGACTTTACCTCCTAATTTATCGGGAGTTCATCTGGTATTTCATGTGTCCATGTTGAAGAGATACCATGGTGAAGGGGATTACATCATTAAATGAGACGCAATTGTGTTAGACAAAGACCTCAAATATGATGAGGAACCGATTGCAATTCTTGATCGTGATGTGTGCAAGTTGAGGACCAAAGAGATTAAGTCCGTGAAGGTTCAATTTAACCATCGTCCAGTTGAGGAAGCTACTTGGGAAATCGAGAAGGACATGCGAGACAAGTATCCCCAATTGTTCGTCGATTCAGGTACTACTTCATTCCTTCCTCAACCTATTTTTCCTAAGTTTATCACTCAGGGACGAGTGATGGGTAAATTGATATATATTTTAACGATCGGGTTCCGTCTTTATAGAAAGGCCAATGGGAAAAAATTTTCGGTTGGAAAACTTTTTTGTAGTAACTTGAAATTTTCCAACCTAGTCCATATTTGGACGGAATCGGAATCTTTGAGGTGTATGGAAATCTGGTAACAATCGGGTGACTTATGTATGATTTTGATTACGTTAGTAGTTAGATAAGTCATTAAGGAATTCGTATGACTTTACGGAATTGAATTTGGGTGAGTAGAACCCCTAATATTGATCTTAGCGTGAACGATATTTTCTGAGCGTCGTTGGTTAAAAGTGTGTTGTAAATGGGGGTCATGGAATTATTAAAATAGCTCACTGTTTAGTGCAAGCCGCTTTGGCGGTGGTTTTGGTTGCTCTGGCGGTGCCACTGTAGCGGGGTGAGGGCCGCTGTGGCGGGCCAAACGCAACTTAAAGTCGTAAATAAACTCCAAAACAACTTTATTCTGCACTCTTCGACTTTGAGAGCTAGGAGATGACCCCATATGAGTTCTTGACCGTTTTTCACCATTATTGAGACTAAATGTAAGATTTTAACTCTCCAAATTCGTTTTCCAATCGTAGAACGTAATCTAATGGGTAAATATCGATGGGGGAGAGTTTTGATCTAGAATTTATCGTGGAAACAACCCTAGTTGGGATAATTGGGATCATGGGTATGATCTAGGGTTATTAGAATTGTTAGTAATCCGGGTAATTAGTGATTATTTATTGATTCCCGTATTATATTAATTGTTTGTAGACCAAGAACAAGCGAAATGAAGCCAAAAAGGGAAGGATCAAGTTTTTAGGGTTTCAAGCTTGTTTCGAAGTAGGTGATGGTTATGATTCTATAATTGTGTGATGTATGTGTGTTCTTGTTTCATTATGATACTTGCATGTATGAGAACGTTGCATTATTGATCACGCTTGTTGTAAATGAGATAGAGGAATGATGAATGCCATGAATCATGACTAAATTGTATGAACTTGAGAAGATACTTGTGATTGTGATTGTGGTGTGTTGAATGGATTGGTTGCCACGTTTCGGCATAACTAACCATGTTTCAGCATAATTATGGGATCGATTGCCACGTTCCGCATAAATATTGGATCGGGTACCACGTTTCGGTATGCTAATTGTTTGAGTTTGAGTTTGGGTTCCATGAGAGGACCAATGACTTGTCATAATTGTGTATCTTGAGAAATGTGAAGTTGTTCGTTGTTCATAAATGTTGATAATATTGTATATGTTCGATATATGCATGTGATTATAATGTTGTATTGACTAGCTTATGTTACACTTAGTGTGATAGCCACGTGATCCTACCAGTACACTGTGGTTGTGTACTGATACTGCACTTGCTCTTATTTTTGTTGAGTACAGGGCATCTTCCGACGGCTATTGACAGACCTCACTTAGAAGATCAGTGATCGTTCAAATTCAAGAGTGAGTCAATTCTTCTGGGCTGCCATGAGTTCTCTTTCGTCAAGGTTTACCATTTCGGACTTAGACTTTCTAGTTAGTTATTAGTGCATTAGTTTGGGGTTGTATCCCTTCTTGTTTAGACTTGTTGAACTTTAGATGTTTTGGTACATTGACTTTCAGGTTCTAGGTGTATTTTCCACATTGTTTAGTTGTTAGATCTTTTGGAAGTTTATGGGAACTTTAGTCTTTAGCTATTTAAGTTGCTTCTGTAACTTAAATGCTTTAGTTTTTGGTTTAGTTGCTTGGTTTGGGTTGTAGTAGTGGTTCTTCCACCGGAGGGTTAGTGTGGGTGTCAATCACGACGGTCTGGGCAGTGACAAAGTTGATATCAGAGCTTAGTTCGTTGATCTCGATGTATCAAAACGAGTCTAGTAGAAAAGTGTTACTTTTTCAAAACAGACTAAAATAGAAAAGTGTTACTTTTTTAATTGTTAATGCTAAATATAGAAAATATGTTACTTTTTCAAAACGGACTAAAATAGAAAAGTGTTACTTTTTTAATTGTTAATGCTAAATATAGAAAATATGTTACTTTTTCAAAACGGACTAAAATAGAAAAGTGTTATCGGGACGAAAGAAATATTAAAATAAACATTTTGTGTGGTTATATATAAATCATCTTATTAAATTTAAAATAGGTATTTTAAAATTAAATTATTATTGCTAAATATAGAAAATGTGTAATTCTTTTAAAATGAACTAAAATAGAAAAAGTGTTATCAGAACGAAAGAAGTATTAAAATAAACATTTTGTGTGGTTATATATAAATCATCTTATTAAATTTACAATAAATATTTTATATTTAAATTGTTAATATTAAATATAGAAAATATGTTATTCTTTTAAAATTGACTGAAATAGAAAAAATGTTACCGAAACGAAAGAAGTATTAAAGTAGTAAATATTACGTTTGGATCAATCACTACTTGTTTATATGATTTAACTATAGATATATTTTTTTACACATTAAGCAATTGCAAAATAAAAAATTACCTTCTCATTATTCCTTCACTACGCAATGATTTTAATATGATTGTTAGAATAGACGGTTGTATGAAAGAAGCAAAGTGTCCAATAAACATAATTAATATATTAGTCAAATCAAAATATTAACGGTCTCATGGGTGGTAGGTTAAGATATATTTTAAATGATTTAAATAGATTAAACTAATAAATAAACGATCACCGCTTAAATATAAATAAATTGGACGAATCATATTTTTCTGAACTAATTTTACCACCCACGTATACCATTTTTTTGTTAACTTTTGCTTGTAAGGTTACGTTTTTAATGTTGTGAAAGCATCCGTCAATCAAGTATCTAAACTGATTGCTTCTAAGCTTCTTTTTTGGGGTTAATAAGATATCTAAAAATCTCATAATTATTAATCCAATTAAACTTTAAGATTTTATCTCCTTTTAAGTCCTTTAATGCCCATTCTTTATTCTCCTATCTAATCTTAATTCTTCAATTATTTTATTTCCTTTTAAGTCCTTTAATGCCCATTCTTCAATCACCTATCTAATCTTTAATTCTTCAATTATTTTATTTCCTTTTAAGTCCTTAAGGCCCACTCTTTAATCACCTATCTAATATTAATTCTTCAACTATTTTGCAGGAATTATTCATCTAGATCTCTATATCAAAAGCTTATCAAGGTATGTCTTTCTATTAATTTATGACTTTTTTTTTAGTTTTTACCCCAATATTCTTCCCAATTCCTTTTTTTTTTTTTTTTTTTTTTGAATTTCATCTGATTGGTTCCACAAAATTGTAGGCTAATAACAAATCTGTAGCAAATCTTCTTAGACGAAAATTAGGGGTGTCAAATGGACGATTCAAATGAGTTAATAATTAAGCGTATCAATTGTTAGTTGAGATAAATCGGCACCTAACAAATGGGGCATAACTAGCTCGTTCAATTCTTATTAGTTTTTTTTTAAATTTTTTTTTTTTCATAATTGGTTTGAGTATCTAATATATTTTTCTACAAGATTTCTCATGAATTAATCTGCGATGTATATCAGCACAATTTTTAGACAAACTGAATTAAATTACTAAAAAAAATTAAGTTGATAAATGCGCGAATCTATGACCTGCCCAAACTTTAGGATCGAATTATATAAAGAATGTTAAAAATTGCAAGTTGCTTTTAAACAAATAGTAATTTCTCTGGCCATCCATGTTGAGTGACCGTCCATCACTCCGATAAATCCTTCACATTTTTGATTGATTTTAGGGATTCAATAATTAAATTGAGAATTGTTTAAAGATTGTGCTTTGATGTGCATACTATACAACATGTGCATGTGAATAATTATTTTTTGGTGTAGAGTAGACTACTAATTTGTTTTAGTGTGTTCTAACATAATGATTAACCTTGACCAAAACTTTTTAATTAAATATAAAAAGTTACTTACAACTTACTTTAGTATGTATATGAAGTATTTACAATTTTATGAATTAATTATATCGTGTATTGATTGAGTCTTCAAATTTAATAGTGGGAGTGTCAATAGAAAAATTTGAATAAGATTTTAAGATAAATAGAAGAAAATAGAGTACATATTCTTAAAGTTTTGTTAGTACAAGTACAATGAAATTAATGTGAGATTAGATGAGATTGTGGTGATTAAATGTTGATAATTAAGATATCTTGACTCAATAATATTGAAAAATGATTTGACAGATAATTAAGATGTAATACACATAATTAAAATAGAATGATAAAAACAGAAAGTACAAGGAGATTATTGTTATGTGATTGAAGTATATCACCAAATTTAACGACAAATTCTTCGGAATATTGATTGTAAGTCCAACAATGTACTTACGTGATAGTGGATATTAAGCCACATAAGGTTAATCGATTTATGTTATTTTTTCAATAAACACGTAGATTTTTATTTAAGTGTATAACCGTTCCGAACAATTGGAATGATCTTTCTAATTTATGAAAAAAAAATAAAAATTTCCAAACCGAACCGAATAACTTTACATGTAAATATATTTTATGCATTAACAATATGCTAACATATAATATATAAATATAAATATAACCTAGGTCTTAGGCCTCTAGTGACTAGACAACTTTGGGTCTTTGCTCTTTCATTAACCTTTACTTAATTAAGTTTAAAATTAAAAGATATTGTAATAAATACTCTATCAAACAATACGGTAATATGGTTTTACATTATTGTCTTCTTGATGAAGAATTAAAGTGCTTCTTCAAGAACATATTTGCGAAAGAAATACTTTAATAGTAGTATATTTTGAGGTGATATTTTAAAAGAAAAAAAAAACGAAAACTAACAGAACCGTTTCGATACTGAAGAGAAACCGATATGATTGGATGGTTTTAAAAAAATGTAATTTTGGTTATATATTATAAAATGATTGAAAAATTGGGATGATATAACTTTAAAAAAATAACTGACCGAACCATACCATTGACACCCCTAGATGAGACTGCTTTACAGATATCTCAAATTCTTTAAGTTTTTCGGCACGATCATTGCGATCGAAAACAAATCATAGAACTACTATAGAGTATGGATTAATTAATTGTAGCCAAATTAAATACATTCTAAGAAATCGGCAGCCGTTTATTGACCCAAAAAATTGCTTTTATACATTTCTTCATTTTGTTTCACATGACTTGTTCTCTTTGTATATTTATTAATCCACCTATATTCACATGCACTAAGAAATGGTCTGCTTATTACCCTATACCTCTTCGAATATTCTTTTCCTAAAAAAGTTGCATAATTCTAGAATGCACGAACATATTTCAATATTAGGATTTTTAAATTTTGAATCCGCCTCAGTTATTCTATTAATAACTGACTATACAGACAAGAAACTTTTAGGTAGCCATGGAAAAAACTCAAACTCAAAAACTAGTATTAAAAGAAAGTCAAACATTGCTAAAACAATGTCAATCTTTGTAATTAATATGTACACATTACAATTATTTGACTAAACTTTAGAATTAAAATTGAATTAAAATTAATTTAATAGTTTAAATTTAAAAATTGGATGTTCGAAGACTATACAAAAATACTATAAACTGCAATTATTCTCATATTAATATAATTAAAAAATACATCTTAAAATGTTGATCAATTTATACTGTTTAACTCTCGAAAAGTGAGAAGTAAAAGTGAACCGAGAGAATATATATACATGAGTTACATTTATTATTAGTATGTGTAGTTGGTTTGTTTGTTCTTATAGTCTTGAATAATTATAAATGCTTCTCCATTCTCTATGTGAAAAGTTGTGTTACATGGCACATAAAATGTTCTCTTTTCAAATGTAATATTATTGAAAGGTACATTTCCCCTATTCTTTTCCCTACATATTAATTGTATGTTCAAAGTAGGGTTTTTTCTCTTTAATTTCTAGATGTGAGAGATTCATTAAGGGCCTGTTTGGAAGGACACTCTGGTAATTGGATTTGGTGTAATTTGTGTAATTACATTGTCTTGTCCTATTTGGAAGGACAGGTAATTACTTGGTCAGCAGGTAATTGGTGTAATTGGTAGGGGGTAATTACACTCTACAATTCACAGCCAGAGGCTGTGAATTGCTGGTAATTACATGGTGTAATTACCACCTGATTACTTTTTAATTTCTTTTTTTTAATTTCTATTTTAATTTTTTTTACTTCTATTATTTTAAGTTCTTTTTTTAATTTTATTATTCTAAAAATTTGTAAAAGTTTATTTTATATTTTATATTATTATATTTCATTTTCTTCTTATTCTCAACCTTACTTTACGTGATTCTATGTAATTTTTTTGTATTATCTATTTCTTTATGTCATGCTTATTTTCTCATTAGCATAATTTTATTTTATTCTAATTTTTAAATTAAAATAAAATTTATTGTTAAATAAGTTATAGACTTACGTTTTCTTTATTAAGAAAAACTAAAACTAAATCATATTTATTGCTATATTGAAATTTGTTATAAGAGTATTATGTTAAAAATTTTGTTTTGAATTTATAACTTATGTTATATTTTTAGTTTCATTTGTTTTAGTAATACTGAATCTACATTGCACGTCATTTTTTAATTAGAGTTGATAAATTATATTTTTGTCAAACATTTAATAATTTATGACATTTTATTTATATATTATTCTTTTTATCAAACATGCATTTCATGATGTTCGTAGAAACTTCATACTTTTAGTTGTTACGATCAATTCAATTGAAATATATTAATTTGAAAAAATATAAATCAATTATTTTTTCATAATATTAGTTACAGAAAATATGTTTATTAATTAATATATTTTCAAAAAAGAATATATATCTTAAATATTTAATTTAATGTCATTTATAAAGTTTCTTATTTGTCTAGTATAAATTTTAAATAATTAATTTTTATTTTAAAATTTTATTATAATTTTATGATTGCAATGTGCATCCAAACATAACATGTGTAATTACACTGTGGCATCCAAATATGACATGTGTAATTACAGTGTAATTACATTGTGGCAACCAAACAGGTTAGTGTAATTACTAGACAGTGTAATTACTAGGCTGGACAGTGTAATTACTAGGCTGGTAATTACTACCCTAGTAATTACACCAATTCCAATTACCAGGTGGCTTTCCAAACAGACCCTGAGTAAAATACTAAGGAGTTAAACTTTGAATTGATGTCCAATTAATAAATGTGATGTCTTATAAACTGAAATCTACCATGGTCCATTAATGTTTAAACTGAAAAAAAGAAAAATATATATTATACCTTCTTCCTTTGAAGCTAATTGACTATTAGATGTGATTAATGTGACAAACTCAAAAATTAAACGTTATAAATTTTGTGAATTAAGATATTGAATTTTGATATGTATATCATCTTTTTATGATTTAATCAAAACATTGAGTTTTGCCGAAATTGGAGAATTTAGAGGTGAGAGTTATTAGGTGCAAATTTTAATCATGATATTAATTAAAGTGAACTCTGTGAATTTGTATATTATTAAAGGGTTGACCAAAAATTCTTTTAAAAATAATTAATCATATCACACTCATTGTTTCTTGTATATGTATGTATATATACAGTCGAAAAGACTGCAAATTATATCAAGCCTAAATACTGTATATATTTATATCAAACTTTCTTTCTTTTTTTAGGATGTCAAAGGCTTCACCAATTTGGCTGCCTATATTCTTCTTATTTGCTCAACTATTTCATGCATCACAAGCTGATCTTGGAACTGCCAGCCAGTATAAGCCACCATATACACGTAAGTTACAAATAAATTAACTTTTCGCTCGTAAAATAAAGATAGTTTAAGAAACATCTTGGATTACGTTCTCACATAATCATAGGTACTCTAAAGAAATATTGTAATGTAGATAACCTACCTAGCTACATTACAGGCTACCTCAAGGGGATCGGGTGTAATGTATACATCATATCACATTTGTCTATATTAGTCTTACAGTGAAAATTCATGTAATCGACTTTAAATTTGACTCGTTTTTTTCAGATCTCCTTAAACCTAATTATTAATCACCCCTTGTATTTGTCTATTTTACAACCATTACCACCTCAAACAATAGATGGTCCCAATTATATCCATGTAGTAATTGACTTTTTTTCTATCGATCGAAAAGTGAAACATGACAAGTAATATATTGTTGGCGCAGCGACGGAGTGTTTTGGGAATGATCCAACACAATTCCCATCAAGCAACTTCTTTGCAGCAGCAGGGGAAGGAATATGGGACAATGGAGCAGCATGTGGAAGACAATATTTGATCAGTTGTATTAATTCAGTGTTGCCTAAAGCATGTAAAGCTGGAGAAACAATTCAGATAAAGATAGTTGATAGGGCAAAAACATCACAATCAAGGCCAACTAAAGAAGGAACCACCATGGTTCTTTCTAATGCTGCTTTAGCTGCCATTGCTCTTCCAAATACACCTTCTCTCAATATTGATTTCAGACAGTAAGTAATATTTTATATTTCCTAGATCCAATTTATATGCGGTATCACTACAACAAAAACAACTTTTAGCTAGCAGGAATTAATAAATGTGTGCATATTAAAGAGTATTACTTTACATATTTAGTGACTATTATTTTATGTTGGTATAAACTCTAGAGACATTTACAAAGAGTGTTAATTGCCTAAAAAATATATTTAGCGACTATTAAGTTATTACCATTAAAAATCATTTTTGATATAGTACACTTTGATACTCATGCATTGATATGATAACATGTGAAATATGATAATTAAGTGACATAGTACAATTATTTAAAGTTAAACTACGTCGATTTTGTAATTATTACCTATTAGTACTATTAATTAGTTCTTGTTCATTTATGTAGATTGATATATCAGCTTAATTAGTTTTCAAAAAATAAATTTATATATTATGAAACTGATGGATATGAACTGTCTGTTCTATTATTGCAGGGTGTAGAAATATTGGTACAGGACGTGGGAGTCACATTCTATATATTCTAGAAAATCTGACTAATTATATCTATAATGTTCTAGAATGAATCTTTGATTAATCCGTCAGTTATTAATATTAGTCATTGACTAATTATACGTTGAATCGACAAAATTTGTCAATAATGTAAACGAACAAAATATTGATTAGCAGCTATTTAAGAAAATTGGGACACCTTCATATGCAGGCAAATGTCTATCTTATTTATTTATCTTATACACAAATTGTTTTGTTTTATAGTACTCCTTAAATGGTCACTATCTATGTATTCATTGAGGAGAAATATTTAATTGATGTTGTGCAAGTTTGTAAATATCAATTCAGATAGTTTGACTTTTAAATTAGAATATTTTACGTGTTTTTGTTTGATCAGATTATTTTTATTTTCCCAAATCAATATGGATTCGATTTATGAGTGTCAAACTTTATAATTTCCACTTAAATTACATCGATTTTTATGGAAAATATGAGGGATCATAATTTTTTATTATTAATATACCTATAAATTTTTTTAATGAAAAATATAATAAAAGAACATTACTTCCAAAATAGAACTTATATCAATAAGTCAATAAGTAAGACATAAATGGGCTCCAGGGACTGTATAATTGGCCAATTGCTAGTACTTCCTAAACTATATCCATATATATATATTCTAAAAATTATCCAGGACATCAATAGTCAGCTAAGCACTAAACAGGAAAAGAAACTACAAAATAAAAGGCACGTATAGGATTATTATATCATAAATAACTTTTAGCAGTAATTAATTAACAATAAGAGATTAATTACCGTTAAATATATTCTTTTAGAGCAATTACTAGTGACAAATATATTTTAGCATTCTTTGTAAATATTGCTAAAGTTTGGAGCAACATCGAATTTAATGACGATTAACTAATGTTGATAAAGAATTCAATATTCTTTGTTAATGTGCATATTTATTTCTGCTAAAAACTATTTTTGTTGTAGTGTAGAAAGAAAAGTATGTGGTTTTCATATAGTAAAAAAAGAAATGTTTATATTATAGTATGTATATGTATATATATGGATGATGTTTCTTGGAAGTTGAAGGGTTGCCATTTGCATGGATGGGCTATTTGGCTACACCTAATTGAGGAATAGTTCTAAATTGAAACTATTTTAGTTTTGTTTGGTCAAGCAATGACCAAGTCAACTTCAAATGGAAAACTCTCCTTTGTTTTGTCTGAATTAACCTTTTTTCCTGTGATTTTTCGATGTCCTATGAGTAAAGTCTGTATTGAAACCTCAACTAAATTCGAATCGCACACTGCAGGGCCTATTCGAAAGTGAGACTCCTAATAAAATTTTCTCCATACCCAATTTCAAACTTGTTAATGTTGATTGGAAGAACCCTTTGTAGTTTGTATCTAAAGAGAAATCATCGAGGTTGAAACTATTTTATGTTATTAACAAACTGCAAAAAAGAAAAAAATAATACTGATTGATAGAGAAAATAAGTTGAAGCATTAATTTGTTTTTCAGTAATATATACCACGTGTGACATTTTCTTAGTTACGTATGAACTTTTGTTTCCCCTTGATAGTCCTAATAAAATCACCACACACTACTAATACAACTCACCCTAGCTCCCCTCACATCATCTCTATCATATATATACTTGTGCAACTTTATGTCCAACCAAGTGTTTTTTAATGACTGTGATGTTCGGGTCAATTTTCAGTCAATTCGATTATTTTTATTGAGTAACTATTATCTTCCACTAGCAACAGATACCAGCTAACTATATCAGTACTTTTCTCTATGCTCAGATTTGAACCTTAGAACTTATGATTCTCTACCCACTTTATTGATTACTAGGCCGCACTCATATGTCCAACAAATTGTTGATAATAATTACTATTCCATGGTACAAACTATTAGTGGTGAACAATATTTTCTATAAAAACATTTTTACACTAACATCAACGTTAACTGATTTTACAGTTGGCCCATTGAACAACCTGTTTTGATCTGCGTCCTTTGGGGTGCAATGTGCTGAAGTTTATGTAACCCATTTTGGGGAAAGTTTTTATTATGTACGAGGTACACCATGTCATACTTGTATGAGGCATTGTTTGATTGACAAGTGGACATGGATGGGACCCATTTGTCAAGCTAATAAAGGGACATCTTTAAGTCCCCTTTGTCATTTTTTTGGTTTTATTCCCCTTGTTCAATATATTTTGTGTTTTAATCTTTTTAATATTTTTTTCTTCTTTAAGATTAAGTTGATCAAATCTTTTAAGAATTTTATTTGCTGATCTTATTAGTTTATGCTTTTCTTTTTTTATGTACTGAATTTTAATTTTAATTTTATGATTATTATAGAAGTTTTAGTTTATTATTTTAATATTATTTTTTCTATTCTATGTTATTTATTCTATTATAATAAATAGTGGTTTGAAATTTATTTTTTAGTTTATAAAATCAAGATATATTTAATTTTTTTTAATCCTATTAATTATTTTTAAAAAAAATTATAAAATAAATTTGGTAAAATTGCAAAAATTCTATTATGGAATAAATTATTAAAATTATTATTTATATTTATAATTTCTTAAGAAACGTATAAGAAAAGTAGATAAACAATATTTATTAAATTTCACCTAGCTTGAATTTTAAGAATAAAAATATCGTATAAATTGACGGAAATAATATGTATTTATGTTGATGTTTATGGATGTTTTTTGTTTTTGAATTTCATGACAATAGTATCAAAACTTATGCAATTGTTTGTCAAAATCATTGATGTTCTTTCGTTATATTTACTTATTGAAGAGTATTTGTGGATTGAAGTGCTTTTGGATTATGAAATTGTTGCGAGAAAAAGAAAATAACTTATTAAATTTGTTCCTTCTTTATGTTTCATATTAATAATCTACTTTTCTTTTACAAATTTCTTAAGAAATCATAAATAGAATAATAGTTTTACTAATTTCTACCTTAATTTTTTTTGGTAAATTTATAAATTTTATTTATACTTTCAAAAATAATTAATTGTTATAATAAAATAGAAAAATTGAAATTAATTATATCTTTGTAAATAAACAAATAATTTTATATAACTATTTTTAATAATATAAATAATCAATATTGAGATAAAAAAATAATATCAAAATGCTAGAAATAGAATGAGTCCGGCAAGATTTTTTGGATTTCATATTTTCCATGAATATGTATGATGTTTCTTGGAAGTTGAAGGGTTGCCATTTGCATGGATGGGCTATTTGGCTACACCTAATTGACGAATAGTTCTAAATTGAAACTATTTTAGTTTTGTTTGGTCAAGCAACGACCAAGTCAACTTCAAATGGAAAACTCTCCTTTGTTTTGTCTGAATTAACCTTTTTTCCTCTGATTTTTCGGTGTTCAAAGAGTAGAGTCCATATTCTCAATTAAATTCGAATCGCACATTGCAGGGTCTATTCGAATGTGAGGCTCCCAATAAAATTTTCTCCACACCTAATTTCAAACTAGTTAATGTTGATTGGAAGAACCCTTTGTAGTTTGTATCTAGAGAGAAATCATCGAGGTTAAAACTATTTTTATGTTATCAACAAACTGCAAACAAGAAAAAAATTTAAAAAATACTGATTGATAGAGAAAATAAGTTGAAGCATTAATTTGTTTTTCAGTAATATATACCACGTGTGACCTTTTATTAGTAACGTATGAACTTTTGTTTCTCCTTGATAGTCCTAATAAAATCACCACACACTACTAATACTACTCACCCTAGCTCCCCTCACATCATCTCTATCATATACTTGTGCAACTTTATGTCCAACCAATTGTTTTTTAATGACCGTGATGTTCGGATCAATTTTCAGTCAACTCGATTATATTTATTGAGTAACTATTATTTTTCATCAGCAACAGATACCAGATAACTATATCCACCAATGCTAGAGCAGATGGGAAAAGGTCACCTACATGTACTTCTCTCTCTGCTCAGATTTGAACCTTAGAACTTATGATCCTCTACCCACTTCATTGACTACTAGGCCGCACTCATGTACAACAAATTGTTGATAATAATTACTATTCCATGGTACAAACTATTTATTAGTGGTGGTGAACAATATTTTCTATAAAAACATTTTTACACTAACATCAACGTCTTACAGTTGGCCCATGGAACAACCTGTTTTGATCTGTGTCCTTTGGACATGCCTTTTTGGTGCAATGGGCTGAAGTTTATGTAACCCATTTTGGGGCATCATGTGAACTGTGTGATAAGATTAAGGTTTGTGTCCTTTAAGGAAATGCCCTTTTGGTGCAATGTAAGGATAAGATAACTAGAATAAAGGGTAATGGCAAATAAATTTTTAGAAGAAAAACTCACCTGTTAACATACCAACGATATTTACCAATGTGTACCAGCTTACTAGTGATATTGTTCGCTTTTGCCTTTGCCCTGCATAACTTAATAACTTAACTTGTCATTTTGGTTTAATGAGTACTTCCCATGTCTACCTAAATTCACCATGTGTTCTGGTAATGTGAAAGTTTTACAACAAGAGGCCTAATTTTCTGGATTTTCAAGAATTAAGTAAAGCATTGAGTTCATTCTGCCCATAAAAATTTCCAACTTTAGATGTCAAGAGCTTCCCTTTTTCTTTGCTTAACAGTAATGCCAAGTATTGCGAGCTGTGAAAGCTAATGCTTGCAACAGGGTAGGTTGTTTACATCACACCTCTTGGGATGCAGCCCTTTGCTGAACCCCGCTAACGTGAGATGCTTTGGGCACAGGATTGCCTTTTTTATCGGTAGCTGCTTGATTGAAACATGAAAATACATGAAACACATGGTAAACTCACTTTTCCTTGAATTCCTAGTTAAAATGTTAGTACAACTTTTACCTTTCTTCTCCATTTCCCTTTCTCCTAGACAAACAAAGCAAGAAAGTAGACAACTTCATGAAACTTTATCCTATTATCAACAAGTTGACAGATATATTTCAACTTTTTTCTTCACCAAAATTTTCTTCCAAAAAAGAAAAGGAGGAGAATTTTATTTTTGTTTTCTTTAGTATCTCGTAATCAGCAATAAGGGGTAGTATTCGTTGGGTATGCATATTTCGTAGCTAGCCACACCATATAATGGTTTCAATGGACGGGCGAGGAGACGGGGTTGAAAGAAGAATAACACAACTGCTCTCCATATAACCAGTGAACAATGAATATCAATTTCTAGGATAAATCATGAATAAAGAAATAGTACATGGATATTAACTGATAGATATTCAGCAATTACCCCCTGAATTCCAAATTACCAACAAGTCAATGATCCTAAACTCAATTTCCACAAACATAAAAATGAGAAGAACACTTACTTGATTCTCATTACACAATTGAGAGCAAGTAGAATTCCCTATCTAAGCTTCTCAATAGAATTAGATCAGCTATAGACTAGCTTGAGAATCACAAGGAAACAACTGAACAGCACATTGCAACTGATAAAGAATAATCACCCACAATATCCGGAGCACTAAGCTAAATGAAAGCCCCATTGGATTTTTAGATTTTTGCAACCCTTGGAACATCCACGGGGAACTGGTCAATCTCATCCATCCACGGGCTCTTCTCCTTGGCTGGATTAATTGATCGTAAAGCTTTCCAAACTGCACTGTTACATTTGAACCCTGAACCAAATGCTATTTGCCATGTTCGGTCTCCCCTCTTGATCCTTCCCTTAGCTTCCGAGTAGGCTAATTCGTACCAAAGGGAGCTGCTTGAGGTGTTTCCGAATCGATACAATGTCATCCTTGAAGGCTCCATATGCCAGTCAGTGAGTTGCAGATTTTTCTCTATTTCATCTAATACAGCTCTGCCACCGGCGTGAATGCAGAAATGCTCAAAGGCCAATCTAAAGTCTGGGATATAAGGCTTGATCTTCATCTTCAACAATTTTCTTCCCACGAGCGTTGCAAAGAAAAGCAACTGCTCGGACATGGGAAGCACAAGAGGACCCAATGTAGTGATATTGGTTTTAAGAGCATCACCAGCTACTGCCATTAAATCCTTTGACAGCGATACTCCAACTTTTCCATTGGGATCTTCCATTTGGTAAACACAAGAAAAGCACTTGTCATCGGAACCTTTGTGAGTTCTGACAGTATGCACCAACTGGTACTTAGATCTTCTTCGCTCAGATCCTTTGTTGGAGAGCATTACAGCAGCACCTCCCATCCGGAATAAGCAATTCGGAAGGAGCATGGATTTCTCAGTCCCAAAATACCAGTTCAGGGTGATGTTTTCCATGCTGAGCACCAAAGCATAGGTATTGGGATGGACTTGAAGAAGATCTTTTGCAAGATCGATCGAGATCAAACCAGCACTGCAACCCATTCCACCCAGATTGTAGCTCACAATGTTTCCACGGAGCTTGTAATGGTTCACAATCATTGCAGACAATGAGGGTGTTGGATTAAACAAGCTGCAATTTACTACTAGAATTCCGATATCTTTTGGCTTAATACCAGTTTTAGCAAGGAGCTCATCAATGGCACCAAACATAACCATCTCAGCTTCTTTCCGTGCTTCTGCCATACAAGGATTTGGTGGTACCCTCAGCACAGCTTCAGGGAGATAAGTTGAATCACCAAGGCCAGACCTCTCAAGAATTTTCCTCTGGAACTCAAGAGTTTCATCAGGGAATGAACCAACCAACTTTGACCTCTCCATGAAAATCTTCTTTGTGCATATCCTAGCATCTTCAGGCTTATAGCACGAGAAATTAACAAGGTATACAGGGCGAGGACGAGTTAGGAAATAGAGGGTAGACAGGAAGACCAAAAGGGTAGAGCATATGATGACAGATATGAGATTGAACCTAAGCTGCTCCCAAAGAATATATAGGTCACTTGGCGAAAACGTAGAGATTTGAGCAGCAAGGACAATAACAAGAGGGGATAAAAATAGGTACATTCCATGAGTAATAAGGTAATGATAACCAAGTTTCACATACTTCAGCTTCACAGACTGTTTGAAATCAGGAAAATTTCTGGAATAAGAAGGAGGAGGGTTGTTAACTGGGGCTTCTGGTTTTGATTCACTCATTTTGATGGAATTCAATAACTTTGACCCCACCTCAAAACTAACACTAAAATCAATACGTACAAAATTGAAATCTTTACTATTTCAAGATTGAATTTTTATAAGGTCTAAGGGTTTAACAGCAACAAGGGGTTCCTAAAAACAACCAGATCTATCAGGAAATTGGATTTAAACACCAAAAGTTTGAAACAAGTACCTCACTCAATCCAGAATTCAAGAACCCCTGCAAGCAAAATTAAAAGGAACAGTCAGACTTCATGTACATGAACTACATTACTATCAAACATAAGATCTAGCACAAAAACCCCAATTCTCAAGAACTTAAACAGAACCAAAAAAACAAAGTACCCCATTTGAAAACAAGCATATATGAAAGAATTAACAGAACCCCAGATCAAGAACAAACCTTATGTCAACGCAGAGAAACCCCAGAAAGAGCCCTCCACGGAGAATCCTATGAACTGTGTGAAGGGAGAGAGAATAATTTTTTTTTGTTTTATAATCAAGCAGGTGTTACTAATAAATAAATAAGGAGTGCATGGAGAAGGCCACACAACAATGAGAACTTACAACACTGTTGTATAGTTGTACACTGCCTTGTGGGGGCAGAGGCGAAAGGGATAAAACAGTCAATCTAGAAACGTTGAAACTCCAAAATGGAGGGTTACAGATGGATGTGAAATTTTAAAAAGAGAATTTTGGTTTTGTAAAGATTTTTGGAATGCGACCGATTTGGATTTTGGTGGAGCGATAATAGTCATTTATCTTAGGTAGAAGTTTCAAGTTTCAAGTTTCAATTTATGAAATTTCGTTTGAATTTTAATATAGATATTGAATACTAGATAAAAATTAAATAAAAATTGGATCGTTGCCTTTGAGCCTATCGAATTTGACTTGTTGGCCAACGTGTATTGTTGGCGATAGTGGCTGCCAGAATCTACAACACTAAAAACAACTTTTTGATTTTATTTGTTATATTTTTACTAATTTATTACTTTTATTAATTGACAGAGATAAATTTGTCACATGTCATTGATGAAAATCTTACCTATAGAGTAAGTAATTAAAGCAAGAGAGCAATAGCTAGTAATTAATTACTATGACTTAAAGATATTAATATCTTTATTATCTTCAAATTTTGGTTTCATCTTTGAATATATTTTTTGATAATAATTATTAGATAAAATACACGTAAAATAAAGTCAGAGGGGAGAAATCATTTACATCCCTATATATGTGCTAAAAAAGGTGAGAAACTTATTAGTTTTTTTTTTCTTTTTAAAATCTTGTTAGCTCAATTGGTTGGCTAATTAAACTTTCACTTTCTTAATGAGGATTCAAAATTCACTGGGTGTCCTTGTTATTAAGGTAGGTACCTCACACTTCAATAATTTTATCAAGTTCTTTTTGCGAATCAATAAATTAATTTCACTAGTGAATTATTAAGATAGTGGTACCTCACACTTCAATAATTTTATCAAGTTTTTTTTTTTTTTTTGCAAATCAATAAATTAATTTAACTAGCAAAAATAGAACAAATTTGAAGCCTCCAATAATTTTATCAAGTTCTTTTCTCGAATTAATAAATTAATTTAACTAGTGAAAATGAAACAAAATTAAAGCCTTTAACTAGTGAAAATGAAACAAAGGTAAAGCCGAGTGAGCAACAATAATAATACTGAGAAAGACCGTCTTCTTAACTTTTTAATAGCTAGGAAAAGTATTTTATATTTAAAAGCACAAAAACAATTCTCTTCACTGTCAATGAGGGACAAATAAACTTTATTTTTCTTCATCTTATTTCCCTCCATTTTCTAATTCACATGACATCCAATTTTTTAATGCGTAACCTTGAAAAAATCCAACATTACTAAAATAAGATAACTACAAAAATTCTATGAAATTATCACTTTGTCCTATGTTGTGTATCTGGTAAAGCATCATCAGACAAAAAAAACTATTCCCTCCGTTCAAATTTACTTGTTATTATTTGACTTGACACACTTATTAAAAAAATAATTATTGATATAATATTTTACTATACTACACCTGATAATTAATGTTAAGTATATCTTGAAAATGATATGGAAAATAATATTTAATGTCAAGGATAAAATATAAAAAAGATGTTATTTTTTTATATGTCAAAAGTGACAAGTAAAATAAAAATATATTTTAAAAATAAATGAGAAGTAAAAGTGAACGAAAGGAAGTATTTAACGAAACTGAAACTATCATTAGTTAGAACATTATAAAATGCATCCATTAATTGTCAAGCTTAACCTTGGTAAATGTACCACGTATTCTCAGTTACAATTCCTCCATTTATTCAGAATTACTTTGAGTTAAGTCAAAATTACTTCTTCGGATCTGTACACTTAAAAAAATATTAACTAAAGGCTAATTTGATTAAGTTATTCTTATTTATTACCCTTTTTATTCCATACTTTTCTCTTTTGCATCATATTAATATCTCTTTATATTTATGACCGAGAATAAAAGTGAAAATAAAAAATTACTTATATCGTAATTTTCAAAATTACGTGTCAGACGTTTGTGGTATACGCACAACTAAAGGGTAAAAAAGTGTTCAAAATGTTGAGATTTAGATGGGTTTAATGATCTAGATCACAAAAGAGTAAGTAGAATGGTTTATAATACAAACGCATATAAGTACAAGAGTCTATCAGACCTTTTTATCTTTTTTAAAACAACAACTATTTTGAATAATTTTTTTTAATAAAGACGATAAGTAAAATGAATCGAAGGGAGTACACTATTCAATGGTGAACCAACTAATTAAAAAGTAAAGAATTAATTAAAACAAAGTGAGATAGACGATCATTTTATTTTCATTAAACCTATCCATTTTTCTCAAGAAAATCCATCATTAAAAACAAAAAATATTTATATTTATAAAAATTATATAGTTTACAGATTTTAGAATTGTTTTTTCAAATTTGGCTAGTGATTGACATATGATAGTGATGGCAAAACAATGTTGACTTGGCTAATATAATGTACATAACCTAGTCATACTTCATAATTGCAACAACTTTTAAAGCTCGTGGGGTTTCTTTTAAGAAAAATATTAAATACATACCCATTTATTTCTAGTCGGTATAAATATGCTTCTAGATAACATATGATATTTTATAATTATAAAAAATTATAAACCACCAAACTATTTTCTTTTAAATATCAAATTTACTAAAGTACAAGCTATATATTTATTAAGTATCGTTTATTCTAGCGAGATAACATAGTAAATATATATATATATATATATATATATATATATATATATATATATATATGAATGAATAAGAGTGCAATAACATACTTATTCGGGACGATTATAAATTTATATAAAAATCTTCAGATTTATTTAAAGGAACATAAAAATTGATCTGATTCAATTACTTCAATTGAGTTTTTAAAAATCATTGTAATTTTAATATTAGAAGACTAAAAAAAATTAAAATATACGCTGGCTTTATTTTTATCTTTATAGAGCAAAGAAATTATTCTATATGAGACGTTGAATTTAGTTGGGTTGTTCAAACGAACAATTCAAAGTCAAATATGAGTAGTTAATATTATTTTGGCTGTCAACAATAAGAAGAAAAAGTGTGACCACAATAAAACATCTATAAATCTTAATAATTAAGTTTTGCACGTAATATTTGACGATGAAAATATTTCAATATAGTATTTTTCTTCGTAGAAAAGGATCGCACTAATGGACGGGTACACGGCTTCCCTACACGGTTATATTTGGTCCCCTACGCCCTCGCTCACGAAAAAAAGTGACGTATTTAGGGTTGAATGAACACGATATTTCTGATATTATTATATTAAAAAATTTAGAAAATTTTTTTTTACTAAGGGAAAATGGTCAAAAATGCCTTTAAACTATGCCAAAGATATAAAAATTCCCTTCGTTTGTAGTTTGGTCCAAAAATGCTCTTGCCGTCAATACTTTGGTTCAAAAATACTCTTATTGTTATTTAATGGGTCAAAAATGCTCATTTTCTAAATAAATATATTATTTATTTTCTTTTTAACACATTCTTTTTTCTAATAATATTTTTTTTTAAATTAGGAAATGTTTATCTTACTCTAGTTCAAAAAAAAAATGAAAATATTTCTTATTTTTTATAGTTACATAAATATAAATTAATGATTGATATATTATGATATTTTATATATGACATATATTATATGTCGAAAGGGCACATGGAATTATTGTATTTTAATTGATAAAATGAGATTAAGAAGAAAAAACATATTTCCTACATTTTTATTTGTTAATCTGATTTTAAAAGAAAGAAAATAAGAACGTGGTTCTTTAATAATATTTTAATTAGAAAGTTTATGTGTTTAAAAAGGGAAAAAATAATATATTTATTTACAAAAGGACATTTTGGCCCATTTAGTAACTATAGGGGTATTTTTGGATCAAAGTATTTACTGCAAGGGCATTTTTAAACCAAAATATTGATGGTAAGGACATTTTTGAGCCAAACTAAAAACAGAGGACATTTTTTATCCTTTTCACTTTTATTAAATTTGAATTTTGATTTTATCTTTGATTGTATTTGTTATTTACCTAGCATCAATCATGAATCCTGTCACACCCCAATCATATGGTATATATATATATATATATATATATATATATATATATATTATTGTTCTTTATAGTCCAATAAATCTAAAGATTTTATTCCCTTGATTGCCTAAGCTAAATCGAATAAATACTATGTGAATTATTCTGTGTTGATCGAATTATCTATAAATTTTTTAAAATGTCTTTAGATAAATATTCAGTACGTTCATTAAGTAATCGTATGAACAAAAATAAATGATAACTTAATCCAGCCACTCATTAGTAGGAAAAATTAAATAAAGACACTACTACACGATACTAATTGTACTTATTAGGAAATTTCTGCAGAGCAAAAATACTACTCACAAAAAACAGAAATGTCATCTTCATTGATTTGAAAAGGTGATTGTAATTTATGAATGTAAAAAGAAAGGGATTCACCAATTTTAAATCACCCTTTTAAAAAAAGAAAATAAATTAAAACTCAATACGAAGAAACGTACAAAAATTTGATTTAATTATCTTAAGTAATAAAAATGTACTATACATATAGCAAGAGTCTACCTAGGTCCATTCTTTTTGATATGATAAATGTAAGTTATGATAGTACTCTTGATTAATGAAAACACATTTTATATATATATATATATATATATATATATATATATATATATATATATATATATATATTATTAGTTACGATCAAATATTCAAAAGGGCAATCTAAAAAGATATTCAGATATATATTTAGATAGAAAATGTAATATATGCTACATATTTATGTCATCATATTTTTGGCGTACTAGACACATTAAGACGCAAAGTATGCATGTAATTAATTTCTCACTTATTGAGGTGTTAGGCCCATGAGACTTTTACCTCAAACAAATAAGGAAGTTTCCCAAAAAAATAATAATTTTGACCTATGCAAGAAAATAGTTCTTTCTCTACAAATCTTTTAGTGGGTTGTTATTTGAAAGTACACGACTTGCCAAACAACTCAAATATTATTAAATTGAAGTTTCCTCCATATACGATATGAAGATATTTAGATGTGAATTTTAGACTTTTAGTATTCAAAATTCAAGGCTCCTATTAATTCAGATTCGCCTTAGGTTAGACAGTGAACCTACTAATATGCGCTGAGCTTCTTATCAATTAAGAGGATTATTGAGGAAATATAAAATTTCTTGATTAGAAACGCTTTATTCTTTTAGTGAATTTACGTAATCTAAAACTAAATTATTTATTGAATCGGTATGTTTTAGATATACCAAATGCTTAAAGAAATCATAAAAGAAGAAGAATTTAGCTTTTTAGTCCTGAAAGATTTTCAACACTGAATATTTGGCACCAATTAGGTGAAAAGTTCCAGAACTTTCATACTTTTTTTAACCTTCTTTTTTTGGGCAAAAGACGAGTAGAATAACTACAAATAATTAGAGTACTTAATTAAATGTTTATATAATTATAATTTGATTACTAACTAAAAGAATCAGGTGATGATGTGGAGACAGGAGAGGATTGATGTTAGAAAATAAAGAAAAATAATAAGTTGTGGATGGAAAGTGGCCAGCTTTTGGTCTGAAGTGAGAAAATGAGCTGTTTTCTATTTTCTTGTAACCTTCATTTTATTGTGGCAGACATTAAAAATTGAAACAAGAAAGAAAAGAAAATAAAAAATAAGAGTTTGATTAAATAACTTTGAAATGTGACAATGATTTTGAAACGAATGAAGTATAGTCTTACTACTTTTGTAAGCTTACATTGTTAGAATCATTTGATATGCGGGATAAGATAAATAACGATTTAATAATCATTTTTAATATGATATAGTAATTTAATCTTTTTAATATAAATAATGAGACAAATAATTTAAAATTACGCCTAAACATATCAAAGTATTCTTTCGCAGAATCTCAAATTCAAATCTAACACTTCTAATTAAAGATAAAAGAAACCTATGTCCTTACGCACCTTACGCCACTATTAGTCATTGATAGCCATAGAGTATAATATATAATTTTGTAGCCTCTTTGACCGACTATTTAATTTGATAATGTAATGCATAATAGTGGTGGCCAGAGACAACTTGTGTTTTTTAATAAGGAGAAAAGAAGATTAACAAGAGATTCTTCAGTATTTAATTATTTAAGAAGATTTATCAAACATTAATTTTGATTATCAACATCTTTTAACATGCTAACAAGTAATCAAAAAATGATAAACATTCATTAGAATTTTCATGTCAAAGATTGACATGTACTTACGTTGAATAAGCACTAGTATTATATTACCTATATATTACAGCTAACGTAAACTTTATTGCGATTAAAATACAAAAAATAAATTAGAAGTGTAATTTATCAAGTATTATAAACAAAAATGATAACATAATATTCTGTAGTGTTATAAACGAGAATGTTTTGTTGGCCACTTTCAAGTATTTCTGAAAAAAACCATATTCTGCTATTCGATTTATAAGTAACCAAAAGATCTCAGTTTCTCATATTATTTTTGTATTTGGATCAAGTCATCAAGATTGGCCAAACAAGTTAAAAGGAAATTTGTACAATTGTTGATATTGAAAAATTAGATAATGTGTCTGTATTTTTTCCCTCTTTTTGCTTAAGACATTTGAAACTCACTGGCTCGACTAATTTGAATCATGTTCACCGAGGTACAAGTCTTGGTGAATTGCTATAAACAATGGACAACAAATATGCTAGAGTGTTCCCATCATCAATCTGTTTTTTTCTTAATCCTTCATATTTCCTGTTTGCAATTGATATATAACTCATTTATGAAGCTTGCACAATCCACATATATTCATTAGAAAAGAATTCCTTATGACAAAATCATAAACTAACTAACTTGAATGTTTGCATTGCAATGTACTATTTCTATTACAGGGAAAACATTCAACTGTCGTTCTGTTGCACATCAAAGATAATTTACCAAAAGACGAGGACGAGGACGAGGGAGAGGGAGAGGGGAGGGGGAACTCAGTCACAATCCAATAGGGGCACATTGCCCATAAATAGCAAAAACTAGAACCACAAGGGGCTCAGAACCTCAAAGATACTGTAAAGGCGTGACCAAGACGACTCAATCAAACAGCTCACACTGTCTGTTTCTTTGTTTGAGTGATGACCTTGGTCAGGACAAAACAGTCTGGTGGGGTAATGTTTGTGTAATAGTTTGAGATTTTATCAGTAACCTCAAATCCAAATTTCTTATAGAAATTGATGGCTTCTTCATTAATTGTGTGCACATGCAAATAAATATCGATAACATTCTGCTTGGCACAAAGATCGAGGACATGATTCAACAGCTTTGTACCTGCAGCGGAATAAGAAGGTGGGTGAACTAAATGGGAAGCAGCTCAATACTATTGAGATGTATCGAGAAAGATGACATCGACTTGACACTGTCTTTTTATTCATTTTGTCAAAGAGTTAAATAACTTATCACAAGTTTCTGTTTTGTGTTTTGGAATAGTGTAAATGCCTCGCAATTGATTAAACAGAAAGGGCACCATGAAGGTTGATGCCATAATACTAAAATTTGAGCAGTCAAAGTGGAAAAAAACCATGGAAATTTATATGAAAACAGTAACTTTGAACAAGGAGAGCTGGATAAGAGAGCACTTACCAGTACCTAACCCACGATATGGAGCCAAAACACCCAGAGTCATTATGTAAACACGAACAGCCCCACTTTCCTTCTTCTCAAGGCGACATGCAATTGAACCTACACAGATATCACTGTAATATGCTGCAGGCACAAAAGTTGAACACGGTAAGTTCTTTTAAGCACCTTGTGATTGCAGACATTTTTAATACAAATATCTTTTAAATTTTATTGATAAAAAATGATATGTCTAAATTGTGATTTCATCCAAGCGTTTAATTTGATTTCAGAAATCATTCTACATGTCACGAATTTATCAATCGATTGTGGTTGAAGTACCCTAAATCAATTGACCATATCCGGTAATGCATCCCACACCCATGTCATGTTGACACAGGTGTGGCACCAGAAGTGAACAGTCCGCGCAACTAAACTAAATAGAAGGTTCTAGATTCTTCAAAAGTAACTCCCCACTTTCATTGGAAATATGATTGAACTTCAACACTTCACTCAATAATTGTGTCGGAAAAAAAAAAGGAACCTTAATAGTGATGGAGGAATATTTCTTCAAGCAGAGGCCATTTAAATGGTTTTCCATCTTTTGATACATCATAAACAAGCCAAAGAGGTGCATGGTGAATGTAGGACAATTAAGCAGAATATACATGCTATGGTTTTTTCTAATAGACACAGAGAGACAAAAGAAATGAGTTCCTTTTCCACTTCTGCCTGTGATGAACCAAGCACTTCTCTTATAAATTCAGGTCGGATGTTCAAATTCTTTCTCATTAGACAACAATCAATTTTCGGCAAACCAAATCCTAATACTAGTAAGTTCACAGTAAATTCATGTGTAAACCAAAATCCGGTTAGACCTGCGAGACATATTGAGCCATATAGTTATCCCATATGAGTAGTGTAAGAATTTCCATAAGAGTGTATAAATGTCATGAGCTACACCACCTGTTGCCTTAACTTCTTGGATTAGATGCTCAGATTGTTTTCACACATGAATAGTCGAAGGGCTTCTAATGGGTTGGATTTTCACACACTACTTGTCCGGCATGAATGTAATGGATTCCAAAAGGGTTATGAATGTCATGAACTACTTACATGTTGCCTTTAGCTTACGGGTTAGATACCCAGGCCTTTTAACACATTCAATTCTTAAATGATATATACAGTACAAAAATCATTAAGTATAAAAACAAACAATCCACGGAAATCTAAAATTATTTTTCATTTACTCTGGTATACCTAAGTAACTAAAGGATCCCATATACATGGTGGGATATATCCCAGGATAACTTATCATGGGATAACTTGTTCCCAACCAAACGACCCCTCCCTTAGAGATGTGGAGATACAGCAGAGATGGTATGGAGGTACAACCCTTAGAGATGCATATCCCAGGATATATTTGAAAAATTGCCATCAATGTCAACCTGCTAACTTTCTTTAATCCTTGCTAGATCTCCTATCTACATTTAACTTTCAAGTAAATAAGAAGGTCCTCTGAGACGTGGCATCCCCAACAACTCAAAATTGATGGAAGAAATTCATACCTATGCAAGCAGGCGGTTTCACATTATACATTCCAGTATTTCAAATTAATTTTGATATTGGCTATACTGAGGAAGGTCAATTTAACATCATTTGTAACATATACGGTTGTTTTCATTGTTAGATTTACTGTGTAAACATAAGAAAAAGGGGTTCTGAGCTGCATCATTAGCAGTGGGTTGGGGAGTTGAGATGATAGTGTTTCTAAGAAATATAGATACAAAGTTGAAGTGGTATACGTCTTCAATAAAAATAGAGATTTATTCAGACTGTAACAGTTGGGTGATACCGACAGAAAACAACTAAAGCAGATTTCAACCCAATATAATCAGCACAGAAGGGTAATGAAAAAGAGTAGCAAAAAAAGGAAAGGAAAGACCAGAGTACCAATTACAAACTCTAACAACCAAAAATATTCAGCAACAGAAGAGGCCCTAAAGGACTCTGAGTAAGGTGTTTATTCAAATGTACCAGAGTGTAAAACTACCATATACAGGCATGGAACCCCTTTGAAGTTTGAACTAACTCCCTTCTCCATTTGGGAGTCATGTGACTACTTAAACTTAGCTCATCCAAGAAACAATTTTTCGGAAAAAAAGCCTCAATTTCTGGAGTCATTCTTGTAATGAGCTACTAAACAAACCAAATTAGTGCAGAACTGGATATAGAGGATTCATATAACTAAACCAGCTAATGTGGGATTGAGGCGCTATTGTTGTCGTACCCTCTTCGTGACTCATGAGTTGTAGTAAGACCGTAAGAATTCCAGTTCCCTCTTCTAAGTTTCAAATCTACCTAAAGTTTTTCTTGTCTCATGGCTATAATCCATTTTCTTTTATCAGCATATTCCTGCAATTGCTATTAACAACAGAAAAAACTAAATGTACTTTTTATATAATTCCAAATTCACAATGACCATTAACAAGCTTGACCCCCATAATTCAAATCAGATCATTCTTTTCGTACGAATGGATCACTACACACATACCTTTATTGGCACCTTCTACACAAGAAAACCTATTGTATTCCTACTATTATGCAAACCGAAGAACCCATCTCAAAAAAGGAACAAAAACTCGAAACAGAATACGAACCTAGCCTGGTGAAATCACCAGAGGCAATGGCATCAGTGTAGTACTTATCATTGTAGCGTACTGGGAAAATAGCGGTGTTGATTTTTTTGAGTTGCATCATGTTCTTGTCCCTAACTCCATCCAATGAAATTGCTACTTCACGTCCACCTCCCATTCTTCTGCACCCTGCCGCTGGAATTTTGATCTGTGATAGATAGAATTTGGAGCTTTAAGAGTTAGAAGCACGTAGAAAGAAGAAGAAGAAGATGAAAGGAATTAGGTGAAGAAAGAGCGTAGTCAAATTGAAATTGGCTGCTACCTTTTGACAAATGGAACAATGGAGACATCATTTTTCTATGGGCTACAACCTAACTCTTTTTTTTGGAATAGCCCATCAATATGTGGCACAAAAATTCTAAAGTCTTTTTTTTTAATAATATATATTAATTTGTTATTCTAGTGTTAGGGGAATAACTTGTTATATCTTTTACTATATAACTCGTGAAATATTATGATATAAAAATATAAATTTATGTTTCATGAAAAGTTATTTGTTATTTTATTGTTGAGAGTAATTTTTTTTTGGGTCACTAATTTGTTTTGTAGAGTGACGGTTAAACTAATTTTGTTGGTTGGAGCACATGGAGTGTTGGTTACTCAAGAACGCTCACGTTCAAAAGATGAAAGTTGTGAAATGAGTATGTTGTGATGGATGGGATATATTAGGAGAGATATCATTAGAAATGAGGATATCTATGACAAGATGGAAGGGCTTCAATGGAGGACTAGATGTAGGAAGCTAGGTTGAGATGGTCCGGACATGTGAAGAGGAAATACACGGACATGTTAGTGTGGAGGTGTGAGAGGTTGGTTATGGATGATTTCAGGAGAGGTAGAGATAGACTGAGAACGTATTGGGGAGATGATTAAATAGGACATGACACGATTTCAAGTGCCAAAAACATAACAAAAAATAAGAGGGTGTGGATGACATTGATTAGGATAGAAGGTTAGTACATAGGTAACAGTGTGTTGTCATCGATATTCGATTCATATTAGTATTGTTGTTGTAGTTTCTTGCCCTTTAATTCATGTTACTATTTGTTGTTCCTTGTACGTCAGTTATAGTATTAATTTGTTGTAGTTTATGTTTGTTACTATCTGTTGTTTTCTAATACATCTATTAGTAATTCTTTTTTGAACTATTTTTTCTTAAGCTGATGGTCTAAAGTAGGGATAAATTATGGGTATGCTCTACTCTTTCCACACTCCACTTTATTAGATTACCCTAAATATATTATTATTATTATTATTATTATTATTATTTGTTACTTAAAATATTGATGAGTAAAATCTAAAAAACCAAATATTTTTAAAAAACAAAAATTATACACCCACCCACCCACGCAAAAAAGGGAATTAGAAATATATTGTGCGAATGACCCAACTTCATATATTGTGCGAACAACCCAACTTGATATATTTTACTGCAGAAATTGTTTGTATTGTGTATACCTTGCATTCTTATGTTTTGATGATAGATATGTAATAGTAAATCACACTGTTGTACAGAATATCATAATATTCACTCCTATTATATGAAAGATCCTATTTGTACCACTTAAATTATAGGCTGTGTAATTATTCAAACTCTCTCAACTATAAAACCACAAAAAGAATTCATAACATCCTCACCAACTAGCATGCACCTCAATTATTCTACGGTGCACTTGCTATTATCTACCAGCAGAGATATCGAATAACACTACCACCAAGATTATGCAGATACGAAGACCTCTCATACAAGCATTACACAAATATTTCTATTCACTTCTTAGTCTATTAGCACCTTTAACACGTCTGCCTGTTCAGTCTAGCAAAAGTGAAGGTACTTTACTTAAAAGGCTAGCAGTTTCAAAAGTGCAGAGGACACACACACACGGGGCTCAAAAGAGTCCAAATTAGCAGCCATCTCAACCAACAGAGCAACGAAAATAACTGATTCACACTTCAAAGAGAGATGCATGTTTCAAATTAAGCAATATGTGCTTCAATATAGCAAGAGGTCGTTTAGATTTTACATCGACCGACTTTCCAGTTCAGTGTTCTCTATACGTGTGCTGAAATAGTTGATAGACCAGAAGAAGAGAGATCACAGATCTCCCCAATTGGAGGGTTCTAAAGTTCCTATTTAAGAGCACATCAATACTGAGACTCTTTGCAGAATGTGTAGTTATCAGTCATCAGTGCCAAAGTACCGATCGCCAAACTCTCCCAAACCTGGAATGACACGGTACTCTTCATTTAAGCTATGATCGATCTCTGACGTGACAATTTTTAAAGAAGGGAATCGTTTGCAAACACAATGTATTCCTTCAGGTGCCTACAGGAAAAGAAAGCAGAGGTCGATACATGGTGAAATGCAGTGCAAATATCTGACATACAAAGAGGCAGCAACTCACAGAGATGAGGTTTAGGAAAATAATGTGGGATTCTGGAACTCCTTTCTGTATGAGCAATTCAATTGCCTGGTTAGCAGAATTACCTTCACAGGAAAAAGCATATATGATCAAATTCTATTTATTTTTTTATCTACAAGAGTAAGTCAAGAAAACGACATTTCATCCCCAGACCGGGTAAAAGAACTCAACTGCACTGTTACTGTTACTATATTTTAGTCTCCAGAGTCTGATCCACGTAACTAACATCCTCTTTCCCCTTAATTTATCTTCCCACAATAAATAAAAGCTAGAGAAGAGGGATTTCCAAGTCCCAAAGAAAACACTGGATATAAGAAACTGAGATCGCCTACCGGAGAGAACAATTGTTTCAACAAGTAGGAGATTTGGTTTCCCAAAAGAAAAGATCGTCACGGGTTCCAGAATACATTACCTGTAGCAAGTACCGGGTCCAGAAGCAGGACATGCCGCTCCAATATGTCTTTTGGAAGCTTTTCATATATAAGCTGCTCAGATACAATTCACCACATTATCCATGGTATCCTGTCAATGTGGAAACATAAAAGAAAAAGAACAAAACGGATACCTGTTTCCCATTGTCACCATCACGGTGGATCAGAATTTTCCCAATTTTAATACCCTTACAGCAAGCACGAAGTGCATTTTCCATGCTTTCACCACTGCAAATAAACATAAACATTATGCAAATGAGTTGGTCCTGAGAATAAAGTAGAGATCCCAATGTACAACATCAAACCGCTTGATGGATACATAAATACCAATAAACCATGACTATCCCACCACATTTATTTTCCAAACCCTAATAGAATCAATTACACCTCATGACCCAGTATCCAAAATGTAAGAAGCTGTGATTTTACACCCTTTTTTGTAAAGTTTGTTTCTACATCCCTTATTTAAAATTCTCAGTGGTCAAATCAGTGAGTTCTGATAAAGGACTAGAAAAGTGGTCCAACCCAGAGAATACACTAGTATATGTTCTTTGACAGCTAATCTAGGGAGACAAGATAGAATCAAAAGGAAAAGAAAATTTTGGGAAGCTGTCCCAATGTCATACATTACTTGAACTACGAGGGGATATCCTTTACAAAGTCTTGAACAATTCAAAGAATTTAATTTCCTGTATCTTTACCTATGTGCAACTATCAAAACTCCCAAGTCAATTATCATAATTTCCTTTCTGGAATTTTCACACACACATACATCACTATTCAAAGGGCCATATACTCTCACATTTGTCAACAAGTGAACTTATCTAGTATCTACAGTTTACTTTCAAACCCGTTTCCGTTCTACAACAATAAAATTTCTGCACTAGCCTTGACACCTTGCATGGACAATTATCTCACCCGATTTAGGATCAGGGAAGTAAAAAGAAAATTAAATTATGAACAAATTGTTTATATAGGACTCTGTATATACACATGTTTGGAAAGTATAGCAAGCGAAAGCTAAATTCTCCTTGTCTTTCCTCTGATGAGGAGACAACTTTATGACAGTGATTAAAAAAAATGCCAAGTAAAACAAAAGATAGATACAGTCATATATTTGAACTCCCGTACTTGGATCATATATATAGGGGTACAATTCCCTTGGAAGAAGGCTCATTATATGAGGGTCAGATCTTAAATGATTTAACTTAACTCAACAAAAACAAATGAAAAGCAGAGAAAAACAAAAAGTATCACTTTGCTTGGCACAAGTCTAAAGTGGAGACTAGACAGAGGAAGAATTAATTTTTCTCACTGGTGGACAGAAACCCAACAAATCAGTTATTGGTCATACTTGCGCTTACACATGAAGAGAGCCACTGAATTTTAAAAAAAAAGAAGAGATCTAGCTCAGTGCAATTTCAATTCCTTCCTTATCTTTAACAAGGATATATCCCAAGGTGAAGAAACCTTGTTAATGACTGATCTAATCTCACCTTCGAATAATGGATACTCCACACAACTTTTTGCAAAAATCAACACCAGTGTATACTGACCCTGTAGCCGAATTAAGCAAAAATATGAGTTTGGTTTCATATACAGTAGACATATGCAATAGAAAACTGAGAAGTAGCACAATCACTAATAAACGGCTATAACAAGAAGTTTTTGTCAACCCAACATTCAGAAAGTAAGGAAGAGAAAGGGAAATGATAAGTAGATTATGAACATCAACTGATCAAAGAGCACATTCAACAGACGATTCAAGTAGCACACAGAGAATAATATGAGAGAAGGCCATATAACCGACCCAACTTACTTGGAATTGAGGTGTAGATGTTGTACTAGTTGTTACGAACATCAAAAAAACTAAAAATTTCTAATGAACACAAAGATAATCCCCAACTAGTTTGGGATAAAAGCTTAGTTGATTGATAGGTAGAATTAAGGGCGAGTGGAAAAGCAAAGATGACCCTGAGAGCAGAACTCATTTATATCCTCTAGATGGTTACAAGGTCTGATGAGTAGATGGTTCCTATGAATGGAAAAGTACTCATAAATGGATATATATACACAGTTCTTTGCTCCACATCAAATAGATGATGAAGCTCTATCATCAAGATAGACCATGCAAACCAATCATGAGGAAACATCTAGTCAAGCATTTATTTTGATGGAAATGGATTGAAAACATTTTTAATTCTTCCATAAGAGGCTCCCTTTGTCCCTATTTATGTGGGGCACTTCCCTTTTTAGTTTGTCACAAATATATTTAGGAATAATTTAATTTTAAAATTCTCATTTTACCTTTGGGGTCGTTCGGTATGGAGGATGGAATTAGTATCCCATATATATTATGGGATAACTTATCCCATCATTATAGTATAAATAATCTTGGGACTAACTCATAGCCCTAACCAAATGCAGGATAAAATGCTTCCCAGAACTATTATCTCTTATCCTCATACCAAAAGAACCCCTTAATAAGATGATTTAAACCACACAAATGTTGATGCTTGTTTTAAACCACAAGTTTCAGAAGTCTCCCTATCTTTCTTAAACACCATGCCCAATCAAAGGGTGTCACATAAATTGGGACAGAGGGAGTAACATTTATTTAAGCACCATAGGGCTTCTTGGATGATAAAAATTTTACATCTAATCATGATATAAGGTAGTCAAATGCCTCTAGCAAACCTATATAGCATTTGTGCTCACACTTCATAAACCCCACAACTTATAACCAAATTATTAATTCCTAGTATATTCAAAAGTAAGTAATAGACAGGATCATTCTTGATCCGTTCTAAGAAGTAACAATCAGGATCATTCTTGTCCGCTCAAATGATAGATAAAAATGAAAGAGAGAAAGGGTAAATGACCTTTAGATCATATAGAATGTCTTATGAACATACCTGTTGGAGTGACTATTTGCTTCTCAGTGAAGGGCAAATGGCCAAGACCATGCTCCACAACCTGAAAAAAAGTTCATCCAGATTCCCTTCTAAGTCCTCACTAGAGAAATTAAGCCTAGTAAATCATGTTATATCCAAAGTGCTTAAAAATTGAGACTTACCAGACGAATAAGACGATCAGAATAAAAAACAAAGTCATGCTTTGAAATCTCTTTATCTCGAATTAATGTATGCATACCTCTAATCTGCAATAGAGACAAAGAAAAGGTAATTGTCTATCACTAGTAGATAAACATACAGAAGTCACCCAATTCACCACTAATTAAACCTAATTGTTAGGCAAATTCTTCATCTTTTCATTTGAGATACATGAATAATCTTCTTTAATGAAAATTGTTCTCTTCTTCCTTTCTTTCTTGACTTCTTGTCCAGACACATCCACTTGACTTTGATATAAGCCCAGGGGTAAATTACGCTAACCTTCGGAAACTAATGCACTTGAAGCTGAAAGCCTACGAGGACTTTAATGCATATTTAGGTACCTCTAATGATCTCCATATTCAGCTAAAAAAGGGAAAAGCATTGCTCGTTCACTAGCATAATAACGAGTGATGAGCATACCTGAAAAGTTGACTGAATAACATACACATTCGGATATATCTTGCAAAGATCATGCTGACCAAGCTTTGTGCGAATATGTTGGACAATCAAATCAATAGCAACATGATTATCACCTCCTCTAGGTATGATAACATCAGTATACTTCTTTGAAGGAAGAACAAAATCATCAAAAGCAGGCTTGACAAACTTCGCATACTGCATGATTGAGAGAAAAAATTTAAGATTTTCTGGGTCATTTTTTTTACACTGTACCTTAAAGCCATATAAACAGGATTAAATATACACATGAGTTTAAACTTTTAAGAAGAACACGTCAATCTTGAATAACTACCAAATAGCTGAAAAAAGAGAAAAAAACCTCATGTTAAGGAGATTTGAAATTCTTAGCAAATACCCATGCATAAGATATTACCCAAAAAATAAAGATAGTATTTGAATTTTGAACTCAAAAACAAGGATAACAGTTAGCTTTTTCCCTTCCAAATTTAAATAACTTCTAGCGCACAGGTGAAAAACTATGGCTTAGTTAAGAAAGAAAATAACCTAGATTACTTTAAAGACCAAGTATAACATATTTCAAGAAAGGAAAGCTTGCCTGTTCAAGTACTGAGTTTATGTCTCTACCTCTCTCCACTGTGTCACGTCTTATTCTACGAGCAAGCCTCACGTCAGCATCTAGCATAAAGCAATTATAACCAGTAAAGCGCATTCATGACAAAGAAAAGTCATCTCTCACAATATAAGGACAGAACTTCCAATAAGAGAGAAGCATCAAGATAGTTTCAATGGGGTAAAACTAAAGAATACTCAAAAAGGCTAAAGTGTTAACAACTCTTCAAATGAAAACACTCCCTTCTAGAACAGTAAGAACTTCTAAGCTAAAGAGACTCCAGAAGGAAAAGTTTAACACGATCTTGGTAGTCTACTTTAGTTCATGTTTTTTTTTTTTATGAAGTAGTCTACTTTAGTTCATTATGTGAATTAATTAGCAAAATACCACTAAAGGGCCTTAAAGCAAATTATTACAAGCTCCCCTTAAATTACTGAAACAACTTTGGTAACCTGTAGGTTCAAGGTATATCTTTTACTTATTTATTACTCCCTCCGTTTCAAAAAGAATGTCCTAGTTTGACTTGGAACGGAGTTTAAGAAAAGAAAGAAGACTTTTTAATCTTGTGGTTCTAAATTAAAGTTATGTCAAATGTACCAAAATGCCCTTTAATCTTGTGGCCTTAAACATATCATGTGGAAAGCTGAAGTTAAAGTGTTGCCAAAAAAGGAAAGGGGTCATTCTTTTTGAAACAGACTAAAAAGGAAATAAGGCCATTCTTTATGAAACGGAGGGAGTACTACTTTTTGTGTGTTTATGGTTTGACATGAATTGAATATTGTCCGACTTTAGCTAAAGTTGAAACAGAAACTTGATATAAATATTTGCCTTGGGTTGGATAAATAATGGAGTTTAATTGTACTTCACTGTGTATAAATTGTACTCTACTGTGTATATGTCACGGGAGATGTGCAGAAGTAATGCTTCCCACAACTTGGTTGTCGAATGATTGCTTCTAATTACCAAGTGAAACATTCTGTTCCTCACATATGACTGTAGATCATACATAAATGAATATCATTTTAGTCAGGGTGAAACAGAATGATTATGGAACCATGCTAGATCACAACCTGGAGATTCTGACTTTCAGTCTAACCATGATAAGGTGCTACCAAAAGTCAAACCTATTATCAACGATTATTTAAGCAATCAATGCTTGAAAATGATGAAGTTAACTGTTCAGACAATAACTTAGTCAACTCTTCTTCTTTTCTGAAATCTAGAAATCAGCGACATGTAGAATATTTTTGTGGGGAGTTGCAGAAGTGATTGATAAGTTAAAAAAAATAAGCCTGGAATATTGGATTGCACTGTCCATAAAAGCATAAAACTTAAAATTCTTTTTTGGAACTAGAAGCTAATGAAGCTTATAAGCTTGATGGAACGTGCATGCAAAGTAAAAGAAATTTGATGCAACAGAAACATGGATGACGAATGATAAGCTGGGATGGAGATGCATATGCATGGCATCATGTAACAGAGTGCCAAAATTAATTAAAGAAGTGGAACCTGTATCAACAAAGATCTTCATACTCATCAGATTGCGAACACGCACATCGTGGAAAACAAGAATACCCTCCAAGATGATAACATCAGATGCATTCACCTGGCAGAATTTACATGCTAGAGATTTGTTAAGTTGCTAAAGAAAAGAATAAACAAACACAAAGAAAATTAACTAGCAAGCTGTATGCATTATGATTGCTCTTCTTAAGAGACACAGAAGCGCAATATCTTATACACCCGTGAAAAACAAAATTGATGGGTGAGTCATGTAAAATGGAACAACTGTGCAGCAGTCCAGACACAAGTTGATACAAATTGACTGGGGAAATCTCGTTACTCCTATAAAGGATGTGCCAAAAGGCAATAAGCTTAAGCCCCCAAGGCCTAGCTCAAGTGGCAAAAGGTGGAGGATTTGTGGCTTAGGTCGCAGGTTCAAGCCCCACACCACGCAAAGCGAAGCCCGGTATTTAAGTGGAGAAGGGTAGAGGGGCGGGCCCACTATCCACCAAGTTTAGAAGGCTGTGATTGGTCCAAAGGGCGGGTCAAGGACGGATTTCTCGGTTATCAAAAAAAAAAAAAAAGGCAATAAGCTTAAAGGTCTTACTTGATCCTTTGTAGCAATAAGAACCGAGAGTCAAGTAAAATCAGCAATGCCAAAAACATGTTAGTCGACAAACTCAAACTTGAAACATCTAATGCTGTCCAATGACCTTAAATGAGGAGCATAGTGTGAAATGTTCTCATGAAAAAAGAGAAAAGGAGGGACACAGAAAAATGCTACAGTAACATGGTACAAATACATACCTGGCGAAAGCTATCTGAACATCTTTGATGGGTTTTAAAGTCATAAATTGGAACTTGGACCGACATCCCAGATTTTAACTTTTCAACGCACTCTAAGAGCTGCTCAGTGTCAAAGGCATCTGAAAGTAAATCATGTATTATTTGGGAGTTAGAACTCATGCTCCTGCACATAATAGCACCAGAGGTTGCTTAACTGAAAACTAAATCAAGCCATGAAAAGAACAGGAGCCCTAATTTCCAGATCTTCACCAGTTAAACAATTACATCTATGCATTACCTGGGTGATCAAAATTATATTCATGGACATGTTTCATTTCTTCGAGCGTCAAACCACGGTAGAATGAGTCCTGCATTATCATCAAAATTATGTTATTAAATTAAATGTTTCGAACTTCTCCACATATCTTCCAGGATGAAGATGATCAACATGCATACTAATGTGGTACCCATACCCATTATTTTTATTTTTATTTTGATAAAGTAATTACTGATATTAGAAATCATCAAGAAAATGCAAAGTTACAAAAGCACAGTGTGCAAGAAAGCTGCTCCAAACAGAAAAATATGGAGCTAGCTTGGCAAAAACTTGTGAAACAGTCAATAGGGAACCCTACTACTCTACTGTAAAAGAGATAGGGAACTAACAAAATCCAAAAGGTTATCCACACTGTTTACATTGGCAAAAAAGTGCCAACTAAATAAACTAACTAGACGATGGTACCCATACCCATTATCTTGTAGCCATTGGAAAATGTAGTATCATACTCAAGCATACCAACATTAATGGCATAATGCCATCCAACTTAGGAGGAATGCATTCTTGTTTTCTTCTCTTTTATTTATTTATATTTATTATAACTTGGTAAATCAAGTCACAGATATATTTTGTGTGGCTTTGACCCCAATCATTAAGAAAGCAAGGACAAGAACCTGAGACATACCTGATTAATCAGCACAACACGATGATCATGAAGTTGTTGGATGATCATGTCACACACAGTAGTCTTACCTGACGCTGTTCCTCCAGAAACCCCTGTTCATAAAATAATAGAACAAATATAAGGCCTAAATCATTATAGTAGAATCTCCATGAAGAAATCCAAAAAGTAAAAACAACAGCTAAACCCTAAAGAGTGCAATATATATATATATATATATATATATATATTTGGAGGAAGGGGTTTAATACTTCAATATCTATTCTCCTTTATTCTGGGCCATTATAAGTAGGTAAATTGTACACAGAAATCTTAAACTAATTGCCACATTGCAATCAAATCAGTCAATCAACGGCTTCATATAACCGATCAAAATTTCGAAACGAAGTAGGCGTACAAATAAAGCAAAACAGATACTGAATATTTATATAGGCAACCACAATTTAGTCTAAAATAAATACGTATTTGATTCACTCGAACAAGTAGGAGAAGTAATAGAAAATTGGAGGAATTACCGATGACGAAAGGCTGTTTAGGAGCAGTGGAATCAAGAGGGGTAGGGGTGGAGAAGTGAGTGGGGGTAGGAGTAGGAGAAGCACGGGGAGAAGATGAAGAAGAAGTGAGAAGTCCATCAAATCGGAGACCGGAAAAGTGTGCACCAGAAGCTGCTTCCATCACGTAATCTATCGCCGTTGTTTCATCCGGCACCGGCGACATAATTACTTTTTTATATTTTTCTTGACTGCTTTAAAAGGGAAGGCAAGAAAACAATTAGGTAAATAGTCAATGGTGAGAATATTTAGTATATCAGAAACAAACTTAGCTACCTACTAATATATTTCTTTTTCAGAATATGTTCTTCGAAATCCATTTCATTAACCTAGTGGACTAATTGTACCTTGGTTGATAGGAGTAAAAATGGTAAAATGAAAATAAAAATAGAAAAAAATCTTGAGAATTGGTTATTCAAAAAACAAACAAATTAGCCAATAAAATAGCATTTAGTGTAATGGATCTCATCTAACTAATATAATATGTCCCTCACTTATCATGTGATTTTATTTGATATATTATTTTTGTTTTGAATTAGTAGAGGCTCTGAAAATACCTATCTCTGTGCACACCATCCTGTCTAATGTTATACACACCAAATTCCAAGATCTCACTTGCAAAATTTCATATAGTTGTAATGTAATTTGAGAACAACTCCAGAAAAGGTGCTAAAAATGGTATTTCATTGTTGTCCACACCATAGCAACACAACTTTAACTGCTTCATTGTTCTGGGCAGAGGCGGAGCCAAGAGATTTTTAATAAATTTAAAAAAGAAATGAACTACTTAAACACGTATATAAATATAAGCATTCCTCATGGGGACGGTATTGTGCCATGGCACTGCTTGAATATCAATACCTAAATGATAAAACTAACACAAGCACAAGGGGCCTGAGGAAATCAAAGTGCAGCCAAGTATATCAGTAAAGCTGAAAATTGACACCACTTTATCTATATGCTGCATCAACAGTAAAATCATTGTAAGAAAGCAGGAAAAGATGCCTAATATGACACAACTATACAGAAAGAATGCTTCATTTCACCATATATTCTCTCCGTTCATCTGAGCAAATGGTCTCATTAGCTTCTTTACCCAATACCATCTGTTGATCAGGAAAGAGGTATCATGCAAGCCAACTCTAAGCATCAAGTTGACACCAATTGTATTATAGTAGTACTATCACAAAACAATAACAAAATCCCAACAAATTGACCGACCAACCAACCATGAGAGAGCACATAAAACTTGAACTGGAACTGTTGAAGCAAACAAATTTAAAACTCAGAAAGGAGAAACTTTAACTGTCTGATACCTAGAGTTATAAGGAAAAAGGGACATAAAGGTTTTCCATTAATGCCAAACTGGCGAACTAGTGCAACAAAATTTAAATGAATTCTAAGTTGCTTCTCAATAAACTTATGACCTAACATGTTACATGAACAAGTTGGGTTTTGTAGCCTTGTATGTAGTCTTGAGTTTCCTAGTAGGTGGTCTGACTTTCTTGAACACCAAGGGGAACTTGATTTTGGAGTCATGGAACTGCTTGGTGCTCTCCCTCTTGCACAGTTTAGCTGGAATAGTGGCTGTCTTAATGATCTGGATGCAGTGATGGCGGACCCTGTGACGTGAAGCCATCTCTGTGTACATCTGTTCTACAGCTCCATTCAATGTGGTATCACGGTACTCCTTGTACATGTTGTGGTACCCAGTGCGACTCTGATAACGCAACCAAATGCCGTAGTTCTTGATCTTAGTAGGGTACTTCTCAAAGATCTACAGAGACAAACATAATATTTCAGTCAATCATACAAAAAAGTCATACACCACTTTAAAAGTAAAGTTCAAAAAGTCCCTCAACAGGGTGTTTGGCCAAATTGCCCATCACTCTCCAGTCTCCCCCCAACTTATCAATAAACACACATTTCCAAACTTTCTCCCTAAATGCTTCCATCATTGAACTTGTCACAGAAACTGACCCCTCATCTCCAATATATATATATAATGTATGAGATGAGTAATATCACCATAAAATACTCTTTTTGTCATGCAAAATAGGAATAGTATGTGTGTGTGTGTGTGTATATATATATATAAATATTACTAACAAATAGCAACAATATATACTATGTTCTAGATTTAAGAGCACCAAGCATCATCAGCAAAATTGTACTGAAAGCAACTGAACAAACTCAAAACCAAAGCGTCCCTCTAAAACTAAAAACTTGCAAATGGAAACTAGGCAGAGCAATTCAACAAAAAAGCAACTGTTGTTGTAACTTGTAATAGCAGGAATCACTGGATGTGGCTCCTAATAAAACACTTTGAAACATGAATAAGACAGGAAGGGTGGCTTGGACACTGCTATTATAGAAAACTAGCAAGCAGAACAGAAAGCCAGCAATCCCCTCAAACTGGCTCATATGTAATCAATATGGGAAAAATAGTAACTCAAAATTAGTAACACAAAGCTTTCCAAACATGTTTTTTATACCTGCAATATCATGTTGTACAAGGAGAACTGTTTTCATAAGGTCCTAACCAAAGTGTCCTCTACACTCTAATTGGAAGGTCAACTGTCTACATTTCACCTCTAGGACATCAGATACAGCAATCCCATAAGATAGTTCTTGCTTTACAACTTAAAGACTAAAAAGATGTAAAAAGAAAGAAGACAAGAAGGCAATAGATGCATGGCGCAAAATCAATTTGAGGTACTGAAAAACAACAGCTTGCCAATGTAAGCTTTTCAAAGCATAAACAGACCCCAGCCCAAATAAATTAGGGTAAAACTAATATTAACATGATGGATCCTGATAAATCCAACTAATCCAGTGTTGAGACACAGTTGATTGTTCATTACGCTTCAACATACTAGCTTTGACATGAAAAACCAAATATACAAGTACATACCCGAAATAAATTGAAAGTCATATTAATTCATCCATAGACACATCACAAAAGTGTAAATATATACACCATACCTCATTAATAGCAAGCATCTGCCCGTTGCTCTTCTTAACCTTCTTCAGCTTCCTCAAAAAGTACCTTTTTCCAGTAAATCAACCAACATCCATTCAGTACAATCACTTCTCAATACACATTCAACTATCTAATAATATGCTTCTGGCACCTAATGCATTCAGCTTAAACTCAACATATAATTGAAATTCCTTCAAAAATATACGTAACCATAATAATTTCGCATATGCACTGGCTACTTCGGCGATTATACATTAATACTAAGAATGCGATCATCGCCAAAAATGATTAGTTGAGTAGACAGGTACTCACCAGAACTTGGATTTCGCACGGACCTCATTGGTAGCCCAAAGTTTCATGCGATAGATCTTTGGGTGTTCATCGGTCTCTGATGGAAGAGCTCTACCCACCACCTGGTACTGATGAAACTGGAAACAGAACAGAAACAAAGCTGGTATTAACAACTGAACCGTAAGAAATGGGAGAAGAAAAACAAGTGTAAGACCTTACTTTGAAGGTCACCATTTTCAGTGCCGTCCTCTCTCTCTCCCTCTCAAGCAGCTCTGTGTCCGTCTGTGGCGATGGTGAATGAAGGATTAGGGTTTTTGTTTGGAAATTTAGAGAAAATCATCGTGATCTGGGCTAGAAAATGGGCCAGCCCAAACTTGATGCAATTTGAATAAAATCTGGCCCAATATTACAGTTATAAAAGGAGAAGTCCAGTAAACAGTATCATTATTTATGTTTTTCCTTTTAATTGGACACATTGTACCATTTATGATTTAACATATATTTCTTGTTCTCTTTTTTAAATTTAAAAAATGTACACCAAGGAAATAACCTAGTATAGTGGTTAATGAAGTAGGTGGAAAATTATGAGATTTTAGATTTGAATTTCAACGGATCAGATAATTGTTATTGTGGAAGACGACAAATATTTTGTGAAATTAGTTGAGATGCACACAAATTGATCCAAACACCACGATTTTTTTTAAAAAAAAGAATTGCGAAAAATGTAGTTTTGCTCACTAGAACTTATGTTGTCTTGATCAATTGGGACACACTCGAGGTATGTATACGTGTCCTTGTTTGCCTTGTTATTTACTACTACTAAAAATTATATATTCGATCTAAAGGATAACAAAACTAATAATGAATTTAACAAAGAGGCACCAATTGGTAGATGGATTGACGTCGTAGCTAGTGACCTATAGAGCTCTTATTTACTTAGTCGAGAAAAAGTGGAACCACCGCTTCAATTTTTACGGTTTGTTGAACATATTTTCTCAATAATCATAAAACTTCTAATATGTTGTTGATTGAACGAAAATAAGAGTCAATTTAACATTAAATATAATATCATATTGTGAATTTTCTTAGTAGGGGTGCATAATCAAGAATTGACCTCTCACGTCAATTGATTATTATTATTTTGCAACATCATAATAAAGTATTTCGTATGAGTAGAATAGTTAAGCAATTTAGCATTCATGACCCTAATTTGAGACGAAGAAATATAATTATTCTTTGGAACACTCCTTTCTTTTCTAGTCACAATCTTGTGACACTTAATTTTCTTTATATGAAAAAGCAAAATATGTCCATAATTAGTCACATTTACGTATCCTATATGTATATACTAATATTAGTGATAAAAACATGGATTATTCGAAGTTAACAACAAAACAAGAAAAATAAACTATACAAGAAAGTCCAGCTAGCAATCGATGCCAAGTCAAACAATAAAATTTGGGTATGTATAAATACTTAAAATCTTCACTAAGCTTTCCTCAACAAGAATACTTCCAATTAAGGCAATGGCTAGTTATTCCAATTTGTTAAGTCCTAAAAAATCACTTAATTTGCTCCTCATTTGCACGGTTCTGGCAGTGGCACTTCCAGCGGAGGCGTTACTATCGTGTAGCACGGTGTTTAGCAGCCTCGAGGGATGTGCCACTTACATCGTACTTGGTGGTAGACCTGTGCCACCAGAATGTTGCAGTGGACTTAAATCTCTTATTTCTACCGCCAAAACTATCCCTGATCGCAAGAGCTTTTGCTCATGCATCAAGGGTGTTGCTTATAGTGCAACCCCTGAAGAACTCGCCCGCGCAGCCGGTCTGTCCCGACGATGTCACGCCCGTGTTCCGTTCAAGATTAGCCCAGATGTGGACTGCTCAAAGGTCAAATAATATATATATATATATGTTGCTAGTTCTCTATGTAATAACATGGTTTGTTGAAAATAAAGTTGTTATTAGAGATAAATGTCAAAAACACACCTAAACTATCCCCTTTTTTTGAGTTTCATACCTAAACTATTGAGAGTGTGAGTTTCATATCTAAACTATCATTTTTTAGTTTGAGAAACACATCCCAGTGTGTGTAATGCACTCTCTCTTTTATTTTGAAAAAACCTTGACACATGACATTCCACATGGATAAAATATTTCACCTTGATAAAAATTAAATAATAAACTATTAATATTAATTAAAAATTATATATTAAAGTATTACTATCCATAAAAAAAAATTATTTTAATTTTTTTTTTTACCCACTCCACCACCTCCTCTACGTACCCCCAAAAAAAATTGATATTTTTTTATTTTATAAAAAATAAAAATTCTAACCCTCCGGTCCTTATTATTTTATTTTTTTACATTTTTCTCATTTTGTGTTAGATATGTACATACATATATTTTTAGATTTTTTTTTTACTAGTGTACAAATATAACATAAATAAATTAAAAATTAAAAAAAAGTCTTGCGGTGGCAAGTAAAAAATATTTTCGATATGTACATATTTAACACTAAATGAGAAAAAAATTGGAAGCGGAGGGTTATGTGGGGAGAGTAGAATTATTTTTTTTTAAAAAATAAAATAATATCTAAATTAGTATTTTAAAAGGGGAGAGGGAGAGGAAATGAAGTAAAAAAAAAGTACTTTTATAAAAGAAATTTAAACAAAAAAAAAATGGTAAGGGGTGGGGGGAGGGGGTGAGAAAAATATTTTACATTTTATTTTATAAAAGAAATATTATTTTTTTGGATAATAATTTTTAAATTTTAAATTTTAACTAATACTAATAATTTATTTAATTTTGTCAAAGTTAAATATTTTGTCCATATGGAGTGTGATGTGATAATTTTTTAAAATAAAAGAGAGAGTGTATTACACACACCATGATGAGAGTGATATAACAAATATAGGTGTGTTTCTCAAACTAAAAAATGATAGTTTAGGTATGAAACTCACACTCTCAATAGTTTAGGTATGAAACTCAAAAAAATGGCATAGTTTAAGTGTGGTTTTGACACTTATCTCTTGTTATTAAGATGTTATAGTTTCAACGGTATGAAGAGGTATATGCCTAATAAGTCTAGTACTGTTTGTACTTTTATCGTGATTAAAATAAAATCTTTTGGTCACATTAAAAGAACCAAACTTTTATTATCCATTATAAATAGCGTTAAACTAAAATTAAAAGCTAAGCCAAGATGTGCACGATTTATTCTATTACTCCTTCTGTTCCAAAATAGTTGTCACGTTTCACTTCATGAGAGTCAATTTGACTAATATTCAAAGCTAAATTAAGATCGTCTACATCATACCACTTGAGGAGCGGAAGCTATAAGATCAAGCACTAGCTATCATAATACTTAAAAATACTGGATCATATATATTCAGACCTCATTACATAAACCGTCTTGCATTAAAAGAAAATTGTACATGGTGGTGATATTTCCTATGACCAATTACTATGTAATGAACTAATATGATCAACAAAAGCAAACGCAAGCCTCCTAAATATAAGTGAAAACATCTAGGTGATCCTAAATCAAATGAAATATAATCAAATTTAGATAGTGAAATGTAGATCTTAGTCTAGGCAATCAATATTCTTTAATGTATTAATATAGTATCTCCTAACGCAATCAAATATATATTAGTAATTAAATAGCATAGCTAGCTAGCTAGAACAAGAAAAACTACTACTTAAAAGAGATAACAAAGAATCACCTAGAGAATAAAAAACTACCCGAAGTAAACTAGAGTCAATTGTCCTACACCATATTGTTTATTAATACACCGTCAATTGTATATCAAATATTTTAATTTGAAGAAATTTACATAAATGAAAATAAAATATGAAAATTTCCCTAATTTTATATTCTCATTGTAATCATCATTTTGTATACTATAAACTCCTAAGTGAGGCTAATCCGAAGAATAATTAAACAGCCTTCAGCAGTTTATAAATATATAATAGTACTCCACATACATAGTTACTTCACATTACTCAAACTACAAATGCTATAATGGCCACTAGCCCTAGATTAATGCTTCTTTCATTCATCTTGATAATTTACGTGGTTGGCACCAACACTGGCTAAGGCGGTGATCACGTGTGACACCGTCTACGATGGCGTTAAACCATGTCTTAACTATGTGTTGTTTGGTGGAAGTGTTCCGATAGATTGTTGTAACGGACTTGAATCTCTTATCGCTTCTGCTACTACTACTACTGCAGACCGTCAGAGCGCGTGCTCGTGTGTAAAGAGTCTTGCATCGCATGCCACGGACGAAGAACTTAGTCGCGCTGCTAGTATCCCCGGACAATGTGGAGCAAGTGTTCCTTTCGAGATTGGCCCAAATGTTGATTGCTCAAAGGTGAAGTGAAGAAAAAGAAAAGATAGAAAATGCAAAAAGAGCTACAAAAATAATATTTTTCTTGTTTGGGTTTAATGTATATATAAATTAAGGTATACTATTTGAGAAGATGGCCTCAAATTAGTATGTTCCGTAATTTAATTCCAATATGGTTTTATATTTCGATAAGAACTTTTATATGTTTAAACTCCATCTAATTAAATATAAAATGGGGAAAATTACACGTAAACATATATGGAGAAAAGAGATAAACAATCGGACTTGAAGGGAATAATTAGGAGAAAAGAGGAGAAATAATAGGATTATTTTTAATTGATATAATAATATATTTATTATCTAAATCATGGTTAGGGATATATTCTAATTAATTGAATCTTAGCCATTAAATCTAACTTATGCCATATGTCATTAATCAAGGCTAGAACTTGAGGAAAATGGAGACAATGAAAATGGAGAGGAGTCGGATCCAACATATACTAGTTAATTAGTTAACATAGTTATAGTTTGCCTTAATTACAATTCGCGACCTATTTTTAGCTATAATTATGCGGTTTAGCCTTTTAGTTTCGTATAATACGCACGTTTGTATAATTCAAAATTTGTATAATATAATTTGTACAACTTTTGTATAATTCGAAATTTGTATAACTGTTTACACTTCTGATGTTTGTAATTGTATAAATTCGTTATTTCGAGTTTATACAAAAATAACTGAATTATTCAAATGTATTCGTAAATTATACAAATCTTATGCGAATTATACAAACGAGATAACTTAAACTCTCGCTACAACTCATAAATATGCAAATTATAGCTATGGAGCATAATTAAATTTATTATAGTGGCTATTTGCGAAAGTTTCCCAATTATAAGTTCTAATATACAACCTAGCTACCAATTATTTAATGAACTATTCAAAATGGAATAAGTTAGCTATAAGACAGTTCGAAATTCAGACTTTAAACTATTCAAAATGGAATAAATTAGCTATTTACGTGAGTAATAAGACGTAAGTCCATATTTAAACGTACTCAAAAGACAATAATTAATACGTGTGCGAAACGTTCTCCATCATATATTAACAAAATAAATTTTTGTTAATGAAACTATTGATTGAGTTCTTGATTACTTGTGTATTAATATATGAGCTGATAGTAACTAATACAATATTTAAAGTTAAATAGTTGATAAACGAGGCGAATGCCAACACTTTAAGCATCAAATACTATTTCCAGTTATTGAAGCAACGTCCATTTCTTCTTCATACTCTTATCCGTTTAGTTTCTTGTACAATGAAATTATTCGAGATACGATAATGATATAGTTAATGACACGTGAAATTTATAAGTTGGTCAAATTGATTTAAGCATTCTTTTTAGTCTATCTACACATTTGATAAATACTTAATAGTCATAAGTTGATCATTTTTAACTTATAGTGTTTTTTTTAGCCTATAAACACTTTTAATTTAAACAAAAATTTATTCTATTATTTTAAATATTTTTCCTAATTCTCCAAATACCTTTTTCAAAACAAAACCTCTAACTTCTTCCCCATTCCAAACCCATTGTTAATCATTTTCTACACAAAAATATATCCAAATTTATGATTTTTTATATAAAAACGGAAAAGGCTCAAAACTATCCTTATACTATCTGAAATAGTTTAAGTAGGCGTTTGGCCATGAGATACCATATCACGATATGGAATCAGCGTTTGGACATGCGATTTTACGCTGATTCCATTTCATGAGATGTGATTCTATATTCTCCAAAAAACATGATATGGGAATTCCATATCATGATTTGAGATATTTTTAATGCAAAAATTGATCTACAAGTTTATATTTTGTTAAAACAACCCCACATTTATATCTACTAACCATTTATTTCATATGTAAATAAAATTTATAATCACATCATTACTTTTTAAAATTTATTATTCTCGCTGACATAAAATTTATTATTCTCACCAACATATAGTCACTTTAACTCACACCAACCGATTGCTGAGTAATAAATTTGTTCTCTTCATTTACTCCAACACCTAATTTATTGCTTCTACCATTTTGTATTTAATACAACTCAAAGTAACAATGTTGGTTCGTCTTCTCGATCACATGATTGAGAAATGCAAGTTCAACGTGAGAAAATTGTTCGTACTATGTAGGAGGATTATATCAAAGACTAGTACACTGCAATTTATGTTCAATTTTTTTATTGAATTAAAGTTTGATAAATTAAAGTTAGATGAAACAGTTACTTAAGTGGAGAATAAATAGTTTTGTAATAATTTATTATGCGATTTTATAATTTTTTGTTTATTTGGTAAGATTGAATAAACAATTGAGGTTATTTTAATAGTTTTACAACTTATGGGATTCTTATGTTTATGAGAAAATATACAACACAAAAATTTCATATCGCATGTCCAAACAAAACTTCAATTTCATCTCATAATTCTATATTATGATATCATATCATGATACCTTATCACATGGTCAAACGTGCCCTAAATATACCCTTAAATTATATTTCGGCTCAAAAATACCCCTCTCGTTAAATTATTAGGCCACACCTACCCTTCTAGTTAACAGAAGTATCCATGTGTGTGTTAAATGCCACATGAACGCCACATTGCACGCCAAACAGACCCCGCCTCCACATAGACTAATTAAATACCTAATTAATAGTTTTCCCCTCATTTCATCCTTTAGAAATGATTTCTCCCATTTCCCTTCATTTCGCGCTTAGGATTTCATCCCTAATTAAATCTCTAGTTTCTCGCTTTTTCCCCTCATTTCATCACTTTCTCCATAAAAATACCTAAGAACTTCATTCACATAGATTTCGAAACAATGTCAGAACCCTCTATCAATTCACTTAAAACATCGTATGCAAGAAGATGTCATTGTGGTCTCAATGCACTAAATTTGATGGCTTTGACTGATTTGAATGCAAGAACACTACATCAAAAATAATCTTTAGCGGCAATTAATTAATGGCAATAGTTCAATTGCCGCTAAATATGTATTTTTAGCGGCAATTAGCGCTCTTTGTATATGTCCTTAAAGCCTTTAGCGACATTGGATCTAATGACACTTAATTAATGTCGGTAAAGACTTTAGCACTCTTTATTAATGTGTCTATTTATTGCCGCTAAAAGTTATTTTTGTTATAGTGGAAGAAGGTTCTACAAATGTCCAAGACCCAAAGTAGGCTGTAAATTAATTTGAGGTTTGGATGTTTATATACAAACTGTTAAATTAACATAAAGTATTTCTGTAAATTAATGTGTAAATTTGATGGTTGAATTTGTACGCTACATGTAGGTCACTTTATGTGGATATTGGGAATGGAAAGATAAACAACAACTCCAACCAAGAGCAGCAACTGTTATAATAGACCTAAAGGGTAAATTGGATATCTTGAAGGTTGAAAAAATAATTGAAACGAATTGTCGATGGAATGGAAAAGACTGAAAGGGACAATCTGGATAAAAATTTGAAGAAATGAAATTTATTTCAGCCTAAGAGGCAGGAAAAGTTATGTTTTTGGAGAAGAAAATCAAAAAGTTAAAAAACTATCATTTTCATTTCATGTGCTTTGTTCAGTGTGTTTTTTGTAAGGATCATGAAGTGAGTATATGTTTTTTATGAAGTGAATGTTTAGGACTCAATGTATGAATTGAATGTTTGTTCGTGTTGTATTACCTGTGGAGTTTGTATTTTGTAATGAAGTTGTAGTACTTATGGAGTTTGTATTTTGCAATGAGGGGAGTAGTTGTACAGGGGAAAAGAATGGAATTTCACCAGCTTGTTGTTTGTTGAAAACCAGTAGAGTTGGTCAATAGAGAACTGAAACGATAATGCATTACCAACATTAGCTAAAAAACTGGAAATAAACTTCACATAAACTGGATAAAAATCAAACATTAATGCTAACCAAACTAAGTAGAGAACTAGAAATAAACTTCACAAAATCGAAACATTAATGCTTCACTAAACTTCATAACTTAATACCAACTTCAAGGCAAAAACAAACATAAGCATTCATTGTTTTGTATCTATCGAATTTAACCCAAAATAAACATAAGCATTCATTATTTTGCATCTACCAACGTCAACCCAAAATAAATATAAGCATTCATTGTTTTGCATCTACCAACTTCAACCCAAAATAAATAAATGCATTCATTGTTTTGCATCTACCAACTTCAAGCAAAAATAAATAAAAGCACACAACTTTTTGCACTATCCAGAACACTTCAAATCTGAGATTTCTCATCAACTTCTGTTGTCTTCAACTGCCCAACTTCTTGTGTCTCTCTCTTTCCAGCTGATTGTCAGTGACAACTTCTTTTCCTTTCCAAGTGAGCTTAGTACGTGAGTAAGGCAAATATGTAGGATCACTAATTCCAGCATGATCACCTCTAAATGATATAACTTTATTTTTAGTTGCTCTTTGTTGATTCATCCTCATCTTCAGTTTTGTGCGATTTTCATATATGAATGGAGGCCTTATATATGGATCACTTTCAGGTTCTATAGTAGGACCAAATGGTTCATACTGTTGTTGTGACAATTCAGGTGTGGGCATGATATGGTATTCTTCATTTTGTGTTGGTCTATGGGCTGACCTATTAACATCATAAACTATGAAGCTTCTTGTTCTTCTTCAATTCTTCCTCAGTTCTGTCCTTTTTTTTCTTCAATGTTGCCTCTTGTTCTTCTTCAACAAATTGAAAATACAATGTTTATGTGCTAAAATTTAGGGGTACAGTCAACTATATAATACTAATAACAGAGAGATATGTAAATGAGTAATGTTCTTATATTGCATGTCCTTGCATTGTGAGTTGATTCACCACACTTACTACATGTCATTTTAATTCTTTTTCTTGAGTGAGCCCACTCTCATGTTCTTTTAATTGTTGTATCTTTTTTCCTACTTCTTTTGAGCTTTAGTTTACCCATTGTTTTCACAAGATCAGGTGGGACCATCGCATGTTCTGGCAATACATTCCAGAATTGTTCACCTCTTACAAGCATCAACTTTGCCTTATATGTCATCAAGTAAGCTTCCTTACTGTACAATCAATTAATTTCATTCTTTGGTTCTATCTTCTGGTACAACATAGCTTTGATGGCATGAGGAAATGAAATGCCATGACCTACATGTGCATTTTTTCTCCACCAAGTTCTCTGTGTGCCTATTTTCACCCTCAGACTACTTCATATCCAAGATCACCATTGAAATCAACATTACATAACTGGAATATCTTTATATATGCTTTGAACAATTTCATGTACTTAGGATTGTGATTAGTAGTCCATTTGCTTGCATTCTCTTTCTTCTCTATTAACCTGTTCATTATATTGATTCTTATATCTTTAAGCATTTTCAAGATTGGCTTACCTCTTGCTTTCAGAATCCAAGAGTTGAAGGACTCTGTGAAATTGTTATCCATCATTTGATTTTTGCATATAGTATCCAAATATGCCCTGCACCATGTCTGTGGTGGATACCTAAGCAAATCCTTGGCAGCACTTTTTGACAATGCACCAAGTGTAATCAACTGATCCTTGAAATCTTCCTCATAAGTACTCCAAGCAGCCCACCAAAACAGTTTCTTCATTTCTGACCTATATCTCTTCATCCAGTTGGTCTCAATTTTCCTAACACAGTACCTATAATCAATAAACATGGATAGCTAGTTATATATTCAAAAGACAAAATAATTAAAACAACTTAAAGTACCTGTGTTGAGACAAATGAAGGACATTTTTTATTGTTTCTATCAGTCCCTGCACATGTCAAATAAGTAAATATACAGTTACAAATTGTTATAAAAAAGACAAAATTATTCAAAGATTATTTATTTACCTTCTGTATATTATACATAAAGATGACAGTTTCACCATCTTTCAAATTCAATGAATTGTTCAGAAGTTGTAGAAACAATATCCATATCCTAGTTGTCTCATTATCAACTATAGCCCATGCTAATGGATAAAAGCAATTCTGAGAATCTTGTTCCATAGCCACCAAAAGTTGTCCCTTGCGTTGACCCTTCAAAAAGGTCCCATCTAGTCCAATAAAGGGTCTCAATCCTTCTTTCCGTCCCAACTTCAAAGCATTGAGGCAGATGTACATTCTAAGAACTTTCTTTTACCTTGTTTCAATCCATCCTTTGATAAATTAATCACAATATCACTATCAAAATTGCGTAGCCTAAGCTCATTTGCATAAGCCTCAATTCTGTTGAAATCATCTAAGAAACTTCCCTGCAATTTTTGAAGAGCCACCCTCTTGGATCCTTTCAACTTAGAGGTACTAGCATTCAAATTGCACTGATCATTTAAGTCTTTTCTCATATCCTTAAGCTTGTACTGAGGATTATTCTGCAGTTTACTTTTTAAATATTGTGCTAAAGTACTTATGCAGGCTCTAGGATTTATAAATGCATCCTCACAATTGTGATTTGTTTTCAGTGTTTTAACCATAAAACATGGACCTTATGTGAATAAAAAGGACAAATGGACAACCAATCATGCATTTATACCTTAGTCTAGTTCTGTCATTTTTTTCCACTATTATAGGCTTGGAATTTACAAGAGAATACAAATTCACAATTTTTCTTGTCTCATTCAAGTCCTTGAAAGTCATGAAGGAATGAAGTTCTTTGTAGTGACTGAGATCAGATACATTTACTTCTTTAGATTTCTGCATCTTAATAAGCTCTAACTCATCAATGTTATATTCATCATCACTAGACTGGTCATTATCACTACAATCACTTTCTGTTTCAGCATTAGTTTCATATTCACACTCTACCAAGTATGTTTCACTATGGTGAATAATATTTGGTGCAAAAATAGTTTATTTAAAATCATCCACATCAAAGAAATGAACCACCTTAAATTGTTCATTTAATAGGCATTGGAGTGTCCTACTTCCTTCAGATCCTTCAACCAAGTAAAATTTTTCCAGAAGGCCCTTTCACTAGTATTTGCTTTTTACAAGCACAAATTCTAAGTTTTTTGTGTACTCTTTCACTATTTTATCATAATCTAAGAGATCTATATCAGTGTCTCTCCTAGTAGTAATATACTTTTTGTCATATACTAGTAGTGGTTTTGTAATCCATTTACCCCCATAATGCAACATAAGGTCAACCAAAGGATCTTTCATATTGAATTGAGAAAAAAAAAACAGACATAATGAGCTTTAGATATAGTGACTTTATGAGCTGAAATGAATAAGATACACTTTAGGAGCTATATAAATGAATAAGAAACACAAACACACAGAAGATAAATAAATAAGTCATTACACTTTAGAAATTTGTACTAAAAGAAAGAAAAAACAAATCGTGGCCACAAGTTTACTACAACATAAAGAATAGAGTGAAAAAAAACTCAACAAACATAAATGAATAAGTTATACAAACACACATGACCTAAATAAATAAGTCATTACTCCTTACTACTATAAAAACACGGAGGAGCTACATGTTTAATACAACATAAATAAATAAGAAACACAAACACACATGAGCTAAATAAATAAGTCATTACTTCTTACTGCTATAAAACACAGAAGCTACATGGTTATTACAACATAAATGAATAAGAAACACAAACACATAGGGGCACTGGGACCCCACACATCAAGTCCTTACAGGGGCCATATGTTTTACAACATAAACAATAGTGGGAAAATATATGACCAAACAGACCTTAAACTTTAGGAATCTATATTGAAAGAAAGAAAAAAGATAACATGCGGGGGGGACATGTTTAATACAACATAAACAATAGATATAAGACTCTTAACAAAAAGGCAATAATAACTAATGAAAAAGGGCATTTGGGACCAAATCCTTACTGTTATGCATAAATGAACTAAAAGAAAGAGAAAGCATACATGGGACACATGTTTTACAACATAAACAATAGTAGGAAAAAAATATAAAAAAACATGCCTTAAACATTAGGAATCTAAACTAAAAGAAAGAAAAAATATACAGGGGCCAACTGCTTAATATAACATAAACAATAGATATAAAAATTCTGAACAAAAAGGTCATAATAAATAATGAAAAAGGGCATTTAGGACCAAGTCCTTACTGTTATGCAGAAATGAACTAAAAGAAAGAAAAAGCATACATGGGTCATATGTTTTACAACATAAACAATAGTGGGAAAAAATATGAACAAACATGCCTTAAACTTTAGGAATCTAAACTAAAAGAAAGAAGAAAACATACAGGGGTACATGTTTAATACAATATAAACAATAGAGGGAAAAACTCTAATAAAAAAGGTCATAATAAACAATGAAAAAGGGCATTTGGAACTCTACACATCAAATTCAGACTAGGACAAAACAATATATATTCACATACAGGTCCATTAAATACTAGTATTTTAACTCAAATTATTCCCTTAATCTAGCCTTAACAGAATAGGACCACAACATACGAGACAACATTCTCAAAAGATTACAAAAATGTAATTATTGAACAACAATTCAATAAGATACGAAATCACATACCCTTTTTAAATATATCCTTACTCTATATTCTGGAAAAAGGGTCAAAACTTTTCGAAATAGCTTAAACTATTCGGAATAAACAAAAGATTATTTGCTTAACTCAAATGAACAAATAATTTTTCCCTAAATCTAACATACCAGAATATTATAAACAAAGTCGCAAACCCTAACTATCCACAACTTTGAAATCGTACAAAATAAAATAAGAAAAAAGATTTACTAACCTACAGCCGTGAAGATCCACTTTGAAACCTAGCCGCGAAGAAAATTGTGAAACCCTAGCCGCGAAATAAGTGGAAAGTTGTGAAACCCTAGTCATAAAATGGGGGGAAAGGGGTGAAATCGTTTCTAAGGGAAAGGATGAAATGAGGGAAAAACTAGTAATTAGGGATTTAATTAGTCTCTGTGGAGGTAAGGTCTGTTTGGCATGCAATGTGGCGTTCATGTGGCATTTAACACACACATGGATACTTCTGTTAACTAGAAGGGTAGGTGTGGCCCAATAATTTAATATGAAAGGTATTTTTGAGCTGAAATATAATTTAAGGGTATATTTAAGCTATTTTGGATAGTTTAAGAGTAGTTTTGAGACTTTTTCGATATAAAAATAATAATGATATTTTAGTTATTTTATTAAAAAGAACAAATTATCAATTCTTTATCCACCAAGCACATCAACGATTTAGTATCACTTACAGTAATTTCATTCAAATATGTAATTGTTCATTTATAAAATTAATTTCTAACACTTAACACCTATCAATTATTTACAATCAGCTAACCCAATCAAACACATAATCATTTATGCAAGTGAGTCTAAAATAACCAATCTACTCTTACTACACAAAACAAGACGTTATTTGAAGAGATGCATCTTGTTCTTTATATATAACTGAAAATCACGTAAAATAAGAATAAAATCATGATAGTACTTTATAAAATTCTTAATAATCTTTATGCATACTTTTCAAAATATTTTTTTTTAACATCTATATACTAATTAATACAACTAATTCGCTACTTTGATGTAGTAATTCCTTTCTTTTTAATTCATTTTTCATTTCGTGTTCGATATTCATATTAGAATTTAATTAAGGAGAAGGGCGTAAAATGTCCCTCAACTATTTGAATTGGTACAAAACTATCCTCCATCCACTTTTCAGCTCTCAAATACCTCTGTCGTTAACCTTTTTGGCTCAAAAATACCCTCAATATAAATCTTGGTTCATATTTGCCCTTATTTTTAACAGTTTTCCTAAAATAAAGTTATTAAATATTTGTTTATTATGTTGCCAAATCTGATAGTTCCAAATTTAAACCCTTCACAAATAAATAATAAAAGTTACATATGATTCATATTTTGACTCGATACGCTTGATAATAATATTTTTTAAAAATATTAATTTTATAATATTTTCCTATTACAATTTTAAATCAAGCCCCAATTTACTATAACCCAATTCATAATTGGGGATCTAAATTAAAATTCATACTTGTCCCATCTGATCGATCTAAAAAAGGCTATTATGTTTTATAAATATAAAATTGCGTATCAATTATCCAATTATCTTATTCATTTTCTGTTTTTATTCCCTTTTTAAATCTCTTATTATTAATCAGGATATCAGGAAGTAAAATTTGAAATGAACTTACATGTTCATATTCTTTTAATTTAATTTTTATTATTTTTATTTTGGGTGGGAATAGGAAAAAAAATGCAATTTCTGTTCTTCTATTTTGAATTTTACATACAAAAGAAAAAGTGTAGTATATATGCATAGTTGTTTAGTTAAATCATTTTCAATTGAACTAATTATTTGTAAATGAATGTAGTCGTTGTTTTTCTCCCTTGTTTAATTTGTCAGTTAGTTGAAAAAAAATTAATTTAAAATGATGGACAAGATTCGAGAAAAAATAAGTGGAAGAGGGAGGAGGTGGGGGGGGGGGGGGAGGGGAGGGAGGTGAGCATAGATAGTAGATGATTTGTCTTTTTTTTTAATCTATTATGAAACCCAAAACTAGGGCAATCACATGAGCCCATATAGTAATTTCAAATTATTTTAATGGAGAAGAGTCTAAAATGCCCTTAAACTATGCGGTTTGGTATAAATTTACCTTTCATCCACCTTATGAGTGTGTGCAGTGGCGTATGCAGGACTTTTGCAAGCAGTGTCATATATATATATAGAGAGAGAGAGAGAGAGAGATTTTCATTTTGAAAATAATCTCATTAAATATACTAGTGTTACGGTTAGAAAAGAGAATTTGATAATGACTCTCAGTGTTTGAGAGTATCTTCCATTCACGTATATATAGCATTTACATCAGGTTTGAAATACATGAGATATAGTTTACATGAGATTGAAACTCCTAAATATAAGCTAGCTATCATCCAAAGGATAATTCAAAACTATAGTGATAAGATTACAACTGTTTATCCTTAATATCCCATGTCAAGCTCAACAGTAGTGTACGGACATTGAGCTTGTCGCGAAAATGAGTCAAAAGAGACGAGCCAAGTGCCTTTGTGAAGATATCTGCATATTGATCTTGAGTGGAAACATAGCGAACAGTTAATAAACCTTGCTCAACTTTCTCACGAACAAAATGATAATAAATCTCGATATGTTTTGATCGATTGTGAAAAACAGGATTGGTACACATGTAAAGTGCATTTAGATTATCACATAGAAGCACATGTGGCTTGCTGCAATTGACACCAAGTTCAAATAGCAGATCTTTGAGTCATGCCACTTCGGCTGTCGCAAAGGCAACTGCTCTATTGTCACGACCCGATTCATCGAGTCATGATGACACATACTATAACCCATCATAGGTAAGCCAACCCGTAACCCAGAACAACAAGTAATGGGTCTGAGGGCAAAAACTAAACAAGAGCATGCAAAATTTAAGATATTAATATAAACAGGCGGAAGCAAACCAAAACATATATACAAATAAAGATCCCTCCCAGAACCTGGAAGTCACTAGTACAGAGCTACTAACAAAACGAGTACAAGTCCCAAAAGTGGACCACAGAGGCTGGACTGTCTTGAAAGGTAAAAGACAAGTTTATATATACAGATGGAGACTGAAATAGTACAAAAAGTCGTGTGCTCACCCCCATCTCCGGATCAAACTACTCCAAACTGGATCAACCCTGGCCACTGGTGCTCGGACCTGCATCACGAAATAGATGTAGAGCATAGCATGAGTACCAAAACAGTAGGTACCCAGTAGGCATCATTGGCCAACTGAACTTGAAAAGTAAAGGCAATATGAAAAGAAGGAATAACACAAACAAAGGTCAAGAGCGAAAATCTAAGTAAATAATGTAATGAACACGAATGTAGAAAGAACTAACTAAAGTAATCCATAAGCTAACTACACCTAACTGGACCCCCATAAGCCCAGAAGGTACACTCGTACGCAAGTTTAATTAAACATCTGAACGGACCCCCATAAGCCCGACGAGTACACAAAATAACTATAACTAAAGAGAAGTGCATATGAGAACTCAAGAACGGAGAACATCGAACCAGAATCTCAACCCCAATTAGTAGAATCTGATAGTACAGAGGCCGGACCTCGAACCATATACTCACCAGAAGTACCCAAGTAACCAATCACAAGTATCAAGAAACTGAGGCCGAACCTCTAACCGGATGCTCTGGGTGATAGAGTTTAGACCTTAAACCGAATGATCTATATAAGTATTTGAGCGATAGAGGCCGGACCTTAAATCAGATGCTCTATATAAGTATTTGAGCGATAGAGGCTGGACCTTAAACCAGATGCTGCGATAGAGGCTGAACCTTCAACCGGATGCTCTATATCAGTATCTGGTTGATAGAGGTCGGACCTTAAATCGGATGCTCTATGAAAATATCAATGAGGTCGAGGCCGGAGCTTGAATCCGAATGCCCGACAAAGGTGCTAATGTAGCTGCTGAAAGAGTCTCAATCGATCCATGCTCATAAATGTCTGTGGAACGCCGTCCACACTTAGCCAATCAATGTAAGTCCTTGGAACCGAATTGAAAATCAAATTCAAATCGCAAAGTCGAACTAGTGTCGCTGACATAACTCGTGAAGCCGTAACATCGGGGAAATAAGGACAACTATCATTTGAGCAAGCGTATCGCCTAACTACAACACAAACTATCCGACTCAAGTCTGCTACACCAGTCTACAGGGATCTAAGTCGGGACAAAACCAAGGCCTATCGGTTCCGAATCATGCATTTTAAGGCAAGCCCTAGTCAAATCTAAACTAAGGCCCAACATGCTTCAAATAAACAGTAATTAAGCATACAAGCACTCCACATAGCGATGAAGATTAATTAGTAACACATAGCAAGGTCACAGTTAACGGATAATTCCTGAAAGAGGTCGAAACACGATTTCTAAACACCTATGCACGATTCAATAACTACCAACTCAAATCCCAACGACTCAACATGCATTCACACTCTCGAGATCAATCTAAGAGGGGAAAACTGTAGCCTACCTGTAGGCCGATCACGCGCGCTTCAAAATCACTTCTCTAGAGCTTTAACTTTTCGAACGACCTCGAAACGCTGACACACTATCAAAAATAGAGTCACAACGTTATTACGATTGTTTAAAACGGGGAAATTCGGATCCGCGCTGAAAATTTCAGAATTAACCCCAAAAATAAGTTCTTAACAGCTCCCCGAACTTGTGTTCCATGATGAGACACAATTTCGGGCTCGAAAACAACACAGAGCCAACATCCAACCAAAACCTAAATTTTTCTCAAGAACTAAAAAAATGGGACAACAGTTAATTCAACATATTTACCAGAAACAGGCAGTCAACAGTAAACACCACAAAGGTCTCCTCGAAAACCCCCTCAAAATGGACTCAGGAATCGCTGAATTCTAACCTAAAATGGATGAGAAAACAAGTCTCAAAAATCCCAAAATCAAGCTCACAAAAAAAGAGGTTGTGGCAGCAGGTATTTTGTGAAATTTACCTCGAACAGGGACCCAAAATCAGATTCTGAGCTCACCACGAGTTGTCCTCGAAAATACTCACAACTTTGCCTTTTGAATCGCCCAGATTGGAGCTCCAAAGCTCAAGTTATCGCACTTTAAAGAAAATGAGGAATAAAGCTAAGTTGGGATTTTATAAAGGGCAAAAATGGTCGCTAAAAACCCAAAAGTTGGTCGTTAAAGGCCCAAACTCTGGTCGCTAAAGAGCTGCACCAGATCTCAGCTTTGGCTAAATTCTTCAAAGTCTCTGACGGGGTGCTCGAAATTCGTTCGGTACCCGATAAAAATAAAATAGATATGCTACCCCACTAAATTCGACATTCTGGACTCAACGGTGTAGTCAAAATTTCTATCAGAGGTCATCTCAATAAAAAGTGGGTCCTACTTCCAAAAGTCATTTTAACCAAAATCCACCGACGGGAACAAAATGAGTCCGGAAGCATCGGGAGTCGAACGAAAGGTCGTTCTAGACCAAACTCAACATTCCGGAGCTATCCGCGCTAACGAAATTTTCATCGTAGTGCATTTTCCAAGAATATTGACCAAAGTCAACCTTAGGCCAAATTTCAAAGGCTAAAATGCCTAATCACACCGACTCACACTGAAAACCTCGGGAGTCATGCCGACCATGCTACTAGCCTAAAATGACCCTTTCGGAGCTAATGGAACCGTCAGAATTCTATTCTGAGGTCGTCTTCTTGAACTATTGATCCAAAATAATAGTTCAAGGTTCATAAGCTCCAAAACACTAAAACTCGCACCATAACCAAACGAACGACCAGGTGATCGAACTGTCAGTCACAGCAAGTCATAAATGACTTGGGGTTGCTACAAGAACGCTCTAAACGACAAACAGAAGGCAAGACATAGAAATGACCAAGACGGTCATTACATCTATACTTTGCCTCAGTGCTGGAGCAAGCCACAACAGTTTGCTTTCGAGAAGACCAGCTCGCAAGATTACCTCCTAGAAAAATGGCATAGCCATGGTGAGAGCGAATATCAAGAATGTCGAAAGCCCATCCCACATTAGAATAAGCTTGAAGAGATTGATCTGATGATAAAAAATTGGAGACCAAGGTGCAATGTGCCCTTAAGGTAGTGCAAAATACGTTTAACTGCAGACCAGTGAGATAGTCGAGGATCATGTATAAACTGACAAACCTAATTAACAACATAAGAGATATCTGGATGAGTAATGGTAGCGTATTGCAGCGCACCAACAAAACTACGATATAAAGTAGCATCTGGAGCAGGCGATCCATCACGTGTGAGTGTAGAAGTAGAGTCTGCAGGGGTTCGTAATGGTTTGGCATCTTGGAGATGGCTACAGTGAAGGAGATCCTTAATGTATGAAGATTGAGATAGTAGTAAAGAACCATTGTGACGCAATACTTCAATCCCAAGAAAGAAACTCAAATTGCCTAAGTCCTTAAGGGAGAAAATAGAGTCCAAAGTGGCTGTAAAGTTGTAGATAAAATCAGAGTCGTTACCTGTAATAATGATATCATCCACATAAACGAGAAGGTAAGTAAGAGTAGAGCCACGATTGCAAACAAAAAGGAAGGAGTCAGTATAACATCGCCAAAATCCTTGTTGCACCAGAAAAGTTTTCAGTTTCATAAACCAAGCTCAAGGAGCTTGTTTCAAACCATAGAGTGCTTTTCTTAGACGACAAACATGATTAGGATAAGACCACCTGAATGGTAGTAGGCTTCACAACAGGGCTAAAGGTATCAAAATAATCAACACCCTCTTCTTGGTGATAACCTTTAGCCACAAGACGAGCTTTATACCGCTCAATCTTCCCATTGCCATGTCGTTTAATTTTGAATACCCATTTGCACCCGATAATGTTGGCATGGGGAGGATATGGCTCGAGAGACCAAGTGTCATTACGAATCAAGGCATTAAATTCATGTGACATAGCCTCACACTATTCCGGAGATGAACTTGCTTGCTTATATGTTTTTAGTTCCATGTGAAGAGATGAGACGGTGTTTTGAACAGTAGATATGAATGTTTTGGGTTTAAGAGAATTAGTTTGGGCTCTAGTGATCATGTGTTGTGTAGACGTTAAGGATTGACAAAGGTAGGGAAGGGTAGAAGATGAAGGGACATGATGGGGAGAAACGGAAATGGGAGACGGAGAAGCGGAAGGATTTGGCGGTTTTAAGGGCTGAGAAGTGGCAGATAAGAGAGGGGACGAGGATGATGGACAACTTGATGAAGGAATTGACCTATCAGGGTAAGAAGAAATGGATGAGAACGCAGTAGGGACTGGAAATGGGTCAGATGAGGTGAACAAAGAGGTAAGTATATCAAGATTAAAAGAGTTTAAAGTGAGAGATGTTGGTGTCACGACCCGAGAGCATCCCCAAGTCGTAACATGCGTATTCGACCTCTCGGAGGTCTCATACAAGCCCTTAGCATTCATCACATTAGATATGTAAAATAGTGCGGAATTAAAAACTCTTTAAATAAAATCCCATAAGACTCAAAGGTCACTTTTAAAAACATCATTCAAAAGTACACAAGCGGAATACTAAGTCTCCTAGCCATCTTAGACATAAACGTGAAAACATACTAGGGACACGGCCCTTTACAATCAAAAGAAGTCTATTAAGTCTATTACAAGAACCTTATCATAAAACTAGAATAGAAAAGTCTTGTCCTCGACATATGAGGACATACCACAAGATCTTGGAAGAACTTCAAGTTCCAAGCTTACTATAGAACCCGCTCACTTTCCGGAACCTACACTTGTAGAAAATAGAGAAATATGGAATTAGCACAATTAAGTACTAAATATGATGACCATGCAAGAAAATATGCACAACGGACACTTATAAGAAATGCATGCTTTCATATCATTTTGATAAAACCTTCACTTCACAAGTATAAGAGACATAATACAAGTCAATGTTCACATATAAAACCATAGCCAACCGTATACATACTCAACATATATTCATATACAACTCATGCTTAACTTTAAAGGAACACATGTCATTTCATTACCATAGGACCTCTACCTAATATAACCTTAAGACACACTTGAGTAAGACAAGAAGTGACCGCCCATACAATCTCTTCAAGCACACTTAAGAGTTCCTCAAGATTACCTTAGATAAGGACATTTCCTTTACAACATAACCTCAATAGTCCAACATTCATTAAGAAACCATTTAGGAGACATTCAAGCACATAAGGGGACTTTCACATAATAGTCGTTAGACTTAGGGAATTCACTTTAGTATTTTCAAAGCCTACTCGTGCCATGTGTAGATAGCATCCCATACTACTACCTACACGTTGTAGAACATATCCAATAACTAGAGTGCATATCCCACATGATGGGAATAAGCATAACCGACATAGACCATACTAGCTAGGCATGGAATCCGGAGTCTATCCTACTCCGTGGAGGTTGTTCTACTTGCCAAAGGTAGAACTAGTAAGCAACCCATGTAGGCACATGGTTTAGGGGATGTCCAAGGAAGTTCATTGTGCCTAATCTCATACTCAACTAGGCCACCTTCCTAACCACATCCACTCGGTGCTAGCCTTGTTTCCCATAGAGTATTCAATCACATATGTACTTTTTCTAGTTCAACCAACTCATAGTACCTCTTCCCAAGAAAGGCCCCATTTCTTAGTCATGGCCAATCAAGGTTCATAAGGATAGCTCATTTGACTTTCTTAGATAAGGATTATCATGCCGTTCCGGCTCCATCCATCTCTAAGTCTATCATCTCACTCAAGAAGGGAACTTCGCCCTAAGGCCCATCCTTCAAGGTTATACATTTACTTAGGAAAGCTAGACTTATGAAAAGGCACCATTTCTTAGTTTTGCCGATTCAAGTCTTGGCCTAGAATTCCTCTTTTAGCATTTATAGAAAGGGCACCATTTCTTAGTTCTAGCCCACTTCACACATTTATGCATTCAAGACTTTAAGTAACAAGGAGAGACACTTTAGTCTACCAACCAAGTCACAACATTATCATCTAAGGATACTTCATAATTCAACATCATTTCATATATATATCATGAGAAAAATCATACTTTAAATCACAATGCTATCCACTTTACATAGGATCATCACAAGATCACATAAACTCATTCACATCATACCTTCACATATAAAGATTCACATAAAACTTTACATATAGCTTCATATAGGACTTTACATATAGCCTCATTTATATATATAATATACAATACAATAACACTTTGTACAAGATCACCTTATTACCATAAGAATACCTTCACATAGTACAATAACATTTCATAACTTGATAACACTTTAATTCAATAGATAATGCCTTCAAGTCCATGTTCATAATACATTCCATAATTAAACACCTCCACCATAAGTGGATCAAACTAAGAAAGAACAATTTTATCCATAATAAGAGATTAAGCCAACTTACCATCCTCCAAAGCCATAATCAACAACACTCAAGTCCCAACCATTTTACTTACCACAAGAGAATTCATCCATAACTTGCCCATAAGGCCACAACTTTCAATTCATCCATACATCATCAATTCATCATAGATAGATGTAGAAAATCATAAGAGTCACTAATACAATCCAATCCAAACACAATTTCATAAACTTTGAATCATAAGCAAAAGACCCACTTCATAAGCAAATTTAGGAATTTAGGGAAAACATGGGTTCTTCAAGGAATTACATACGAAATCATCTTAAAAATATTAATTCATCAATATAATGGCTTAGAAAACGTTTTGCCAATGAACCCATGCTTAGATTAGAATTTGAGATTTTTGTTCTTTGAAACACTTTTGAAACCCTTTTGATTGGACTCCTTCAAAGAAAGATTCATCAAGGATCAAGGGTCACCATACCTCTAAGTTGAAAGCCCACGAAAAATTGAAGAAGAAAGAACTCAAAATCTTCAACCCTAGCTCCAACTTCTTCTTCTTCTTCTTCCTCTCTTCTTCTCTTCTTCACTCAAGAACCCTAACTCTTACTCTTTTAAAATGGAACAAAAATGATCCACAATCAGCCTAACACAATAATATAACCTCAAAAGAAAAGATTTCTGAAAAGACCAAAATGCCCTTAAATTTCCGGACGGACTCCTTGCCAACTGCCCAACTTTCAGAAGGCATAACTCACTTATACGAACTCGGAATCGAGCAAACTCGGTGGCGTTGGAAAGATCGTTCCAAGGGCTTTCCAAACATCACTGGAACTACTCCTGGATCATCCTGAGCTAGAAGTTATGACTGCTCAAAGTTGGCGAAAAACTCACTGATTTCCCACACTTAACCAAATTTCCAGGTTTTGAACTTAGCCAATTTCCAGATTCAGAGCTTTTTTTCCAAAAGTGACTACTTCCAATTTATGCTTAAACTTTAAAAATTCATACGTTAGGCTCTAGTTTCACCTATCTATTTTTAGGGTCGCTACAGTTGGTTTAGAGGTATTGGTCACTATGGAGTAAGGAAAATTCTGCTCATAAAAAATTACATGGCGGGCAACATAAATGCGACTTGATGAAACATGAAAGCACAAGTATTCTTTGTGTTTACTGTTGTAGCCTAAGAAGACACACGATAAAGATCTATACTGGAGTTTATGATTGTTGTAGGGACGTAGAAAAGGATAACACAAACACCCAAAAATTTTAAGTAACGAGTAATTGGGATTACGATTATAGAGAAGAGAAAATGGAGATTGAAAATTAAGAGATGGATTGATTATCCGATTATGTAGGTAAGTGGATGTGGAGAATGCATGTTCCTAAAAACGTAAAGGAAAAGATGAATTTGCAAAAAGACCAAGACCCTTTTCAATAATGATGCGATTACGACGTTCAGGAGCACCATTTTGTTCATGAGTATGAGGGCAAGTGACGCGATGAATTATACCTAATTGTTGGACAAAGTTAGAAACATTGCGATATTCACCTCCCCAATCAGTTTGAATGGATTTAATTTTGCAACTAAATTAAGTTTCCACCATTTTTATAAAATGTTGAAAGATGGTAAACACTTGAGATTTAGAAGACATGAAAAAAAATCCATAAAAACTTGGAACAGTCATCCAAAAATTGAACAAAATATTTGTTTCCATTAACAGAATCAATTGGAGCAGGGCACATACATCGGAATAATCTAATTCAAAAGGAAAATAACTTGACATATGAGACAAAGATAAATAGAGACGGCGACTCTTGCCAAGTTGACACGGGCCACAAACTAAGTGAAGTTTATTGCTAGGAAGATTAACACTGGAAGCTAAATGACAGAGTACGGATTCATGAGGATGACCAAGTCTACCATGCCATGTTTGGAGAGGAACTTTGACAGGCAAAAAACTTCTAGGTTGAGATAGAAGATGAGGGGAAGCAAGACGATAAAGGCAATGCTTAATCATTCCTCGAAGAAGAACCTTTCCCTATAGATCCTTTATAAAACAAGAAGAAGGGTGAAACTCAATTATGACGTTGTTATCACGAGTAAATTGAGACACACTAAAGAGATTGGTTGTAATTTCAAGAACAATTAAGACATTTTTTAAATGAAAAGATCGAGAAGGAAATGGAATAACAGAAGAACGAATATGAGTTATAGGGAGTTTAGAACAGTTACCAACAGCAAGCGAGTCATTTTCAGAATAGTCTGAGGTGACAAAAAGATTACCAACATTTGCAATAACATGATTCGTAGCACTTGAGTCAAGAAACCAAGAGGGTTCTAAGAACGTCGAGGATGAGGTAACTGTATTGGCTTGAGGGCGAGGTGTATTAGTTGGCGGGTACTGGTCATTGTACCGATTATAGCAACTTTTTGCCACATGACCAAGTTTCTCACATATTTGGCAAATGGGGTGATTTGATGGCCGCCTATTGTCATTGCGCTTGGGATTGCGTTGTTGGGATTGATTTGTTATTAGACTAGACTAATAAGAAGGTTGAGACTGAAAACTTTGGCGATTGGCAATATTAGCCGAAAGAGTGACATGGGCAAAATCATCAGCAAGTTTTTGTTCTTCTTGTAGAAGAAGACCAAAAAGTTCTTCGCAAGTGACAGGAGGAGTTCGAAGGTTGATGGTCGTGCGGAAGGGGCCATAAGATGGATCAAGTCTATACAAGATATAAGTCACCAATTCATAATTAGTGACAGGCTGCAGGGCCATATATATAGCAAGTTTGTTGGCAATTGTACGTTTACGTTGGACGTACTCCATGATGGAGAGACTACCCTTGGTCATTGTTTGTAGTTGGAGACGTAAAGTCATCACCCAAGCAAGGGATTGAGTTTGAAAAATATGATGAAGGCTAGTCCAACCCTCAGTCGCGGTTCGAGACTGATTAATATGTCTAAATATGGACGGATCAATTGTTGTTTTAATCCAAAGGAGGATAACTCTATCACGGGATTTCCAAGTTTCATATTCTGGATTGGGAACATGAGTTTGATTTGTGGAGCTATCAATTGTAGGAGATACAACCATGAGTGCAGGCATTTGGGTAGAGTCGAGATATTTTTCCCAGTTAAATATCTCAATAGCATATTTGATTGTGGTTTCCCATAGTAGATAATTATCTTGGGTAAGTGTGAAATTGAGAGGAGGTAAGGAAACTTCGTTGTTTGATCCTTCTGATAGTGCCATAAGCAGATAAAGGCAATGCTTAATCATTCCTCGAAGAAGAACCTTTCCCTATAGATCCTTTATAAAACAAGAAGAAGGGTGAAACTCAATTATGACGTTGTTATCACGAGTAAATTGAGACACACTAAAGAGATTGGTTGTAATTTCAAGAACAATTAAGACATTTTTTAAATGAAAAGATCGAGAAGGAAATGGAATAACAGAAGAACGAATATGAGTTATAGGGAGTTTAGAACAGTTACCAACAGCAAGCGAGTCATTTTCAGAATAGTCTGAGGTGACAAAAAGATTACCAACATTTGCAATAACATGATTCGTAGCACTTGAGTCAAGAAACCAAGAGGGTTCTAAGAACGTCGAGGATGAGGTAACTGTATTGGCTTGAGGGCGAGGTGTATTAGTTGGCGGGTACTGGTCATTGTACCGATTATAGCAACTTTTTGCCACATGACCAAGTTTCTCACATATTTGGCAAATGGGGTGATTTGATGGCCGCCTATTGTCATTGCGCTTGGGATTGCGTTGTTGGGATTGATTTGTTATTAGACTAGACTAATAAGAAGGTTGAGACTGAAAACTTTGGCGATTGGCAATATTAGCCGAAAGAGTGACATGGGCAAAATCATCAGCAAGTTTTTGTTCTTCTTGTAGAAGAAGACCAAAAAGTTCTTCGCAAGTGACAGGAGGAGTTCGAAGGTTGATGGTCGTGCGGAAGGGGCCATAAGATGGATCAAGTCTATACAAGATATAAGTCACCAATTCATAATTAGTGACAGGCTGCAGGGCCATATATATAGCAAGTTTGTTGGCAATTGTACGTTTACGTTGGACGTACTCCATGATGGAGAGACTACCCTTGGTCATTGTTTGTAGTTGGAGACGTAAAGTCATCACCCAAGCAAGGGATTGAGTTTGAAAAATATGATGAAGGCTAGTCCAACCCTCAGTCGCGGTTCGAGACTGATTAATATGTCTAAATATGGACGGATCAATTGTTGTTTTAATCCAAAGGAGGATAACTCTATCACGGGATTTCCAAGTTTCATATTCTGGATTGGGAACATGAGTTTGATTTGTGGAGCTATCAATTGTAGGAGATACAACCATGAGTGCGGGCATTTGGGTAGAGTCGAGATATTTTTCCCAGTTAAATATCTCAATAGCATATTTGATTGTGGTTTCCCATAGTAGATAATTATCTTGGGTAAGTGTGAAATTGAGAGGAGGTAAGGAAACTTCGTTGTTTGATCCTTCTGATAGTGCCATAAGCAGATTGTTGGCCGAAGAGGATTGATTTCCAGAAGTCATAGGGACAGAAGGAAAGGAAAAGAAACAGGAATCGCACACTGCTATAATACTAAGTTAGAAAAGAGAATTTGATAATGACTCTTAGTGTTTGAGAGTATCTTCCATTCACGTATATATAACATTTACATCAGGTTTGAAATACATGAGATTGAAACTCCTAAATATAAGCTAGCTATCATCCAAAGGATAATTCAAAACTATAGTGATAATATTACAATTGTTTATCCTTAATAGTTACATATTTATTTTTATACAAAATATCGAAAGAAGAAAAAATAAAAAGCAAAGAAAGAAAAGGAAAAACGAAAAAAAAGACGAAAGAAATGGTGTCAAAGCAAAGAAAGAGAAGAAAAAATGGAAAAAATGGCATCAGGGCAACTCACGACCCCCATGCAATAATGTACACACTAAACCAAATGAGTCGCATGCCCTTTTGCGTCAGTAATTAACATTGTATAGTATATATTGTTTTTTTTTCTTTTCTGTCTTTTAATTTTATTTTTTTATATATATATATATCATTTTTTATCAATGAAGTTATGTCCGGTGACATCCTTTGGGCCTTCCTAGATCCACCCTTGAGTGTGTGTCGTTAGAAATAAAGATATTTTTGAGTCAAAAGGTTGACTTCATGGGTATTTAAAAACCGAAATATGGATGAAAGACAGTTTTGTACCAATTCAAATAGTTAAAGGGCATTTTAGGCCTTTCTCTAATTTAATAAGTCTGAATTTGCATCGAGTATGCCCTATTTGTGGGTAGCATATCAAGCCCCGATTTCTCGAGTCATGATGGCACCTACTATGCCTTACCAGTAGGTAAGCCAACTCATAACCCAGAACATCAAGCAATGAGCGAAAGGGCAGAAACTAGAGAAAACAATAATCTAAACAACGACAACAAGGCGGAAGCAAACCAAAATAAATATATACAGAAATCCCTCTCAGAACCTGAAAGTCACTAGTACAGAGCTATTAAATAAAAAGTACAAGTCCCAAAAGTGGACCACAACAAAACGTGTCTCAAAAGCAACAAGACTAGCTAAACAAAAGAATGAGACAGAACAAACCCAAAACGCCAAGTGCTCGCCCTCGTCTCCGAGTAACAGCTGCAAAAGAAGGCTGGAACTAATCACAGCTGGTAACTGGTATTGGGACCTGCATCACGAAATAGATGCAGAGCGTAGCATAAGCACCAACACAACAGGTACTCAGTAGGCATCAAAGGCCGATTAAGCAAAAATGGTAAAATAATAGGAAATGATATAATCTAGACACAGAGAGGTCAAAACAGATATGAAAAGAAAGCACACGAGCATACCAGAAACAAACTAAGTACAACTAAACTAAACCTAACTGGACCCCCATAAGCCCAGAAGGTACACTTGTGCGCAAGTTTAAGTAAAACCTGAACGAACCCCCATAAGCCTGACAGGTACACAAAATAGTTAAGTCTACTGAGAAAGAAGGAAATCGGGCTCCCAGCCCAAAGTAACCAAGATAATCCATCACACTCCACCCAGCCAGCAGTGCACTCCCAGCCCAGCTAGAAAGAGCGACTCTAGAGGGCACCCAACTAAACAGTCCACTCCCAACCCAGCTAGAAAGAGGGACTCGTGAGTGAGGTAGATATCACGAGTCATCCTACCATGCAGTCAACTCCCAGCCCAGCTACAAAGGAGCGACCCGGGGACACCCAGCCAACAGCACACTCTTAGCCCAACTAGAAAAAATGACCCCGGGGGTGATGGTATCTCCAATAGGATCCAATCCAACAACAACCACTGTGGAACGCCGTCCACTCTAAGAAATCACAGAAAAGGCTCCAAGCCTATATTATCTCAATCTCACACCTTTAGTGATGCATTAAACCTTCGAGAACGCGACAGAACTAGATGAAGAAGATACAAAAGTGCAGCAAACAATGATAACGCCTAATCTAAGGCTCAAACTATCAGACTCAAGTCTGCTACTCCAGTCTACAAGGAGCTAAGTCATTCGAACAACATCGGCAGAAAGTCAAGGCTATCCAGCCCACACGGGTCATAAGTCTAAGGCAATGTTTGCCTAACCTAGACTAAGGACATCATGCTTACGGTTAAGGATGAACAAGGCATACAACACATAACATACAATAGCATTTAGCACATAAACATGCAACTCTACTAAATCGGTTAACATGATACTATACCCGAAATATGGCCAATCGAACCTAACATGAGGTATCTAATCAAAGTAAGGTAGAAAACTGGTACCCACCCCCAATTCACTCCAATCGACATGCTTTTACACAATTAAGCTCAATTTAAAAGAAAGGAAGTCGTAGCCTACCTTAAGGCCAACCGTGCGAGCTCTAAATCACTTTACCAGAGTTTTTCCTTCTCGAACGACCTTTGAACGTTGTCACTCTATCAAATATAGGATCACAACGTTAGTACGGTCATTTAAACACCAAAATCACAACAAACGGAGACATCAATTTGGAGTCAAAACGGAAATCGTGGGACCCGTACTGAACTGTTAAAATTAGACTCCGTCAAGAGACCCAAAACAGTACCCCGAAATTGTGTTCCAAAATGGAACACAATTTGAGGCTCAAAACGCAGCAAAAACCAACATGCAAGAAAATCACACTTAAATCAACTTAAAAGAAGATATGCAACAATCTAAACTCGAAATTTACAAGGATCTAATGGTGCCCAACACTCCTTGAACACTCCACGACGAAGCCACGACAACTCCCAACATGTGGGACTTCGAATCACCCAAAACTGAGCTAAAATGAGAGAGATAAGACCAAAACAAGAATGCGAAAAACAAAGGCTCGAAAAAGGGTACAATAGTCAGGTTTATCGCGAAATTACCTCGAACTATGCTCACCCGACAACTTCCGAACACTCTACAGCGAAGCCACCGAAAATATGAAGCTCCCGCACTTCGAATCGCCTAATTCGGATGAGAGATGAGAGAGAGATAAGGTTTTTAAGTTTGGAAAAGGGTTGCTGATAATCTGCATTTTATAGCAAATTTTTCTACAATTTTTCCCAAAACTTAAAAAACTCCGACGGGGTGCTCCGAACTCGTTCGGAACCCCGTGCACGCAAACGAGATATGCAACCATACCAAATTAGATATTCTGGACTCAATGGCGCAGTCAAAATTTTCATACGAGGTCATCTTAACAAAAAGTGAGTCTCACACCCAAATGTCATTTTAAGTCAAAATCCACAAAATGGCTCGAAAAAAATATCGGAAACCTCGGGACACAAAAGAAGGGTCAATCTAGACCAAACTCGACATTTCGGAGCTAACCGCTCTAACGGAATTCTCATCCGAGCGCGTTTACTCAGAATGTTGACTAAAGTCAAACTTAGGCTTAAATTTAAAGTTAAAACGCCTAATCGCACCGACTCACACTGAAAACCTCGGGAGTCATGCCGACCATGCTACTAGCCTAAAATGACTCTTCCAGAGTTGATGGAATCGTCAGAATTGGATTCCGATGTCATCTTTTTGAACTTTTGATCGAAAATGATCGTTCAAGGTTGATAAGCTTCAAAAACACTAAAACTCGCACAATAACCAAACGAACGACCAGGTGATCGAACTGTCAGTCCCAGCAAGTCATAAATGACTTGGGGTCGTTATAGGAACACTCTAAACGACACACAGAAGACAAAACACAAAAATGACCAGGAGGGTCATTACATAACACTCCCTAACAAAGATTATCTGACTCAATCGTAGGTAGTGCTCCTTATATATAAAAAAATTATATCCAAAAGTCAAAACTAGAACCTCTAGTTAAGGGGAACAATTTCATTCACAATTTTTTTAAAATTTTGGTTAGGCTCCACACAAGAATCACGCACGTGCGACTTAGCCTCTTCTTTTCCCTCAATCTAGTTCAACACTCAAATTATACGAAACACAACCCAAAAGGTCATATAAATGAATCACTTTCAAATTTTATGTTAAACCCGTGCCACAGAGAAGCACATGAAACTCAGATAAGCCAAATTTGTTTGTGCCACTAAATAGGCCACGTTACTTTATCATATGCCAGACACATGGTCTATCCTATGCAGTTGACATCTTCTAGCAGCTAGGCCATATTCAAAATATAAGTTCAACTACTAGCTGCTTGAGCCATAAACGACCAGAAATTAAACTGACCAATCGTCAATGCATGTGCGTAACATATGTAGGCAACCTTCAAATCTAGCATCAAATACCCACTCTAGCTCCATTAACGACTTGTCCACGTGCTTGTCTTATGCACATATTCTGCATAGCTTGCCACTTAGTTTCCATTCTCCTTAGCCATCAGCCTTGCCCAATTCATAGCCCACAAACTTGTTTTAGCTATGATCATGTTGCATTCATAGCCTTGCCTTACCTTGCTTTAAGTTGCCCAGCCCTTGTCATGCCTTAGTAAGGTCTTCTGATGTCATCTCGACACGTGTCCATGCCGAAAGTCTTACCTTAAATAAACTTGACCATAATCAAAGTCATTGTTGTTGAGTCATATCGAGCTATAGATTTAACACGGTGGAGTCTAAAAAATTGTCCAAGGACAGAAAAAGAATTTATTATACATAATCTTATTCTCTATCTCTACGAGATGCTATATATCATAATAAATTAAATTTTATTGATAATATAAAACAATTAGTATATTATATTAGAAATATAAGAAAACCTTTTTACTTGTCAAAGGAATCACCGTCGTCTTTCTTGAGTCCCCACCTCAAAATCATCGCTGAGAGTGAGAGATCCCTAAAAACACCAATTGCATTCTCTGTATCCCTAAATCTCTCTGTTTCCTCCCACACCCTAAAAATCCCTATTTTCCCGCTCCTTAAAACCCCTTACAATCCCCTTTAATTTTAAACCCTAGATTCAATCAAATTTGCACGGAAGATCCCTAATTTTCTGCACAATTTCTACATTCATTCACTTTTTTTTTCTTCTTGCTGTGCAGTTATGATTGAGAATCAAAATGGAAGAAAGTAAATTGATGTTTGATAATTGCAGCAGAGGAAATGAGAGCTCCAGCAACAGCAAACCACCTAACCCTCTTGCTGGAGATCGCCGTTTAGTGGCTTCTGCCACCAAGAAGTCCCTTGTTCGACACCCCTCTTTGGTAAATTTCTCTTCTTTATCGGAAATGTTCTATTTATTTTGGTTTTTTTAGTGTTTGATTTATTACTTTGCAAAATTACTAGTTGGAATGTACTTGCCTTAGATTCGGTGTTTGAGAAAAACTTAATTTGTTACTATAAGATGAATTATTGAGTATTGGAACGGATACGGAGGATCAATTCTAACTAGTTTGGCATTGATGTGTAGTTTGCTTATTTAGCTGTATAATTGATAATTTGGGTTAGTTGTCTTAGTGCAGAAAGGAAACAAAATAAGTACTTCTCTATTGTTTTGTTTATTGCATATATCAGTATGTTATGGATGTGTTTTTGCTTATATCTATAATTACTTTTGATAAAGATAGCAACTAAAGTTAGGAAGGTAATCATATGTATTTTTTTTTGATAAAAAAGAAGAAGCTGTTTAGTTGTCTTATTGGGGAGATGTGTGGAAGCATTTGGTATTGGATAGGTCCAACCGTGTTTGATGGCTGTGCAAAATAAAATGTTGAAATTTATAGGGCACTAGTGTTTTTAATCCTTATCTCTTCGAGTATGTTCACACATGTCCACACCTCCATCTAAGCATCCTCATCTTGTCCGCCACTAATGTCACTCCCACCTTGTCCCGTATAGCTTCGTTCTTAATCATAGCTCTCCGAGTATGTCCACACATCCATATAAGCGTCTTCATCTCTGAAACCTTCATCTGCTGAACATGTGCATTCTTGACTGGCATCACTCAGCCCCATACAACAATGTTGGTCTAACCACCACTCTGCAGAACTTAACTTAACTTTAAGCCGTACTCGTTGCATCTTCTTGATGCCAGTAATGAAACAACTTACTTCATTAAAAAAAAACCTTATGCCTTGGCGATGCTAAGTTGAGTAGCATCTACTAGGAGGATGTAATTTCATGGTTTATTGCTTGCGATTCTTTGAAAAGTATACCTCTTCCATTAATCTAATATGAATTTTGTCCTAGGTTTATATGAAAATTCTTAATAGCATAGTTTTTGAAATAATATAAGTTTAATATTTGAACTGATGCATCTGTATACTTTGTTTGTTTGCGTGATTTATTTATTAAGTTTTTCTGGTCTCTTTATCTGGAAATTATGGTCTGTTACTTTGTACTTTTATCTTTCTTTGTATTAGTTGCTTGCGGAAGAACTTGAAACTCTCAGACTTTGTATGATCTTTGGTGATTTTGTATTTTCTTGATGTGTATTGAAGTTTTGAGTGGAGATTTACCAGGTGAGAACCAAGTTATCAGATGCTCCTCTTCTTGAACCAAGAACAACTACAGGTGATCATGCAACAGAGTACCTTCCCATACTTCGCTCAGGTGCTTGGGCTGACATTGGATCTCGGTCAAGCATGGAAGATGTTTATGTGTGTACCGACAATTTAATGAGCCACCATAGAACAACTAGTTCTAATGAAGAGACTCATGCCTTCTACGGGGTAACAACTTTCTCCGCTCTTGCACTTCACGAACTTGAGGCATGATATTAATTATTAGTTAATTACATAACTTATTGAAAAAGTACTAGTTAATTACATATGGTGGCAACTGTAATTCCACATCGTTGGGAATAAATTATGTTATAATTATTCAACATTGTGACAGGGAAGGCAATGCCTGATTGCTCCAGTTTCCCTGGTTCAGTGAGCATTGTGCTACCTTTTTATTATTCTTATTTTAATTTCATATTCGGGACCTTGATTTTCAGACGTATTTGGTACCTATATGTTGACTTGATCTGTTTGTTTTACGTTAGCATTAAACAAGTATAAATCAATTCTAGTGCTATGTAAATAGCTCTAGATCCACTCTCTTCAAGTTCAGATAGTGAACTAACAAGAATAATTGAACTGTCAACCTGAGGCTCATAAGTCATAAAAATACAAATAGTTGAAAGGGAGGAAAGAAACACAAACAATGGGCACTTAGAAGTTTCAGAACAAAGTGCAGTTTCTAAATTTTTTTTTGTACCAGTTCTTTTTTTCCTTTTTCGTAATAAATAGGTGGGATTGTCTGTAATTTTGTGGTACTTGGTTAGAATTGCTAGACGGCAGGTAGCCATTTCCACTTTAAATGCTTTGGGAATGTCGGAAACTGATGTGCCAGGAGGGAATGTATTGATGAAATACATAGTTAGATGTCTTATGTTTTAAGTTTTTGATGTTATTTTCTTCCCATGGCTAGTTGGGTATATTGATAAAACTGAGTAAAGGGAATTTATAAGGCTTTTCCCCCCTTAAGTTTCCATTGCATGGGCACTTTTTATCCTCAAAGGGGAGGGAGCTGGAATGTTTCTTCTCATACTCAAAACTAATGATATCAGTAAAATCATTTCACTTCATAAAAAAGTTTATCATTAAAGTCATTTCAAGCATGTACTATTTGGTGTTTGAAAGATGAACAATCATTAACTAGTCATTATGCTGCCACCATCCAGACAGTACTGGAGCTGAATGGTAATAAAGAAGTTTCAAGCTGATTAGTGTGTTCACAGTTGCTTATTTACCCACTCTGTTTGTTTCATTTCATTATGTTTCCTCTACAATTGCCTGGAGTATTCTCTGAACTAGCGTTTCTTTGGAGCTTGAAGTAACACCAAGAACTGTGATTACTTATGGAGGGCTAAGGAAAGAAAAATTCAAATTTGGGATCTGTTTTAGACATCTCAAAATTTAATCTAGAGTGCAGACCTTTTTTGTGTTGCTTTGTGATGAAACTGAAGAATATTGACTTTAAGATCAAGCTTGCTTACAGATTGAAAGTCTTCTTGCTTTTGGGATGTTTGTGCTTGTTAGGAAGTATTTAAGACATTTTGCATATGCACAGATCTATGGTGGATATAGTTTTAAAAAATTGTTTGATGTATTAAAACTCAACCTTTTTATTTTTTTTAATGCAAGATTTTCGATGGACATGGAGGAAAACATGCAGCTGATTTTGCTTGCAACCATTTACCAAGGTTTATTGCTGAGGATGAAGACTTCCCAAGGCAGATTGATAGGGCAATTTCTTCTGCATTTTTGCAAACTGATACTGCTTTTTCAGAAGCCTGCAACTTGGATGCTGATCTTGCTTCCGGTACCACTGCTTTGGCAGCCCTTATTATTGGAAGGTTCACTTGTTCTCAACTTTAATCATCTGTTGTTGACTTAAAAATTCATTTGTTGCCTGTTTAGTTTCCATTTATTTTTCATTATTTTTGAATTTTGAATGGGGGCAATGTGTTAAGCCAGGTTCAAGGTGGGCTTAAATTTGGAAGCAGTTTGATACCATTAATTTGTAGGAATTCTGTGTCTTTTCAACTAGAGCATCTGCACTACATTTCTACTAGAATATTTGTACTTTTCTCGTAGTTTTTCTGTTTTTGATCAGCGGATATTTGTTTTACTACTAAGTTCTTAGGTAATTTGTTATGTCCAAGATACACAACATGTAAGAGCTTGCAGTTAAATTATTTGCTTGAGGTTCTCTACAGATGTCTTGTTGGAAACTTCGATAAATTCCTGTATTTTCAACGCACCTACGTACCTCAATCCTACCAGTTTGCTGAGTACAGTTACTCTACTGAGGGGCAACAAAGGTTGGAACTTGTACTAATTCTCATGGCACTGGACCTTTGACTAAACACCCCTGTGGAAGCTCTTTCAGTTACTTTTCAGTCATGTATCTTGAGATGAGTTTATAGTGCCATCTGCATTCAATATTAGATTTCTCTGAGGAGGTGTAATCTAATTTTCTCCAAAAGATGTTTATGTCCCCATGTCCATGAGAACCGCGACTCTTTGTTCATTTGCCTGCAGTATTGTCAACAATTTTTTGGATAACTACACTGAACTACCCCCGCTACCCACATGCTTTCTCAGCCTAGAGTGAGGGGATCACCTAAATATGTTATCTTACTTTTGCTTTGATCTTTTGCATGGGAAGCAGTTCGCTGGTTGTGGCAAATGCTGGAGATTGTAGAGCTGTACTTTGTCGTCGTGGTAAAGCTATTGAGATGTCGAGAGATCACAAACCTGGTTGTTTTGGGGAGAAAGAGCGGATTGAAGCTTCTGGAGGATATGTGTATGATGGCTACCTGAATGGACAACTTAATGTGGCTCGTGCTTTAGGAGATTGGCACCTGGAAGGATTAAAATCTATTGATGGTGGTCCACTTAGTGGAGAACCTGAACTTATGAGCACCAGACTTACAGAAGAGGACGAGTTTCTCATAATAGGTTGTGACGGTATATGGGATGTCTTCATGAGCCAGAATGCTGTTGACTTTGCTCGTCGAAGGCTTCAGGAACACAATAATCCAGTGATGTGCAGCAAAGATCTCGTTGATGAGGCTCTGAAAAGAAAGAGCGGGGACAATTTATCTGTGGTTGTGGTGTGTTTTCAAAAGCAGCCACCTCCCAACTTGGTTGTCCCACGCGGAAGGGTGCATAGGAGCATTTCTGCAGAAGGCTTAAAAGAGTTGCAGGGCTTTTTGGATACCTTGAAAGATTAAGATAGTAAACCATGACCTTTTTGTTTTATGATCTTTTAGTTTTCAGTTGTAGGAGTTAAAAGATCTCCCCTCCCCTCTTTCCGCTGTTCCTCCCTTCCCTTGTTGCTTCTCATTCTTGTAGTTTATGGTTAGATGATGGGAGAGATTGACCAACCAACTGTAACATATGCGGCGCTGTTGTCTGATTAACTAACATTTTCTTTGTTTTAGGTGATTCTGAACCTTCTTGATAAATTTTAACTTGAGATATCATTTCCATTAATTTTCTCATTGAAGTCCTGCTAGCATATTATCCAACTAAGATGCAGGGTTGGCAGGTGCAAAATGGTCACTGTTTTCCAGACAGTTGATTATCTTGGTGTGTACTTTTTTCTTTGGAGCTTCTCTCTGTTCTTTCTGTTGTGCGCTCCGTAGCTGCGTATTACTCGGGCTTACTTGAGTCAGCTTCTGCCTGAGATTTGTGCTTTATTTTAGTTTATCATAATTTTTTGCATATAAATTGTATATTTGTTTTATACTTATCAGTGTGAGTATTCTCTTTTGTTTCTAAGAAAATACTAGGTTAATTGTGCTTCTCTCCAGAATCCGTTCAATGAAGGCTTCTTTAGTGCACCTACTCTACCATTTCAATCTAGAAAAAATCCTAATCCGGTTAGTCTCTCTATCTATCTATCTATCTATCTATCTATCTATCTATCTATTTCTTTCTCTCTCTATCTATCTCTCGTGGAGTTAATTTCTCAGACAGTCACTTTTCTATTATAAAACAAAGTTGAGTGACTTTCTGATATAAAAGTTAGTTGAGTGAACGTATGAGAAATGAATTCGTCTCTTCTTCCATACTAATAATCTTCCATCTTTGTTTGATAAAGCAGGGGTTAGAAATTTATCTCCAAAGCAATGAGATTCCAGATTTTTGCAGCAATCGAGTAACATATTCGTCTATCTACTTTACTATGCCCACACATAATGAATATAAATTCTTAGGAATGATTGTCTGGTGTGTTCGAAAGTTTGTCAAAGTACCAACTTCAAGAGGTTTCCATCTGCGTGGATTGAGCTTTAATATTGTTGGAAGAATGCCTTCAAAATGTTACCATTGGCGATATGATTATGAAATATATGCTAGTCGCGCAGAACCATCATGTGTACTTTACAGATCTTACTTGCAAGAACCATTTTATGGACAGATTATGGAAGGTGGAGATAAGATGTAAATCGCAGAGTTTGGTGAAGAAAGTACAGTAAAGAAGATAGGGATCCATCTGTTATATTTAGATGAACATGGTAACGTTACATCTTTGCCAGCAATCATTGATCATTCTCATTCAACGACATAGACTCAGTAGAGTAGTATCCAAAAGGCATAATACACAAAACATACATTCAAACTAGGCCTCAATTGACAAGTAAACACTTGACTTTGAGAGTACATGTCTAGACACCTCAACTTGATTTCAACAGACAACTAAACACTCCCCATTGTGTCTTGTGGACATCTGATGTTGACGTGACACATAAATTTTGAAGATGTCTAGATGATCCGTTTTACAAGTTGGAGTACTCAACTAACATAGAGGAGATGACTTGAGGTGTATTATTGTGCACAAGCATAGTTGCTAAAATATTCATACACTAGAAAGAATCTTTACTGTTAAACAATACAACTTGTACATCAGAATAATAAATTAGTGTTACAACTTGATCTATTATTCCTTTTAATATACAATTTAAGATGTTATAACCAGAAGGTCTCGGTAACACTACTAAAGAGGACTGTCTATGTATTTGTGAAGGATCTAGAAGTAGGCATCAATACGAAATAATGTACCGATTATGAAAGGTAACAGAATATCAATATACAACAGAGCAAAAAACTTAAGTGGCTACAATGTGCTTGCCTTTACAAAAAGAACACAATGCCATGTTCTTTATATCTAAGCTGGAAGTTGATTAGTCCGAGTAGTGTTAATGTTAAGATAAGTGACACTTGACCTATGTCTTCCTTTGCCAATGTAAGATAGGTCGTCGTTTCTGGTTTTTATGAATGTGCAACTCAGGGGCGGCTTAAGCATATTAGTGGTTTAAAGTCACAATCAAATGAAGCCCTTAAATTTAAATTGTACTCCAAATATGACAAGTTTCTTCTAATAATTCTTTCATTTTCTATGAAAACTTTATTTTTTATACAAATAGTATTCCATATTATTTTAAAAAAATAAATTATAATCTATCATTGTTAAGAAATGAGGTTCTCAAATTTGGAGGCTTAAACATGGATCATTTCAATCCTGACTTCATGAACGTAAAACTCCATTCACTAAGTACCTTGAATATTATCCTTTTTTCCTATGATTTGAGTACGAAAGACATAGTATACATCCATGAAGATGTAATGTTCATGAAAATATAACCAACAATGAAATTGAAATTTATAATAATGTTTAGGTTCGATTCATTGTCACAAAAGAATGATGGATATAGAGTATTGGTTATTCATTAATTTAAATTTAAATTCTAAATTTGTTTTAAGGCTTTAAGCGGCAATATAAACACACCCGAAGCGAGGCGCTCAAAGTTGCAGATGATTGCAATTGGCGGGTATACAGTGCTTCTTCCTCTGCATACTGCAACTTCAATGGAAATCGAAATCTCCTCTGTGAAAATGCTCTATAAACATGTGAGTTTTTTCCCCCCAAACATAGCCACTATGCATTTCTAATCCAATTTGAACTTCATTTTCACTCTTCTACTTTTGCAGCTCATTTTCTGCGCCGTTCAACGATGCCGCATGTCCGATGCTCTTTGCAGGTTATCCGTGAAATTGACCTCGTTTTCTCGATTAGCACTCCCGCTCGTTCGAATATCAGGCAATTTCTCTCTCTCTCTCTCTCTCTATATATATATATATATGAGTGTGTGTTTATGGTAACCGCAGTTCCGACTCTTCCATCAGAAATTCGTATCTGTTGTCTCAATATAATGCCGTAATTCTGTATATTTATGTCTATGATGGCATAGGAAGATGCGTCATCTGAGAGTGATTCAGTTTGGAAGACGCATTGACTAGTTTTTCTGGATTTATGAAAATTACATTTGCGAGTAATTTTCTTTCTTTCTGATCCGAGTCTTTTTTATGCTTGTAATAGGGAAATGAAATTGCATTTAAGAAACAAAATACAGAGTTGTACTTTGAAGTTTGAACTGCAGTTTGATATATTGTGTTAATACAGTTAGCAGAAAGAATCTATGATGATGAATCATTAAATTTTCTCACCAACAGTTTCTGATACTGGTGTTGGGAGCAAACCGGAGGATTACCAATATCTGAAATACCGAAACGACCCTACTCTGGCTAATCAATGGGGTAAGCAATTGGCAATTACATGCTTGTTATGTTTTGACTCTGTTTTCCCAAGTTATATTTCTCAGAGAGTCATACTGGATGCGCACATAGCTTTGGTTTAAGGTTCAGTAGACACAGAGCTCTCATCTAAACATATCTGTGTGTGTACTTATGAAGGAAACAAGACCTCACACTAAAAGAACTTTGATCAACATTTTAAGATATATTTTTTCACCTCATTGATATGTGAAGAATTGCAACTTATAGTAATATTCGTATTGTTTTGGGATATTTAAATTTTAATTCTAAAATATTGATTTAATCTAATCCAATATAGCTTCGAAGATTAGTCAAATTGACTATCAAAAAGTGAAAAGTGACATATTTTGGGACAAGAGGAGTAATGATCTATTCTCGTGTTTAGGCACAACGCCGAGACAATTGTGCATGTGGTTCCTAGATGGTGCATTCCCATAATCCATGACTAGAATTTATTCTGACCAACTAAAATTCTGATTAAAGTACTAGAAAACGTCACCGTCTACTCCATCCCTTGGAGTGAAGCATAATTTGATGCACAACTTGAGATACTTGGAAGTTGGAACATTGTTCTTCAGATTTGAGCTAACAGATTAGGGAGCTGAAAAAGAGGAGTATATTGTGGGGTGAGATGAAAGAGAAAAAAATATGGTGATTCTAGGGGAAAAGTAACAGAATATTCACCAAGTGTACAGGTTGCGTAAATGCCTTTGTTTTACTCCCATGGCTGCCGTACAAGAAAAAATAGAAAACAACATAAAGAGAGGAAAAGTAAGTAACTAACATAAGAATTCAATTTTTAATTTTCTCACGGCATTTCACAGGTATTGCAACTCAAAATTATGTGTCTCGGCCTTTAATGTCGTCCTGCTTGGAAGATACAATTGAAAAGCCTTCCATAACTTTTTTTCTACCACCTGTGAGTGTGCTGATGATATAGTATAATTACATTGCAGATGGGATGATTTCTCTTGCAACTACAAGTAAGTCTTACCCTTCTTGGTGAATAATTCTTTTGCCTAGTCAGATTTATTGTTAGGATAAAAATTGACAAATTTTGAAAATAGTAATATTTTTGTGATGTATGATTGAAGTTGTATCAATAAAGTACTGTAACTACTTCAACTTTAGAGGATGAACTTCTTGCTTGCCTTCTGCTCCTCTGAACTTTGCTACTTTAGTTTTCTAAAACTCTTGTGAGCTGAGATGTGTTTGTTTTTTCCATTGGTCTATGCTTTGGTGGCAGTTTATGCATGACATAATCTTCACGTGTTACTTTAGCTAGTCCTGTTCTTTCCTTTGTCCTTTGAGGGATTTGATAATGATCTTAAGATTAGAGGCAGCTTTCTAAAGCTGGAGATACTTAGAGGTTAAACTAACTCCACAACATTTTGGTTTTGCTATTCGAACAGTCTCAGAACCTTGAAACGCTTAAATCGAAAAGAGGCATTACCAATAAAGCAACTCTACATTTTCTTATGGTAAATTACAACAACTACATACCCAGTGTAATCTCATATGTGGAGTCTAGGGAGGGTAGAGTGTAATCCCACAAGTAAGGTTTGGGGAGTATAGAGTGTACACGGATCTTACTCCTACCTCGGGGAGGTAGAGAGGCTGTTTCTTAGAGACCCTCGGATCAAATACAACAAATCAAACTAATTATGTAAAAGGCAGTGGAGAAAACAGGTCAATTAATAAGAGAAGTAGTACATACTGTCCAAAGAAAGAATAGTTCCAATAACGAAATAATGCGGTAACTGAAATACAAAAAAAATATATGATAACAACTATCAAAAGCAAGAAAAAAAACATGTAAAAGACTACTACTACGACATACACGGTGCTTCCAGACTCCCGCCAAGCCTAATCCCGCTGAAAAGTGAGACAAAACTCAACTACCTACTAACCTTCTACCCTAATCCACGATCTCCATATCCTCGTGTCATTGATGAGCTGAAGTTGCACCATGTCCTGTCTAATCACCTCTACCCAATACTTCTTCGGTCTACCTCTACCTTTCGTCATACCCACTATATCCAACCTCTCACACCTCCTTATTGGGGCATCTGCACCTCTCCTCTTCAATGCCCAAACCATCTCAGGCCTCACTTCCCTCATCTTGTCCACCACGGAGGCCACTCCCACTCTGTCCCGGATAACTTCATTTATAATCTTATCTCTCCTAGAATGCCTACACATCCATCTCAACATCCTCATTTTTGTAACTTGTATCTTGTGAACATGGTAAATTGGGATCAACTGTTTACTCAAAACGTCTCATCGCTAACTCTTCTTTGAATCCTGGCTAATCATGTCTTGAATGATACAGTTCCTTAACCATTAAATTTTAATGACAGAATACATGTTCATCTGTAGCATCTTCAGAAAGGTTGTGTCCACTAAAAAGCAGAATTGATGCAGTTTGACAGTTCATCGAACTTTATGTTGTTATCTAACTTAACAAATTCCAATCAAGCTCACACAACTTGTCTTTTAGCTTAGGGTGATCATTATCTACTAGTAATAAATTGCTTTGGAAGAATGGTTTCTGGATATAATTATCTTTCATAATGACAGGTTTATAGAAGTTTTACATATATAACATATTTCTTTCTTTGACAATTACATAACGTTGGAAGTACTCCTATATCTCATAGGATTGAGAACATTTGGTAGTTTAAACTGAGGGATGAAAGTTGCAGGCATATCTGAGAGCGAGATATACAATTTAAACGTAAATCTGAAAGATTCTAATTCTGCTGGGAGACTGACAAAGCTACCCTCAACTGCAAAGAATGGTGCCAAATTCAGGTATGCCATTCAGGGGCTCCATCCATGTGATGCTACACTTAAATTAGTTTTCTCTTGACCATACCCATCTAGTCTTTTCCCTCCTTTCTATGCTTCTGTCTTTCCGCACATGGTTAATTAGCTATACCTTGCAGTGGGACTGAAGTATCAATATCAATATCCAAGAGCCTTGATGACTTATTGGCAGAGATTACTTGCTTTCTTCAAAAGGTTCATTTTTCATGTCTATCAGCTGATTCTAGCTATGATTTCCTAAATTATATGAAAAATTCTCTAACTACAGTTTTTCATTTCTGTTTACGCAGATGATCCTTCTGAAGATTCCGGTTAGTTCATTACTTTTCTTGAAATGCTTTATATTTAAATCAAATGCAACTATCTTCTCTATAGACCCCTCTTATAAATGATAGCTACTAACTGTTCAGACTGCTCAAGGCGTTCAGTGTGGACCTACTAAATGCAAGTGTATATATTTTGGATGAGTTCACCATGTCAAAAATATTTCTGTTGTTATCAGATTCGCATTAAGATTTGAAAGCTTTAAGCTTCTATATGTCATTAACCTACTTCTTTGGCCTTATTATATTTAAAAAGTTGTCTTTTTCCATATACTGTTTTCTAGTAAATAGCTAGGAGCCTAGGACCACTACCTCTCTGTGGCTGATAGTTTGTTTCTCTTCTTACAGAAAGTTGTAATGGAACTCTTAGTATGTGGTGATGATCCTTTAAGTTCACAGATTGAAAGTCGTATTCTGGCAACTGAGAGCAGCTCTGCATATTCTCCTGTTGAAAGCATAGAATGCTTGAAAGTGGGACTCAAGGATTATATTCGTAAGCACCAAACTTGCTTCTCAATTGGGTGAGTACTAGAAAGGTGCTAGGTTTTGGTTAATGAATGATGGATGCATTCCAACCTCTAGTTTTTGTTGAAGGGTGGATAATGTGTTAATAGGTCTTACTTACACATGTTGAAATCATAATTCTTAGGTGCTAACATGAAAAGATAACAAAGAGTACTGAGAAATGCTATTTCTTGTTTCTTCATTGTACACTTTGACATAGTTTCCCTGAACTTTGTCATTTCCTTGTTTTACATGGACTATTTCATCTACTAACTTTAAGTTAGCCTTTCATTCTGCAATTTTCCCATTAAAAAGTGTAACATTTGCAGTTCTTCGCTCTTTCTTGTGTGGTTTTGTCTGTATGTCTGACCGTACATTAAGGTACTTCAGTGTGATGTAAAGTAGTGCATTATTGTTCTGAAATATACAATTTGTTGATTTTACCTTCTTAAAATACTGGTGACAAATAGTTAGATTGAGTGAAGATGGGAAAAAGAAGCTTGGGATGCACTGGACCAGGTGAGAGAAAGTCAGGATCAAACATGAAAGGGAATGCTAGAACTCCCACCATAGAAGCAGACTGAAGGAGGAGTAGAGGCAAGACAATTGATCACATGTAGCATGCAGGAAGTAGTACTTAAGTTTCTTAAAATCTGGTTGACAGCTCAATTGACTCCTTCTCTGTTTTGATGTAGGAGGATTTAAGTTTGCTAACGTAATTTAGTTAAGATCTATTTGTGGTGCTAAACTAGAAATTACAACGGCTCATATGGTATATGTAAAATTGCAACATCTCATATAGGATCTTTGGTGATGTAACTGTTGTGCAGAATCAAAAACAAAACAAAAAATCAATGTGCAGTGCATTGAAACAAGCTTGTACATAAAGTTGTAGTTTCTTATTTCAGGGAAAACCTGAAGGTTGGAACTGGGGTTGCTAACTCTTCAGGTAGTTCTCAGGGAAATAGCCAGGTGGTGGAAGCTGTTGTGATTATCAGTGAGATGTCAGAACTAGTCCCTTCTTCCAGCATCAGGGAACAAGACATGAAAACAGAGGTTTGCTTTGGATTATTAATTGAAGAAAACTCTTCAAAGCGTAAAAAATGTTTGCATTCCAATATGTGCTTTATTAATTATGTTGTGACCAAATGTTAGATAATAGCTCACTGTATAGATGCCATGTTGCATAATCTTTCCCAACATCTATTAACTTGTGTTTTGAGTTCATTTGTTGTCCTAGAATGCGTGGATTGTGAAAACTAATGATAATATCACAGATATGCATTATTTATGTCTTTGGGATTTCAACTTTCAGGGGTCTTTTATCACACTATGAATCTCTTGTTTTCATATAAGCATGGAGCACAAGGTGAAGAACCTCGTGCACTTTATGGTGTGTGGAGGCTAAGATTTATGCAACTTCCCCTACATCATGGTGTAGATAACTATTTATGCAAGTAATAACTGAAAAATATTTTTGAACTTTTGAGGGCCAGCAAGTGGACCTCTTTCTTTATGGCCATCTTGATGACATTGGATTGGATAGGTTACATTACACATACAACAACTATGTCTCAATCCCAAGCAAGTTGGGGTTGGCAGTATAATCCTCACTGACCATGTGGCTCCATTTATGTTCATAAATAGATTACATATCAGGAAACAAAATTCTATGTGGAAAGTGTGATTTTCATATTGTAATATAAAATAACCTATTTTCTAAAATAGAGTATCCCCAGTGTACACCAAACAGGATACATTAATTATCCGATCTTATCTACTGTGGACAAATATGGTCTCTGGTATTGAGTCTAATTAATATTGCTTATTAAACTTCGAGGATATCAAAAGCTTTTGCTTAGTGAACTATACAAGTTATTGGTTGGCTGTCCCAGCCATTTCTAGTCCTTACAGTTGTTTCCAAAAGTATACGAAGGAGGGGGACTTAATATCTAACCTCCAAAGTAAATGAAACACAAGTGAGGACACAAAGGAAGGTTTTCAGGAAATCCCACTTATCAGCTAAGCTCACAAAAAAGGTGCGATGAACATATGAGGATTCCAATATGAATCCTCACTTACTCACTAAACTTGGCCAATTCCTTTCTTCTGTGTCTTGATTCTAAAGTTAGCAAAGCCAGCTTTATCCATGATATAAACTCCTCTCACTGCTTGAGGGAGCTCATTAGCAGATATAGAAATTCTGTAAGATTGTTTGATAGCTCCAAACTTAGCTAGCCCATCTTCCATAGCATTGAGTTCCCCTTCCATTCATGCTTGTCAAATATTCTGGATATCAAGTCAGTCAGCTTTGATGGTTCACTGATGCCATTGATCATATCCACTACTATTTTAGAGTCCATTTCCAGTAGCACATTAGTAATTCCATTATCTGGAAACCCCTGCAAGCCAGTGCTAGGTGCAATAGCCTTGGCAACATTACTAGAACTTAAAGGAAGAAGCTCTGAGAAGGCCATGACAATTTTTCCCTGATGACCTTTTAGAACCCCCTCTTCTCCAGCTAGTTTCCCTTCTAACATTGAACTGCCATCAGTGTTGAGTTTGACATAATTTTGAGTAGGCTTGTTCCAGTATTTTTTTTTCAATCAAAGGGTTACTTATATTATAATATTAAAGATTGACAGTAGTAACAGGTTCTTCGCCCGTTGCCAAGGACATATCGTTGTTAATAGTTTGGGTCACATCCCGACCCTGAATAATACAAATTGAGGGCTTGTTCCAGTTGACAGTAATACAAGTGAGCTTTGGCTTAAGTTATCCACTAATCACAAACCTCCCTCCTGTTGGAGTTTAAGTTAATCAACCCAAGATCTTTGAAATAGCAATGTTCAGATTAACAAAATATTTAAGCAATTTTTTAAAAATTAAGTTCCATGTATCTGTTGATGAGGTTCTGTTGAAGTTTTTTAAAATCATCTCTAAGCATTACTTGCTCGTCTTCTTTCAGTTAAGCCAGTATCTCGCACGCCTTTCAGTGTTGTAGTTTGTTTGTGTTTCTTTAATTTGTTTTAATGATCTTCTATGCCTGATTTCAGATCTTATATTTCAAAGACTTTGTACCTTGTTCTATTGCTCAGTCATCCCTCGATGCATTGACAAGCATCAACTGGAAAAGCTATGGGTTGGCTCTGCAGAGTGTTGCAGATCATGATGATAGTGTAATGCTGGAATGGGAGAACCTGCCACCAGATTTCCAAATTTATATTGCCATCCATTGTTACCATAGACAATATCCATCATAATATAATACATATCCATGAGAATTGACATGGTCATACACTCTTAGCATTAACTTCAAACAATGAGAATTGTCTTTTGCTTAACTTGTTGACAAGGTGAAACAGTGGGTTGCAGAAAACAGTTTTCCTGATCGAAATCTAGCTAGAAAAGCTATCAAGTGTTCTTTGGATGACTTGAAAGAAAATAATCAAGGGGTTCTCCTAAGTACACGTGCACTTAAGGTAATTTTCTCACTCTTCTCTGCATTCTTTCTGGTCATTGGATTTTCTAGTTCCTGGTATTGGCTTGGTATGTACAAAATACCTCCCATTGTTTGATCTATTCTGCATTCTTATACGTCCATACCCAAACATGAAGCTGAAAAAGTAGTTTGTTTTTTCTTCTTCTTTTGATACGGATTTTTAAAGAGTGGTTGCTAAGCAGACAGTATTCAGTAATTCCAGTTGGCTAGGTAGTTCACATACAGAAACTAGGCATGATGTGGACTTCACATTCTTTAAACACCATCTGAAGTTCTATATGACTAGTGCTGATTGAATCTGAACAAGGGATAACAATTATTCAAACATAAATTAGAGCAGTGATTGGCAAGAAATCTATTCTCATTGCCTCATTGGGGATGAAAGCTTCCTAGAAAAATTTCTCCTTTTTACTGGGAGTGGCTTTTAAAGCATCATCTATTTAGCACTGCTGTTCCAGCCTGTCAGATGTAGCATTTTTATTAGCTGGAAGTGCATATGCTTTCATATGTTTCTGCAGAGTCCTTTTAAATTCAGTACCCATATCCATGGTCAGGAGCATACATAGTATGACAGTAGCTAATGCATCCGCAACCTCTATCCCAGACATTATCTATATATTTGATTAGTTTGTATCTATATGTGTGTATAAATTAATCCACTGCTACAACTTAGCTATAGGTGCAATAGGATTCCACATGAACCAATTTAAAATCTCGATACACCTTCTAGCTGATTATGATCTTCTTTGAGCTTGAAATGGCCAAAATTTCAGTTTTCCTTCGCATACATAGCTAAAGTTCTAAAAATATTTCTCCCTCAGACATGTGATTATGCACCTGACCTTGCAAAAACGCTTGCTCGCCTGATCTTATCCTCCAATGACTTGAACTTCCAAGAAGAATGTTGTTCTCTTCTCGGGGTACAGTCTCAAGAGGTTAACACGGATAATGTTGGAAATTGCATCAGGGAGAAGATAATTTCAGTCATCAGATTAAATGATCGCAACTCCCATAAGCATAAAGAAGCCCCAACCTTCCTATTTGAAGATGATTGTTTCCAGAAAGAGGATTTCATGGACGAGGAATATCAAGAAGGTGAAGAAGCTTACAACTCTTTGGATCTGTAGAAGGTTAGGAGCATTATTAGATGTCCAATTATTAATTTCTTCTCTTATTATGTTTATAGTTTACCTCACAATCAAACTATTCTAGTTACTTCTGCTTGGCTTTATTATTGCTATGGAAAAGGGTAAATGGATTTATCATTCTGGGGGCAAACAATATGTATGGACTTCATGGTCCAGAGTAGATAAACTGATACTCAACCATTTCTACAACGTTGTGGTGAAAAAGAGAATATATATATATATATATATATATATATACACACTTCAAAATTTCATTTTCTCAGTTTTTTCCATGTTACTGAAATATCTAAGGATTCATTTGGTCATAGATTTTGGAAGTATCTTGTAGAATTATTATCTTTTGTCAAATATCAGTTCAACATAGAAATCATCTAGTTTTTGGGAGATTAGTTTTCAAATCTCAAAAGTTGCTTCAAACTTGTTTTTGCCCCAAAATCTTACATTATATGAAAGTGCCCTATTGATTACTTCAGATTTATTTTGCTTGATTTGTATAATTTTTTCTTTACATTTGTAAACCCTTGTCAACATAGATGTGATTTTTCATCTCCTACCTTGAATAATGTTTGCTTGTAATGTATAAATTTTTATTTGTAAGTCCATGTTAATATATGAGGTCTCTCATCTTCTACCGTTGTTATTCTTGAATTTTTTTTTTAGTACAGATGGATCTTCCTAATAATTTAGTTAGTAATCGCGTTATTAGCAATTTTATTAAAACATTGTGTTTTGATTTTAGGATATATAATGTATCATCTAATTCATTATTAAAATGATAATTTTGTGTCAGTTAATTTGTATATAGAATTATTGTTTTTGATAATAATAATTAAGGTCATTAATAAATATTCTGTATAATTTGGAATTAATATGTTTGTTTGAAGAGAAAGAACCCTTTTCATTTCTCTGTCTTTCGACTAATATCTCATTACTAACTCAGCCTTGCTGCTTTGAAAATTTTCACGTATAATATCAGCCTAGATAAATTCGTTTCCTTGAAGTACTTGAGATATAGGTAAGTTTATTTATTCCTTCTTCCATTCATGCTTACTTATTCATTTTGGAGCGTGCATGTTCTTTAAGATATAATTATTTATGTGAGTATTTTATCACAATACTCGTATAACTTGGTGTATAGTCTTTGGTCTTCAGAAATAATTTGAAAATAAATAATTAATATTACATATTCTTGAAATACTGGACAAGGAAAAATGAATGGAAAAATTATTTCTTTGCTTAGCCCATGGAGCCGGCCCAACCCAACCTGTTATTGGGCTAGGGTTGGGATAGAATTTTTCAAGCCCATTTAAAATTAGGGCTTAGAAGCCTGACCCATATAAGCTTTTGACTTTTGAGGCTTGATCGGGGCCGAGCCGGGGTCAACCCATGGGCTAAAACTATTTAGTTTAGGATAAGAGCAATTTTCACATATAGCAAACACAAAATTTATATTTGTATGTTATAACAAAGTTTGCATAATTGCGCTCCATAGCAAACATATATATGTATAATTCGCTATACATATACAAAAAAAACAGTTGTATAATTATTTTGGGTGTCTGTCACTATTTTGTTACAAATATAATTCTCCAAGAAAACTATTATTGAAACATCAGTTAGCATAAATTGTTGTATAACATATACAAATATTGCAACTCTTATGTTCTGTCAAGAACTCACAGTTGCCTCACAGATTGAGCAAAATAACATAAGTAAGCCCCCTCAATAAATTAGAAGTTGTCCAACATGATCGAGTTGAAGAGAAAGCAGAGAAAACTGTACAACATAAAGAATTGACACAAAAAAAAATCATGACAACTCAATTTATGCCAACGTAGGTAGCAGAGTCAATATCGAAACGTAAACATCTGAAGTAAAAATTGTATAATCCAAAAAAATTGGAAAAAAATTAGGAAAAATTACTTAAATACAGAACACTTCTTTACCTATTTTCAATATTTCCCTACTCTTTACTAAAATACAAAAATCCCTTATTTTCCCCCAATTCAACTTAACCGGATACTTTATTAGTTTAAGTATCCGCCCGTTATTAATTAAAGTATCCGCGTTGCTATATTATGCATCCGCCCGTTAATTAAGTATCCGTGCTGCTAACAACTTAATAATTTAAGTATCCGCCCGTTATTAATTAAAGTATCCGCGCTGCTATATTAAGTATCCACACTGCTATATTATGTATCCGAAAAACACTAAAAAAGGGATTTTTGGTAATTAATGAAAGAGTAGGGAAAGGAAGTAATTTCTTTCTTATACTATGTCATTTGCCTAATTTTTACTTAAATATTAGCTCCTAAGACCTAATTTTTTGTATATGTATAATTCGCTATACATATACAAAGAAAGCTGTTGTATAATTCGTTATACATATAAAAAAAAAGCAGTTGCATACAAAAGATCAATTGTATAATCTGTGTATGTATAAAACGAAAAAGAGAGAAAGGCAAAAGAAAATTGGGCAGGGAAATATTTGTATTGTATAATTGTAAGTGTATAGGACGAAGATATGTGTATTTGCATGTGTATATACAATTTTCTCTCGCTTTATACAAACAGAAGTGCAATTTATACATTTCGTTTCTGTTTGTATAAAGTGAGAGAGGCGAGTGAGCGAGCGAGATCTGAGAGAGTGGCGAGCGAGATCTGGGAGAGGGGAGAGAGGGGAACAAAAATATATGTATATATACAATTTTCTCTCGCTTTATACAAACACAAACACATTTTATACATTTGTGTTTTTGTATAAAGTGAGAGAGGCGAGCGAGACTGCCACCAAACGTTAGTGGCGAGCGAGACTCCACCAGGGAGAGTGACGAAAATAGCAATAGTTTGCTATAGGGTACAATTAAATCAAAGTATATTTATAGCATTTAATTTGAATTAATAGTTTGCTATTATATATAATTTTCCCTTAGGGTAACTTACAAAAATCTCTTTAGTGTATGAGTTAATTACTTAAAGGCACACTATATTGTAATTTTAGGAATCTTATCAGATTTTAATACGTCAAGATACATGTATCTCAGAATACATGGATTCAAAATTAGAGTTTTAAGTTTGAAAAACAAAAAAAAAGGCCAGCCCGCAGCCCTTCTAGGGTTGGGTTCGGCATTTTCAGGCCCTTTCAAACGAAGGGTCGGTCCGCCTTAGCCCATCAAATTCCCTGATCGGGTGGGGCTGGGCTGACCCTTTTTGATAACTTTAGAAATTAATAAAAGAATACATTCAAAAATTTAGCAAAGTTTTCTTGGTATAAATTTCCGAAAGTGAAAAGTGTAAAGACACGCAATGACAGGGTCAAGTCGAATATGAGTGGGTGTCGAGTCGATATCGAGAGTAGGGTCTTATATGTCAATGTCTTGTGTTTTACAACTCTTTTCTCCCCTAAAATGTAGCCCAAAAATATTTCCCCTTATAGAGGTAGTTAGCTTTCAACAAATTAGCCAAACAAGGGCCAACTAAAGGGAAGAACATATATTTTCCTTGCTGGATGATAAGATTTTTTGTTGCTTTCACGATATGGGAATCTACATGTATAAACAAACAAGATTAAAAAGTTTCTCCACTGATAAAATAAGAATTTTATTTCAAGACTCCTTTTGCTCGATTAGTTAGACTTGCAATCAGTCGATAAAGCTAATTTCAGAAATTCCAATATCGAATTACAATGTTTGTTTAAAGTGGCTACAAACATAAAGATATATAGCTCGTGCGTGCTAGTTACTGCAATGTAAGTATTGAGGTAATGATTGAAGCAAGTGAGCCAATCAAGGTTGCTTCATCATGCAAGTGTAGGCCATGCACATTTGGCTGTCACCAATGTGGAATCATCTAATATTCTTTTACCATTTCATCATGCAAGTGTAGGCCATGCACATTTGGCTGTCACCAATGTGGAGTCATGTAATATTTTTTTACCATTTATGTTGAATTCTTCGTGTTTACTTTTAAACAATAGACAATAATTACGCTAAATAGTGAAAAAGAACTCAAGGAGATTTGATTGATGATAAGATCATAATTCATCTATAGCTAAATAGTGAAAAAGAAAATACTACTCCCTTCATTTCAACTCGATCTTTCACTTTTTGGCAGCTTATTAATTACAACTTTTCACCGAATATATTTAAAACTATAAGATTAAAAGTCATTTTGATACATATGCATGTCAAGTTAAAGTCGGACAAAAAAATCAAACAAAGAAAGTAATACATTTGATCTAACAAAATTTTTATGCATGGGGTCAGGGGTTACTCGAAAGTAAGGCACTTACCTTAGGCCTCCAAATTTGAGGGATGGGTGAACTATGAAGGTCATTTTTTGGCAATAATAAGATTATTATAAGTATTCTTAAAAATAAAAAGAAATTGTACCATTTATTTAAATCTTTAATTTAAGATTATGAAATTCAGAAGTTTCTTGTTTTTTTATTTAATTCCAAACTCATTTTAAGTCAAAATCACATAAATAAATTGAAATTATTCTTTTAAAAAGATTAAAAAAATTCATATAAAAGAAAGAAACAATTTTGAAACTCAATTTATTTTTAATTTTGGGCCATCACTTAGATGGGGTCACATCTTGGTTGAGAATCACTCGTCGCATTCAGGCCCTTATCATTATTGTTCCACTTCCCATTGAATAAGGAAATTTCCTACCCTACTAATTTTGTTGCTCTTCTTTCTAACATAAATTATTTCTATCAAGAAAGTTTTATGATTTTTTGGGAGGGAATAGTATATGAACGAAAAATTGTTTTATATAAATATTTCTATTATTCATAGACCTATATATATAAACAAAATAGTAAAATCCTCTTACATTTAAAGTATATGACTCTATTATCAAAGGATATTGTGAAATGAATGAAATTGTTCTATACTTAATCAATAATTTAAGGTTCGAGTCTTGGATATAGAAATTTTTTTGGTAGGGAGCACTTGCCCCCACCACCCGAATGAGACTCTACACGGTGCAAATCTAAAATAGTCAGACTCCAATATAAGTATCAGTAGACACCGAGTGAAAAACCTAATAAAAATATATGACTCTTATTAAAAGTTTCTACAATTAAATAACAAACAATTCTTAAAAAACATATGCAACCTCCATCAGAAAGAACCTTGAAAAGCCTTATAATTAGGACTAGCTCATTTATTAATTTTTTCATTTTTAGTACTCCCTCCGTCCCATATTATAAGTCACCTTTTTCATTTGCACTTGCATTAAGAAATAAGGTAATTTTACCCTTATGCCCTTATTTAATGTTTGCTTATGATAATTTTGTAATAAATGATGAAATGATAGATTTCAAAAATATAAATGCATTTGGATGACTATTTAAATTTTACTTTTTGGAGCCAAATGTTTTCACCAATTGATCCAAAAAAATTTAAAATTCAAGTTTTCCCCATCTCAATTTTCCTATATATTTTGTGTAAAATGTTTTTTTATATATTTATATATAAATTCTTAAAGCAAACATGACAACATCACAAAATATTCAACTTTCAAGATTATTTTTGAATTTTTTTTCATCTTTTATTTTTAATTTGTTTGTTGATATTTTTCTTTAAAATTAGATTTTATAGAATAAGTAGTGAAAGTTAATTAATGAATGAAGTACTCTCCCAATGAAATTAATTAGTTGTAGATTTCCTAGGTTAGTCAAAGTAAATTTTCAAGGTTAATTAATTAATCAATCAAGGGTATAATGGGGAAAATATGGTAATTTATGCATAAATTTTATAAAATGACATATATTGTGGTCCAACTATTTTTAGAAAGGGGTGACTTATAATATGGAACGGAGGGAGTACTATGATACTCCTTTTGTCCCTAATTACTTGCCCACTTTTCCTTTTATAGTTGTTCCTAATTACTTTCCATTTTGACAAATCAAGAAAGGACAATTTTTTTAACCTATTATACCCTCAATTAAATGACTAATTACTTTAAAAAATGCAGAACTTTTCATCAATTTCATAATTAATAGGGGTAAAATGATAAACTCACTATGTCATTAATTAATTTTTTAATAGATGCGGCAATTCAAAAGTGAAAAAGTAATTATGGCACGGACGGAGTAATTGTTAAATGTACATGTTCTACTTGGCTGAGTAAAGGTAAGAAAGGTGTTAAATGTACATGTGCTACTTGGCTGAGTAAAGGTAAGAAAGGAAAATCTTTTGAATGATCAGAGAGGATTCGTATCTATGATATATAAGCAGCCTTGATTGTCTTTACATAGGGGGGCCAAGTGGTTTTCTCTTTTTCAAACACATCACCAACTACTACTTCCGTCTTAATTTACATAATGTTGTTTGATTTGATACGAAGTTTAAGAAAAAAATAAGTATTTTTGAAATTTCTAATCTAAAATAAGTCATAAATATTTTGTATGACTATAAATCTAGACATTTTTTTTTTTCTAAAACTGACAAAAGAAAATCGTGTCATATAAATTGATACAATAGAACTAGTACATTATTAATTTATTAAACTAACATCATGCCAAAGATATTGGACTTAGGAATTGGACGCGTGGGGAATATCACTATCTTTAATAGTATGAGATATGCTAATTCTTTTGCTTCAAATAGTATAGACATTTCAATTACATATTATAAAATTTAGGTTAGATACACTCTTTAAAAATAAAAAGGGCTAAGTAACTACTAAATTGTAAAAACAAATAAATTATGAGAATATGCTAAGAATCGAAGCTAGGTGAACCCTCTAAATATTCATCTCGATCAACCGGTCAAAACCTCTTTATCTTTTTATACAAATATCAATACAGAATTATACATACTATTTAATATATATATATATATATCGATCATTGTTAGGTGACCTTTTTTTGTCACTGAAGAAACAAAAATAGAAGAAGATGAAGAATAAGAAGTTAGTTAATTTGTCTAAAGTTACACTTTCCTAATTCTAAACAAAAATTAAATTGGCTAAGATTTAAATGGCACATGTAGATATCTGTTACTCCCTCCATTTCTTTTTATATGTCATTCCTTTCTATAAATAGTTGGTCTACAATACTTGTCATTTTATAAAATAATGTATAAATTATCATATTGTTCCTTTTTTATCCTTGTGAGTTATTAGCCTTGAAAATATACATTTGACTAACTTAGAAAAGCTAAGTAAATGATTCATGTTCATTGGTTAAATTAATTAATCAAAATAAATTAATTATGTTCGTGAAAAATTATAAAACAATAAAATAATAAAATTGCAAGATTACAATTGAAAAAGAAAATGAACAAACAAAAATCTTTGCAGTCTGAAGCGTGGATATCTCGCTCTCTTTGAGGAGATTCAAGCCCACTGCAACAAAAAAAATTTCACTGATCCAGCAATAGTCCTCTTTGACTTGTCCCCTCCAGGATACAACAGACTTCACAAAGTATAACTCAACAACTCTGGACAAGAGTTGAGTCCAAAGCTTCGCAAAAAAGAACACTTCCCTTCAACTAATAAGAACTATCTTTTTGACAAACTTTATGCATTCTATATTTTCCTTGTGTGTTCTATGTCACAAACCAAATGAAGACCACCACTATTTATACTAGAAGAAGTCTTCCTAGAAATAAATAGGAAGATGATGGAGTGGTAAATAGTGAAAATAATGGCATTAGGAGTTACATATGTAACAAAGTATTACGAAGGAATAAAGAGTAAGAAGTAAATGGGATAAGCGGCAAACAGCCACCAACGCCTTGCACCTGTGCAGTTGCACCAAGGAATCAGTAACATATGCAATTACCCTATGGAGTAATGCACCAATTTAATGGTCCAAATGGCAGCAACAAATGCAAAGTCAACCAATGCATTATTCTAATGCAATAATACAACGGTCAGTGTGGCAATGCAAAAAATGCAACATTTCTTTTAATATTAAAATGCCCCTACACTAACAATCCCCCACTCATATTAATATTAACTAAGGGAGTATATCAACTGAAGGAAGACTACCATGCATAATGAAGGTGTGCTCTGCATTGAACTTCCACTTAGTGAAACAATAACTTTTACTCCAGTATCGTAGTGATTTCAGACTTGAACTATGACTGCTTAAGGGAAATAAAATATCACTGCTCACATATAATAATCAAGGTGTTGACATGAGCTTTAAAGTCAGCACGTTACGGCCTTGTGCTATCCCGGTTTCATGAGTGCTTTTGAGAATAAGCCAAATTCTCATAGGAAGCAACCTACTTCCAAACATCACATATGTGAAATATGTCGAGAGTGCTCCTGTAAGCTTAACACTCCACCCATTCGGGCTACAAATATTCATTAAGAGTTTTATCAACTCAACTTTCACAAATCACTACAGGAACCAATGCACTCACATCATAGGGAGGGAATAAAAAGATAGTGCATTTTTCACAACAAGTCATCATATGATTAGTTTTTCCCTTTGAACCTGGTTATAGGATCCCTAGTCCCCGGGTTGGGTTTCCTCAAATATGACTCAAGGATTTATAGGCTTCCATCTCATCCCCCTCGATGTGCTCCAAACCTTCTCTCTTGTTAAGGCCTTAGTAAGAGGATCTGTAAGATTATCACAAGATTTGACATAATCAACATTGATGGTACCATTTGTCAAATACGATCTTACATTACTGTGTTTCCTCCGTATAGGTCTGGATTTACCGTTGTAATAACGGTTTTGAACTCTACCAATTGCAGTGGTGCTATCACAATGAATTAAAATAGGAGGAATTGGTTTTTCAAAATAAGGAATTTGAAACAATAAATCTCTTAACCAATTCGCTTCCTCACTAGCTGAAGCTAAAGCAATTAGTTCAGTCTCCACGGTAGAATTAGCAATTATAGTTTGCTTTGTTGATCTCCAACAAACAGCACAACCACCTAAAGTAAAGACATAACCAGTGGTAGAACAGGAATCACCTGATATAGTGTTCCAATCTGCATCACAAAAGCCTTCAAATACAACAGTATTTTTTTTATAGAACAAACCACAATTTTTTGTTCCAATTAAATATCTCATCACTCTTGTTATATCATGTCAATGTTCATTACCTAGCTTGCTTGTAAACCTACCAAGTACTCCTACTGCATATGCAATATCAGGCCTAGTGCAATCAGTGACATACCTTAAACTTGCGATTATGCTAGCATATTCCTTTTGATTTATTACATCATTTTCACTTTCAACAGGAAATAAGTAAACACTTGAATCAAAAGGAGTAGCAACATGCTTGCAATCAAAAAAGTTATATTTTTTCAAAATTTTCTCAACATAATGTGACTGGTCAAGAAAAATTCCCTCACATGTTCTTGTTATTTTTATTCCAAGAATAAAATTTGTCTCACCAAGATCTTTCATATCAAAATGGCTTCTAAGAATATTTTTAGCTTCATCAATAACATTCATGTTAGAGCCAAAGATCAATAAATCATCAACATATAGGCAAATAATCACATGTGAATTATTCCAAGACTTATGATATATGCACTTATCACACTCATTTGTTTTAAAACCATTTCCAATCATGTAGGAATCAAACTTTTCATGTCATTGCTTTGGTGCATGTTTCAAGCCATATAGGGATTTAGTAAGTTTATACACTTTGCTTTCTTGGCCTGCTTCAGCAAAACACTCGGGTTGATCCATATAAATTTCCTCATTTAGGCCTCCATTTTAAAAAGCAGTTTTTACATCCATTTGATGAATTTGCAAATCAAAAATTGCAGCCATAGAAATTAAAAGTCTTATGGATGTAATTCTTGTTACCGGTGAAAAAGTATCAAAAAATTCTAGGCCTTCTAGTTGTTTAAAACCTTTTGCAACTAGTCTAACCTTGTAATTATCAATAGATCCATCCGGTTTCAACTTTTTTCTTAAGATCCATTTGCAACCAATAGTTTTACAACCCGATGGTAAATCAACTAACTTCCAAGTTTTATTAGAAATTAGAGATTCCATTTCATCATTTACAGCCTCTTTCCAAAAAATGGAGTCATGTGAAGATAAAGCTTCTTTTAAGTGAGAGGATCATCTCCAACATTAAACACATAAAAATCAGGACCAAAATCTTTTTCTACTCTAGCAAAGTACTTCTTCTTAACTCAAAATCATTGACTTCTTTATTTTTAAAAGTAGAAGTAGAAGAACTAGGTAGTGATAAAATATTTTGTTCAATCCTTTGACCCCCACTATTTTTAGAATCAAAAGGAAACTTATTTTCATGAAAAATAGCATCACCCGATTCTATCACAATATTATCTTCAAGATTAAAAAATCTATAGGCTGTACTATTTGAAGCATAACCAAGAAAAGCACAAGTAGTAACTTTCTTACCCAATTTTGTAATCTTGGGATCCATTAGCCTCACAAAGGCTAGACAACCCCAAACTCTTAAATATTTCAAACTTGGCTTGTAACCTTTCCACAATTCAAAAAGTGTCAATTTAGACTTTTTATTAGGCACACGATTCAACACATAACAAGCAGTTAAAATAGCTTCACCCCAAAAATTTAAAGGTGCATGTGACTCAATAAGCATGACATTAGTCAATTCAACCAAAGTTCAATTTTTCCCTTCCGCTACTCCATTAGATGAAGGAGAGTAAGGACGAGTAGTTTCATGAATTATTCTCAATGATCTAACAAAAGAATTAAACTCATTTGACTCATATTCACGGCCTCTATTACTTCTAATTCTTTTTATTTTTCTACCAAACTGATCTTCAACCTCATGAAGATAAGTTTTGAAATTTTCAAAAGCATCACTTTTATTTTTTTATCAAGTATACATATGTAAACTTAGAAAAATCATCAATGAAAGTGATAAAATATCTAATACCTCCACGAGTTAAAATTCCACCAAGTTCACAATTATCAGTATGACTAATTCTAACAAATCAGTTTTTCTTTCAATTTGGAAATGAGGTCTTTTAGTGATTTTGGCTTTACTACAAGCCTCAAACTTTTCAAAATTCTTTTTAACCTTTGGGATTAATCCTAAACTACTCATGATTCCAACATAACGATCATCACAAACGAGCATGCCAAAAATTGGTAGAAGAAAGCATATAAACAGAAGTAGAAACTTTATTCATTTCAACATTCAGTTTGAACATTCCATCACATGCATACCCCTTTCCCACAAAAATACCCTTCTTCACTATTACACATTTATCAGATTCAATAATCTGTTTAAAGCCTACTTTATTAAGAAGAAAACTAGACATCAAATTTTTCCTCATAGGAGTATAAAGTACATCTTTCAAAGTTAATACCCTTTCAAAAGTAACACACAATTCGACATCTCCCTTTCCAAGCACTTGAGTAGTGTGAGCATCACCAAGCATGATGGTTTTGGGCTCCTCAAAATGAGTATATTTCTTAAATTAGTCTTTGTCATAACAGACATGACGGTTTGCACCAGAATCTACCCATCATCCATCAACATTCTCAATCATGCTTATGTCGGTAATCACCGCCACAAAAAAAAGGTTCTTCGATAACGTTTGCCTGAGGATTAGGACCACGTTTCCGGAATCTGCAAAATCGAGCAATATGCCCACTCTTGCCACAAACAAAACATGGTCCCTTATCTTGAACTTGTTGATTTTGTGCTTGGATATTTTCACCATTATTTTTCTTGGGAGGTCTACCATTATTTTTCTTGAATTTTTTCTTCTTAGGCGTCAAAGATGTATTTTTGTGAGATTCAAGAGTAGCATTATTTGACTAAATTTACCTTCATTGTATGTTGCTCTCTTCTGTTTGTAAAAGTGCATCTTGGCCCCTAGCCTCTTCTTCCATGCGGATTTTCATTATCAAGGTTTCAAGGGAGGTTCTTTTTGTTTGTGGCGCATAATTTTTTGAAATAACTTTCAATAAGGTGGAAGTTTATCTACTATGCCACAAACAATTAGGTTATCTCCAATTTTTACCTCCTCGGACCTTAGCTCTCCAACAATCATTATAAAGTCTTGAGCTTGGTCTACCACTGATTTGTTGTCCACCATTTGGAAACGAAAAAATCTACTCGCCGCATATTTTTTCGCTCCAGCCTCTTCCGTGTCATACTTACTCTGCAATGTTTTCCAAATTTTTCTTTGCACTAGAGTAAGTTCTATCAAAATAATCATAAAAATTATCAGATAGACAATTAAGAATATAATACCGACACTTATAGGAATCACCATCGTACTTTTCCACTTTCTCTAGATGAGAAATAGTTTCATCATCATTCATAGAGGTGATGTCTACTTTATTAGGATTCTTCTCAGTTAACACATAAGAAACATTGAGAAGACTTAAGTAGAAAAGCACTTTACCCTTCCATTTCTTAAAATGATTACCATTGAACCGAAATGGCTTGTTAAGGTCCCATCTTGACATCCGCGTTTTTTTCAATTGTAGCCATGGTGAATCTCCTTAAAATTGTTAGTGAAAAATTACAAAATAATAAAATTGCAAGATTACAATTGAAAAATAAAATGAAGAAACAAAAACCTCTTCAGGCTGAGGCACGGATATCTCGCTCTCTTTAAGGAGATTCAAGCCCACTGCAGCAAATGTTTTTTTCACCGGTCCAGCAATAGTCCTCTTTGACTTGTCCCCTCCAGGATACAAAAGCCTTCACAAAGTATAACTCAACAACTCTGGACAAGAGTTGAGTCCAAAGCTCCACAAAAAAAACACCTCCCTTCAACTAATAAGAATTCTCTTTCTGACAAATTTTATGCACTCTATATTTTCCTTATGTGTTCTATGTCACAAACCAAATGAAGACCACCACTATTTATACTAGAAGAAGTCTTTCTAGAAATAAATAGGAAGATAATGGAGTGATAAATAGTGAAGATAATGATCTTAGGAGTTACATATGTTACAAGGTATTACGAAGGAATAAAGAGTAAGAAGTAAATGGGATAAGCGGCAAACAGCCCACCAACGCCTTGCACCTGCTGCAGTTGCACCAAGGAATAAGTAACATATGCAATTACTCTATGGAGTAATGCACCAATTTAATGGTCCAAATGGCAGCAACAAATGCAAAGTCAACCAATGCATTATTCTAATGCAATAATACAACGGTCAGTGTGGCAATGCAAAAAATGCAACATTTCTTTTAATATTAAAATGCCCCTACACTTACAAATTCATATTCATTTATTGAAAATTTGAGTTCCAAAAAAAAAAAATAAGGTTAGAAGGGTAAAGTTACATCATTTCTTAATGTAAGTGCAAAGTAAAAAGGTGACATATAAAAAGAAACAGAGGGAGTATTAATTTGACGTTCTTTTTTTGCTAGCTACTTAGATAATCATGCAACTCAATATGATAATCATGTATGATAAATAACATTATTTTCGAATTCATGTTTCAAAAATTTAGTGGGTATCCTAGTTGACAAGCTTAGGTGGCGGAACTTGTGCCATGTGGCGCGCCACATCATAGCTGTTAACTCTTGAGGATATTTGTGGTCTCTTAAGATAACGGCGGGAGTATTTTTGATCCCAAAATGCAATGGAGGGTATAAGTGATCTATTTCGTATAATTTATGGGTAATTTTGACCCTTTTCCGGAAAAAAAAATTAAGCCTACAAATACAAACTGCATTTCAAAAATTTAAATAAATAAAAATATATTTTTTATTAAAATTTAAGATTTTAGAGAAAATGATCTCCATCAATATTAAGAACTAAAAATTTACATTTATTTTGGGTGAAACAACAAAAGTAACAAACTACACAAAAATAATGCTCATGTAATGGCTTTTGTGTGTTTAGGACGAAGCAAAATATATATTTTTTTATAAAAAAAGTAATTTTTTTGTCTTATATATATATTATTTCAAAAATACATATACATAATCTAGAAATAAGGTGGAGGATAGAGATATAGGGTAACATGTATTAGTGGCAGGAAAGAGACCATTAATGTGAAAATTCGACTATCAGATACCGAATTTGTTTTTCCTAGTTATATTATTGTTTATAATCTTAAATAAACTTGTTTTCTAAAAAAAAAACTATTTTTCAAATTTTTTGACGAATCAAACAAAATATATCTGTATTTACCAAACAGTACACCCTTTATATATTTACAAATATTATATACTTTTCCGTACAAATATTATAATATATGTCCTTACCTAAAATACGATTTGACATTTGAATAGTCAAAGTGAAAGTATGAGCAATAAATTAGACATAAATATTGTAAATAAGTGAAAGATCCCTATTGTTTCCAATGGAAGATAGATATCACCACTTTTTTTCTTTTATTTTCCATCACTCCATGGAATTGACTCGAAATGATTTTTTAAAACTGGCAGTTTGCTACTTAAAGTTAAAGTTATGAAAAAAGGAAAAGAAAGTAATTCCATTCAATTTTAAAATATAGAAAGAGGAAAGAAAAAAAAGCGAAATTATTAATAGAAAAAAAAAATTGTTATTATCTTCATACTTAAATTAGCTATTAATGATCTCTTAGTTTCAAGTTGTATTTGATTTTAATCTTTCAGCATTTTAAGCAACAAAAACTAACTGAAAATATCTGATTGAAAGAAAAAAAAATCATGAGGCACAAGTTATGTCTAATAAGACAAAAAAAAAATTGCAAGAAAAATTCAATAGGTATAAGAATTCGCAAGCGAAGACACAAGTTATTGTCTACCTAACTTTTTGCCGAAAAAAAAATCTCTACATTTTTATCTTGTAAATTAGATATCACACAATTTATATGGTACAAAGTAACACTCTAAACTTTTGTTTTATAAAATTAGGTTATAATTAAAAATACTTTGATCCATAAATTATAACTAAATAAGAAATAAGGAGAAGAGCTTAAAAAAGTCGATTAGAAAGGTAAAATTAAAAGTCATCTCAAAATAAAAGATAATTTATAAAAAAAAACTTGTTTTCATAATGAATTTTAGAGTGTTTTGAGGGCGAAAAATGACATTCTATAACATATGTGTGAGCTTATTCACCTAAATGTTTTCAAATGTGAAAATAAGACAAGGATTTTATTATGTTGATTGTCAAACATATTAAACATCACTCAATTTTATACTCTGTGAAAAAGAATGAAGCACATTTTTTTTTTAGTTTGTTTAACAAATCAAATTACTCCCCTCCCCCCCCCCCAACCCCCCAACCCCCCAACCTTAGTTTTTGTCAACAATGCAATTTCAGTTTTCCACCTAACATATTTAAGACTATAAGATTAAAAAGTATTTTGATATATTTGACATAACTTTAACTAAGGATCATCAAGATTTAAATTTATTTATTTATTTTTCTTAAACTCTATGTCAAGTTAAACTAGGTAATTCTTTTTTAAACGAAAAAAATAATAAATAATTCTCTCAACATTTAATGGATTGGCATAGACGGGGAGAAGTTCAAGGAAGAAATATGATGGATAAGATAAAGAGAGACAAGATTTAGGCATGTGAAGAGCAAATGCATATAAATAAAAGTGAGAGAAGTAATGATACGGGTATGAAAAAATGTAGAGATAGACTTAAGAATTATAGGATAGACGTTATTAAGCAAGATATGATACACTTGCAATCAGAGGCGAATCTAGAATTTCAAGAAGACGGGTGCATCATTGTCAGCAGCGGCTCTGTCCCTTTAAGAAAAAAGGCAACTAATTTAGGCTTTCAAATTTGAGGGGCCTTATTTATTTTAGCAATAATAAATATAGGTTTTTCATAAGAAAAATAAGAAAAATATTAAATACATTTGCAAAATAAATAAATTTAATTATAAGAAAAAGTCATTAGAAGAAGTTTAAAAAAAGGCTGAATGCAGAAACTCTTTTGTGAATAAAACAAAATGCAAGGCTTTCAAAATGCATGGGTTCCTTTAGCTATTTGATATATTTTAAAAATTATACAAGTAATATATCGAGTTTTGTCGGATAACCACGAATTTAGGTGACCCATTTTTTAAGCTTAAATTCGCCCCTGCTTGCAACATATCGAGGACATAATCCTAAGATAAGAGAATATGAAGGTTGAAGATTATGTCATGGTAATGGCTAGGTCAGTAGATAGTCAAGTGTGGTGTAGTTTACCTTATAAATACTTATATTTTTATTACTCTCCTATTGTTTTATCCTTCGAGTTTATTATATGTTATTTATTTTCTTTATTTTGATTATCATATTATTTGTTGTTACTATTGTTTTCGATTTAATTATGGCTCAACATATTGCATTACCATTGTGTTTCATTTCCAAACTTGATTTTAATCATGACTTACTTGACCTAAGAGTTTATCGGAAATAGTTTATATGCTTCACAAGTCAAAATTATATTATATACACACTACTCTCTCCAAACTTAACTTATAAAAAAACATGAATATATTATTATACTTAACACAACCAATTTTCACCAATCAAAATTAGAATTTATCGTAAAAGGACTAGTCACCTTTGGCAAATTCTCTTGTTAATTCTATTCAATTATTATTCTTTGCATATCACAACTTAAGTCTTGTAGTACGAAAATATCAATATGTACTTTAAATAAAAAAGAAAATATTTATTATTTATTTAATTATATCATCAGACGCAGCCATTAGATTCTTGCGTTGATGTTGGTGTGATGCGACTTCTATAAATCCATCAATCCAACGGTCCAAAGAAGCAACCCATTCACACTATACTTTCTTTATTTTAATTCATATATATATATATATATTATATATATAATTGGATATAAAAATTTAAATATGTTATATTTTTTTAAATGTGAATATAAATTTTAAATGTCACAAACAGCCTTGTTAGCCCAAAGCAGACATGTTGACAATCACATACCTGCTTAAGCTTATTTGCTCTTATTAATAAGTATAAAAAAAAAAAAAAAACCATGAAATTATATTTGTATGAAATTAAAGTTTACATTTAAATAATAAAAAAAAATGGTTCGTACTTTTCTACCCAAACTAAAAGAGAAAGTTCAAATAAATATTTAAAAAGAAAAATGAAATTAACAAACCGTGAAATGCAGTGTGTGTGGTGGGGGTGGGGGGTCATAAAAATGAAAAATAAAATAAAAAATTCACTTTATTTATAAAAAAAAATTGAAGTTGAAATAAGAGCTATATTTAGTCATAAAAATAAATAAAAAAATCAGTTTATTTGAAACTTTGAAGTTTGAATAGGAGTTATATTTGAACATATCTTTTACAAATAATATTTAGAATTTGTGAGCTTTTATCAACTACTCCTATGATTCATTTTTTAATTTTTTTTAAACTAGCAAGATCATCAACTTAACACATTTAATGGTAACAAAGAGTCAAATCAGCTTTAATAGAAAGAAATATCTTCATGTTTTTTAAGATGAAAACACATAAATTCAAATCACTATGATATTATTTGCAACAACTATAATCAAACACTATTCTATCATCAACTCCAACTTAATATTTTTAAATAATATTTATAATAATATGTATTACTCCGTAGCTTATATTTTAAGAAAAAGAAAATATATGGTAAAAAAACTTAAATTCTACTCCCTCCGTCCCTTTTTAGTTGTCCACTTTAGAAATGGCACACAGATTAAGGCAACAATGATTAGCACAGTGAAATTACAATTTTACCCTTATGACAATTTTTTACTTCAAAATTACAACCACTTATTTGAATTCAAGTGAAATAAATTGGAGGGAAACAACATACACTTTTACAATTTTCAAGAAGTGTAAATAAGGGTATAATAGGAAAAAAATTGTTGTCCTTTCTTGATTTGTCAAAATGGACAACTAAATAGGGACAACTAAAAAAAAAAATATGGACAAGTAAATAGGGACGGAGGGAGTATCATTCTTTCGCTAGATGTCATCTCAGGCTCAGCTAATCACTATAACTGTCAATAAAACTTTTAATTTATTTTGTTCTTTATTTCCACGTGTCTTTTTAATGGGACCCACGTTTGAGTACACGTCATGCTGACTGTAAAAGGGCCCCACGAGATACATCTATCAGTCAGTAAGGCACGTGACTAGCAGCAGGTGACGCTGCGATGATGTCGTGACTTTAAAAAGCACTCCAATTTTCGACATAATAAATCGTGCGTTAAGTTTTCATTATTCTTTTTTCATTCCCCTAACTCAAATTCTTATGTAATACTCCTTTTGTTTCATATTATTAGTAATTTCTTTTGTATGTTCTTAAGAAATCAAAGATTGTTATGCTAATTAACCATTTATTTTTTTTAATATATTTTATATTTATGTATCTTATCCCTCAATAAGAATGAATTCAAAAGCAAAATAAATTAAGTGAAAATTGTATATAATAACAAATTATTAATTCAAATTAAATGCTATAATCACAGTTTGATTTAATTGTAACCCGTATCAAATTGTTGCCATTCGCCTCTCTCCCTAGGTTTCTCGCTCGCCAATCTCTCCCTCGCCTCTCTCGCTTTTATACAAACACAAATGTATAAAATGTGTTTGAGTTTGTATAAAGCAAGAGAAAATTGTATATACAAAATACGAATACATATATTTTCGTTCTATACACTTATAATTATACAAATACAGATCTTCCCCTGTCAAGTTCTCTTTTGTCTTTTTTCGCTCTAAACAAACACAAAGTATACAAATTACAATGTATAATTTATGTTTTATAAAGAGAGAGAGAGAGAGATTTGATATACAAATGTTTTATTTCGATTCAATTATATAGAAATTCAAATTTTATGCAGATATACAAACACATAAAATTAAATTGAGAGATTGCCAGCGATTTATGCAAATGGCCTATTAGAGAAATTATACAAATTTGAAGCATTGTCAGCGAGTTATACAAACTGATGTTTCATAGGAGCGCAATTATACAAACTATAGTTATAACATACAAATATGATTTTATGTTTGCTATATATGAAAGTTGCTCATAAATTAAAATAATAAGAATTAATTATATCTTGATTTTATAAATTAATATGTTAAATAATTTTTTTTAGTAATTTGAATAATAAATATCAAACGGAGGAAGTAGAATTTTTTTCAAAAAGTACCCTTTCAAAAATTTTAAAGATTTTTGAGACGACTAAAAATTGCTCATGGAAGTCAAAGGAGAAGTAAAATGTGGATGAAGAAAAATAAAATTTATCAACATTCAATGACAGGGTGGCTATTAGGCCTTCTAGCCCAACTAGCTCTAATTTTTACCTTTGACGCGTTCCTTTAATTTAGTTCAACTTTACTATAACTCGAATGATTTTTCAAACAAAAATAATACTATAATAATGGACACAATGTATTATGGTTCTTTTGTAGCGTCCAACTTTTATTTGTTGCGATTCTCAAGCTTTGAGTTAGAGGCGGAGCTAAGTGGGGGTTCATTGGTTCGGATGAACTCAATAGCTTTTTCGTAGATCCTATATTTGTATTGGAAAGAAATTGAATGATGCCTCAGTGGTAAGGGAGGGACTAGAGTACTTGTGGGTTCAAACATACAACGTTTTTGGCATGCTTTGCAATATTTTTCTTCTTCTTTAGAACTCCAGACTCTCTATCATCAAAAGTTTTTTCGCATACTTTGCAATATTTTTTCTCTTCTTTAGAGCCTCCAAATTCTTAGTTCTGGTTCCGTTTCTGCTTTGAGCTACCAACACATTTTATTGATTGCTATAGCATTCAACTTTTCGTTCATTACAACCCTAATTGTTGTTCTTTTATGACGTATTCCAATTCACTTCTTATCACTTTCAAACACTAAATACTCATGTTTTTTAGTATACCACCTTATTTTCTGGCTATAATTAGTGCATGTGAAAGTTAAGAAAATATGTGTTAAATTTTTTATACTATTTAATCAGTGAAAAGTCAGTTCCAAATTATAATAGTCAATAGTAAATTTTGATTGATAATTTTGAAAATGTATCAAGTGCTACGCAATATATTTGGTGTAATTTGCTAAGTGCTACAGTATATTTTTTAATTAAAGGATTCATTTACAATGTCAATTTGTATATTCTGAATTCAGAATAATTGGGTTTCAATTTAAATACCAAACATTGAATGGAAAACAAAAGAAAAAAAAAATTCTTAACAGTTCTGCTTTGTGATAATTAAATATGGAAAACACTTTATTCACTAAATTCCCAAAATATTTTCAATGAAAATCAATATAGCTTAGTAGGTTCTAATAGGTTGGTTTTTTCTTTTAAAATCATGTTACCAAGTCTCATTTGCTATAATTTTTTCTACGTAGGGTTGGGTATAAATCATCAAATGTCAAATTGAACCGAGACTTACCGCATCAAAGTTTAATTACTGTATTAGATTGAATGTTGAAAGTTTGATATTTGATATATATTTTTAATTATCGATTAACGAATTCAAATACTAAAATATTGAATCCAATATAGAACACTCATCCTTGATGAGCCATTTACCAAATATAATATATTTAGTGAAAACTTTATAAATGACAAATATTAGATTAATATTTTCAAGTTATAGCAGTAGAATATAACTTTCAAGTTGTAACATCAAAAAATTTCAGGTTGTAACATTTTATTAAAAAAAAAAGATTTTTACGTAATTGTAAAAATCTGTTTTGAAAAAAATAAAAAGATAAAAAAGGAAAATAAAACGATTTTGAATATATAAAAAAGAAAAAAAATGGAAATAGGAGTATTAATTAAATTTGAATTGATTGATGATAATTTTTAATTAGCATAAATTAAGGAGATTCAAACTTATTAGGAATATTTATCTTCCTTAATTCACTGTAATTTGTTAAAATTAATAAAAAAATATGATTTTATCCATTTTCTTCAACGTTTCTCTCTCTTCATATTTTTTTTCAAAATTCTTGCCATTGATGAGTAAATCCAGTTTGTTTGTTTTTTTTTGAAAAATCTTCATTTTGTTGTGATGACGATTCCTTATCTATATTAATTAAACTTGGTGGAAGATGGGATCCTTTAGGTTAGTATTGTTTATAATTTATTGTTTGTATTTGTATATTACTAAAATGTAAAAAAAAAAAAAAAAACAATGAAACTTTACATCACATTTTGTGATTTTATTTTTGTATACTATATTTAAGTTGTGATGTTTTTTTGTATAAACCAACCATTTAGTTCATAATATGTACTAATTTATGTGAAACTGTAATTAATGACATTCTATGATTTTGTTGGTACGTTTCTATTTTTTTTTTTGGTTATTTTGTATACTGACTATACCATGATTTCGTGCGAAATTGGGTTAATATATGAATGATTTGATTATAAATGTATAGAATATTAATAGTTTTATCGTTGTAAAGTTATGAAATTTGTGGGAAAAAATTATGAAATTTGTTGCAACATTGCTATGAAACTGAAATTTATTAAGTCAATTTGGTAATAATAATAATGAGATGGATTCGGTATGCATATTTAAATTAATCTATGGATTACTATTTTTTTCTGAAAATTTAAATAAAATGTATAAGGTGGAATGAATTAGGTAGAGTAACTGGAATGATATTGGTATGAAAATGTATTTACTTTTGTGTAAAAAATATGAGTAAGAAGTATGATGATTTGTATGAAAAGTGTATTAAGTCGGTATGAAATGTGAAATGTTATATTTTATATAATATGTTTTATGGTATGAATTCTTTTATACTGTTTGGAATGATATTTTTTTTTTACACAATTATAAGACAAAGTTGGTTCATGAACTATAAATTGGTATTCTTTTTGTTTCTAGTTAGTACATAGTAATATTAGTAAGTCTAAATGTTGAATCCAATTGGTATACAATTTGTATATAATGTCATCTCGAAAATTGTTATACTTAATGTGTAATATATCTTCCAAATGGTATGCAGTCTGTATATTACTAATATTCTGAAATTATAATAGTCAATCAGTAATTCATATGTAGATGGTATCTAACTGGAATAAAACAGTGGATATTATATATCATCAAATATTGAAACACAAAAATATTGTCCAAAAGTTTAAAAAAAACATGTAATTCTAAAAAGTAGAGGTGCAATCAACTATCTCAAATTTCTTTTTCGTGGTCTTGGTGTAGGATAATTGTTGGTATCCGGAGCATGTTCTTTTGCTATGCGAGGTCCACCAAATTTACTAGCAACCGTACCAGTTACTTCACTCACACTGATTGTGCCATCCTCATTCTTTGTTTTTCCATAATGTCATATGATTGTGGCATACCTTTGACGATGGTACTTTGCATCGATATCAACAGAACGCATATCAAAAACATCATTACTGATGTATTCAGCAAATAGACATGTGTACAAATCACAATCACTGGAAAAAATTTAAAAGAAAAATTATTTTAAGAAATAAATTAAGTTAACTTTTCTAATGAAATCAGTAAAGTATAGAAATACATACTTGGAACTATCTTCTATTGAGGCACATGCATCATATGAATAATGTGAAAATAAATTAAATATAGTACTTACCCTAACAACTTTTGCCTTTTTCGGATATTAGATTTCTGATTCCTTCTTTTTTGTTGTTCTTGTTGATGATTTTGAAGATTGAGCAACTTTTACATTTGTCAATTTTTTTCTTTTTTTTTCTTTTTTATTTCACTAACAAAATCAGAATCAGAATCAGAAGGGGTTTCTACAATTTTTCCCTTCCTCTTCTTTGCCCTTTGATTTGTCGGACTCACCCATTTCTTTGCGTGGTTTTTTCTCCTGTTGATCCTTCAAGTGAGAGGAACCACCCTTTGCCGGAGTTTCAACATTTTTTGAAGACGAGGTTTGAGTCAATATGTTGAAAGTTGGAGCATGTACTTCATCCGTAGAAGTTCCTTCAACGAATCGAGGACTCTTTCGAGACGTTACAATGATTTTCTTCGACATGATGATGATGAGAAACGGAACGAGAGGGGTGATTGTGAAGTTGGGGTAATGGGGTGGTGAGAAAGATGGGAGGGAGATTGTGAATGTGGGTAATGGGTTGGTGAGAAAGATGGGAGGGACGATTGTGAATGTCGGGTAGTGGGGTGGTGGCGTGTAGTATTGGATAGGCGTAGGGGGAAGGGGGGATTAACGTATGGGAGGTTTGGAGTGTAACGGTAATCAGAACGCTAATCAATGTAAATCCCTAAATTTGTGTAACTGATAATTTCTGTTTTAAAAAAGGAACCGCAATCAAATTAATTAACTATTAATATTAATAATATAAAAATATAAAGAGAGTAATCATTTATTAAATGAAATTGTAATTGATTTTTAAATAAACTTAAATTTAATTGATATATTATAACCCGTAAATAAATTGTTATAAGTAAGAATTTTTTAAGAGTATGTTTAAAACCTGTAATATTCTCTCTTAAATGTGTATACGGTGTGATTTTTCCTTAAATTTAATGATTGATTTTTATTAGGGCAGGAGTAGTGTTTTAAAAGGCGGGCATGAGGCGAGACGTTTTATACAGTACAAGGCGGGATGTACGCCTCAAGATACGGAGCGTAAGTCTCATGGATCTACGGGGTGTAGTCTCATGTATATTCAATTTTATAGTTTTATTACTAATAAAATAAGCAAAAGTAAATCTTTCAATGATTTTACAAATAACTTTTTATAAAAAAACCTATAATATATGAAAATTATATTATGATTTTTATTTGAGATAAGTATAATAATCAATAATGAAGAAAAAAGTATTATAATTACTATTGACGAATATCATTACACCAATAATAAAAATATGATTTAAAGCAAAAAAAGTTCAAAAAAATAAATTAAAAACGCCCAGGTGTACATTTTTACGCCCAGGACTTACGTTTTTATGCTCGGGACTTACGCCTCAAGTTTAAGGACGAACGTCTTATGGATCTACGTCTTTAATTTACGCCTCAGAGCGTTTTTGGTACGCCCCATCCCGAGACTCGCCCCAAAAACGTTTTTTGGGCAGGAGGTTAGTTAGATAGTTGAGTATTGTCTTCTTTATTTTCAATACTGTTAAATTCCAATGTTACTTTTAGGGGTCGTTTGGTTGGAAACAAGTTATCCCATAATTAATTATTATGAGAATAATTATCATGGTTATCCCAAACATATCAACCAAACAAAACATCAAAATTTAATCTCAGGACTATTTTTTTATCCCAGAATTATTTATTCATATCTCTCACACCAAACGACCCCTTATAGTTTATTGTACTTTGAGTTTTGCTATTGTCTCTGAGTTCTTTACCATACAATTGTAATTTTATCTTACCATAATTAATGATTATTTTTCAGGTTGTCTATAGTAATTTGTTATAACTATCTCCATTTATGCTATTACTTTATCTATATTGTTTTAATTGTTCTTTCTTAAACTTAAAGTATCATAAACGGCTTTTCTAACTAAAAAATAGTGATAAAGTTTATATATACTCTACCATCCATAAGTCTCATTTTCTGGGATTACACTGTTGTTGTTTTAACAAGTTATTTGAATACTTGGTCGACCTCTATTGACAAATTCATAATGTTAGGATTTGAGAATGAAAATCTAATCTCTACTCGTAACTTTTCTAAAATCTAATATATCGAATGTTTGACAAATTATGAATATATTTGGTCAAAATATATTATCCATTAATACGTAATTATTGAATTATCATACCAAAGTTTGATTTGTCAGATCACATATATCTATTTTAATTATTAATTATGCATGATTTAGTTATGCGGGACATGAATTATTAACTATTGAATATTGAATTTGTTGTAAATTAGTAATATATATTATTAACAAAATAATAATACATGCTAATTAAATATGTTGAATATATTTAATAATATATATCGCTAATATTCGATTAACTATGTGCCGTCAAAATTCATACAACCAATTTCTAATATTAATAAAAAATTTATATTTACATAAATAAATACAAACTGTACGTACATATAATATATAGAAAGAAATAAAAAAAAGTAAGAAACAAACTGTACGTACATAGAAAGAAATAAAAATTGTTTGTATATAAAAACAAATAGAAAAACAAACGTAGTAAGGAAAACTGTAAAATTCTCAATTAAAAAAAACTAAAATAAATTAATAGGGTAAATATGTAATTTATCATTTTAATACACGTATAACAAATATTCACATAACTTATTACACATATTACCCCACATAACTTATACATAGATTCCCTCATAAGTTATGTTGGTATTAATTATGTAAGACTACAAAACACGCAACCAACACCGTATAAATAAATACATGAATAATTTTTATACAACATTCAACCAAACATGATATAACTTATGTTGACTTTTATACCTAATACAAAACTTCTATCAAACATAGTAAATCTAATGCAACTTTTTATATATGATTAAGATGTGTCTTATACAGTAACCAAACGGCCCTTTATAGTTTTATCTTGTTATGACCTATTGTTTAGGATTATTTATTAGGTTGTATATAGTATTTTGTCTTTAACTGACTCCATTTTCACTATCACTTTATCTATATTATTTTAATTGTTCTTTTTCAAACCTAGAGTCTATCATAAAATTTGTTTATCCCCTTCACAAGCCCTATTTATGAAATTACACAAGATATGTTATTTTTGTTTTAACAAGTGATTTGAAGGTTTGATTGACCTTATTGACAAATTCATAATATTAGGATTTGAGAGTAAAAATCTAATCTCTACTCGTAATTTTATCAAGTGTTGGACAAATTATGAATATATTTAGTTAAAGTATCTTATCCATCCATACGTAATAACAAAATTATCATACCAAAGTTTGATTTGTTAAATCGAATATATCTATTTCAATTATGAATTATCAAAATTCAAAAATATCGAATCAAATATCGAACGTCATATCCGTAATTCATTAGCATCGGCCCTAAACTCATTACACCTCCATAACACCACACTAAAATTCTGTAGCAGAGAGAGAGAAAGAACCTTGAGAAGGAGAACCAAATCCTTTCCTTAACCTTCACGCCTCCATTAACACACTTCCTCATTAATAACCTCTCTGTTTTTTCTCTTCATTCTATGCAACTTAGTAGAAGAAAAAATAAAAATAGCCTTAAAGAGGAAACTCAACCCCACCCTCTAATTCCCCCGCACCCCCTACCCCTACCTTCACTCTTCTTTAAATTCCCACTTACTTCACTCTACACTTTCTCAGAGCTAAAAAGAAAAAAAGTAAGAAACAGAGCTAAAGCTACTTAACCAAAAAACAGAGCAACTCTCAGTGTGAGCAACTTTTACACTCTTTTCAAAAGTGCAAAGTGAGAAAACAAGAAAAAAAAGTTTAGGCTTTTAAATGGGTTCTTGTAAAGAAGAAGAACCAAAATGGTTGTGGGTTAATGGACCTATTATAGTAGGTGCAGGTCCCTCTGGTTTAGCAGTTTCAGCTTGTCTTAAAGAAAATGGAGTCCCTTCACTCATTCTTGAGAGAAGTGATTGTATTGCTCCTTTATGGCAACAAAAGACTTATGATCGCTTAAAACTTCATCTTCCTAAACAATTCTGTCAACTCCCATTGTTTGATTTCCCTGAAAATTTCCCAAAATACCCCACAAAACACCAGTTCATTTCTTACCTTGAATCTTATGCTAAACACTTTTCAATCACCCCCAAGTTTAAACAGAGTGTTAAAAATGCAGAATTTGATGAAGTTTGTGGGTTTTGGAAAGTACAAACTCAAGATTTTCAGTATTTGTCGAAATGGTTGATTGTTGCAACAGGGGAAAATGCAGAGGCGGTTATTCCAGAAATCCCAGGGATTGATAAGTTTAAAGGAAGATTAATGCATACAAGTGTTTATAAATCTGGTACTGAGTTTATTAATCAAAAGGTTTTGGTAATCGGTTGTGGAAATTCTGGTATGGAAGTTAGCTTAGACCTTTGTAGACATAATGCCATTCCTCACATGGTGGTCAGAAATTCTGTAAGTCTTTTAACTTCTTTTCTTTTTCGGATAAGAGGAGTTACTCAGATGATAAAAGTCTTGAGCTATATGTCGTTATTTTGAAATCTCTGATTACGAATGGGATGGATATTTTAAAAGTACTAATGAATCATGCAACTTTCTTGGGTGTACACCCCAATATGTCTATTTTATGAAATTGATGAGTTAAGCATGTTTTGATGTTAATTATTACTATTTTTTATGCAGGTACATATTTTACCTAGGGAAATGTTCGGAATATCAACATTTTCAATAGCTATGGCACTTGTTAAATGGATGCCTTTAAGAATAGTTGACAAGTTCCTATTACTAGTTGCTAACTTAACCTTAGGTAGCACTGATAAATTAGGTCTCCGGCGACCAAAAACTGGTCCTATTGAACTTAAAAATGCCACCGGAAAAACTCCGGTACTCGACGTTGGAGCATTATCACAAATAAAAATCGGAAAAATTCAGGTAAATTTTCAAAATATCTTACATTTAGCCAAAAATTATTTTAGCCTAATGCATGATTTATTTATTTTTATGTATATTCTTGTAGATAATGCCAGGTGTGAAGGAAATTACTAAAATAGGTGCAAGATTTTTAGATGGGAAAGAAGGAGAATTTGATTCAATAATCTTAGCAACAGGATACAAAAGCAATGTGCCTTCTTGGTTTAAGGTATAACAATGATAATACTCGTTGTCTCTGATATCAAGTTTAACTACGTTCACATAAATTCTACAAAAATATTGTATGGGGGCAAATGACAAAAGGGATAATAAGGCAATGAATATTTTGTTGTTACCTTATAAAGTTTCTAGTTTTATCCTTACTCTCAATCTCACATCACTTTCATTCTTACACATGCAGAAGAGCCTACAAAACGTTTCTTAAATCAAAAAAGAGAATTTCTGATCTCATTTGTCTGGACTTTTCCCTATCATCACCCCATCTATTTTATCCCCAAAAAAAAAAAAAAATGTGTGTACTTCCTAGTTCCTATAGCTTGGGAATGCAATAATGATATAATTTATGTCACAATTATTATTTTCATATTTATTGAATACCTATACACTTTAATGATTAATAATAATAATGCATATAGACTAAGTACAATTATATATTATGAAAATATTTTTATTATTTTGTGGGCCAAAATTGACCAAAGATGTGCACTTACTAGACCATGGATAGTGGCATATGTCCTATGGTTTATTTATATGTAGTGAAAAGTACCAACTTGTTGAGACTTTTAGGTCATTTTAGGTCTATCGCATGCAAGATTTTTTCTATTTTTCAAAATAAATGATGAAAATATATTCAAATTTCAAACTATGAAAAATCAAAATTAATTTATTTATTTTTAATATTAATTTTGTAGGGAAGTGATTTCTTCACAGAGCAAGGGATGCCAAAAACACCATTTCCAAATGGTTGGAAAGGGGAGAATGGATTATATACAGTGGGATTTACAAGAAGAGGAATTTTAGGGACTGCAAATGATGCAAAAAACATTGCCAGGGACATAACTGAACAATGGAGAGAATTCAAGGGCTTCTGTAAAAACTTTTGTACTACAAGAAATCTATCAGATAGCCAAGGCATATGCTTTTAGCCTTTTTAGTTTTAGAGTTAGATGATAGTTAAATTTTCCAAAAAGGGTCTTTTAGTTTTGGAAAAAGTACTTAGGGGTTCATAAAATGTAATTTTAGTTGTTCAATATTTTCAACAAGAGTAAAGTTCATCCTTCTATCTTGTCGTTTTTCCTATTCTCTTGTCAATTTGGTAAATTAATCAATTTTTTATGTAATTTTCTGATTTTATTTTTGTACATATACTTTATCATTTTTCAAATCTCCTTGATAAAAATATTGGTGGCTTCGGCTGCTACAAATGCTCAATATTGGGTGTGGGTAGATGTTAAAAAGTTCCACATTTAAAAAAAATGAATGAAAGATACTCTTTTTTTCCCCACATAATGTCCCTAGTTTGCATTGAAACTCTGATGACCTTCTCAATATGATTTTTTCTCCATACTTAGGATTCGAATAATTAAGAGAGAGTAATGATTACTCTCCATAGTATAACTTAGTTAAAGGATTGTGCATTTGTATTATACTCCATTTATCCCTAATTACTTGTTCACTTTTAAATTAACACACTTATATAGTAAATAATTATTGATATAGTGAGTTAACCATTTTACTTCAATTAATTATGAAATAGATAAATTAAAAATTTAAGATTTTCAAAAAGTTTTGCCTTTTCATAAGTAATTTATTAAGGGTATAATAAGTAAAAAATATTGTTCTTTCTTAATTTGTCAAAATAAATAAGTGAAAAGAAAGTGAACAAGTAATTAGAGACAGAAAATATATCCCAAAATTCATTTTTTGTTAGGAGATCCCCAATATATTTATGAATTTAATTGATGTTCTATCATAACTCAATGTAAAAAGTCAAAGGGTGAGATCATCAATTGTTCTGAAAACGGAGAAAGCCGTTAGATATTTTAGCTTTTTCAGTTTGTTGAGATCATCAATCTTTCCTTCAAAATCAACTTCTTTATCTCTTTCAAACACCAATCTTACTTTGCTGATGCCATAAAATTGTACTACACTTTTTAATCCTATATCTATCATTGCCTTTCCTAATCTAACTTCATATACCGATCGTGATGAAGTAGTTAATAATAAGTATTCTTTCATCCTTAATAAGAGTTTTAGGTTCGAGTCTTCTTGATAAGGAGTCATATTTATTCGGGAGCATTTTACCCTATATGATATTTTTCGATGTGAATCTGAATTTAATCAAACTTCAATGTATATACCGAACATCAGATGAGAATTTTTTTTTAAAAAAACATAAAATCTAATTTCATATATGTAGAAAATATTAGACAGCCTTAATATAGTATCGGCAACTTAGTCTATGAAAAGTTAGAAATTTGTATTATTATTGGCAAAGATTAATTCTTTCTCTAGTAATCCCCCATTTATCGAAAGTTAGAATGGAATAGATTATGACACGTTTGTTCACTTAATTAATTATATGGTCAAATATGTATTAACTTTTCATAATTGTTTAATTATTTAAAAAGGATGAAATGGTATATCATGTTCGATTGATTGAGATATGACCCGTTACTAGATTCAACATTTATCGATCTAAATAAAGTTTGAACAAGATATATAAATCAGAACTTGTATGAACAAACACATAAAAGCAATACATAAATATGTCTTTTAAATTGAATTCAACTGACAATTTTTATGTCCTTTAACTTTATATATGTACACGTCACCACTGAAACGGGTATAAAGTTAAACAAATAAACTCATATGTCCTATAGTCTACAAATAAATATAAAATTTACTACAAGTTTAAGTGCATATTTATCCACATCCAAAGCTGAAGATATCAGATAAGGATGAGTTAAAAGACACTTTATGTATTATGCCTGATATATAATCCGACTCATCTTCGTGTCACCTTTTGTAGTAGTATATTGAATAGCCAAGAATGTACCATAGAATAGACCTAACCCCCACCTAAAAGTAAAAACTTCCAAGAAAGAGTAAAAGGCCAGAGAAAAATTCACCCAAGTCTAGTTGATGCAAGCTAGCTAAGGTATAGTGTGAGGGAAATTTTAAATTAGAATATAGCTTAGAGTGAGGGAAACGTGCAGTGATATTATTGAGTACGTACATATATAGTTGTAGTAGTAGTAGTTTCTCTCATATGCACGCTGATTATTGAGACAGTGATGAACCTCTGACATTATCTATTGTACTATATATTATACGTGCTACATTTCACTACATACTTGTATACGTAATATTGACCACATCCTTAATCATTACTTACAATTATTATATAATGGATTTCTTTAAAGTTTTATAAATTTACCGCGTAATTTATAATTGGAAAAATCTTTTGGGCCAGAAAATTTGACCAGAATGGTATTTTACCTATGTTATTTTATCTTTTTGAACATTTTTATCATTTTAACTTTAATACTTTTTAACTATAAAATAGAAAAAAAGATCAGTTTATTTTAAAATTAAAAAAATATATAATTTTTTTAATTTTCTGATCATTTAGCACTTCCCTTTATAATTTTTGATAAGAATTATCTCACATTGGATCACGACTCTTTATATGTCTTTGACAATTTTACACTTTAAGAGCTAGTTAACTTTTTAGATTGATTACTTAATATGGTATTAGACTAACGAGAGTAAGGCCCATCGATGTGGGAACCCTAGCTAATATATTCTTGATCAATGATAGTGCACACTCAAGTCAAGATAGTGTTTAAGCGTGAAATGTGATGAGAACGATCACACATCAGACCACGACTCCTTATAATGCATGAACAATTTTTTTCTTTATAAATTCAACTTTTAGGGTATGAGTTAGACTCAAAATCCACTTAACATGGTGTCAGAGAGCCAGCTTGAGAATAGAGGATTCACTTGTATCCTTTTTCAACGAGATATTGCACTATTTAATTTATATATAGTTAAAATTAAATCCTCTTCAATGAGTTTTGTATTTAATTCTTCATATATTGAACTTAAAATTTTGACTCCACCTTGTATGAGATTGAGTCAGGCCCATTGATCAGGTCCAATGTGGGAACCCTGGACCGTGCAGGGTTATGAATATACCCCCTATCCATGATTGTGCACGCGCTAGCAATTAGACTCATCCCACATCAAACCGGTTAATAAACTTAATATATATATTTCGTAACCGTACTGAATCTGAGCTCGCATCGCATAAGGATTCATTCGAGAGGGAAGCTTTACATATCATGAATACTTTCATATTCATGGCTCGAACTCAAAAAACAGTTTCATTCACTGCACCATTATTCCAACCATATACCAAAAAAAGGTCACCAAATATCAGAACTTTGTCAAAGAAAATATGGAATCTCTCTGTGTATGTTTATTAATTTGAAATCAAGTTTAGGTAATTACTGTATTAGATGAGAAAATAAAGAAGAAAAAGTCCAAAGGGAGAGTTAAGAGAGTGGGCAGCATTAATTAATTGAATGGGAAGAAGGAAATGCAAAGTCCAAATCACACGCCTTCCTTCTCAGTTACTCCCATGCACGCCTCTTCTGTCTTTACTGACTTCTTATTACGTCATTCAATTCTATTCTATTCACTCACTTCTTATATTCCGTTAAAAGATGTGGTGCAGTGAATAAAACTACTACTTTTTTTTATAGTTAAAGATTTCGAGTTAAAGCTTAAAATATAAAAAAAAAAAATCGAGTGAATCCAATAACTAGTCATACTAATATAAAATCAAGTAGGAACTGATGGATTCATTTCAATCTTTTTACCTATTTGAATGCAATCCCATCTTTCTTTCTTTTCTTTCATTGCATTTAATCACAACACAAACTCCAAAGTGAGCATCTTTCAAACTAGTACAACTATCAACTTGCTACTAATATCCTACTCCCTCCGTTTACTTTTATTTGTTGTGTTACATTTTCTGAAAGTCAATTTAATTAATTTTAAAGTTAAATTAGATTATATTAAATTAATATTTTTTTAAAAAAAATTAGATATTCGAAAAACTATACGAAAATTACTATAAATTGTAATTTTTTTGTATATCACTATGATAAAAAAATACATCGTAAAATGTTAGTTAAAGTTTTTATAGTTTAACTCTATACGACAACTAAAAGTGGATGGAAATAGTATTTATTTTTTTAAAAAAAAGTTAAAAAATCATATTTTTACTTTTTTATTTAATTTTAAAATAAGTGGTGTGTGTTTTCAATTTTTTTAAAAAAAATTATTTTTCTTTTCATGTTTCAAAATTAGCCTTTATTTCAATACAATGAGATTTACACTAAAAGCACCATTTATTATCTCTATTCTATCTGATGTTTGTTTAGATTTTCTTCATATCTTTCAACAGATATCATATCATAAACACATATATAATTGTATAAACCAGATTAATCGTCCATCTCTTTTCGATAAAGTTAATTAACTCAAATTAACACATTTGCGGTAGGCGTTTAAATAATCTTTAATGGAAGTCGAAAAAGATTGAAATTGAATTTTTGAATAAATTATTTGGAGTTGAATATAACTTTAAAACACAAATTAAAAGTTTGTAAACAGTGAAATATTGTTGATGGACAAACCGCTGGGTTATTAATTTTATTTTAAACATAAATACATAATATATATATATATATATATATATATATATATATATGTATGTATATATATATATATCCAAATCTATCCAAATCATACACGCTCTTGAATCTATCCAAATCATACGCATGCTCAAAGATTGTACATGACACATTTTGGTTACAAGCAGGGCGGTGGAGCTAGGTAGGGTTGAGGTCCAAGAAGGTTTATCAATCTAAATTTCCTTCGATAAATAAAATTATAGTATTTATAAATGATTCAAATTATTTTATAATTATAATATACATGTTGAACCATCTTTAACTTCTTCATATTTTGAACCATCTTTAACTTCTTCATATTTTGAACCATTAATGCAGAGGTGTATTCCGGGGGTCATTGGCTTCACACGAACTCATGTTCCCCTTCCAGGATCATATATAGTAGTGTTATAGTTTTTTTAAAAAAAATATTCAAATATAGATGTGTGAACATACACTCAGAGTATCACATAATGCGATAATGAGTATATGACTAAGTGCACCTCTCTACGTGAGGTTAGAAATTTGAATTTTATATTTATCTTTCTAAAATTAGATAACACTTCTCTAAGTGCTGATTGGTAGCACTTTTCGCATAATTTTATATTTATACATAAGAATTAATTTTGGACCTATAATATTAAAATTTTAACGATTTTAAAAACCTAAATGTCGAACCGATTAAACTTATATCTAAGATCAACCTTTTTGTAATAATGCACCCATCATCTCAAAATCCTAGATACGCCTCAACATTTACAAAATTTCTGACTCCATCATTGGTGACGGAAAATTAAATTAAGGTGCTTGTTTGTCGATTACAAGAGACAAATAAGGTGGGACTGAGATTGCTGAAATATAGCCTCAAACGTAGACTGCAAAATAGTGTTAGAAATTTCAAGTATAGATTGGCATGACTCCACATGCATGCAAACATTACTGTCAAACTACTGTTCATTCAATTCTCCATGCACTCTATAATAATTTATATGTTAGACAAAGAGAGCGTTACGTTCTTTTGTATACATTTTTCCGAACAGTTCAACGTAAACTGTCAACGTATTGTCCGCTTTTGCTCCATTTTTAATATTGTTCCAAGCCTTGAATCGAGAGTTTATCGAGACAAAAACATCCTTTCTACCTCATACAAGATAAGAAAAGGTTTATATATACCTGATTTTTCTCTCTAGATTTTACTTGTACAATCACACTGAACATGTTGTACTAATTGTTGATTTTATCCTATTTTCCCATATATATCGTCAAACTTTTTTTTTTTTAATGTGAGATTTGTCCAAGACAATAAGTATTTTTCAAGGCCAGTTGTACATGGACTAGCTGTTAGAATATTGTTGAGCAAGTGTACAAATCAATACATATCTCATTTATTTGTAAATTTATATATAATATAGAATGTGTTATGTGTGGTCCTTTATTTATAGGATTAGTTCAAATTTAGTGTGGTGGCTGAGAAAATGATAGTTCATGAAAACGTCTCCAGCTATATATTATTATACTAGCAATTTAGGTAGGCATATATTATAACTATAGATTAATATAAGTAGAAAGAAATACGTAAGAATCTTTTTCCTGTCTTCTGAATTTTTAACCAGGGGTATTTTTTGGAAATTTGGGACCACTTGTTCCAGTGATATGTAGCTTTTCAAGCTGCAACCTTCACTGACCTAACATATATTATACATATTACAATATATATTCGTCGGACACTTTTTTCAATGGCTACCCTCCTTTCCAACATTCCATCATATTGTTAGGATCGAAATAAGCAGATGTCATGCGGAAGCTAGCAAAGCAAACTTTGAAAGACCATGAGTAAGAAGACAAATGAGAAATATATCAAAAGACACAAAGATTTAACGTGGTTCGGTCAATCGCCATACATCCACAAAGGAGATGAACAATCCACTATAAATATGAGAGTACAAAATATAGAGAGAAATAACCTCAACCAATTCACTCGGAATACAAGAAGGTTCACAAATTCTTCCCCATAACCAAAACTCTCAAAACCCTAGGACTACATTGTGAATGTTGATTATTGTTATAGTGAAGCAATTCGGATCTTGTTGATCCCGTGGGTGTTACCTAGCTTCGATTTGAAGGGTTTTTCCACGATAAAACTTGGTGTTCTTTATTTTTAGATTTTCGTTTTCATTTTTTCGTCACAACACATATTTATTTTAGCAACAAAAGAAATTATTTTTCTTGTTTAACTTATTTGGATCTGACTCTAATACCATGTAAAGATATGTTATTTCGGTCTAACTCAAATCTCAAAAATTATCTCATGAGGATAGAATTGTTCAAGTCTATATAAGCAGATAACCACACGTTCATTTCTCAATCATGCTTTAATTGCCACTCTAATAATTATTATTTTTAATGGTAGAGGATCGGGAATAGCATCTTAAAAAAGTCGGAAAATGATTTAGAGTAATTAATGTTAAAGGATTATTTTTTTAATATAATAAAGTGTACAAGTACTGGGAAAAATTATATTATAGTATACTAAATTGACATGTAAAATTGAGTGAGAGTATATTGTAGACAATTCTCGTGAGGGCCGGGTTGGACGTAGTTAATTAATTTTCTTGCAAAACCATAATTATATCTTAAAATATGGTGTGTCTTCAATGTCAAGATTTTAATCATAGGTGAGAAATGAAAGTTTCGTCCTATTCAATTTCACTTGGTGAAAGTATATGCCATTTATTTTTTATAAGAATCCCTATAGAGGACCACCAAATCTTCTATATGAAAATAATAAAACAAAGGTTAGGGTATCTTAGCCAGGTTTCAGGTGGAAATAAAGACTGAGAGGGACTAATGCTAACAGAAAAAAAAAAATGTAAAGTTTTGAGGGAATATGGTTAATTATATATTTCAATATGGTATATTACGTTACATAAAAAGTTACTATAGATTTGAGTTTCATTGTCGCCTATTATAAAAACGAATTTTCATATAATAATTGAAAATTCCATATATTTATCATCCTTACAAACAAATTAGAATATAATAATATGTTTCTATTTTTAAGCATTCTGAAAATATGATCTGTGAGAAATTACTCTTGTAACCAACGTTAGAATCAGATAGAATATTTTTTCATATATTCATCGACCTTACAAACAAAAAAAATTAATCTATCATCTAATGTTTGCTATCAACTTACAAAACTATATACCGTGATTGAAATGTTTTCTCATAAGATTTTTCAATTTGCACAAAAGGATTCTTTAGAATGTGATCATAATCTAATTAAAAGGAAAATATAAGTTGGTAAATATATATTCTAACAATTTAATTTTTCATCTAAAACACTATATAATGAAATTTCTAATTATATGAGACAATATTGCACCTCTAACTAGTATATCATCATGTTGCTTCATTTTTCTAAGCAAAAAATGAGTACTCTCTTTAGGTTATTAATTTGCAAGATGTTATTGGAATTAAAGCTGAAATGAAGAAACAATATTTTTGATTTGTTTTATAATATTGTAAAAAAGAAAATTGGTGATGATTAGTTTGACAGTGTACTTACTAGAGATAGCTAGAAGAAATGGCAATGTTTTAGTAATTGGTACATTTTGTAACATATAGTATCTATAGGTAGCAACATATTTTCCTTTTGATCAGTGCTGAACTGAAGATTGCAAAAAGGGGCATATTAACAGAAGGTATATACATAAAAGATGGAAGAAAAAGCTGTTTTCAAATCTTGTTATAGTTATACTAGTGCTGAAAATGAGAAAAAGAAAAGAGTATATAGTACTACGAAATGCTAGAGGATGTAAATCAACTTTTTTCTTCCAATGCTCCATAAAGTAAAAGTAATGCCTTATTTGCTTCATGCAATAATTAAACTTGCCTTTTGTGATATATGTGTTGTGGCGGAGTTTGAATTTTCACTAAAATGGTTTAAAAAATGAAAGGACAAATTAGGTTCGTTCAATATTTTTTATATACCTAAAGAAAAATCATGTATAAATAATGTAATTATAAAAATTTGAATGAATTCCTTGACCCTATTTATAACGGAATGTGTTTTCGAAAGGCCTTTTGGTTTCCTCTTCTATTTCTTTTTTGCTACAAGGATTATATTGGAAGGGAAAATGGGCAAATATACCACTCAATTTGAAATTTAATAAATGGTGCATATTACCATTTTGCTCACAAATCTATATGCGACAAAGGTATATATGCATTAATTTTTAAACAAGAAATATATTCACTCTAAATCGCAAAATTAGAAGTATATTTATCCTTTTTCACTATTGAAAATGATAGCTACTAACCCAAAGTTAAATCCCCTCATAATTTAACTCATTTTCTTATTATATATGTGGTATTTCAATTTACACTTTTGTATATTTGTTCCATTGACTAATTTTACGAAATATTTGTTATTTTTATCAATGTAGATAATGAATAACTCTATCTAATCATTGACCATTCAAAATAAAAACTTAATATTATCAAATTATTTTAATATCTTGTGAAAATGAAAAAAAAAAATTATACATAAAGCAAGTGTAACTATCTCGGTCCAATATATTCACTAAAAAGGAAAAGAACCCAATTGTCCATAAGAAAATAGGTGAGGGGAAACGTCAAGTTTCAAAAGTACCTTAATTGCTCTTCCATTTTGGGGGTTCTCACTCACTATATTTTCGATATCTACATTGAGGTCCGATCAAATATAAAATTACGTATTACATGGCCTAATTATGTGGACTTGCCTTTCAATGAGAGTTTTTTCGATTCTCAAAAGTTCGAACTCAAAAAATCTCAATCATCTTACCATAATTCACGTTGATCGTATAAAAAATTTCACTCTCACGCTAGCTATCTAACTTAATTATTAAGACAATGATAGGACTCTGACTATCTCTATTGTACTACTCCTTACAGTACTGGAATTACTTCAACTACTCTCTTATACATCATGTGAACTTCATCCAATGCCTTGCATTGTAGGACCCTTTTCTCAATATGGTAACATTATTTTGTAACTTTGAAGTTAAATTATATTAAAACAAACTCGAAGGGTAAGAAGTATCACATAAATTGAGATAGAAAATATTCAAAAGACGGAGTCGTGTAAAACAGGAAAAGCACATTTAATTAATAGGGAATGGAAAATCCAAAATGATATACGTAATAATACTGTACGTACTTATGCCTTTTTCTTTGTACGTTAGTACTGACTTGTTACGTCATTTATTTTAATTTTTTGTGAAGTATATATTGTTCTTCTTCTCTGTTGACTGTCGTGTTATATATCAGACAGACACGTTACATTACATTATAATAAAATAATAATGCATGCATGATTATTTATGAACAAGAGCTATCTACTTAATTTCTCCTCTGGACATATTTATGCAGTGTATCTTCTGCTCTGTCATAAACAACTCAAACATTAATTGCCGTACTCATTAGTTATTACTTACTATTAATTTATGAATTAAGATAAAATTATTTCAATATATATGAAACGTAAACATATTTTAGATAACTAAACAAATAATGATTTAGTAACATTAATATATGAAGATTTTTTTCATTTCAAAATTAGGGGGAAAATGTATGTTCAAAAATCTTAGTCAAAATATTACACTGTTTTATGACCTAATTTTCAGGTGATTCACTATATTTTGAAATCAAAATTTTATTATATTTCATAATTAAGTAAATGCAACTAATGCTATATATATATATATACGAAATTTTCTCTTTTCAATTATATGTAACCAAGATATGTACTTAACTTTTGGTGTGAATTAGGATCTAGAGAATTTGTGTACTTAAAAAATAAATGTTATATGCTTTAAAATTACATTAAAAATATTAAATTATAATAGTTAATAATTTAATATCCTATATATATATATATATATATATTTCTAAAAATATATGCAATGGTCAAAGAAGAACCTCTTTAATTTGACTGTCATGGGCCCAACCCAGGTAACTTCAGTCTACAGTACATTTTGTCCCTCCATGGGCCTAAGCCCGTGGGTCATGTTGAATGCGTTAAATGGCTTGACCCGGCCCAATATTTAGATGAAGGTCCTAACATTTAATTTTTTAATTATATATATCATTCTACGATTATTTTCCTTTATATAAATTATATAATTTCATCATCTATTATACATAATTTCAACGTGAAAATTTTGTACTATTATAGAATATGATTTTTTTTTAACTCATATCCTGGGAAAATGTATAGTGAGAAATAGACCCTATCAAAATATCGTTTTATATCACCTTTTATAAGAAACATTTTGTGTGTGTTTTTATAACTATAAGATTGCAAATGAGAATAACCTACGTCGAATATATATATATATATATATATAGTCTGCAAATAGCTAGTAATTGGAATTTTATAGTATAGTTTGGCATAGTTGCCATGCATGCCACTGCCATATATAACAACTCTTCCTTCTGTCATGCCTAGCTACCTTCCATGCAACAATTCATATAATGTTAGTAATATATAAAATAATTTTTTGTAGTACTATTTCAACTTGTTGAACCATGATGTTATAACTAATTAATCTCATATTGCATTTTTTATGAATGAAATCACCTATATAAGTGTCATGTAAGAGATTCAATATAGTAAAAACTAAATCCATCCCCTTTAATTTATACCGGCAGGGACGAATTTAGGATTGAAGTGATAAGGGTTCATCTGATATTGATCTCTCTCTATATATATATATATCGAAGTTGATTGAGAATTATTGAATTTGTGACTTTCATTATATTTTTTTGTCATTTTTATCAAGTTGTGGCAGCAAAGGCAAATTCGGGATTATAAAAACATGAGTGCGTTATCAAGTGCATCATTTAGCCTAGTCAACTTGGTAAAGAACTCAACCTTCAATCGAGCAACGGCGGAGCTACACCTTAATAAGGGTGGTCGGATGAACAATCTTCGCCAGAAAATTTTTACAAGTATATATGTTAAATATCAATATTTTTGGATTTATACTAATTGTTGAACGCTATTGACATAGCAAAAAAAGATAGTTTAGTGATTAAGGCTATTTGAATTTTCCTTGTATTCATGGGTTTGAGACTAGGATTAGGTGTTTTTTTTTTAAAAAAAAAAAAAGATTAGTTCCGCCTTTTAAGTAAAAAAAAATAATAAAAGTGTTGAAAATCTTAAGCAACAAGGTTTATTTTTTTTACTTGTCCTAAAGTATGAACGCCCTTGACGAAAATCCTGATTTTGCCACTGCAATCAAATGCACCATTAGCCTTTTTATAGCATGAGAAAATATTACATCAATGTTATAAAACATATATATAAAATATCTAATTTTACTAATAAAAAAAAAATCATAAATTTACGTGCACCATAATTTAGGCAATAAATTTGCGACTATCAAGTGGTGGGTAGCTAAGAGATGATATATATGGTTCATGGGTATTTAAGGTCCACACTGGCGCAACTATACTATAGTATACTGTAATTTGGGCATGCAATAAGCAAATCGGCATGCATGTATAGCATATTTTTATATTATAATATAATATTGGTGCATACGACAAATCGATATTTCATTTATATGTCCCTTTCTTAAAGAATTCTTGAAATCGTACGTCCTCTTTTGTTTTAGTGTATGTCCTTTTTATTCTATCAAAGTATGGTGACTGAGAATGATAGTTGATAGTTCACAAAATGGTCCACACCTTCTAGCTTGCCATATACTACTATATAACTAGATTTATGTATAATATTTTATGAAAAATCATCTTCTTTTATGTACAATCTTTTTCTACATTTTCTTGTTTAACGATGATTTTGGGTCCATGTAGATTTCATTGTTAAGGACGAGAATCATGAGCTTAGTTTTTGAGAGGTGTGTGAATTGACATGAGTCACGCTCGATCCAATGTGTGTTCATAAAATCCTGAACAGTTATGAAGATTGAAAATATCGGTCTCTGATCCATGAATATGCACACACTAGATCGAATAGTATAAAACTTAGACTAAAGAATATCCAAATGTAGGCGTACTGAATATTCTCGGCTTCTTATAATACTTGAACAATCCAACTAGCTCTCATATATATAGGCGGTGATGTAATTAAACTCGAAACCAAACCAGCTGTCCGATTAGATAACATATTAAGTTGTATATAACCGACTATCTTTAAAAGTTCATATAAAGTTTGAGAGAACCATTTTTTTACTTTAAATTATATTGAGAAGATCATTTATTTTCCAAGTATATATCAATTGTTTTTGAGAATATTTCAAGCAATTAATTGTAGTAATACGTTAATTAATAATTTGTTTCAAGTTTTGTCTTCTTTTTTTATTCCAAGTATGGTGGAAGAGAGAATTGTTCACGAGACCTTACTCCTAATATATTTGTTGTTCTTCATATATTGTTAGCCATGCAAACAAATTTTCACACAAGCTATAAATTATAGGAGTATTATGCTATGTATATCTGGCGAGCGACAGATAAATTTGTGTAGCTAAACAATTAATCCTATATAATAAGAAAATTCAGTTAGCTAGGAGCATTTTAGCAACAAATTAACTGAAAATTACCAATAAATTTCATAGCTAATTTCGTATTATTATTTTTAGTGATTTTGTATCAAACACGCGACAAATCGATGCTTCATTTATGTGTCACTATCGTATATCCTATAGTTTGTCTTTTTTATTTCTTTAAATTTCAACGGTTTTTGACTATATAACGATAGTTCATGAAGAGGTCCACATGCAACTAGCTTAGCTCTATATATAGTATAGCCACAGTAATAGCTACATTAATAAAGGGAATTTCTTAATTCTCTTTTGTTTTCTGACATTAATTCAGTTTTCTTTTTTAGGATCTTTGATGATATTTGGACCACTTTGTTCTTTTGTTTCAGTGGCTTATGTAATTTTTTATTAATGGGCCTAATGATGCGACTTTTCAATGAACATAATCACATATACTCTATAGAGGTATAGTCTATTTCCTAATATTCCATCTTATGATTAAAAAAACGATACGATGAAACTTTGAATTGATCTACACTAACATATTAAAGGGAAAGTTACGGATATGTATTTGGTTAACTAGTTTATCAACATGATTAAAATATATTTAGTATTTATATTGTTAGGATAATGGATATGTATAGTATTATAATATATATTTAGTATAAATATACACAATCTTTACATTTTGTGAATATTTTGTAAGGGTTTAGAGCAGTAGTTATCTCAATATTTATTGTAAGGGGCGTTCTAAACTATCTATCGATCTACCATCTTCGTGGACGCTATGTTATCTAAACTCTCAATCGATCTACCATCTTCGGAAACGCTATGTTATCTAAACTCCCAATCGATCTACCATTTTGTAATGATTATATTTGCATCAGCCAATTTTGAGGTCACAGAGTTAGTTCAATATAAATATCAAATGTAGGTAAACAATTTGATTTCGTATAAATCTTTGAACAAACTAAAAGTTAATATTTTATTTCTTTACGAGTCTTGAAGACCAGGTTACATGTATTACTGACGATTTTTAACTGTTTATCACAATAGACATGCATGTATATAGTTCGATACTTACTCTCATAAAGTCATGTTTCAGTTTAACTTAATTATTTTTAATAAAAATAAAGATAGTATAAGTCATAAGAGATTTCAGAATACAGAAGGCAGGTAGATGTTTAATATTAATTAGAATAAGAAGGGAGATAATTAATTGTGGAAATCAAAAGGAATAAAAGAGAATATGAATATAATGGGCCTTGTAAAATATAATGGGCCCTGTTCATCTTCTTACGACCTGGTTCCCCCATTGGGCCTTAAATGTCTTGTCTCTTCTTTTCATCTTACAAAAATGTATTGGGCCTGACAGAGGTCATTGCAGACTTACTTGAGAGTCAAAATTAATAAATAAATAAATAATTACCTAATTATACAAGCAGTTCTATCATATTTACTAATTCTCTCTATAGTTTGAAATAATTATATATTATCTTACTAATTAATAATTTCATATCAGATACGCCTAGATATATGTTTTTACTACGAAATAGACTCTAAAATGCATACACATAGAGACGAGCGAGAGAGGAGAAAGGCAGGCGTGAAGGCTAATGTATCCATATACATATGAATCACACATGTTACATGTATCCGAGATGCCAAATTAATATATTTCATATACATTTTGTAAAACAGGGATACATAAGGAGAGAGGTGTGTGAGATGAGAAACGAATGAGAGAGTTAGTGTGTCCTAGATATATGTGAATCTATTGAGAAACAATATATCTGAAATAAATTACACCTAATTTTGATCACATGTATATGGAGATCGATATCTTACACGAATGGTAATTAAAAACTCACAATAAGGTACGTAATTATGCTTGAACAAGTAGAATTTATGTTGTTTGCCCATAGATAAACTATGATAAATATTTCTTTAATCCCAGTTCATTTGGTGCTATTTGGTTGAACATATGGGTCAAATTAATAAACGGACGTAAGATGGATTGATATTGATATTTTGTATTTATAAAAAAAAAGTGTAACAAAAACTACCTCCATAAGATATGTTTTTTGAACTTTCGGCTCCATTTAACCTTTTTTAAAAATAAAAATATAGTTTGTGTTTAAGAAAAAATCTAACTTTTGTTCATAAGGCGTTCAGGATATTTTAGATAATGAATATACCAAGTTGATCAAAAGTTTTGTTTTATAGGCAAAAGTTAGACCTTAGATATATTGCCTATCAGACATAATTTTTAACTTTTGCTCTTAAGACAGACGTTTGAGACATTTTTAGACAATGAACCTACTTAATTGACTAGAAATTTTGCCTTACAATAAAAAGTTAGAACTTAGATACATTGTACATTTGGCATACGTTCTAACTTTTGTGTTTAAACTAGAAGTTTCGATATATTTTAAGACAACAAACCTATTCAATTAACCAGTTTACCTTATAAGTAAATGTTCAAACTTATACCTAATGGACAACATAAATTTATGTTAAATAATTTATTTACGAGACAGTACTGAACGGTCAAACATATGTGGGATGATAGGGTTGAAGTAAGTTTTTGCACTAATTGTACTTCAAATGGATTAATATTTGATTTTTCTCTAGGGTTGAAGTAGAGTTTTTGCACTAATTGTACTTCACATAGATTGATATTTAATTTTTCTCTAGGATTGAAGTCGAGTTTTTGCACTAATTGTACTTCAAATAGATTGATATTTAATTTTTCTCTTCTTTTTTTTTAAGTTTCGAATTTTTGTTATTGCTGCTCATTTATTAAATTTTTGTGGACAAAGGTATTTTCACCTTTCTGTTGGGCAAAAGTATCCTCAAGTTATACACACAACTTCAATTTTTAAAACTTAGGCATAAATTATTTAAGTTGATAAAAGAGAAAAAAAAAAATCAATTCATTTTAAGAGCAATTCGTACAACATTCTGTTCATTCATAAAAAAAACTCTAAAAATAATTAAAAACATATGCCCCTAAAGATCAACTTCAGATTTTGAACACATCGACAAATTTTTAAAAATATTATATAATTTATGTCTTTTTTTTTTGTTGTTGTACAAAACTGTATACGCTGCTAACTGCAGTATATAGTCATGACTTAAAGGCATAATTTGTGGTATACATTAATGATATAAAATTATAAACTTATGTCTGAAAAAAAAAATATTATTATTTTAGTGTCGGGAATATTTCCATCTATTTATTTTTCACTTAAGTATTGAAGAGCAAATATTATAGACCATCAAATTTGAGAACAAAACCATTAAATTTATATTTCTTGTCAGATAACTTTATTTGTGTGCTATGGAGATACAAGATTTGTATTGATTTTAGTTGTGTTTTTTTTCTATTCATTTTTAAAAGGTGAAATGGTACGGTGGACCCTTATACTTGTATCAGTTTGTATTTTGAACCCTTCTACTTATCTTTTCGTCATCTGGACCCTTAAACTCAATAAAACACAATTTAACAAATCCCTCTGACCATTGACCAAACTTATGTGTATTTAAGATGGTTGAGTTGGCGAAAGTGTGTGACTCACACACCTTAAGGCGAGTGAATAACTTTTTTAAGTTAAAAAAATATTAAAATTATAAAAAATATATATTTTTTTAAAATTAATTAATCAAAACGTCATTTCTTCTTTTCCCACTGCCCCTTCCTTTTTGGCTATTTTCACGCTTGACCAAACTTTTTTTTTTCTTCTCCACAATTTATTAACACCTATTTAGCAGATCTTGGCGACTGATTCACCGCGGAGGGAGAAAGCAAACCAGCGCTCGCCGAAGACCACTGAATCGCAGTGGCGTGAGAGAGACAAGCGGCGCTAGTGGTGCACGCCACCACTGTTTCGCAGTGGAGTGTGAGAGAGAGGCGACACTGGCTAGTAGAGAGGAGAACGAGGTGGGTGAGGGTGCGGTCATGGCAGTGAAGAGGTTTTTTTGGCCAAATCTGGTGGTGCAGTGGCTTAGGTTGTTGTTTTTGTGGAGGTTGGAGGAGGAAAAAAAGTAGTAATGGTGTGCGGCGGAGATGAAGATGGGTGAGGGAGAAACTATTTGTGATTTCACCGGCAAAAATGGCGACGACGGCTTTCTCCGGTCAATTTTGGTCATGAAAATAGGGAGAATTGGATGTACGGAATTTCACTTTAAAAAATGTCAAAAATAAATTAAAATGTTATTATTTTACATTTTATTAAATAAATTTGGTTAATAATTTTTAAAAAAATGACATTAATATATCTGACGTGAATATGACATGTCAATTATATAAAGGAGAGTGAGCTACACACATGGTTAGAGAGGCTTAAAAGTCTCTTTTTAATTGAGTTTAATGGTCTAGATGACAAAGGGATAAGTAGAAGGGTTTAAAATACAAATTAATACAAGTACAAAGGTTCACCATACCATTTCGTCATTTTAAAAATCAAACTCTTTTAAATTTCTCTTTTCTTCTTCTTCTCTTATGGGGTAGAGGAAAGAATGGAAGGCGGGAGGAGTGAATTTTAAGATATAATAATTACATATCAATCATAAACAAATTGAAATTACCATATAAATTTCAAGATAAATTTTTTAATCTCAATGCAAGCGTGTTTTGATTTTATATATTTGTAAAAACATTTCTAAATAAAATAATTTTCTAATATTATTTCTCTCTTCTTCTTTCCTTGTTTGACTTGAGAAAGAGGAAGGAAAATGCAAATTAGGATAGTAATTGATTATAAGTCAATGTTTTTGTCATCAAAGGAAAAGTTTTGCATTTTACAAATTACATGAAGGAATTTATTTCGTGAATATTTGGCAAATAGAGTTTTTTTGTGTTTGTATTTAATCAGTCAAACAAATAGTTTATCAATATTCTTTTTTTTTTCTCGATTGACTTCAACGTGAATATTTATTTAAATATACAATTCAAATATTCAATTAAATTAAAGTATATAAAGAAATGGACATGATAACATTCTTCAACAAAATAGAAGCACATATGTTTTATTATATCTTTCGATTAAATAAAGTACTATTTAATTTTTTCTATTTTCTAGTCCTAGTTGGAAATTTCCACCCTCTTTTCACAAAGTTATGTTATATTGAATATTGAATATATAGTAAGACTAAGAATAGCTATAAAAGTAAGCAATGACTAGTTATACTTTTGTCTTAGTAAAACAAATAATTATAATTTTGTCATAACATGACTATTTCTATGTTTTTTCCGAATATCTTTTTCTCTTTGAAAAGAAAATGATTAAAGACAAAAAGGGTTTTCATAAATATATGTATTGTTGAGAAATCAAATTAGCTACCACAGAATAAATGTTGTTGAATTATTAGCTTTGTATATAGTGGGATCACAAATCAATTATTTGAGGATATTACTACTATCAATTATAATTAAGCCAGTGATGATAAATAATGAGTTGTTTAAAGTCTTTTAAATTATTAACTTATCATTTATTTTTCTTGGACATCAAGTAAAACTGCCTCAATTAATGATTATACTGCTCGTATTTCTCAAATACTTTATTTATGTTTTCTAAAATACAATGAATCATTTTCTTAATCTCAAAGTCGTTTAAAAATCTATATATTAAAGGGGTTGTTTATTAGAGATAGGATCAACAAATTATTTCATGAATTATAATATGACATCAAATATATTATTTTATTATTATTGTATAAATAACGAGACAATTAATCTCAAAAATCAAAATTAAATAGTATTCCTAACTAAACAAAAATATAATAATTATAACTTTTATCTCAAACTTATTATTGATCATCTTCGTACCAAATATAACTAATCATAAATGTCACCTATAACACATGAAAATCATAGTCGTAATTGTTTGACTAGTGGTCTAATACATCACATGCTTATTATAATAAAATAATACTAACAAAACAGGTTGTTATGAACTTATGATATTACAACAACTGAATGCGTGAAGGAAAAACAAACATTACTTTAGCAAATTTGAATATTTCTTCGTTAATAAAAAAATATACGATCTTACATTTATTTTTTTGAGGGTGTGAAAAAATTACAACTAGTTTGTGTATTTTCAATCTTGAATTTAAATTCTGAATTATATACTCTTGATCATCATATTATATTTATTACTTTTTTTTCCAACAATACTTGTCCGCTATTAGCTTTACACACCTCTTAAGAAAATATAAATATAAGGAAAATTTATTATAGCACATTCGAATATAACAATTATAATGTCTTGGAAATGTAATAGAGAAATGACTATAATTAGCAATAAAGGGTAAATTAGGAACTAAGTGTAAAATTATCCATTGATTTCATAAAGTGGACAAGTATTATTGGACATCTCTAAATACTATAGTGGACAACTATTATTGAACGAAATAAATATTAATAAAATTAATTAAATTAATTAAATTACTCAACTCTACTTATAAAAGCCGTTATACTTATCACTACTTTTCAAACCATTAATTTAGCAAATCTGAATATTTAATATAGGTATATATAGAAAAAACAAACCATTTTATAATTATTTTCTTTTTAGAAAGGGTTAAAAAAAATCATAACCGATTCGCAGTCATTCAAAACTTATTTTGAATTATGAATTACGTTCTTTTGATACCATATTATTTTTATTATTAATATAATCGATAAAATTATTCGAATACTATTTTTAGAAGCTATTATACTTTTCACTAGTTTTATTCAAAATGACTTGTTTTAGACTTGGGTTAAATGACAAAACTTCCTATTAGTTTAATTAAAAACCACTTTGATCCTTTTTGACATCAAAGGACAAAATTGTCATTTCAGAGTTTGGCAACCTACCCGGAATTGATCAATTCTTATTCCTTAAGGTTCAATATTAAATTAATGAAGAATTGAAGATCTAGAGCATGAAAACAAAACGCAAATTCACTAAAATCAAGGGACTTCCTATGCAAATATACTGCAACGATAGTACATCTGTCGAAATTCTAAATAGTTTGAAATGACGTTTTTGTCCATGCTAATTAAATAATTTCTTATAACTTATAACAGTAGTGAAACTATGCAGTACTATTTAGATGTCATTATGGTTAATTACTCGATAATCCAAGGCTATTTTAGAACCAAGGAACAGATCAGCCTTTTTCTAGGAGGACGTGTATTGAAAATTTGACGAAAAGAAAGGGCTTTTATGCAAAATTCATCTTACAGAAATTACAATATCTGCAACATCAGCTCCAGCAAATCCAACCCTTCTTTTCTAAACCCCATCATCAGAAAAAGAAGAGAATTTCAGTTTCATGAGAGAAAAAATAGTAAAAAAAATGCTGAAGAAAATTAAAAAAAAAGTCATTCTTTTTCTTTAATTTTTCTTTCTTTTTCATCAGTCATACTGAGTCCATCCATCTTCAAGATTCCAATTTTATATGCAAAAACACTAATGTAAAGGGTATATACAGACACCCATATGCTTTTTCTATCTGTATCCTTTATTATGTTCTTTCTTGAATTGATTAGTAACCAAAAATATTTTTTTTTTCTCGTTTCTTGTTTTTATTTTCATTGATGGAATATACTTCAGAGGGCAAGGAAGAAGAAGTAGGTTTCTAAGGATCTGGCATTATTAAGAAGAGTTTGTTTGAATTACTGGATTACTCAACATGTCTCAGACCAACTGGGAAGCTGATAAAATGTTAGTTTTATTGTTATTATTACATGTTGTATGTGCATTCTTATTTTCCCTTTTCTGTTTGGCTTCAGTTTTTGGTTTTGGGGTTTGTGTAAAGTTTCAACTTTTTGGATAGTTCCATGGGTATTCGCCAGATTTGTGTTCGGGGGATGTTTAATTATATGTTTGTTATCTATTGTTTGAAGAAAGTTTGAGTCTTTTTTTGAAACTCTTGTGCTGCTAGGGTTTGGCTGAAGGAAGCAGTTAATGTTTTGGGTGGTTAGGGCTTTTGTATGATTGACAATACTATTAATGTAAAAGAACTGAACACATTTCATTAGTAAAAAAAAAATCTTTTTTCTTTTGATTATTACTCAAATCTTGATTCTTGGAAACATGATTCAAGTGAAGAAAAAGTAGGTCTCTTTATTAACCAGCAGTATGAGCAGTCAAGCAGTATGAGCAGTCAAATTGGTTCTCTCCAAATCTTTTACATTAGTGAAAAAAGTTAAGGATACACAATCTTGTTTTATAGGAAGAGTAAGAAGTTGTTTCAAGATCCAAGTGTTTCCTCGCCTTCATATATTTTTCCTAACTCATGTTTCTAAAATCAAATTCAATCCTACCTGTCTATGAAATGCAACCAGGTTTCCATATTTCTGTTTTGGACCTATCTATATCAGAATATCTGTATCTCAACTGTGATTTTTGTTGTGGTTACTGACATAGTTTTGGTACTTTGAATTACAGGTTAGATGTCTATATTCATGATTATTTAGTGAAAAGGGATCTAAAGGCTTCTGCTCAGGCCTTTCAAGCTGAAGGGAAAGTGTCATCTGACCCTGTTGGTGAGATTATAAATTTGAGCATTTGCCGAGGAGGTTGGACTTCACCAGTTGGTTTTCATTATTTTGACCTGTTGATTGTCTTTCTTTCAGCTATTGATGCTCCTGGTGGTTTTCTATTTGAATGGTGGTCTGTATTTTGGGACATATTCATCGCAAGGACCAATGAGAAGCACTCGGAAGTTGCTGCCTCTTATATCGAGGTTAGTTTATGACAATTTGTGTCTTGTGAACTTTATCATTCAACTGGACCCTAAGTTAAGTTATTCTGATATGATTAGTTTTGTAGTCCCTAGTTGAATTTATGTAAAAACTATTGAGACTTCTTGTCAAGAATGTCTCTTGCTGTTTTCATTCTTTTGTTACTACTTACATGAGAGCTGTTAGGAAGTTGTATCGATACCATAGGCAGGAAGCTTACTACTTGTGAAGACGAGTGATGCCCAAACTTGCTTTCTTTTTAGCTTGTATTCAATTGTTTGTTCGATTAGAATGTTGTTGGTTGCACTCATGTCAATATTTTGTAGAACCATCAGTTGGAGCTGAGGCAGAAGATCTTTTACTTTTTCACTTAACAATTTCTCTGGATAAAATAATTACATAACTGTTACCTGATTAGTGGAAAAGGATACTCAGCTGCTTTTCTTTTTGTGCCTTAAATTGTGATATAATTATGCAAAGGTTTGTTGAACTTTATCGACATTAACTGTAATAGTAAATATTTCATGGATTCATGGAAACTTTATTACTTTAACTCCTTAATAGTAATGCCATTTCTGTTGTTGAAATGGTTAGTGTGTTTTAGGAACTGATGATAGGGGAGCCATACTTTCTCTCCCATTGTATGGATTCCTTTCCCTTTTGCTGTCGTGGGGTTGCACTGGAGAAACCCCAATTTGGGACATCCCATGTATCCTAGGTCCTCTTACCAACCTCATGAACCCATTCATATAATGGGTCTTGTCAGAGCATGCCTTTGTCTTAGAGATCAGACTGCAGATTTGCCAGAAAATTTCTTATTCTTACTGCTATTATCTTGATGTTTGAGTATTTAGCATGTTAAATGATCTGTTGTGTGGTTTATTATCTTAATAGAAAAAAAATCTGTTGAGTGGACGGGGATGATTGATTTATTTGGCTGTGATCATGGCTGCATATGCACTGTCAACCTACGACTATAACAGACAATCTAATAAACAGTCCAGAAAATCTTTTTGAGTTTGTGTAGGTCTTGAACTGTTGGAATCTGTAAGGTTTTATCTGTACCAAGAGCGAACATTGTTTGGGCAGTGAATTTTAGCATCTAGAATGAGCTGTCATTTTTTCTACCAGTTGTATGTTTATTTGACGACCCACTGAATAAAAAAAGTGTTTATTTGATGACTATCTCATTATTGGCTGGGCTGTTGAAATCTCATCTATGATTCTATCCCAAGGTTTTGTGCAGCTTTTCATTTGCTTTATATACAAAGTTAATCTCGAAATTGCAGACACAAATAATGAAGGCAAGGGAGCAGCAGCAACAGCAGCAGCAATCTCAACAACCTCAACATCTGCAGCAGCAACAGCAACAACAGCAACAGCAACAACAACAGCAGCAGCACCAACTGCAGATGCAGCAGATTTTGTTGCAGAGGCAGCAGCAACAGCAGCAACAGCAACAGCAACACCAACAGCAACACCAACAGCAGCAGCAGCAGCAGCAGCAGCAAGCACAGCAGCAACAACAGCGTAGAGATGGTAACCACCTCTTGAACGGCACAACTAATGGGATTGGTGGAAGCGACTCTCTCCTGAGACAGAATACTGGAACTGCAAATGCATTGGCTACAAAGATGTATGAGGAAAGATTAGACGATGCAGCTATGAAGGTAGCAGTCTTTCACGGAGGTTTGGAAGAACTATTGCCTTTCAGCTATTAACTTAAATTTTTTTATTGTTTCAGCAAAGGTTTAGTGAGAATGTCAATCAGCTTTTAGATCCAAATCATGCATCTGTGCTGAAATCTGCAGCATCAGCATCAGCTGGGCAGCCCTCAGGGTATTATTCTGAATTTAGTTAAATTTATTTACCTGTTCATACTAAAATGAGACCATACTAGAAATATGGTTGGCATTATTTTAGAGATCAAACTAAGGAGAGCAAGGAAAAAGATCCGATTTTCACTAATTCATTATTTATGAACTTAATGTTGATCTATGCAACATTTTCATTGGGAAGGCTTCTTGCAATTTGAGGAGCTCGAGGTGATAAAGTAACCTGGTTTATACTCTTATTACTCTTTCTAATTGTTTATTTTGGAGCATAGGTTTATTGCAATAATGTAAACCAAGAAATTTAGTTTATTTCGGTTGACTGAAAGCAAGTTTAACATAATTAATCTGTCTAAATTTGTCTAAATTGGACTAAGGTGTTTCTGGTTTCCCACTTTCAGGCAAATGCTGCATGGTACTACTGGTAGCATGTCCCCACAGGTTCAGGCACGTAGTCAGCAACTTCCAGGATCTACACCAGTCAGTATTCTTCTTTCTCTAGTTTCTTTGTTTGAGGAGTTTCATTTACAGTAATTTTAATCTTTAGCTACATGGTTTATTACCTCATTTGAGCAGGACATAAAGACTGAAATCAATCCGATGCTTAATCCCCGAGCAGCAGGTCCCGAAGGATCCTTGATTGGAATTCCTGGTACCTTATCTTTGTTGATCCCCTATGTGCTTTTGCTTCTTTTTGAAAGCCTGCTCCTTGATATATAACTTATTTTTCTATTTTGATTATCAAATAATTATATGGTATTAACTTTTAAAGGAAATTGAAGTAGGGGACCTGTTGTCATAGACTTTTTGGATCCACAGATGAACTGACTTAACTATGTTGTATTAGGATCAAATCAAGCTGGCAACAATTTGACTTTGAAAGGATGGCCCCTCACTGTAAGTTTCTAACATTTTGTCTTATAGGTTCTCCTTGCTTCATTGTTTTTGACAGTGCATTCTCTTGTAAATACATTTTTATTATATATTAGATTCGTATGTATATATACATGTAAAAAGTCGTATGCTTTACAAGATGTTCGTTTATATACATATAATTCAAACTGAATGCAACTTGGTTTTCCCACGTTTTTTGTGTTTAAAATTTACTAATTATATTATATGAAAAGATTCATCAAATGTACCAAAGATCTTAGACAAAAGCTAGACATGATTTTGGGATCCATTATTTGCTCCGCAAGGTAGTCAGAGTACACCATTTTTTCATAAACAAGCATGATAGTCTTCAATTACACAAAAAATATGCAAAGTACTAGGAAGAACTGCGTCTATCATTCAATTCTTGATGCTTGAGAAATTACTTCTCGATTTTATTAATAGAGGCTTGATAAATTTCGTCACTTTATTAAATTCAAAGAAATAAAGGTGTATATGTTCACTAGCCATTCCTTCTTTTTTTTTTCCCTCACATAAAGTTTTGGTTAGCTCTTATTCTATCCAAAACTTAATAGGGAAAATTGTATGAAATAACGAACTATTAATTCAAATTAAATCTTATAGCCATAGTTTCTTTTATTTGTAATTCGCAGCAAACATTCCATGTTTTTTGTCATCCCATTTGTATATCGAAATATACAAATACAGGACCCATTTGTATATCAAAATATACAAATAGACCGAAATATACAAATGCAGGACCCATTTGTATAGTGAAATATACAAATAGACCCAAATACATATAAAAATGTATATGTATACCGAAATATACAGATTAATAGCCATAGCAAACATAAGGTTTGCTATGAAGCGCAATCATACAAACTATAGCTATAGCATACAAATATGATTTTTATGTTTGCTAAAACTAAAATTAACTCAACTTAATATGTACACTATTTTGATTCCATATTGTTGTTTAGGCCAAATGGGCCTCTTGGTTTTTGTCTATTAATAGACAAATTTGGGATATTCCCAATTTCTTAATTCTTTATTTATATCTTATAAAATGAAGGATACTAATTTTCTTCTACTCTCTCAATTGAAATTCATCTGGTTTATAGTATATGCTCGGGCTCTTCAAAAATGTCATCGGGTGTGTGTTGAATCATTCAAAAGTAGTGCATTTTTGGAGGATCCAACACGGGTGTGGCAACATTTTTGAAGAGTCTGAGCAACTCGGGTTTTAAAGGTTGTATTGTATTTCTGCAAATTTCATCTGAAACCTTTTCACGTGTCGAGTGTCAATTGTTTCCAGGATTGCATTTGTTGCAACTTGTCTAGAGGCATTGTTGAGTTCAAACAATTTGCATGTTGTTGGTAAACAGTTATTTAGCACTTCTGGAGATAGGTGCACAGTTTTGATATTCAGTAAGACATGAATGTGAAATTTGTCTCCTTTGGTTCTGCTCTATTGGAATCAATTTTTGAGTCCTTCAGGGTTCCCAATGTTATGGACTTTTAAATTCAGAATTGCATATGTAAGACCTTTTTTCTCGTCAGCTGAGTGGGTTTTCTTGAAGTTTGCTCCTAGCTAGCAGAAAAGGCCTATGCTTTGGGTTTTTGAAATTTAGCGTTCTGTAAAGACATCCTTGCTTTGGAATTACTGAGAGTTCTTGAGCTTGCTGTGAATTTTTGGTGCCCCTAGAGCAGATCACAAGTAATGTATCAGAATTTGATGACTACAACATAGTGATTTTCATAGAAACATTATATGTATATGTAGGAGTAATGTAAGGCTTACCCCACTTGTGGGATTACTCTGAGTTTTTGTTGTTGTTGTTGTAAGGCTTCATTATTCATCCTCTAATGAAGATTATTAGTAGTGCGTTCAAGTTTGTACTTTTTTGGTGGTTGGTAAATCAAATGATTGGACCGTTATACTTTACATATAAAAAATTGTAATCTTCCATCTTCTAGGCATTTTTTTTCTTGTTTGCGGGTGTACAAAAGATTGGTGTTATATATTAGGGATTAATTACTCCCTCCTTCCATTTTATGTGGCTTAGTTTGTTTGGATACAAAGTTTAAGAACGTAAAGTAGACTTTTTTATCTTGTGGTCTTAAACTAAAATGTGTATTATATAAACAAAAATACCCTTTGAATCTTGTGATTCTAAACATGCCATGTGATTTCCTGAAATGGGATTGGTGGAATTTAGAACTAGCATTAAATATAGTATAGTGGTTTTCTTTTTGAAATAGACTAAAAAGAAAGTAAGACACATAATTGAAATGGAATGAGCATATAGCTCTGGACTGAGACATATATTTGGAGCTTTATTGGTATTTTACGATCACAAATTTTTCTGTGTCATGCATGTCAGGGCTATGATCAGCTGAGGTCGTCAGGGCTTCTCCAGCAGCCAAAGTCTTTTATGCAGGGTTCTCAGCCCTTTCATCAACTGCAAATGCTATCACCGCAACACCAGCAACAACTTATCCTAGCACAGCAGAATTTGACTTCACCATCTGCTAGTGATGTCGAAAGCAGAAGGCTACGGATGCTCCTTAGTAATCGGAACTCTAGTATGGGCAAGGATGGCCTTTCAAATTCTGTTGGTGATGTTGTCCCAAATATGAGTTCACCTTCACAGGGTCCTTGCCCTGTTTTGCCCCGTGGAGATCAAGATATTTTGCTCAAGGTACCACATCTTTTTCTATCTAACGGTGAAATGTCAGCTATAAGTCTTGCATGTGTTAACCATGTATTGCAGCATGCCATATACATTATCAGCCATATCTAATCACTAGAATTTTTTTTCATGTATAGTTGAGGATGGCCCAATTCCAGCAGCAGCAGCAGCAGCAGCAGCAACAACAACAACAGCATAGTGGTAATCCACAGCAGTCGCAACAGCAGCAGCTTCCTCAGCACTCACTTTCTGGTCAGCAACCACAGAGTTCAAATCACAGTCTACAACAAGATAAAATTATGGGCAGTGGCACAGGAGATGGAAGCATGTCAAATTCTTTTCGTGGAAATGATCAGGTCTCTACTTTTCTGGTTTATACCATAGAAACTTTTGTTCAGCTGCATAAACCTGTGTTTGTTTTGTTTTGTTGGCATAAACTTTTACTGTTAGAAAACCAGGTTCTTCTTGATGCTGTGGCACAATCAGAAAATATTAACTGATGAAAGAAGTGCAATATGATTTCTGAAAGGAAGTCTGTTCGACCAAGAAAAAAATGTATTTTGATGAGAATCTTCTTGGTCATTTATTGTTACCTGCACTAAGGAATCAAGTTAATGAACTAGGCTCTGAGGGCTTATCTTTTTGGAATATCAGCACTTCCGCCTCTCCTCTATTTCCCCCCAAAAAAAGAAGAAGAAGAGAATAGGGCTCATGGAAAGTATCCACTGAGAGAAAAAACTCAGGTAGGTGGCGCGGGGTGGGGGTAACATTAGAGAAGAAATACCAAAGAGAAGACAAAAAAATAAGTCAGAAACACTCTTATTTCCTATAAAACATTTTCCTTCATACCCCCTCTCCCCCCTAAGTGGGCACTTATCTAATGCATAAACAAAGTTCTATGAGACCAGAGGATTTGTCATGTTAATATTAATTCGTCCTAGTTGTGCTGACCGTGTGTGTGTGTGTGAATTTTTTGCAAGATGATCCTTGCATGCTATTTCGCCTAGTTTGTCTCATCCCAAACACCATAGAATATGAATTGGCAATACTATGTATTGTGCTTATTGATAGAAGCTCTTGATCTTTTATGACTTAGAAAGGATCCATGGAAATTAATATTGGAGATTGTTATACTCAGCTTCTGCTTCACAGGCTTGAAGGTATTAAGATTCCTAATAAGGTATTTCTTGTCTTTCAAGGCTTCAAAAAACCAGACTGGGAGGAAAAGAAAACACCCTGTTTCATCTTCGGGGCCCGCCAATAGCACAGGAACTGCTAACACTGCTGGACCTTCCCCAAGTTCTGCTCCTTCAACGCCATCTACTCACACACCTGGAGATGTGATTTCAATGCCTGTCTTACAACATAGTGGAAGTTCTTCTAAGCCATTGATGATGTTTGGAGCAGATAATAATGGCACTCTTACGTCGCCATCAAATCAATTGGTAATAGAAGTGCTTTATCTTGTGCCAGTGGATGAAATCATAATGGGTTGTCCAGTCCTCATTGTATGTAATTTTGGCAGTGGGATGACAAAGATCTTGTGCAGGCTGATATGGATCGTTTTGAGGTTGATGGTTCTCTTGAAGATAATGTTGAATCGTTTTTATCTCAAGACGAGGTGGACCCTCGAGATGCAGTTGGTCGTGGTATGGATGTTAGTAAAGGTTAGTGAGGCCTACTTGGGGTTCCCTGGCGTAATATTTTGACCTGAATTTAGTGTGGTTTGTACTGAGCAGGAGTTGTATTTGACACCTCCTTTTGTGTTTTAACTTTTAATTGTTATGGTACTAATTGATATTTGATACAAGGAATCTATGATAACTAGTGAGTAACTGCCGTAATCCTTTCATCTCTGTTAGCCTTTCAATATCTACCTCAAACCTTAACTTAGTTTTTGATACTTTGATTTCTGTAGGATGCCTCTAGTTCAGCCTAATCTCTGCCCCCATATAAAAAGAATATAACATAAACGAAAGAGAGTGGTGGTTTTACAGAGAACAACAATAAAAAAAGATTTTACGGAGATCACCAACAAAAGAACGTTCCATTTTGTGGTGCATTTACTTTCTAATATCTATGTATTTTTATGGTGCGTGTCTATTGTCCATGTTAAAAAAATAGAAGGGATGTTGAGCCTAACTCAACTCCAAAAGAAGGAGAGGATTACGCTAGACCATATAAAGAGACCATAATCCATTCCCTCAACCAATATGGGACTTAACACTCCCTGCACGCCCAGGACTGACCAACTGGAGCGTGGATAACATAACAGGGGGACCCACATTGTGAAACACAACTATAGGGTAGCTTTCTCTGATACCATGTTAAAGAAATGGATCTTGTGCCTGATCAAGCACCCGATGGGAGGATTTCCCTAGATTTGAGACTACAACCCCATTCTCTCAACTGATCTGGGACTTAACAGTTCATAACGGTTTATGAAATTGTTGTTTTGCAGATCTGGTGTTGGTTGTTAACATTCGTATTTTTAAGTCAATTTATGATGTTTCTTATTAGCAAAAAACATGAATGCTGTACACTGAAGTCTATATGTATAATTTGTTACCTTGGAAATTTGTTGCCTGCCTAGTTTATCTAGAATTATGCATTGGGGCATAATTTGACAGGAATAACCTTTAGTTGCAGGCTTCTCATTTAATGAAGTGAATGCTGTTCGGGCTAGTAGCAGTAAAGTTGTTTGTTGTCATTTCTCCTCTGATGGAAAATTGCTAGCTAGTGGTGGCCATGACAAAAAGGTTAGTCTAGAAGTATCCAAAATCTTGCCATGACAATGTCTTATTGTTATTGACTTATTATACTTGATGCCATATTCATGGTTCTTGAAGAATAACTTGTACTGCTTTTTGTCTGTCTTCTCTTTCAGGCTGTTTTATGGTATACTGATACCTTAAAACAAAAAACAACACTTGAGGAGCACTCATCACTCATTACTGATGTTCGTTTCAGTCCAAGCATGGCAAGACTTGCAACATCTTCTTTTGACAAAACTGTCAGGGTTTGGGATGCTGACAATGTAAGCCAACGCAGTCTAGTGTTTTATAAATTTTTTCTCCTTATTAGCATTTTTATGCTTTGGATTGAGATTTTCCATCCAAGTTGTTTCGTTGAGTGTGCTAAATATCTGTTTTGGGATCTCTGTCTTTTGTGCTTCTAGTCTGAGACAGTTTGAGATCTCTCCTATATAACATATCAAAGGTATTGGTAAATTAAACAGAACATTAAAAATATCTTCGGCTTTCTAGAATATTTAGCTTGTCCTATGAGCTATTGTTTGTCAATATTTTTTCATCTGATTTGCTGTCTGAGGTCTGGCGAAAGTTTATATTTGTTAAAAAAGAAAGAGTAATATGTAATTGAATTTAACGGAATCCACTAGATTTACTTATATTATGGATCAAGAGCAGATGTTTGATATTTTCATTACTTTGAGATGGGCCGTATCCATGCCGGACGTTGACACAAAATGGGTGGAGAACCTCGGTGACTGTCATTTTGTCAATTCAAATTCATTTAAATGATTACGGAAGAGGTTGTGGTAAAATTGCATTGATGAACATCTCTAGGAGGATCATGGTGCAGTTACATAAATGACCAAATAAGAGAAGTAGCAGAAAGACCATCTTGATTGTTCTTCTTGAAGTTTTCCTAATGTACCCTGTAATTATTTGTAGCCGGGCTACTCACTTCGGACTTTCACTGGGCATTCTGCTGGTGTAATGTCACTTGACTTCCATCCTAATAAAGAAGATCTCATCTGTTCTTGTGATGGTGATGGTGAAATAAGATACTGGAGTATTAACAATGGTAGCTGCACAAGGGTGTTCAAGGTAAAATTCTTCTTCTACTATTAATGTGCATTAGCACGGGGGATTGGGGACACTGATGCACAATTATATGATCCTCCATCTCTTCTGAATGTTATTTCACGTCTCGAGTAGGGTGGGACGGCTCAGGTGAGATTCCAGCCTCGCATTGGTAGATATCTCGCTGCTGCTGCCGAGAACGTTGTATCAATACTTGACGTGGAGACACAAGCTTGTCGGCATTCGTTAAAGGTTGGTGTTCCTTAATGACACACCGGTACTACTTGAGTTATTAACTTTGTTATATTTTCACCAACCTCTTTTGGAAGTTGAAATATGCTAATCCATCTCTGCAACTAGGAAAATAACTAAGATATTTAGAAGAAACATGAGATATTTAATCATTTATTAATTCCTTGTCCCACCTTCACAATATCAATAGTAACATATTCCCAATATTACTCTTAACGAAGATAGGATTACATCTAATAAATTTCCATGTAGGCTGAGAAATGCATTCGTGCAGATGGTTTCATTGTCAGTTGTAAGGTTCCTTTAATTGCAGTGAGACTTCTGTTTCACTAGTTACCATTGCTTTATATCTAGCTTTTATTCCGTTGCAGAATTTTGGATTTTCGCACAGTTAATGAGAATAGGTACCTGCTACTTAACCTAATAAAGTATGACCTGACATAGAAAGAGCTGAGATGGAGGAGGTAGACACAGTAGAAGGAGAGAGAATTTTGTATAAATATACTTTTCTTATTGATTTTCTTCCAAGGCTGTTTACATGCACTGATAGTTGTTACCGTCATATGTTTCTTTCTAGCTCTGGTTGTGTTTCCAGTGGTGTGCCTAACATATTGCTATTGTTTCTGAAGGGCCACACGAAACCAATCCATTCTGTCTGCTGGGATCCCTCAGGCGAGCTCCTAGCATCTGTTAGTGAAGACTCTGTCAGGGTTTGGACATTGAGATCGGGTAGTGAAGGTGACTGTCTACATGAGCTTAGTTCAAATGGCAACAAATTCCACTCGTGTGTTTTCCACCCTGCATATTCATCATTGCTAGTTATCGGCTGTTACCAGGCAAGTCGTGTGCATTGTTTTTTGGACTCATCCAGCAGATTATATGCACTTGGCAGCTTATTTTTGTGATGTACATCTTTCTCCTGTTAAAAAGAAAAAAAATGCTATAGACTAATCTCGGTGGAACATTGCATATTAAAAAATTAACCATGAAATGTTGCATGGTTAAGTCTCTTAAAACGACAAATTCCCCTTTTCACCTTCACTATGTCAACATCTTCCTTCTTTTTCATTTCTCTGTTCTTAACTTTTTAATCTTATGCCTTCAATTAACTTTATTTTTGGGTCGGCATCTCTTCAAATCAGTTTGTTCGTAGTCTTAACATGAACTTTCTAATACTCAGTTGACTCCACAGTCCCAAGTTCCCAGATGCTGTGTCATATATTGCGTCCCCCCCTCCCCCTTCCTGCGCCCTTTTCCCAAGGATAATGAGTGAGGCGATTTGCTTTTATAACGATGACATCCGGGCCTTGTGCTCACCTCGACTACTCCACCTGATACCTGTACCATCCACTAGTATAGGTACCAGATAACTGTGTCTCCGGACAGATTGAGAAGAAATTACTCTCAACTCTCGTTTATGTTGGTATTTGAATCCTGCTCCCCCATGGTTCAACTGAGGCTATTTCTCAGTCCAGTAGATGTATAGATTCACAAATTCTAATGCATGTGAATTGCATTTTACAGTCTTTGGAGCTATGGAACATGAATGAGAACAAGACAATGACTCTCACAGGCCATGACGGATTAATTGCTTCCTTGGCTGTATCGGGAGTCGCGGGTTTGGTTGCTTCAGCTAGTCATGACAAGTTTGTTAAGCTCTGGAAGTAATATGTTCCATCCATGGTTTCCTTTTGGAATCCATGTTTTATGTCCACTGTAAAATAATTTTATTGGTGTCTGAAGAGATACTTGTGTCTGTCTTATCTAGCATTAGGCTTTGTGTTCTGTTATTTTTTTTTCCCATTTATGCCTGAAAGATCCATGTACTAACCCCATCCCCTGCTCATCTCGACTACTGGTACTTAACTTTACCTTATTAAAACTTAAAAGAAGAAAATTTGCTGTTGAGTTGATGCTATGTTTTTTCCCCTCTCCACAAATGGCTGTCAGTTGGAATGATCAAAGTGTAATGCAACACAAGGGTATTCTTATATATATATGCCCTTAGGGGTTTGCATTCGGTTTTTGGCTTCGTAAAAGTGTAATCCAATCCGATCCAAAATATATACATACGAATCTTATATATATATAATTCGTATGTATATATACATGTAAAAAGTCGTATGCTTTACAAGATGTTTGTTTATATACATGTAATTCAAACTGAATGGAACTTGGTTTTCCCACGTTTTTTGTGTTTAAAATTTACTAATTATATTATATGAAAAGATTCATCAAATGTACAAAAGATATTAGACTAAAGCTAGACATGATTTTGGGATCCATTATTTGCTCCTGCATATACTAGGAAGAACTGCGTCTATCATTCAATTCTTGACGCTTGAGAAATTACTTCTCGATTTTATTAATAGAGGCTCGATAAATTTTGTCACTTTATTAAATTCAAATCAAAGAAATAAAGGTGTATATGTTCACTAGCCATTCCTTTTTTTTTTCCCTCACATAAAGTTTTAGTTAGCTCTTATACTATCCAAAACTTAATAGGGAAAATTGTATGAAATAACAAACTATTAATTCAAATTAAATCTTATAGCCATAGTTTCTTTTATTTGTAATTCGCAGCAAACATTCCATGTTTTTTGTCATTCCATTTGTATACCGAAATATACAAATACATGACCCATTTGTATACCGAAATGTACAAATGCAGGATCCATTTGTATACCGAAATATACAAATAGACCCAAATACATATTTTTTATGTATATGTATATCGAAATATACTGATTAATAGCCATAACAAACATAAAGTTTGCTATGAAGCGCAATCATACAAACTATAGCTATAGCATACAAACATGAATTGTATGTTTGCTAAACCTAAATTTACTCAACTTAATATGTACACTATTTTGATTCCATATTGTTGTTTAGGCCAAATGGGCCTCTTGGTTTTTGTCTATTAATAGACAAATGTGGGATATTCCCAATTTCTTATTCTTTATTTATATCTTATAAAATGAAGGATACTAATTTTCTTCTGCTCTCTCAATTGAAACTCATCTGGTTTATAGTATATGTTAGAATTAAATATTTGCTCCTGTTCGGTCATAGATTTTGAAGTTAAAATTTGAAAATTTGAGTTATTGAAGTTGTGTTTGAACATGCATTTTATTTGAGGGAAAAAGAAATTGAAGTTCCATGAGTGGGAGTCCCAAAAATCCAAAACACTAGAAAATATTTGAAGATCAAAGTTTCAAAATCTCATCTAAAATCTATGGCCACCTAGTTTTCGTTTTTGATTGTTTTCTTATTCTTTTTGGGTATGTTTGTTACAAAGGAAAATGTTTTCTTGAAAAATAAATGAGTTTCTTATTTATTTTCAAATGTTATCATCTCTAGAATATTTATAGAGTTGTCAATATGGGTTGGCCCACCCCATCTGGGCTAACCCACACAGGCTTTGAAATTTTACGGGTCAAGCCGGGCTAGCCCATTTTTGGTGTGGGCCAGAAAATGGCCGGGCCCAGCCCACAAGTACGTGGGCTACGGGCTTTGCCGGATCAACCCTCTTTTTTAAAAAGTATATTTTTTATAATTTTTTAAATTAAATTATAATTTTAAAATATTATCATAAATATCGACAAGACAATAATACATGGTGTTAGTATTACTACTTGTTAATCAAATCCACAAATAAAATTATCTTTATAATATTTATTAAGTTTGATTTCAAGTAAAACATAAATAGATAAATATAAATATTAACCTAATTGTTTTCCAATGATCATAATAAAACACAAAAACTATGACATCATTCCATTGGTTGCGGCCTATGTAGTGATTCCCTATAAATTTTAGGAAATTTTTATTTTATGTAGTACATATTTTATAAACATAATTTATATTTAAATTGTAATACTACAAACTTTTAACATATTTTGAGTTTAGACACTTGTTGTTTTTAATACTCTATTTTATTTTATTTTTTAATTAATTTTTATTTAGCCCACTGGTCGGCCCTATCCATATTTCTCAAGCCCCACAAATCGACAGGCTTATTCAGGCCGGGCTAAAAAGTCATTTTCTTAAATGGGCTCCAAAAATCCTAGCTCAGCCCTATCAAATCACGGATTAGGCCAGGCCAGCCCTACGGGCCTAGCCCATATTGACGACTCTAAATATTTATATATAATTTAGAAGGTGGGATGGGATGGGGAGTCGGGGGTGGATAGTCTAGGGTTTGGGGCGTTGGGTGGGTGAGAGGAAATATTGAATTTGGTATATTATTTATGAAACGTATTTTTCCTATTGTTGTTAAGAAAGTTATTTTCTTCATTTTTAAAGAACTTGTTTTCCTAGACAAAATATATTTTTCGTACCAAACACCCTTCGTTCTGAATTGTTTTCTTCTGAATTAGCATAATATGTTCGAGTAATATGTGTTAAAATGCTCTTGTTTTTCTCCTTATTGATGACATCTATATAGTTAATTAAGATATATATAGAGAATTAGACATTGGATTTTCTTGGTAATTAAATATGGATAATTGTTTAGGGTAAGGAAAACCAGTTTTAATTTCTTTCAGTAGTCAATGACAAAAATAGTTATAATATCGCAATCATAGATTATAATTTTCTTTTTAAAAATAATTATTTCATATGGAAATTTGGAAAATGTCATCCAACTTTTGCTTGTTTGTGTGGCTGATGTAGGCCCCACTAGGAATTTTGGATCATCAATGTCACAATCATATTAATCATCCTAGCTTAATTTCTCTAATCATTATTCTAATTAAATACAACATGCCATATGGTTTGGTTAAATCAAACAAGCTTTTAAGTTAATCGAATTTGTATAATTCATGAGAACTAATTTGTCTTTTATACGCAATCTTATCTTATAAGTATATCTAATTTAAATCTGTAATCTTCTAAACGTATGACTCTCATTATTATTTATGACATTATTCATATATGTTTTTTTTTTCTTTTTCTTTTATTCACAGATTGTTTTATTTTTTAAAATAATGTGAAATCTTATTCAAATAAGATTCTGAAGTATCTGGCAATTGAATAAACAAATCATAAAATGACTTTAATGCTAAGAATGATTTATATTAATTAATTGTCGCATCAAAGTTTGTCATTACTTTCAATAACTTCAAGATCTTGGTTACTCTATTATTTGTATACGTCAAGACGTCAACTATATTATATTTTCGACCTTTTTTAATTAGTGTCTAAATACACCACTAGAAAAAACATAAAATGAATTAGCACGGACAAATTCTATCGCTTAAGATCATATTTCCATTATTGATGTTTATCAATAAAATGTTCGTAAAAGGATGTATGACAGTGGATGAAACTGCTCCTCTCTTAATCAGAGGTCTCATGTTTGAGCTCTGAGTACGAAAAAAATCTCGGTAGGAAGTGTTTTTCTCTGAATGGGCCTATGCGGCACGAATTCAAAATAATCAAGCTCCAATACGAATATCAAACATCGAATAGAAACAAACAAACAAAAAAAAAGCGTATATACACATATATATTTAATTGTATAACTTTTTACGCATGCTTTTGAAAAAAAGGACTTTGTTATATGTTGATAATGCAAAATCCCATTAGAGAGATTATATAATATAATGTACTTAATTGATAAATGACATGATCCACTGGGATGTGGTATTGGTATTTGTCAAGATTTCAATTATAATTACTGTTAATGGAGTAGTTAGTCATCATGTATAATGATTTCATTTTCATCTTCTTCTTTGTTATAAATTATAGTAATATAATATAATATAATAATCTTGGATATACTTTTTAACCAAGTATTTTGTTCAGGTTTCATCCACTAGTACTAGTGCTTTACTTTGTTCATTTAATTCTTTCACAAAGTTAACTAAAAAATATCTTCTATAGTATTTTGTCCAAGTATCACGATAGTAACTAAACTATCTATGTAACTAAAAAATGTTACTCGTTTAAAAAAAATAAAAATACACACTAAAAGTTACTTATATGAGTGGCAAATTAAAACTTCTTACGAGATATAGATAGAATAATAATATCTTAATTTCAAATATATTAAATTGATTATTTAAATTCTTACTATCTATATTGCTTTATTCATACTCATATCTTTTATTCCTTGATGTGAAAGAGCGATTTTCGTTTTTTGTATTGCTTAAATTTTTTATTTATTCTCATTGATTTTGAGCCTATATGACTTAGCTGAGTTTAAGTATTACTTTAGGTACTAAATTGTCCCTCTAGCTAAAGCCAAGCCTCTTCATTTATTCATGGAATGTTAAAAGGTACTAGTAAGTATTATAGCTTAATTTATTAATAAATAATTATGTATTTGAATATATGTGTTATAGTTGAAAATAAACCGTTAAAGTAAAACTATGCTCATCAAACCTTTTTTGTTACCAAATAAGATTGATATCTTACATCTTGCCTGAACGAATCAAAATACATTTTCAATAACTAGAAGAATATCATATTCATTAATAACTTAGAAATATTCTATCATGATTAGGACAATAAAACCAATTCTCATAAATTCATTCATCGGACCATCAAAACTATTAACACTAAAAAATAACTTTATTATTTCAACATTTTAATGCTGAAATTAACTCAAACCAAACGAAAAGCTTGTAACAACAGTTAAACTTGAACATTTTAACGTGATCTAAAGTTAATGACCTCTAATTACATGCTTTCTCTTCTGAAAAGTAAATTAAAAGTAGATAAAATTTGAAAGGGATATATCATTGAAGATTGTGGTATAATGAATTAATATCGTTATAAAAAATGATAATTATATAAATATCGAACTTACGTTTAGGTGGTGAAATAAAATATTAAAGGTGGGAAAAGGACATATGAGTGATGAGGGAGAAAAGCAGCAAATAGGAAAAGAGTGGACAGAGTCAATACATGTACTAAAAAATAATACTAGTAGTATACTACCAATGAAAGAATCAAAATTCTTCCCCCACTCAAAAGAATCCCACCACTCACGTGTCTACCTTTTTCACAACTTAAAGATATTATTTCTTTCGTTTTAATTTATTTATTTTTCATGCTCGATATCTTAGGTGATATATTTACGATAACAAAATTCAACGAATGAAAAATAATTCCAAAAGAGTTTGAACATTATAATGAATTATTATAGTTATAAAGGATGATAGTTATTACATAAATATTTAGTTGTATAGATTATAACTATAATCAATGTGAGGTTCATTTTTTGATAGTGACAATTCAAACAAGATATTTTCATTTTCATTTTTCATAGGCTCAAATGCAAATATTCTGACTAAGAATGGAGAAAATTTCAACTATTTTATGATCATAATCGATGATGTTGATTTTTATGTACATGTTGACTTGCTTCTACTATTTTAAAAAATAATTTTTAGCGGCAATTAATTAAGGGCAATAGCTCAATTGCTGCTAAATATGTATTTTTAGCGGCAATTAACACTTTTTTGTATATGTCCCTAAAGCCTTTAGCGTCATTGGATCTAATGACACTTAACTAATGCCGATAAAGACTTTAGCACTCTTTATTAATATGTCTATTTATTGCTGTGAAAAGTTATTTTTATTGTTATGTTCTAATAATGATGAACTCAAGGTTTACTTTGTTTTTTTTAGTATCTTTTGAGGTAATTTTAATTTGTAATAAGCTAAATATTTGTATCACATATGATTAAACCAATACTAGATTGAATGGAGTTTTAATATAGGGCAAGTGAATTATTGTAACTTAATTTGTGTTTAATCTAAAATGAAGCAAAGAATGAATCATTCAATAATAATTTAGTGATTATTTATTTGATTCCAACACTATCGTTCTAGTAACAATCTATTGTCGACGCTTGAAAATGTTTTACATACATTTATTTAGTAATGAATCATATAATTAAATAACATAGATTTTTATTTTAGTTTATTACTCCCTATGTCTCAATTTATGTGATACATTTCGCTTTTCGAGCGTCAAACAATTTAAGTTTGACCGAGAATTTGCTCATGAAATTTTCAAAATTTTTAAAATAAAATTTATATATTTGTAAACTACACAAAAAGTACTATAAGTTTCAATAATTGATAATACAAAATATTTAAAAGATATAGAAAAATATTATGATCAAAGATAGACATGTTTGAATCTCGATATCCGAAATGTGTCACATAAATTGGGACAGAGGGAGTAGTAACTATTATGATTTCCCTGACAATTAGGGAGGAAATTAGAATATATAAGGGGTTGTTTGGTATGGGAGATATCTATTCCTTGTTATATTATAAAATAATGAGATAAATATTTCTAAAATTAATTAATATTCATTTTATTCCAAAAATTATTTTCCCTTATATCTTATATCAAACGCATAAAATTTCACGGGGTGGCTTTTCTCTAGAAGTAGCAGCCAGCGTGAACCTTTTTCCCCCTTTTCTCCTTCAATTGAGCCAATTTGGAGTTATGGATTATGTTGGATTGATTTTTTTATTTCCAATATTCAATAGCTGTATTAAAGTTCATATTTTTTTTTGAATTTCAGTTTCATTTGAAAAAGTGTTTTCTATTTTATATTTAAGTTTAACTCACCCGAAACCTCTGATTAAAGAAAAAAGAATTATCCAAGACCTCTGATTAAAAAAGAAAGAAACGACACTAATGATTGAGTGGAAGTGTAATTAAAACAAGCATAGGACAAATATTGCAATTAAAAATATTTTCATCTCTTCCCATAAATAAATTGCAGAAAAAAGAAAGAACCCCACTATTATTCTCCTGCTTTCTCCCTTCCCAATGCTTATGTCTCTGTATTTTTTTTTGAAGGCCATAGTAGTATAGTAGTAGATGTGAGTGGGCAATAGAACCAAGAACACAGAACCCATTTATGTATGTGTAAGAAAAAGCCAGTCACTTTTGCATTTTAATGCCCCTTTCTCTCTCTTCTTCTCTTCACCTCAATGCTTGTCTGGTTTTGAACCAATTTTTTTTCTTAAAGGTACTACCTTTATCTTCTTTTTACCCTTTTCTTGTATAATATCAAGGCTAGTTTATGCATATTTTGAATTTAAATCATGTGGGTAAACTTGTCTGCAAAAGTTGATGCAGATAAGCTCACACTGAAGTACAATAGCTGTGAGTTGTGACCTTTTCCCCCTCTTTCTTGTGCAAAGATTATTGTTTTTTTGGTTCTTTCTCACCCCCATCCACCTAACTAGACTTGAGGGGTAGTTAGTTATGGAGTTTGAAGGAGATAATTGTATAGGGATGAAATGGGTTTGTTGGTGATGGTACTGTGTGTTCATGTATGGCTCACATCCAAAGTAACAAAAGTGTTAGTGGTACTGCAACTGCAGCAGATGAAGTGAAACCAGCAGTCACTACTTTTCATGATTTTTTGGGTAAAGGGTATCCTCAAGATTCATCTCCGGGGATGTCTGGCAGAGTGGTGTTGCCGTCAGAGGCATCTCCGTCTGCTTCTGTCTCACTTGGTGCTTCTTCTGGGGGTGGCCGTGGCCCCATTTCCACTACTTCTGATCTGGGTTCTGGTAAGTTAAAACCAACCCTTATTCTCACCTTTTTTCCAGTTTCATGTTTTGTACTCCTTTTTCTTATGCAATTTGAGGGGAAATGGAGGTTGTTAGCTATAAATTTCTTTATTCAGTTAGTACTTTCATGAGCATATATTTTGTTTTATCATGCTGCTGCTTTACTATTATTTATGAGTATATAAGCTTGATGTTTCTTGTGATGTGTTTTTGTACCTAATTAAGCCTATCTTGTAAGTGGTAAAGCAAAGAGAATGCTTGTTGTGGAGGAAGTTTGCTTGAGATAATTGACTGATTTGGTAGCTTTTGGGGAAGCTTTCCTTTAAAATCAATAGGCATGTGAATCATGTTCTATTTTAGTATTAGTTTATGAAAACTTTACTCAACTTTTGAACTTCTTTTAGTGTTGTTATCATTTGCCTTTGATAAAGGGTGAAATTTTCTAGCATTCATATATGGGAGTTCCATGCATGTTTGTTGTTACTAGAAAAGAAGTTAGCTTAAAAGAAAAGTTTTTGAAGTAACAAGTGATTGAATAGTTCTACTTTTGATGTCGCACGTTGCTTTTCTTATGGTTATTCTGTATGCAATTTGAACAGTATTTGATAATTTCCTTATCATTGTAGAAAGAGTTGTAGGAAATCATTTTGAAGGAGTGCCGTTCTATGGCCTAAGGGGTGAACTTTCAGGGCCTGAGACAAGTAATCGATTGTTGGGAACAAAAAGAAGCAATTCTGACTCTTTGATGGGGTCAACGAGAGATAAATTTGCAATGCTGCGATCAGACGCATTGGAGAGCTCACATATGCAGAAGGTCTGTATTTCCTCTTTTACCTCATACATTAACCAAAGTTCAGGAAAGCAGAAAAAAAGGAAAACTGTTCCTAGTTGTTCTTCTGTTGGTTGTATATCTTCCTATAATGCCTGCTATTTACTCTGATACTGGTAGTTTTCTTCAAGTTCAGCTACTACGAAATGCAGGGGGTGAGCGGCGTGGACGACCACAGGACCAAGAAATGTCCTTTGTTATGCATCCAATGAGGCCACTTCATGCCTCTTTAATATCACAACCATCCGCCACTGGTAGAACTGATGTCAATGCCTCCAAGTGGGATCGAGTTATTCCTGTCAATGTTGGTCCCACCTTGCAGTATCCTCCACGTGCTAGTCATGGTTTACCTTTTGGATATCAATCGTCATCCAACAGGTTTGGAGATGCTAATGCAGGACCTTCTAATATATCTCAAGCTGCTGATGAAGGATCAAGGACAGGAATCAAAGGATCCGGAATATTGAGTTCCATTAATGCAAGTGGTGGAATCTCTGATAGAAGCCTTTCTGGGGTGCCATTAAGTGGTGCTAAGCAGAAGTCTACACTTCACTTCTCTGACCTAGAATCTTCTAACCCGTGGTAATTTTAGTAGATACTGCACAAACTGCCTCTTTTGATGTCTGTCTGACCTTCTCTAATTATATCATTGAGACTTCTTGATGTTGTTGCATGATAGTCGGCAAGGATCGTCACCTGCTGGCTCTCAAATGACTATATTTTACGGGGGTCAAGCCCATGTTTTCGATAATGTCCATCCCAACAAGGTTTGTCTTCTGCTTTACCAAATCACACTTCTCTTCTGTGTTTCTACTGTTTCTGTACGTCTTTGTGTTGTATTTTCTTTTTCTTTCTTTTTGAGCAGATTGGTGAATAATTTGGTGTGTAAGCCGACTAATAAGTTATTGTCTAATTGCTCACTTGTCTAAATTTCTCAGTCTACTATACCAGGTATATTGTGCGAAATAAAAGTAACATGCTTCAATAGTAAATAACATGTTTAACGTGTGACATTATAATCCCTCATACTTACTTGACTATGGTAATAACTGATGGTATCCTTGGCGATATAATTTTTTATTTGTTTAGTTTTGATTTGGAGAATTTTGGTTAATCAATTTTCTAATAGAAGAGGGAATTATCTTACTGAAGAAGTTTTAGTTTGCTGTAAAGAAGATAGTGATGGAAATAGTACTGGTATATATCAAATCTGAATGCTAGGCACAACCGTAGACGAAAATAACATGCGGCATTGTATAAACTATCAAGTAAAGCAAGTGATGAAGTTATATGTTGTCGGGAATAACTGTTCTAGATACTCGTTTCAGATGAGACACATGACACAAAAAATACTATCATTCCAATGTTCCTGCAACTGACTAATTCTACGATGCCTTCTTCTCATAAAATATGTGGATTTCTATAAACTATTCCTTCACCATTAAGCCAAGATATCTGGGCCAGCTGTGCTCATAATATATCATTGCGATGTTCCTGCAACTGACTAATTCTACGATGTCTTATTCTCATAAAATATGTGGATTTCTATAAACTATTCCTTCACCATTAAGCCAAGATATCTGGGCCAGCTGTTCTCATAATATAGTTCATGAAAACAACTAAATATCAATGCAACAGCATAGAGTGATTGATGTTTGAAATGATTCATTGTCTTTTGATGCAATGGTTCCCTTTAGTATTATGTTGTTTGGAGAAGTATACACAGACTCCAGGAAGGTCGATAGAGGGACAAATATTGCAGATTAATTTTTTTTTTCATGCTCTTGTGATTAGAACAAATAATGCCTCTTTTCATATAACTTGAGATATTCGTTAGTTTAGGAAGGATGCCAATTAGGTGATCTTGTGAAACAGCCAGACCACATCTTTGCTTGGTTAGGTTTTGTCAGCTTTAACATGTGGATATCATATTTTACAGAGAGGAAAGTAGCATAAAACATATCATATTCTTTTGATAAGTAAAATCCTGCCCAAAACCCCCAGACCAACAGTTAAGAATGGCTCTTTTTCTCACTCTATTGTTCGAACTCCAATCTCTTGGTAGGAGGTGGAGGATCTTTCCATCACCAGTCTTAAAAATAACAAATTAACTGCATACAAGAGCCTTTAGTATGAAATATAATTTCTCAGTTGACGTTGAGAAATGGCATCGGATACATTAGGAAAGTCCTCTAGCAATAGCTATGAGTTTATATGTGAAGAAATGCTGAGCTACCTAGATTATTATAGACCGTGAATCATGTTATATTGTTTTGACTTTTGACCTTATGTTTGGGTTAGCATTAGTAAGTTCTGACATTTATATGAGCTTTTTGTTCACCTCCTTGGTGTTATAAATGTTTAGTCCCGCATTTGTTGACTCCTTATATAGTCTTGGACAATCCCTAGTTAGCTAGCTTATGGGTTGAGTTAGGTCCAAGGGCATATCTTCACAGGGTATCAAAGCCAGACCCATCAATCCATGCTTTTGCGTTTCTCAATGTTTGACTCCCGTAATCCACACTCTAGTTGAGTTATGGGTGGGGTTAAGTCCCACACCGGTTGAGGGAATGAGTTGTGGTTTCCTTATATGGTCTTGGGCAATCCTCCTGTCGTGCGATAGCTTTTGAAATTGAGTTAGGCCCAAGAGCCGTATCTCCACAATAAAGTTTATCTGGACTTTTCGAGGAAAAGATTTATCTTAAAACTTAAATGTTTTCTTAACTTATTCCAGATCATCTGTACAAATTCTTTGATTTCTCTTCCCTAAAGGATCCTAGTTTTATTGTAATTCATGAGTAAATTCTTTTTTTTCACCTGTTAGTCTTCGTTTTGATTACGGTTAAACTAACTTAGTAATGCATTAATGTACTTGCAATATCCCTAGTACACCAGATTATCTTTCAATCTGTTTTTGAACTGTTGGGGACCGAGTATCCTTGTTCTTTAAGTGAACAGTATTGTCCTTAAATATTTATTCATTTTATATATTCATTTCTTGAAACCTAAAATGAAGGCTAAGGGGGTCCCACAAAAAGCAAAAAATCTTTTGGTAAAATCCTTGTTTTCAAAATCATTTGATTGTTGCTCTCCGAGTCGAAAGTTGTTGTCACATAATTGTCGTTTATTTTTAGGTCTGAAGGAAGTTCTTGGTGGAAGTCCTTTGAACAAGGGAACCGAGGTACTTAGTGTTGGATTTTGGAAAGGTGTAAGTCACCCAGCGGAATAAAAACATGAACTAAATCCTTTCCTTGTCGAACAAAATATTTATCCAACCGGTACAACGTACTAGCAGAAGTAATAAGCCAATCCAATCCAATCCAAATGCAATACGGGCTAAATTAACCAATGATAATATCAGCAGCGAAAGGGACAAATGATACCAAAATTTTAACGTGGAAACCTTTCTGAATTAGAGAAAAATCATGGGCCAAGAGGAGCAACTGCAAGGAATTTACACTATGTAGGCCTAAAAAAAATATTGCAAAGATCACTACAAAACTCAAGAAATAACCCTCTTTTGGTTTTCCAACTCACTATGATATCACTCACTCAGTCACTCTAACTTCCCCACAAACTATTTTCTTATACACAGTTTGTGCAATTGCTCTCTCTCAGATATAACTCTCTGAGATTTCTCGCTCAGTTGGTGTGATCCAAATGAAGAATGAGGGCCATCTATTTATAGAATAACATGTCAATGTCATTAGTGGTATAAGCAAATGATGGCAATGCCAATAATTTCAACGTGAAGAGATCCTCGTTTAGTTGGCCAAATCTACATACTTGGGGATGGAGTGCATTAAGCTACAAATATATGCAGTGAGGTGCAAACAGCATCATTGTTGTCTTAACATTCAATTATATTTTTTTTAAAAATTCTTTTATCTCCTACTGCTGAAAAGTGGCAAAAGGGGAGAGGGATTTTCCTAAATTTCCCATTTAAATATTTACAATAAATCGCATTTTCTTTGTTATTTGATTAGACTCTTTGAGATTGTAGAATCAATCAAGTTCTAAAATTCTTTAGCATAACATGATCGAGTTTCCTGCTATGTATCAGGCAGATGTTATAATGTCCTTAGCTGGATCAAATGGAGGATCTTGGTCAACAACATATGCTCCAAAACCTGCAGCAAGGCCATCAACTGGAGAAAATTATTCACCTAAAGCAGAGAATGAGACAACCAAGGGCAATAACCTAGCTCTAATAAGAGAGTTACATGGCAGGTCATCTGGCAAAGCAGGTTTCACCCATGGTTTTGGTTCTGGTGATCACATTTCCATCCCTCAAGGTAATAAATTTTACTCTGTTAATAGATGTTTTTATGCTGACTGCAGCAAGGCTCTATGGAATGTTAAAATTCTAAGACAACAGAATAGCATATATATAAGTGCGCAACACAGTGTTGCCATTTAATTGAGAAATGTTACGTTTTGCCTCATAGAATTGACACAAGTTGCACGAGGGTTGCCTATGTTTGACAAGTGAAATTTGTGGACCCAAAATCTTACATAATTCAAAACTTTTTGGCTATTTAATCCGTTGTGCATGAAAATATTTAATCATGCCAGTTGATGTTCATATTCTCTGAGTTCAGACAGCACATTTCCTCCAAGTCTTCATGTTATTCAAATATGTTATTGTTATTTGTAGGTGTCCTTCGAGGGGTTAGCACAACTAAGGAAGCAAAAACTGCAGTGCAAGTAGCAGAAAACGTCACTGATGAAAAAGGAGATATGTGATTCAGACTCCAAATAGGGCTGACATTGTCACAAATCCATCTTACTTATCTTCTATTCCTTTATTTTTCACTACTTTCACCCCTAGAAACCAGGTGAACTACCTATTGAAGCCAAACTTCCAATCTTGTACCGCTCTTTGTTTAGTTGTTGAATCAATGGAAGTTTAGTCGGTCATTCCAAAAGAAATGCAGCTGATGTTTTTATAGGCTTGCTTAGGCCTTGAACTCTCAAGAGATGGATGCTCCATCTGTTCACTAAATGCAGTTCCAATGCTGATAGCAAGGATGGTTTCACTCATCTGAATTCTGTTTTGCCTATTCTTGGAGTGAAATGGCTACAGAGGAGTCATTCATACATCTTGAATTGTAGTTTATTTATATTTGGCTTCTTATTCCAACAGGACCTTATTAAAACCTTGAAATTCAATAGATTTCTTTTCCTTTATTTTCAACAAAAAAGAAAGAAAAATTCATGTGTTATAATCCTTTGTACAAGTATTCTGAGTCTTCTAATGATGCTCCATTAGGTTGTGTGTGTGAAATAAGTGCATATTTTACCTGTCCAAGTAACGAGAGGGGGGTATGGTTGCTAGAAAATGGAGAAGATGAAAGGGAAAAAAGTTTGGCAAAATGAGGCTATGTATCGTCCCTTTAGGCACAACGTTCTTGCTGAGGTTTGTCCAGCCATCACGGGAGTACAAGTTCTGATACCATATTTTGTCACGACTAAGTCCATGGTTGACATATATTGTTCACTTTGAGTCTAGGCTTGTACGAATTTATCTTTTGGGCTAAGCCACATTAAATCCAAAAGCAAACGTACTCTCCTATTTCATTATGGGATTTGCCTAAGGTGCCATGTATAGAAGTTTGTGATTTTTTATTAATTGGGCGATCAAATAATGAATACAATGAAATAATAAAGTTTAATAAAGAAATAACATATATAATAAACAACTTATTTAACTGCTTCTTTTCTATTTCATTGTTTAATGTTCAATGCTATTCAAATTGTGTTGCTGATTCATCAATTATGTTTATGTATCTAATAGTTATCCTTTTGTGTACTTGTCTTGTACATATCAGAATAAATATTCCAAAACATGTTTCTTATGTTCATTATTGGATATTTGTCATAATGTCTTTTTCAGTATCTATGGTCCAGGCAATTAATGGAAACTAGCAATACAATATACATGATTCTGTAATATAATTCAGTTTTGTTGTTATGATTTCATTAATGTGAGTGTATCTGCAACTATATAATTTGGATGTTCCCAAATTTGTGTGCTGCACTTGTTATTGACGATTATAGAAACAAATAAATCTGAAACATCACTTTATGCATTTTTATATGACAGGGAAAGTTTCCTGATATATAGGAGGAATTAACAATCAAAGCATGAGCTTGAATTTCTGAGTACTAATAATCACCTAACAGTAATAATAGCTCTTGATAAGAGTGTTCTTTACTTTATATTGATTTATAGCCCTTCTGCGGCTTCTGCTAACGCGGGATGCTTTGTACATCAAACTGTCCTGCAATGACCATGCTTGTAGTAGAAAAACAGAACTTTCAAATGATTTGTCAATTTTCTCTCTTTCTTTTGAGTAGTTTGTTGTGGTACTTGTTATGCCTATCTGGCTAACCATATCTTGTGGCTCTCAATTATACAAAACTTTCTTTATTTTTGCTTTTTCAGTACTTGTTTGAGAATTTACAAAGTATGTAGAGATATTCCAAAAGGTTATTGTGTAGTATTATACTTGAGCCAAAGTTTATTTCAAAGACTTGTTAACTCCAGCTGAGGGAGAATTTGGTTGTAATCTTACAATACCCTGACAAAGAGGAGTTTGGAGGAAAGCCATATTAGATATTTAAGTTAATTGTTCAAAATAATTGAATTTTTGAAACTTTTTTTCAATGTTCAAAATAAGTTAATTGTTCATCAATGTTTAAGAAAATTGTTGGAAATTACTTTATTTGTCCTTTATTTACATTTTCTAAGTGATAAGTTCAAGAGAGTTAATTACTCATATTCATGATTTTACTTTGAATTAATTCTATTTTCAAATATAGTATAAGAATAACTAAAAGGGCAAAAGTGGAAAGTGACGTTCAATTTATGTCTTAAATTTCTTTTTCTTAATAGGTATATATTGTCTCACAAATTTAATTAATACTTATTCTATATTAAGTGGATTTTTGGGGCTTTATTCATTGTTCAAAACTTCAAATAATTGAATTCTTTAAAGTTCAAGATGAATGTTTGAAATTTTTTCATATTTGTCTTTTCTAGGAGATAATATAATATAACATAAATATAGTATAAAATATAGAAGATATACTAAAATGGGTATATTAAAAAAAGAATAATAGAAAATTTAGAAAATTCGTAGGTTAAAAATGTGAGAAAATCCATCTATTTATAGTCAACAAATGGTAGTATGAACATGTGTTTGTTCTGTTTTATCAGAAAAGTCACGACCCTTTGAAAAGGTCGCAATTCATCGAAAAAGTCACAACTCTTAGGTAAAATCACAATCCTTCAATGTGAAAAACTGTTTGTTTTTAATATAATATAATATAATAGTAATGCATATGACATAAAATAAAAGATATGAGTTTTAAGTTGGAGGTATTATAATTATTTAGCATTCAAGTTAGAGAGTTCATGATTTTATTGTAGTATAGAAAATAGATAGATAGATATAAACATAGAAGATATACTACTTTTAGTTGTCATAGTTTTCTTTTTTAGAGTCAAACGATAAAACCTTTGACTAATGTAATCTAATTTAACTTTGAAAATTAGTCAAATTGACTTTCGAAAAGTGCAACATGACAACAAAAAATGAATGGAGGGAGTAGTATAGAATATTTATATTGAAAAAAAAATAGACATTTATATAATTTCCATCTATTAAAAGTAAAATAAGGAAAACATTAATATAATTTTTCCTACTAGCACTATTGGAACAGAGGAGGAAGCAGAAACAGGGGATGAGAGGAACTAAAAGGCACCTGAATCCCTACTTAATTAGGGATTTGGGCACTGTTTACGAGGTGATCACCGTCCCCTATGGAAATCATCATCCAAATTTGGAGAATGGCAAAAGATTTCCTCAGAAATTGTTTCCAAAATCGCGTTTTGTGGAGAGTTACATGTCCATCTGTTCACTAAATGCTGATACCAAGGATGTTTGAATTCCAACACTACTCAAATTTGGTTGAACAAAGGTTCTATATATATGTGTACGCAGACCACCTACAATATCTAAATAGATTGTTTTCGATAAACTCTCGGCTTAAGAAAAATCATTCAAAATAGTCTAGGAGAAAGGTAATAGATATACAAAAATATCATATAGTAGCAGGACAATAACTACAACAAAATAATATGATAGTCAAAAGTACAAACAACCACAAATAGTGACAAAAACGGGAGGAGAAGAAACTATCTACCCTAATATGCGTCCTCCACAAAGGAATATACACCATGAATATAGTTTATACGAAAGTTTTTGGTGAGATAAATTTAGGTTCAGACTATATCGAGTTATCTTAACGTTGGCAAACATGTCACAATTCAATGACCAACCCCTTTCACAAAAATATTTAATTTACGCTATTCTTATGTATATAATTTTTTACTTAATTATTTATAAATAATATTGATATTCTTTTACAAAAATATATGTACAATCCAACATGAAGTGATGACCAATTATCTTGACCACTTGAGCTGATAAGTACATGCAATGTACGTGTCGAGAGACTAATAAATAAAAAAATAACAAATAAAGTGGTTAAGAGAGAATATTGAACAAATAAAATAAGACGGAAATAGTATTGCACAAGAAAATAATTTTATATTAAATAATAAGGATGGTAAAATAAGTACTATTGTGTTAAGGATTTTGAAATTGTAAAATATAATTGTGTTATATAAGTAAATGATTCGTTATTCAAGTGAATGACTTATCATTCAAGTTATCAACCCTTTTAATAAATTACAACTTATTTAACTGCCTCTTATTTTATGGTAACTATTTGAATTTTATAGAGCTGTAAATTTCCATTTATTAAAAGTAACTAAATAAGGAAATATTGAATATAATTTGTCTTACTACCACTATTAACAGGAAAACAAAAAAAATTAGGAAACTAATGTCCTATATAACTCTACACTCACAAAAACACGCTCAAACTATTCCAAAAAAAAAAAAACAGTCTGAAATTGTTCTGCAATGGCAAAAAATCAAGAAGCAGAGATTATGTGGAAGAGGGGTAGAACATTAGGGCAGGGAGGATTTGGTTTCGTTTCATTGGCTTCTACTACTCATTCTCCTCTCATTCCATCACTTATTGCAGTGAAGTCTTGTATGTTGAGCCATTCTCACTCTCTTGAAGATGAAACTGAGTTTCTAAGAATGTGTCAAGATTCTCCTCATGTTATTCGATCTTTCGGAGTTAAAGTCACCCAAGAAGATGATATACTTCTTTACAACTTGCTCTTAGAATATGCCTCTGCCGGGAGTCTTGCTGATCGTCTTCTCAATAATGATCAACTAGGGTTGCCTGAGTTTCAAGTACAAAAACACACCAAGAATGTTCTTTTAGGGCTGAGGTTCATTCATCGGAAAGGGATCATTCATTGTGATATAAAGCCACACAACATTCTTCTTACTTCTACTGATGATGATACAGAGGAGGTGGCAAAGATCGCTGATTTTGGGCTTTCGTTAACTTTGGAACAGAGCTGGACGCAGAAACAGGGGATGAGAGGAACTAAAAGGTACATGGCACCTGAATCCCTACTTAAACAGGAGTACGGCCCAGAAGTTGATATTTGGGCACTTGGATGTACTGTTTATGAGTTGATCACTGGGACACCACTATGGGAATCATCCAATTCAGATCCAAAGTTTGATGATGTATTGCAACGAATTAAGTACGAGGAACCAAATTTGGAGAATGACAAACTGTCTACAGAGGCAAAAGATTTCTTGAGATATTGTCTGATCAAGAATCCAAAATCGCGTTGGAGTGCAGGACTGCTATTGAATCACTCTTTTCTGAAATCAGCTGACAGTGTCCTGCCTCCAAAGAAGCGGAAGAGGCAACATGGTTACATGTCCAGTTTACACAGGCCGCAACAAAAGAGAGCATTCAGAACACAGCCACACATTCGTCATTTGGTTATAGAACACTGATGCAGATTCTGAAGACGAAAACTCAAGTTTTTAGATAGATTGACTATAGAACATTGACACTGTATTATTATATATGCTTATAGTTATTCTTTTTTGTGTTTCTTGTACAAATCAGGATGTTACATGAAATAATCCAAAACATATCGTATGTTCATCCATGTATTTTTGTCATAATGTGTTTTTCAATATCTATGGTCCAGTCATGTGTCTGATGAATCTCATAAACACTAAATTGGCTCAGATATTAGGAACAAATACCACCTCAGTTAATGCTAATATTTCATACGCGAGTTTATTAAGAAATGCTAAACCGGAATTGAATGTTTCTTCAACATTTGTAACAAATTCATTTGCAGTGAGAAGCAGAAGAGGTGAAAAAATGTGATTATTATTATATATACATTCATATATGTGATACAGAATTTGATCCATATATATATAATGAATGTCACAGAAATTCATGAGAAATATATGTATTGTAGTGTATATATATATAGTTGCATCCTTATTCTCTTTATATAACCTGATCAATGAGTCAAAACTAAAGCAGAACCCTGCAAAAGAAATTAAATGTGTGTTAGCTCTTTTGTTAAATTAATAATTGCAAAATTGGTGTTCTTCAGCTAATAGCAAATTCAGAATTTAAATAATAAGATAATTTATGGCTAATTACAAATGTCAATTAATCCACGTATAATCAAAATATAATCTATGTATACTAGCTAGAAAAAGTAAACAGTAAATTTGTCTATCATTATTGTGAGAATCCTTTGTTTATATCACAAGTATCAAAAGTCTTCCTTCTTTCTTAAACTTTGTGTTCATTAAGTATGTGCAGGAAAATGAAACATCACATGATGAAGGTAAACGACAAGGGATTTTTACACAAATAGCCAGTCGGATTCAAAGATTTTCTTTTTAGTCGATATACATAGATTATACACTGATTATACATATATTATACCTCCGCTGGCTATTTTTTTGTTTAAAGTATTGGGTGGACACTCTTCTTACAATCACAAACTCTATTGATGAAACAAGAATTTGCAATGTATATTACCTTAGTGTTAACTGCCATGCCTCTTATAAACTCTATCTTCTCTGGAAGTTGAAAAATTTGATTGCAAAAGCAAAGGTTACTGCAAAGATTATACAGAAACCAATAACTGCAACACCAGCAGTGCCTAAGAATTCCTGCCTATATCCAAACTGTTCTTTAATGAACCTTTTTATTGATACTGTATGAACACCATCAGCAAGCATAAGATGTTCATTTACTTCTCCGTATTGTGATGTTAAAAGTCCATATAAACTCCATGCTACTGGATTAGCCCAATAGTACCATCTCCAATAAATAGGAATTCTCTGAAATCAGAACAATGAAGTTAGTGAATAGGCAAATTCCAAGATTTAGTGACTTACTCCCTCCGTTTCAATTTGTATGTCTGGTTTGACTTGACACGGAGTTCAAGAAAAAAGACTACTAACAAACATTTGTGTCAGGATGGTAGAGATTAAAGAGCATGATAGAGCATTACCATTCGAGAAATCATGAATCCGCTGAACAAATTCCACATCATGTAGAATGGTGCAGCAAGAATTGCAGCAATGTTATGGTTTGGAGAGACTGAAGTAGTCATCATACCGAAGAGAGTGAAGTATAGGAGTGTGAAGTACATGAAGTATATGTACCAAACGAACTTCGAGACGCTCCACTCGAAAGATGCCATGAAGTAGAATATGGTACTATATATTAGTGTTTGAATGAAAACATATGGAAACTCAATTGTGACCTGCAAAGACAGTAAGGTTATCCAATTTAGACAGGCAAATGCATCATTCATAGACCAAGTCTTACACCGAGTCATATAGAAAAACACACGAAGAATATAAAGATGTCATGCCTGTGCAAATGCAAAGGGTAGAGCTGAGTACATCCCGGCTGCTCTTTCACGATATGAGACGAACCTCTCAATAAATACCACAGGTTGGACAGAGGAAGCGTTCGTGATTCCAATGAAAAGAACAGCTGCATACATGGATCCCATAGCATTTAATATGTCCTGCTGAGTACTCCTGTGGTGAAAAGGTTAGCAGATTAAGTGAAAATAATTACTAACTTGTATTGAGGAGAAAGTTTTAGTATGACAGCATTTAGTTTTCTGATTATGAGGAATCATTTGAATAACTTCAAGTCTTGTGCCAAAAGATCAAAATGAGTGAATGGATTTATATTGTTTTGAATGGTAAAGGCAAAGTTTCAAGAAAGAAACCTCTTAGAACCAAACTTCCAGCATATACTTCCAAACATCAATGAGATTATGACCGTGTAGAAGAAGCGCACAGCAGTATATTGTGGATTGCGCCAGTAGGACAGGTTTTGCTTCCATAGACATGCAAGAAACTGTCCGAAAAAGGACTGAGAGTACTTGCTTGAGAAATATAGCTCAGCTGAACCTTCTTGTGGTTTGCTTAAACTTTCAACCATTTCCTCATTTTGCCTGAAATGACAGAAACATTGTTAATTATTGAAAGCACGAATCAGATAATTTCTTCATCACACACACAGAGGGAGAGGGAGAGAAATACTGGAATAAAGTTGATTTTCGATATATGTCAGCAAAATCTACACCGAGGCGATTTTCTTCTGCTGAAGAAGTAACTTCAAGAACCCAAGCTGCAGGGTTCTGTCCAGACCTAATTCTGTGTACTCCTTGAATTGCCTAGAAAATTACAAGTGGATTATTTATCATGCAGTTTTAAGGCATAGAAAGCTCTGAATTGATCAGTTAAAGGATTACCTCAAAATACTGAATAAGATTGCATGATCTGTTCCCTAGTGAACCAGCATAAATGAGCTGTCCACCTCTTTTCATGAGCAAAAGCTGCATACATACAAAGTAAAATCATGTCTTACTTGTGATGAAAACTAAGGTGATAGCTATATGTAACTACTAAAACTGTAACTGCAGTGTTTGATTCAAGATTTGATATGTATTGAGCAAGATTTAAGATGAAAACCTCGTCAAATGATTCGAAGATATCTATACTAGGCTGATGGATGGTGCAGACGATTGTTCTTCCAGTGTCGACAATGTTTCTCACTGTTCTCATTACAATGGCTGCAGACCGGGCATCTAGTCCTGAAGTAGGTTCATCCATAAAAACTATTGAAGGATTGGCTACAAGCTCAACCGCAATCGTCAACCTTTTCCTTTGCTCTGTTGACAATCCATCTACTCCAGGTAGGCCAACCAAAGCTCGACGTAATGAAGTTAGTTCCACTAACTCCATAACCTCTTCAACAAAAGCCTGCAAAAGAATGGTCCTTCCTCAGGTTCTGTATGTACAGATTATGGCATTGTCATAAGTTCAAAGAACTATAACGATTACCTTTTGTGTTTTCACGTCAACCTGAGAAGATAACCGGAGCCAAGCAGAAAACAGTAGTGACTCATGGATAGTTAAGCAGGGGGAATGAACATCATTCTGTTCACAATATCCGGATACTCTTGCAAAAGTTTCTTGCTTCTTCGGGTGTCCAGAAATATAGATATTGCCTGTTATATGTCCACCAGTTTTCCTTCCAGCTAAAACATCCATTAGAGTAGTTTTACCAGCACCACTGACACCAACTAATGCAGTAAGCACGCCCGGCCTAAATGCACCAGTAACATTGACTAGTAACTGCAGTTTATCTCCTAGCCCCTGTAGCTTAAGCTCCTGAAGAAATAATTTCGTACACTAATAAGGAATTCGCTGTAGAACATATTACATTTCATTGGTTACTGTAATTGAACTGCTGTTGGTTTACCATGGGAACGTCAACGTAGTAACTAATCTCCTTAAAACACATGGAAAGAGGCTCGAATGGAAGAACCATGCCTCTTCGTTTCTTGATCTCTCTTCCTGCCAACAGACCGGGAATCATGAATATCTACTCATTGCAACTAAAAGCTAAACTCAAAAGTGAAAATGCTTTAACAAACCAGTGAATGAGTGTGAATGGTTCAAAAACTCTCTAAATGGAACCATGTTATCTTCACTCTCTTGTTCCTTGTCCTTGTTCTGGGTGTTTTTCTTTGAAACAACTGCTTGTTGGCTCCCTAATGCTGCAGAAAGTTGTAAGAACATGATAAATTCCCAAAGAACTTGCATCTTGTTTCCTTGTATTAAAACAATAGGTATGAAAAGAAACTAGAACAATTGGCATTGAGAGCAAGTCATGTTAACTAGTAATACTAGAGCATCCAAACATCTTTCTTTTGCACAATTCTTTGCGACAGCTAGACTTCCTCTCTAAACGCGTCACAATAAAGACTTGTAGAACCAGAATATTGGCTATTTAAGATGATAGTATATAGGATTTTAGAAGAAGAAACTTACGGTTGAGGTAAGTCAGAAACAACGTGAAGAGGACGTTGAACACTATTATATACCCAATCAATGCACCAACACCGATCCAATACCAATAGTTCTCTGGAAACAAGCTGCGAACCTTCAATAACATCTGACCCAGAGATATGTTGTCCCTAAATCTCTGCCAGTTTAAAGTGAAAAGATAAATTTATATCCAACAGTAGTACTGATTAACAAATGAGCAACATTAGTAAATAGTAGTCCAAACATATTTTTATCTGAAGCATCAACACTTTATAGTAGTCATTTCTTAGTGTTTAAAAGAATTATACAAGATAGAAGGCCTTCGACACCATGTGAAGAGAACAGTTGTTTTTCCTCAGAAGATAGAAATTCATAAAAAAAAGGAAGAATACATGCTAATATATATCTCATTTTCATGAATAGACACTGAGTTTGACTTACTACACCTGAATTTTTCATTGCTAAGTTGGTGATCCCTTATGTTCGGATGTATTAAAGTGTAGATTATTAGCAAGTCTTGGACTGTAATTTGATATGAAACAGACACAAACAGATACCAGAATACCAAATTACCTTATCCCAAGAATGGCCACGGAACTCATTTACTGAAGCTGAATTCTGGGCATACATCAAAGGGGAAAACCAGTAACCCCAAATCCACCAACTTGGGATGCTATCTGTAACAAAATGAAAAGTTCAACTACAAACTAATTGAATAAAAGCCATTTTCTCTCAGGGTGAAGTAACTAATTCATTGATGAGCCAAATTGAGAGTGCAAATGACCTCTTGAGATAACAAATCCTCCGAGAGCCATGACTACCAACATTGCAAAAGATCCAAAGGTATTAGCAACTATCATATTTCTGCCTAGTGATGCCATCACACGGAAAAGTCCTATTGACATCTGATGCAATGAGAAATACAACAGAAACTGACGGAAGCACCTGTAGTTATTAAACAAAATGAGTTATCTTACCTCTATCAATGGTGAAAAGCTAATACAGAATATAAAACAAGATGAAACGAATAGAACCACTTGTCAAAAAAGTTAAAAAGATACCTGGTTATTTGAGGATCAAAGCCAACCACATAGTATGTAGCTGCAACCCAAATAATGGACTCTAAAAGTGATGTGGGAATACTCAAAAGCCAAGACGGAAGAGTATATATCCAACATGGGTAGAAATGTAAATCTCTCTGCTTATAAAGAACGGGAAGCTTGGCTATCAGCATAGGCACCTCCAAGAAACCATTGAAAAGAACCATAAGAATTGCAAAGTAGAGAGCACCGAGGTAAACAGCTCCATCTTCAAGTGTATCATGATGCATTGTTGAACGGAAGAACACACTCATCATTATCAAGATAATCAGAAAGAGCTGCAAAATGGAAAACAATATGTCCACCTCAACAACTAACAGTATAATTCTAAAAGGGATCTAAAGAAGCAAGGTGATTTTCTTTTGCAAAGAAACTGTTAAGAAATATGACCTGTGTGACTTTGAAAACGAGCACAGCTGAGTTTCGCTTTAATAATAGCAACTGCCAGTCAAAACTGATCTTGAGAAGCTCAGACTTTTTCACACCATAAGTACTAGAGGATAGAGCTGCTGGATGACTGTCACGTTTGTCGAATGGAATTGCCAGTTCTTGCGCCAATGCATTACCAGCATGAAAGGATTGAAACCCCTCAGCAAACTTTGTTACTGATACATAGCTGTACTGACTATTGAGAAACCAATACTGCCCTTGATCTTTTTCAGATGTTAACTGTGCAGAGATAACAAGATGACAACCCAAATAAGAGCACTATCAATATAGCATCAGTCAAATGCTTGAACTCAGACAATTACCTCTTGAAGAAAATCAGCAACATTTTTCCTGGAGGGGCACTTGAAACCCATAAATTCAAAGAACTCAAGAGCAGTTTCACGGGGACCTTGATAAATGATTTGGCCCTCACTTAATAGAATTATATCATCAAAGAGAGAGTACGTTTCAGGGTCAGGTTGCAATAAAGAAACCAGGGTAGTCCCATCAAATGCGCGAGTCGTGTACTTTAAGTACTTGATGATTTGAAAGGTAGTTGAACTATCTAGCCCGGTTGAGATTTCATCCATTAAGAGTACCCTTGGTGCACCCATTAGTAACTCACCTGCATACATGTCTCACAACTTCAATAATCCAAGCAATGATTTTTTTACTTTTTTCGATAATTTTAAACAAGCAGATGTCAGCTAGCAGAAATGAAGGCAAGTACCAGTAGTGAGGCGCTTCTTCTGTCCCCCTGAAATCCCTTTGAGCATTTCATCTCCTACTAATGTATTCGCACAAATATCCAATCCTAAAATCTTTGCAGATATTTCAGAAGGATATAAAAAAAATGCCCAAACAATAGTCCGCAAAGCACAATGAAGTCTATAAAGCTAATATCTTATATCCAGAACATGATGCTATTGATTATTGAAGCATAGTACAGAAGATAAAACAACAATGATTTCAAGAAATGGACCATAACTCTTCCTTATAATCAACTTATATGTATCTATCACGTTGAGCATGTCCGGTGAAAAGTCATGCATTCAGTAAAGAAATATAAGGTTCATAGTAATTAGTAGCATTTTGACATGTAAAACTAACATAAAGAAAATTATAGGTCCATATGCAGCATGTGGTATGAATGTAGAAAAAACAATGAATTTAATAAAGCCTCACTGCTAACATACCTTTAGAATGTAATCTACAAATATACTTGTCTGTTCTCCCAATGCTACTGCCTGATAGAAAACAATTACATCAACATGAGATTGATGAAGTGGTTTCTCTACACATATAACCTAGAAAACAAACTTTACGCAGACGCCATACCTTAATAAAAATATCAATATCTTGATCAGGAATTATTCCAGCATTTTTCTCTCTTCTTAGAAGTTCCATAAGCAAATCTGCCCAGATTTTGATGGTTCTATATCAAATTCAACTAGAAAAAGTACCGTAAAGTGCATGGCTGATTGTAGCAGGTCTAGAAAATACCATGCTTAAATCCGACACCCTGGCAACGTCCAGAGAACTCAAGTGTCTCCCTTACTGTCATTTCTGCAATGTGTGAATCCCTCTGGCTGACATATGCAGCCGTCCTTTGAGGAACAAACTCTGTCAGATCATGTCCATTGTAGGTAACTCTTCCTGACATCTTCATAGTAAGTTAACTGCATTAATGAGGGACACATACAATCTTTTCGAAACAAAAGGTAGCTACAATGTCATCTTGAACAAAAAAAAATCAACTTTTCAGCAATATTTGCACCAAACAAATATGTTTATGATGAATTGATTAAAAATATTTGAAGTATTATCTCATGGATATTCTAGTATTGATATCAAAGGACGAATAGCATGTACACTTGTTTTCAGCTTCCAGTACGGAAAATCAGTCATTATAGAATGATGCATGTCATACTACCACTTAAAACCAATTCATTAGTAGTGCATTTGAAGCTTTTATGTTGTTAAGTTATATGCACTGACAGTGTAAATATAATTACATAATTAGTTTGGTTATAAAGTAATTTCAGGTTTATAGTGCAAAAAGTCATTAAAAATCATTTCATTTCCAGTGTATACTAATAGCATTGTGATGGAACAAGTAAAGGTTTGTACCATCAAATTCTTATCAAGACGGCCAGCAAGTGCCAAAAGCAATGTTGTTTTTCCAGAGCTAGGCGGACCCAAAAGCAGTGTCAACCTGAAAGACAAGACCACCTCAGGAGATTCCAAATATAACTCATGGACACGAGACACACTTCATTGGAGCTCAAATCGTACCTTGATGGCCGTAGAAAACCACTTATGTTGTTTAGGATAGATAATTTCTTTCTCCGACTTGGGAAAATCCTCAACTGTCTTAAGGAAGTCTGTTTCATTTTAATTTTTTAACAACAGAAACATTGTCAGACTCTAGTCACTATGAAATCGTAATTTAGCAAACACATGAGAGGTGCAGGCTTACCTCAGTCATGTTGAATATAAAGTTGGGAATAGTAGGCAATGCTCTGCTTCCTACATGGACCATTGCATCAACTTTAAGATGCTGAAAGCAAACCTTAACTTTTGGGAATTCCAATTCCACCCTGAAAGTAAGATTAGTTTGATATGTTTAATATTAACCAAATACAATGAATAATGCTGAAGATCATATGGATGAAAGAGGTTTAAGACTCTTAACACTTCACATAGCTCTTTCAGCTTCTTGTTGTCCTAATGGAACTCATATTTAAACACCATTATGTCGTTTATAGCTCGTGTGAGCACGTTGAGATGTTTTCAAGTTTATACTATCTGAAACTCACTCCTAAATGAGGCCTGGTTACCATCAAGAATCAATTTTTCAAAAAGGTAAGTTCTTGCCTTTCATACAGGATATACTTATAATGTTAACCATCAACATAAGCAACATGAAGACTGAAATGGTCCTTTTCTTTCGAGTTTAACTTCTATACACTGACAATGTAAAGGAGTTTTACACTATCAGATCACCTTAAAGATAATATCGATAAATGTCCATATTAAAGGGCTAAGTAAACCGGAAAATAAGGTAGTTAACCCTGCAACAATAAGTTAAAATACACTAATGGCATGAACTCTTCAACAACAACAACATACCTAGTGAAATACCACTAAGTTGGGTCTGGGGAGGGTAGAGTGTAGCAGACCTTACCACTATCTCGTGGAGGTAGAAAGGTTGTTTCCGAATGGCATGAACTCTTCGACACTATATAAGTTATCCTTTTTCCTTTTTTGCTTTACCATAATTATTATTTTATTTCTTGATAAATGAGGGATAGGAGGAAATTACACCTTCAATGTCCATTCCATCAAAACACAAACATTAATATTTATGCAAATGAAAAACACCAAAGAAATTAGTAACACCTACTAAGCACAAAATACACAAATACAACTTATAAACCTATATTTGAAAATGAAATTTAAAAAAAAACACTTACTTCTCAAATCTTTCCTTAACTCTTTTGAAGAACATCTCTGTATCTTCATTAATAGCATTAATCAACACATCCAAAACTTGCTTCTGTTCTTCACCTTTCATTTTTCCAACATCAACTAAAGCAACCTCTCCACCAATGCCTCGAAAGATCGATGTCCGTGCTCGTATATAAGTAGGAGAACTTTGCAAAGCTGCCAACACAAGATCCTCTTCATTTTTTCTAGCTCCATTTTCACCTCTTGTTGACATAGTTAACTAAGCCACAACTAGAAATTTTTTAATTTTTTTGAGGAGAAATCTATGATATATGATTACAACAAGAAAGTATAGGGGAAAATGATATATGAGGTGGTTAATGTTAGATGTGTCAATATTCCAACAACTTTTGTAGGCTTGAAAACTTTTGCATTAATTTGATGTGTTAAGTGTTAGTAGTTTTTTCCTCTCTACTCCCAACCAATCTTTACAAATCTCTATCTAAAAGCATGCATGAGAAAGTGACATTTTCAGAGGCAGATAAAGTGTAAGTTAAGACTTTGGTTACAAAATACTATTTTCAATTTTTTCAATAGTATAAAGACTTTTGTTGGAATACACAAAAGTAGTTAAAACAGTTGGGAAAAAGGTAAGGTACCTTCAACATTTTCCCCCCACTCACAACCAAAAATAACATAAACTAAGGCGAAACTAGAATTTCAACTTTATGAGTTTGAATTTTATGACGGTGATTTTAAGTGATAGTAACCGAGTTCTAAATATTCAATAAATTTATTAACATAAATAAACTGTTTGAGCAAAATCTATTAGATTAATTCAACCGATCGTTACTAGCTCTGCCCTTGAACATACAACGTCCATTAAAAAAAAATCATAAATACAAGTTACTTTAATTTTACCAAGTTATTCCCTTTAATTAAAGTAGAATGATTATTTTCTCTTTTTTGATATTAAGGGTATATATATATATAGTTGGAAATAAATGTCTACTTTAGTCTTGAATTTTTGGAGTGATAATTATTTGGGAATGCTTTATTTTTTTAAGCTAAAAGTGATTGTTAATTTTGAACTATCAAGTGTTATTGGACAAATTTGAAGAAGAAGACAATAAACATACTTCAAGTTTCTTTAGAAGGTCAATCTATCTTTTTTTAGTTCAAACATTTGTAAAAGAAAGTTTGAGGTTGATAACTCAACTTTCTCCTTGGCTTTTATGATTTTTTATTACTTAAGAATCCTCACTTGTAATATTATCATAGAGTATATTATAAACTTTATGATGATCATAGAATATCTAGTGCTCTCTAGCTCGTACTTTCTTCATGGTTGTTAATTAGTAGAGGATAGGTATCTCATTAGGATTGGTAAGGTAAGGCCTAGCCTCCCGTACTTAAGTACTTATTCCTATTGAGAATTTTTTATGTTTATGATTAAAAAAAAAAATTTGGAAGGAGAAGTAATTTCTTTCTAGACAATGGAAAAACACGTGCCGTTCAACTTTAAACAATAGATATTGCCTCTGAGGCGGATGCTGCAGCACTGAGTTCATCTGAATCTAATATTTTTCATTGTAGAACATAAATTTCTATGTAAAAATCCATTGAAATCTTAATAAATACTCTCTTCATCCATTTTTACTTGTTCATATTTAACTTGACACACCCCTTACAAAATAATTAATAAAATGATAAGTTTAATATATCACTTCAGATGCTTTACTTATAGTTCATACATCATATCTTATTTTTAATGTGATTTTGAAAGAAAGGACAAAAACTAGAGTTATTTTTATAACTGTTATATGATAATGCGTGTGCATTTAGGGGTTGTTAGGGTCACGGAATTAGGTGGATTATCCCGATTTATATTTTGAATTAATTTTATTCTATATTTAGTTAAGGCATTAGCTAAAATCGATATAACTTATACCATATAAAAGGCGTTATTTGAGTTAAAATCCTGATTTTAATCTAATTATAGTAGTGAGAAATCCCAATTTTAAACCATCCTAAGTATTTAAGTTATCAACTACTCTCTTTTAGTTTCGAATTAATTGCATTCTATGTTTGGTTAAGGCATTAGCTAAAATTGATATAACTTATACCACATAAAAGGTGTTATTTAAGTTATAGTCTTAATTTTAATCTAATTATAGTGGTGAGAAATCTCAATGTTTGACCATTCTAAGTATTTAAGTTGTCCACTACTCTCTTTTAGTTTCGTAGAAGTTGAATTTTGATTGTCATAAACGCAATAACTAATATGAGCACTTTTCATTTTTTCTAAAACATTTTCTTTTGTTACTTGAAATTCTTCCACTATTCAAAGATACTAACTAATATCTTCATGAAAAAATTATCTAAATATACAATTTATTTTACCGAAAATTTCTTACCATTTGAAAAAATTATAAAAATCTCTACTCTCTTCTATTCTCAAATACATCACTCTTACGTGATATATCGGGATGCGATATATCGAGACAGGTGTGTTGTATCAACAAAGGTAATGTGTTGGGATAGATGTGTCTTGTATCAACAAAGGTAATGTATCGGGACACGATGTATCGAAAGTTGAGTGATATATCCGAAATTCTTAAATTTAAGAGATTTTTGTAATTTGAAAAAGAAAAGGGATAAGATATGTTAACTCTTAACACTATGGGACACTATGCTATTTTTTTTAATTGAAGAAATGAAGTTCTCAATATGTTATCTACTTATGAGTCCAATTACATATACTAAAAATTGAGAAAAAAATATTATGATACTGAAAATTACAAAATCCAAGAGACTCTAATCATATAGAGCAAAACACGCATTATATAAAATTTATTCAAGATAAGTGGGAAAGAATATTTGTGGCTTAAATTGAAGGAAGATTTTGATTTATTTGTTCCCTCTTAAATTGAACCAAGGTCAGGATTAGATGTCAACATGCTTATATTAATCTCAAATTTTAACAGGAACGTCTTTCTTGAATTTTAAAATTTAAAACTCTTGATATATATTTTTTTTCTTTAATTTTTCACCTGATGTCCAGATTCACCCAGAAAAATCAATAACTTCATAGCTTAGGACTCGAACACAAAAACTTTAATAATAGAATCGAGAAATACTTATCCATTAACCATAATTTTTTATTGTATATAACTCTCTATATGTACTTGGAAGTTTATTTATTATCGTTTATCGTAAATTTGTTTTCAAGTGTACTGTGTGGTTTTTTTGTTTGTTCAATTAATATATTTATTTGTTAGACTTGTCAGAGTTATAGATTGTCTGTCATATTAAATAATTTTTTGAAAGATCATAAATGTGACAACTGAAGACAACCTGTTTTTACGTTATTTTGTCTAACCATTGGACCATCCCTCATTAAATTCGGAAGTATATATTTTCTCATTGTCACATTTGGCATTAAAACTCTATGATGCTTACCATTGAAAAATTATTTTTTTTTAATAGGAAAAACATACCCTTTAACTTTGTCATTTCGAGCTGATATATCCCTCGTTATGAAAGTGGTTCATATATACTCTTATCATTATACAAATGGCTCACATGTACCCTTATCGTTAAGGGTACATGTGAGCCATTTGTATAACGATAAGGGTATATATGAGTTACTTTCATAACGAGGGGTATATCAGCTCTAAAAAGCAAAATTGAGGGGTATATCATACCCTTTTCCCTATTTAGATTTTTGAATTGGAGTTTCGCATATATGAATTCTATTCTGAAGTGACGGAACGCTTTCTCCAAATAAAGCCTTATATAGTGTGAATTTAAATTAATCGGACTCCATTGAATATACTAAACACTCGATGAGAAACTAAAAAAAAACTCTATGATGTGGTACTTGGTGGAGTATTTCAATTTGCTTACTCTTTTCTCTCTTTTATTTTCCCTTCTATTCTTTTAAAATTAGTTGAATGGGAATATGTTATACCTTCAAGAATGGATTGAGCATAGAGATTTAACAATTAACAAAATTCATTGATAATATGGGGGACAACTTCACTCTTAATCAAAGATCTTGAGTTCGAGCCTAGGTATGGAGAAAATCTTGTTGAAAGCGTCACCCCCAAATGGGCCTTGCAATACATGATACGTATTTGGTCGGGGCTCCAATGTAGACTCTGAATACTAGGCGGGAAACAAAAAAAAACATATGGATAATTATATGATTTAACAATTTAATTCTTTTAGTTTGTAAAGATTCACAGGATACGAGATAAAGTAATTACATATTTTAATTAACTGACAACTAAAATATATTTTAATTAGATATCACAAGATTAACTTAGAATTTGTCAATATTTTAAGGGCTGTAAACACATTTTTTTCCTAAGAAACCCTTAAACCCAAAAAAATAAAAATGTACATAGAAAATGAGTGGAAAAGAAGAAATATTTTTAGTTTTAATAAAGATTTAATTCTCAACAAAAATGAGATAGTCGTGCAAATATTTTTATTTATGTATATAAACTATATTATTATTTCATTGCCCCACTTGCTTTATTATTATTTTTGCAAGAAAACTTATTGAAACTTCTACTTTTATACATTGAACCACCTAACTAAAGGGTGCATTAAATTCGATAGGACTTGAGTTAAAAAGGTTTCAACTGCAATTATAATCAATAAACTTTAGTGATTGCGTACCTGAACAATCATTAAATTATATTTCAGTAAGTCGACATGGAGAAAGAGTCGTGATGTCTTTTTTGAAGTATAATTTTCATTAAGTGACAAATTAAATATTTTACGTATGATTTAAATATATAATAAGATATTGCAAGTGACTATTTAGTCTTACTATAATGCTATTACGATACACTAAAATTTAGGTTTTTATCATATTTCACTAAGTCGTCATGGAGAAAGAGTCGTGATGTCTTTCTTGAAGTATAATTTTCATTAAGTGACAAATTAAATATTTTACATACGATTTAAATAAATAATAAGATATTGCAATTGACTATTTAGTCTTACTATAATGTTATCACGATACACTAAAATTTAGGTTTTTTTCACTCTGATTCGAAATGAAAAACTAGGAGGGTGGTTTTAACGTCTTTTTAATTCCTTTTGAAGATATATTGTTATATCATTTCACTACCTGTATCATTTTTTTCTAAATAAAAAACCATAATAATTTCCAAATGTATCTACTATCTTATATTAAGTCAATGTGACATTTTAATTTATTAGTTTGCTTACATATTTTAAGTTAGATTTGCATGGTTAGGGACTGTTGATTTTAGAGGAAGATTTGGTGTTTACTACTCTAGTAGTTAGACTATTTTAACCAAACAAATAAATATATTTATAATAATATGAAAAATATGTGAGTTTATAGTGTAAAAAGGAACAAAAACAAAAGTTATTCCACAATACGTACTCAATGTCATAATGTAAATACTCTTGTATACTCTATATTCCAAATTAAATTTTATTAATTATTTGAATAAATGTGTTAAACTAATATTACCTTTTGAAGGGGTAAGAAAAGTAAACATCACTCAATCCCAGATTATACATTGGTTTTCCGTTTTTCGAAATTCAAACTATATGAACTCCAATTAAAATTCTATTTTTATCATAGTAACATGAAATTAACATATATAACTTATACTAGTATTTTTGGTACAGTTTTTAAATATCTAAATTTTAATTTTTTTATTAGTCAATTTTTTACAAGCTTGTACTTAACCACAAGTGTTGTATACATATGAGACGTTTCCATAGATGCACAAACTTCAACGTTTACATGTGGGAAGTGAAGACTATTTTGTATATATGTTTTGATTAGTCCAATTAGAGTTGGTTATATGTTTTTCATTTATTCACAGTACGTATGTACGTAATATGGATCATTTAATTTGAAGTGAAGACTAATGTATACATGTAACCGATCAATAAGACAATAACGATGGAGAAAATTTATAGCTATGATATTCTCATTTAGCTACGTACGAATTAGCGACAGATTATATGAAAATCTAATTAGATTAGAGCTATTTAGTAATGAATTAGATAAATTCCGTAGCTAATTAATTCCATGTTTTCTAATATGATGATTATCTTTATACATGATGTTAAGTTCATTTCAAACTAATTCTTTGCAATTTTCTTGTCACTAATAAATTAAACACAATTGATTATGAAACCTCATCTGTTAAAGTTTCTGCATAAATTGTATTTTGTTGATTTAACAATATCATGGAATCACAAAATTTGATGAACGCAACTTCCAAGAATTTTAAGGATTAATTTTAAGAGGTAACAAATTCCTTCCACTAGGATCAAGAATTATTTGTATATCATGTATATTATAGGGATGACTTTGAGTTCATACCCAAACTTTAAGGGATTATTTTGGGTTTTTTCTCGGTCTGCATGTGTGTCCTCTGAAATGTTATAGTAAAGGCAATTATAACTGCAGTATTCTTTCATTCTTAATCAGTAATCTCGGGTTCGAGACTTCCTAGGTACGAAGCCGCCTTAGGTAGGGAGCACTTTACCTCAGTGTAGGACTTTCTAGTACGAATTCGGATTTAATTGGGCTCCAATGTCAGTAATCAAGAAAATAAAAGACAATTATAACTATTCTCTCCTTCCATTTTTATTTGTTCACAATACTAGAAGTAAAAAAAATAAGAGATAATTTCTCACTTAGGTGTCATTTGATAGAGTGCATTAAAAAATATAACGCATACATTAACTTTATACATTATTATAGTACATTATTTGATACACTTTTTCAATTTATATATAACTAAACGCCGTGTTCAACATTACTCTTATACAATCTATTTAAATTTTAATTTACCTTATTACTAACTATAATCATTTTTAATACATTGAACTTATTATATTCCATAGGTAATATAGTAACATTATTATTCTATATTATATTTTGTAATGAATAAGTCAAATCAGCAAAAATGGACCAAGGGGGTACATTTCAAAAGATGAAAACATTTGGTAGCAAGATATTTAAACTGCAACTAGGAAATTTAATGCAATATTGGACATAGACTTGTGTGCATATTTAATTTTGTCAAATTTAAGACCATACTTTTCTTCTCTTTATTTATCATAGCATGTGCATCTATTGTGGAAGCTATCTAATAGTGGATCATAACTTAGCAGCTCTACTGTATATAAAAGTCAGCTAGAACTCTAATGGGACCAAATATTGATAGGGGATTTCCACATTTTATTAATCGCTAGGTCATAACTTTAAATGATCTACTGATTGTAAATTTATGTGTTTAAAAAAAAGAGTCGAGATAGACATCTTTCCAAAATGAATAGTTTGTTGGTTAGACAAAGTCCTCTTTTTTAGGAAAGTGAGTCTTCATACTCTTATTCGTGAACTTGAAGAATTATTTTCTTGATAGTCATGTTTAAGTCGATGATATGTCTGGATGAAAAGAGCGCTTTGTGAAAGAATTGTGTGGAGCGATGAAAATTAATTTTCCATTAAATTTTCTTAATTAGTAATTTATCAATGATATAAGGAGGAATTTGAGTGAAATTAAATGTCTTAGTAAATATTTTTATAATCCAAGTTGAACCTTCTTCTTGCTAGAGCAGTCCTACATATATAGGTGAGAAATGGGAACAGTAATGAACTTGTATGGATTATTAAGAAAGAACATTTATAATCCAGTATTTTTATATGTTTATAAAATAATCAATAAATATATATATTTAATATATTTAAATATAACTTATATATCAATGTATAAATTTTGTATGTTTAAACTAATGCGAAAATTAAATTGGGCCGAAGATACAGAAATGAAAGAAAAAAAGCCCATATTTTAGGAGACTTTGGGCTGCACTGCTTAATAGCCTTTCTTTAAGATTTAACCATATTTGCAAATTATTTAAGATTTAGCCATCATTTAAAAAATTGAATCTTGAATTGCACAATTCAAATTTATGGACAAAAGAGTCCTAAATATTGAACTATGGAAGTCAAGCTTACTTATGCATCATTTTAATCACCAAATCATTAAAAAAAGAAACTACTATTGACCACTAATACTATTGAGTATGGATGTTTTCTTATTTTGTTTAATCTATTTTATTCTTCAGTGATCTGAAGTTATAATCATAACGATTAAAAATTCAAAAATCTGAACTTAAAAACACAATGTCTTAAAGTTTTGAACCGAAAAATTCAACTTCACACAGTATCATGAAATTTTTAAATGAAAAACTCAACTTCAAAAAATACTCACAATGTCACGAAGTTTAAAATTAACAAGTTGAATTGAAAAAATAAATTTCATTATACATATTGCATTATCTTAAAGTTTAAGGAAGCGGGGGAAAAGAGGAAGAAGCAACACTTGTCCCTTTTCTAAGTTATGGTTAAAAATATTAAATAATTTAGAAGGTCTTAACAAAAATTAAATAGGGGTCCTATAAGTGGGGTTCTTGGTGACATTTCTAGCACTTCAATATGTATCAACTAATTGAAGTTGAATTATTGAATCTAAGAAGAAATTAATTAAAGTATATATTGTATTATTTGTTGTTTAACAAAAGGAGAAATATATTTATAACAAATGTATTTAGCTTAAAAATAAAAAATTTCATCTTAAATTTATTAAAAGATTATTTTATTAAAAATATGTAATTCAACCGTGATCAATATTTAAAAAAGAATTGAAAAGTATTAAAAACTTATCCCAATATTATATTTCCTTATCCATCGTATCAAACGATCCCGGACATGATTGGGAAATATGTAGAATTTGTCATTAGTGTTGTTATTTTTGTTTTCACGAGGGGTAGGTCTCATCTTCACATCATATGTTGTTTTCACTGTCAGAGTCATATGGGGCCTAAGGGCAATTAATTCCCCAAAAATATTATTTGAATCTCATTGACATAGTAAAAGCTTCCAATAAATTGACAAAGGGTGGTTCAAGAATGTCAAAAAGATATTTTATTTATATTTATATTTAAATCTTATCAACATGTATATTAAAAGCTTCCATGATTCATTGACAAACGGTGGTTAAAGAATGTCAAATATACTCTACTCATCAGTTCATTTTTATTAGTTTATTATTTCAAATATAAATTTTTCATTTTTTAAAATATTTAAAAAATAACTATTATTTTTCATGATTTATTCTTAGTATTAAGTACTAAATATTAAAATAAAATTTTTATATACATTATTATTTTTAAAAGAGAGCCAAATTCGAAATGAAGAATATTTTTTAAGTTATTGTTTTGACTCTGAACTGTAACATTTTAGTACTCTATGTTAAATGGAAAAATTATGCAAAATGACAAATATTTATAGTGTATTATTTAATTTAGCTATAGTTTTGGATATTTATGATTTGCGGCTATAATTTCTTAAATTTTGTTATAAATTTGTATAATTAGGTTCATGATTGTATAAATTTTGAATTTGTATATGCTTACTCAAGCTATTTGTATATGATTGGTGATACATTTGATTTGTATAAGTTATGAAAAAAATCATAATACATTACCTTGTTTGTATATTGGCAAGCAAAATATACAAACAGAATTCTGAAAAATTTATAAATGTATTAAATGTACATTTTGTACTTACCTTGTTTGTATATTGGCAAGCGAAATATACAAATGGAAATACCCATAGCAAACGAAACTATAACTATAAAGTGTAATTAGGCAAATTGTAACTAAAGAAGCTTATTAAGTTCAAATCTTTGTTATTTAATTATAAAATCAGCCCTCGTTAAATCCCCTTATTACAACGACATGTGACTATGTGGCTAATATAGTATGTGATTGCACTAATTGGGGTTATGTAAATATTGCAAATATGTAATTTGTGTTTGACCATGATTTTGTTGAACTCGAAAAATGTGTTTGATTGTAAAATTTTACAATTTTCTGGAATTTAAAAAAATATCAAAAACCAGTTTTTACTTTCTTTTTTTTTTTACTTTAAAATTACTCAAAGAATTCCAAAAACATTTTCAATTGTATTTATAGTCAAACATAACTCCAATTACTAAATATTATTTTTCACTTTAAAAATAAAAATTATTTTTTTAGATACTCATAATTTTCAGGTTAAACACTCCATAACTATTTGGCAAAGGAAAAGAAGAGGGAAAAAAATACAAACACGAACCTAAGACCATCTTCAATTCATCTCTATTTTACTCTGTATTTTCTATATTTGGAGAGTAAAATAGAGAATGAATTCTCCAAGCGCTCACTATTTCACTCTCTATTCTTCAATTATAGAGAGGTGAGAACTACTATTCACTTCTCTATTTTACTTTTTGATTATTTTAATGTTATTTCTATTATATTACTAAATAAGTCTTTAGTATTTGTAATTATTTTCTAATGTAATATAACATCCAAAAATATATTATTAACAAGTTACTACTTCCACCCAAATTAATAATATTTTTATTTTTAAAAATTGTCACTTTAAATATGTAATTTAAAGTTATTTTAATATTATTTATATCATTTAAGACTATTAATTAAGTCTCCAATAGTTGTAATTATTTTCTAAGTAATATAACATCTAAAACATATTATTGATAAATATACTATTTCCATCCCAAATTAACAATTTTCTAATTGAATTTTTTTAATTTTTTTGTCATTTTAAATATGTAGTTTAAATTATAATTATTTTTCATTATGAAAAATGCACAAAATTTACATGATAATTCAAACAATCTACTTTTATGTTATAGTGACAAATTATTAAACTACACTTTTTAATGAGCATGAAAATATTTGATGCAATAATTTAAAATGAAATAGGGGGAAGTAAATTAGTACACGAAATAATTGGATACAAGATGAAATTATTAATTTAAACAATTTTTAGATACGCATAAAAAAATAAGGACAAAAAGTTGCTCATTTTGAACTCCGTTACACATTAATAGAACATTTATGAGAGTAACGTAATAGTCTTGAAAGTTGAGTATTTATGTAAATTTTAAAATAAATTTTACGATGATACAATATATATTATGTTATTTTATTTCATCAATGATTTCACTTTTATTTGAATTGTTCGTTAATATGTATTATATATAATATTATTGTAATTTATGTTATTTGGAAATTTAGAATAAAATATAATTTTATATTAAATGAAGAATTTGAAAAAGAATAAAATTTTATATTACATAAAGATTATATAGAGTATATAGTGATTATATTGCAAAAAGAAGAAATGATTTATATTATGAAATAAGAAAATAAAAATAATAATATAATATTAAGGAGAGAGAAAAAGATTTTTTTAAAAAGAGTAAAATAGAATTGAGTTGAAGTTGGTATTCTGAATTTTTTTTTTAGAAAATTCTATATTTTGAGTAAAATAGAGGGTAAGGTTGGAAATGTCAGACTCCAGTAAAATCTTTCAAAATAAAATCATTAAAATTATTATATTATGCAAATAGATCGATCAATAGCTCACAAGTCACAATTAAGAAGAAATTTGTGTCAATTGTCCCTTTATGGGATAACCATTTAGTAAACTACCCTGTGTTTATTGCTTTTATAATACATGAGTCATTTAGATCATAATCTAAAATTTATTAAACAAACTAAAAATATAATGAAAAAATATTAAATTGTCATTTAAGTGTAATTTGTAGAGGTTAAACCACAAGTAAATTATAATTGTCAAGATATGAACCACAATTTAATCGTACTAAATAAGCTCTATAAAATGATTCAATAAAAAAAAATGCATGGACTTTCTGACACAAAACCTCTTATTAAAAAATTATATGTTCAATCAACTCGATCCATCGATGAGTTATTTTAATTTGTCCTAATATATACAACCGCCCATGCTCATGTTTCCTACCTTCTTCCCCGTGACTTTATAATGAATAATAAAAAAACAAAAAAATAAAAAAAAACAAAGGAGCCAATTCAACCTCCACATGGCCACATATAACATATGATCAATCAAATTATCCAATTATACTTATTGGCCACTTGCTATATTCTCATTGGTCCAATCCAATATATATCTTATCGATCGTTTTCAAATATATAAAATCATACACATGAGTTTAAATAATAATTTGAACCCTCACTAGCTTAGAATTTGATACAATATGATCGATGAATTATGTAAATATATATAAAATAATGGTCTCTTTTTTTCTTGCGATCTTACTTTGAATAACTTTTTTTTAAAATAAAAATTTATCGAAAACAATCTTTAGTTAATTTTTGCCTCATAAAAATAAATAAAGTTTGCGTATTTATCCTCCCTGTATTCTACTTATACGATTAAATTAATATATTATTATTATTATTATATTTTATAAAATGTAGAATCCCAACGCTCTTAATTTAAACATGTGTTTAGAATAAGAAGACTAGCTAGGGGTAAACATGTGAGATGGTCAAAACCCTAGTCTTGCTTTAAGCCTAGAATATAGTGTGGTCTCACTGGTTAATTAAGTTGTATATAATAAAGTATCAATAGTATTATTATTATTATAATTTATAGTAGTATATTCTATTCTGTTTTAATTCAAACTCCAATAAGCTAACAAACCTTCACTGCAGAAAGGAATTCGAAGGATTACTTTGTTTATTGAATTAACAGCCTAGCCTGACAGACTTACTTTTTTTTTTTTCTATTAAAAATAAAGATTGGAGACGGAGGAAGCGGGAATCGACTCAATAAGATGAAAGATCAGATAATCAATTAATTGAGTTATTAATATTTTTCAACACACCGACTTTGTTTATTGTTTTATTCTTTTTCTTTCACCCTTTTTGGTCAACATCGTTACGAGAAGTGCGGTCCGCGCCAATGGACCCCCTAACATTTTCAAAAATTTGAAATTTGTCACAATAATATTGTTATTGACGTTTTTAGATCTTGTTGACTTAAAAGAAATTCATACAATTATTTTACTTTTTTCACCTTTTACTTTCGATAAATTATACTGGGATACCCTTTTCTTTTCTTTTTTCTTAACTTAAAGGGCTTTTATCCCAAAGTATTGCACGGTTCTTTTTCTTTTTTAACTTAGAGGAAATTAAAAAAAAATTTTATCTTCCACAGTAAAAATAAGAAAAAATAAAATCTAAGCATTCTTTTAAATAAAAATATAACATAAATAGTCGTTCATTTAAATAATAGTCAGCAACATATAGTTATATATATTATACTACAAAATGATGTATACTTTTTTTTATATTTAACTAGCGAATATAATTATTATTGTTTGACTGACTAAATATGTAAATTGCTTTTTTTAACACTAAACTTCGGTATTTGTAAAATTAGTAGGGGATGAATATATGCATTGTTGAGTTTCATAAACAAATGTTGATTTGAAATCAGGCTATCAAATCTTATGATAAAATGTTAATTAATTAAATCAATTGCAAAAAAATAATATTTTTTCAAACTGTATTCATGTCAAAACACATTTTTAGTTTACAAATGTCGTCTTCTTTTTTAAAAAAAAAACTTTTTTCCAAATACTTGAAAAAAAATTCAAATTTCACATCAATTTATGTCCAAATGTCATGTACTACATAAATTTTATATAATTAATTAGTAGATATATGCATTGACAATTTTACATTCGAAAATAATGATACAGTGTTTCAAAAGTTGAAAATTGTGCTATTGTTGTAATGTTGTTATAGTAATTTCAGATCTTGTTGACTTAAATTGAAAAAATAGAGGGGGGAAAAGTGAAAACGTTTTAGGAGTGAAAGTTGAAAAATAAAAGAAAAAGAAGTTTATCACTTCTTTTTTTGGCAAATTAGTTTGCATTTAAAACCTTTTTCTTTTAGAACAATAGCCTCTTTTTCACTTAAATGATTTTTTGCTATATAAACTACTGCAATCCTTTATTAGATGCACTTTATTAGGAAAAAAAAACATAGACACCCAAGCATTTGGATAATATTTAGTTGATGTTTAAAAAACTTATTTTGAATTTAAAATTGAAATAGAGTACGTATTTGAAAGTTGACCAAAATTATATTGGATATAACATGGATGGTAAAAATTTACCTACATCGAATATTTATATCAAAATAATAGATATAAGATATATATCTTGCGTATATACCTTTTAATGTTTAACTATAATTAAGTGATAAGCATTTTCACTTTGATTTGTTAATTCTTAAAGTTAATTATTTAGTTAGGGATAAACGTCCGATCACGTGAAAGTTAAAATTTAGAAGGTGAAAATTATTACTATTTCAATAGAAATATTTTCAAAATATTTCAAGTTGTAATTTATTTGATAAGCTATTAACACGACATCATTTAAGGCGCAACCATTTGTTAATTATTTTTTATTTTATTTTAATGTATAGCCAATTAAGAATTACTCTCCCTTTCTTCCTTAGTTCTCGTTTTGAAATTTTAAATGGTCTTTTTTTTTAAGGTTTCTTTTGAGTTACAATGTTTCTCACAAAAATTATTACAATGAGATAGAAACAATCACATATTAATAAAAAGTTTAACATCAAGATATAGTGAGTTAAAAGTCAACTGGTCGCGTTCGATAAATTGGAAAACACATAAGTGATGAAGATTGACTATACAATCTATTATCGCTTTGTTAGTATATTCTTAAAATCTTTGATATTTCATATTAGATGAAGAAAAATATTTGAGCGATATGAAATGTCAAACCCTCATGCATAAGTTCAATCATACATTATTTAAACTTGATACATAAATATCTAAAATTCAATCAGATATGGCCAGAACTTTATGGAGAAATAACTAATGTTTGGTCATATATGACCTAAACTTAATGCAAAAGTACGTATGAAGTTCAATCATATATAGTTTGAACTTCTTTAGACTTTAATAAGTGAATATTTTGTATGTATATATCTGAACTTTAGACTCTCATGCCAAAAAAATGATTTAAAAGTGATCAATCTTGCAAAAATTCAGAAACTTTGATTATTATTAAATAAGTGTCTTGAAATCGGATAATTGTACATTTTGCCCATATTTCAAATATTGAATTTGAATCATCAGCTTTTGAATAATACTTTGATGGCCTGATGAACAATTATTATTATTATTCTTTTTTTTTTCTTTTTTCTTAGTGAATTGATTAACTAGTCAAATAAAAATAAATTACTTAATAAACCGCACAATCAAAATAATAAACTTTAGGAGTGATCAGAATGCAAGATTTTTATACTGAATATTGGTTTGATTTCCATATTTAATGACCTTAGATAGATATGAATCTTTCTATGCATCAAAATCTATTTTATAATTGCCACTTGTAACATATAAAATAACTCTTGTTTTCTTTTCTTCTCTCTTTCTTTCTTTCTTTTTTTTAAAAAATATCACTTTACCCCTAAACATTTTTAATTTGAGAAATAATACCCTCTTTACATTTTGAATAAGATAATAAACCTTTCTGATCTTAAATCAGTTACTAAAAATAAGTTGAATTATTGCATATATTTTTTAAGTATAAAAAACGATATTCAATTAATATGATTATAACATGTACTCTTTTAAATAGTTATTTTTAGATGAATTCTGAACTGTAAAATAACTCCAAGCTTCTCAAATTAAAACTAAAATTTCATTGAGAATAATTAATATTTTGGACGTTTTACTAAAGATTTATTATGATGGTCAAAGGGAAAAAAAAATACGAAACAAAGATTAATAATTACAACCCCGTAATTATCACGTCATTGCGAATCCTTTATGAAAATTCATTTTGAATTCTGCCAGAAAAAATGTGTCAACTTAGAAGGTTGAGACAGTCAAATAATATAATATTAGAGATACACACAAATTGGAAAATTATTCTTTTAAGCCACTTAGATTTTATTTTTAGTTTTTAAGTTTTATATCTTTTAAAAAGAGATCTTCATTTTTATAGCTAAGAGATTTGAAAATGTCATTTCCTTCTATTCATTTTCTAAGTGATTAAAAAATTCAATCCACACAAATGAGTAATAAATAGCGAAATAAAAATGACGGGGAGAAATAGCTCTCTAATCATATACAAACTTAAGTTTTATATCTGTTTTATAAGAGATTTTCATTTTTACATGTAAGAATCTGAAAACATTACTTTTTCTTTTCAAATTATAAGAGCGCAAAAAATCTCATTTCCTCAAAATATTACGACATAAATTGAGAAAAAAAGACAAAATTACCCCGGACAAAAGGTCTCTTCCTATTTAACAAGTCAGCGTGCCAATGTCTCGAACCCATTGCCCTTACCAATGTATCCATCCATCGAACTTTGGTTCTTGTGTCGCATTGGTATAAAAGTCTACCTAATGCTCCAAATTGACTTTACTATGCAATTCGAGTTTTCAAATATATATTTTTTTCGAGTTAATAGTTAAAATTATATCTAAAATGTTACAATTTATTGAGTTCGATATTTATGACTGTGAGCTTCCTATCTAAATATGACATTGTCATTTTTTATGAGGATTGCTTTCTTTATTTATAATTTATATATTTAAAGAAAATCAATACAAAATGAAAACATGATAGCATATGGTATATATAAATATCATTATACCAATAATAGAAAACATGCACTATAACAAATACACTTTAAAATAACGAAAATCAAATTTAACATCCTACAAATCTACACTTTTTATTTGCGCCTCAATACAATATTGTTGGTACACTCGCCCCAAATCGCATTTGAAAACTTAATATTAGACCTGGACATACATTTAAAAGTGATAACATATTAACATTAATATTATGAATGCAAGTAAAACATTTAAAAGTTAATTGTTTATAGAATTTATGATTATGCATTAACATATATTTAGGAGGATTATTTTTGTCCCTGTATTTTGGATAATCATCTGCTGATTTTCAATTTCGATAATTACGTAACAAATTAATAATTTTGTTGAGAAAAGTGATTCAAAAAACACTTGTAAGTTGTAACATACTAGGAGAAATTCAAGCTTTTAACCTTTTTGTTCATGTTTTTTAAACCTTTAAATTTTGAACTTGACATTGATGATATGGAATTGACTTTGTCTAACTTACTCAAAAGAGGCCATTTTTTTAGATGGATGTTAGCTATTTTTCGTCTCAAATTATCTGCCGTATTTATTTTATATGTTTTAAAAATATATATTAGTTATAAAGAATTATTGACTAATTTTATCTTTATTATGTCTTGAGTTATAATCTCTCTTCATTGAACAACTACTCTATTTATGTATCATTTTTCTTATAATTGAAACGTGTATAGTCTTCAAGTACAATTATTATTAAAGGTAAAATAGAAAAATAAAATAAGTAATGTTATCTTTAACTTTTTAAAAATGACAACTAATATGATACAATTTAAATTACATTACAAGCAAGCAATTACCAACTATAAGAATTTTTGCAGATTACAGTAAAAATTGAGTTTAAATGTCTACTAACAATTTAAATGTTTATAAGTACAAGAGATAATCCAAACAAAGATAGGTGGCATGTCATAGTCGATCAAATTATAATAGTCATATGAAATACTTATAACTTGAAACTTAAAATAATAATCACAAGAGATAAGTTTAGAGTTTCCTTTTCCCCCCTCTATATATAATATAATAGTTATATTGAAATTTGACTAATTTAGACTTAAATACTATAAGTCCATTTTTGAAGCATCGTCCAAATTTTTTTTTATATATATTGTCAAAAATCAAATCCGAAAAGACTTTTGATTAATTTTGAATCTAATTTCTTGTCAATACAAATGTGAAAACTAGCTCATTTTAGGACTATTTTCTTGATTGTAATATATTTTCCTATCTACCAATTTAATAGGATCCAATTTTCAATCTTTACAAGTCACCGACCCCATTCAAAGAACCTTAATCCCCAAATAAAGAAATAAATAAAAAATTGAAAATAATAATAATTTTGTTTCTGTGATGAGATAATTATTTTCCTAGCCACTAAATACTCATATATAGAACATTTGATTTTATTTTATTTTTTAAAAAGTCATATTCTTCTTGGTTTTACTCTTTCCTTTGAACTTTTTTTGTGCATTGATATAATTATTAGATGGAATAAATCATTTAAGATTAAATTAAGAACACATATTCTCAAGCAAAACGTAGCAAAAAAGTTCAATATTTAGTAAAATAATATGAAGTGTTAAATAAATGAATTTCTTTGTTTGCCCATCTGTGACTAAGTTTTAATTTCTTAAAATTAGTAAAGTAAACACTTTTATTTATTCTTTTATTTGTGCGAGCTCATAATCTATACAAGACAGTAGACACTCACATGATAATACATATTTTTAGGGCAGCTCAAGTTAATCATTGGCCTAAAGCTAAAAAAAAATTTTGGAGACTTTGAATTTTTAAGTTTTTTTTAAAAAATTATTTGAAATTTAGTTTTCTAGTTGTTTAAGAAGCAAAATTGTAAGTATACTTAAGATCATTTTTGATATGCAAAGTTATTTCTATCTCTTGATTAAAAAAGTTACTTTTGCGGTAAATAATACCCCAATTATTTTAATATTTTGTCCAATTTTGACTTGACATGTATTTTTACAAAATAAAGAAGATATATATATCAAAATGTCTTTTAATCTTATAGTCTTAAACATGTCATGTGGAAAGTTAAATTTAAAAATTGATAAGAAAGAAAAAAACATATTTTAATACTTCAAAATGAACTAAAAAAGTAAGACAAATCAATAAAAAGATACAATCTACTTCTTTTTTTAAAAAAAAAAAAACTTATAATTATTTTATTATTACTGAAAAATAGGGTCCTCAAATTTGGGGCCTAAGGTGTATCCCTTGTTTTTGAAGACATTGAGTCGCCCCTGCATATTCTTCAATGTCTAACACTCCGAAAGGGGGAATTTCGTGACATTATTTCTAAAAAAAATGCAAATCTAATAATAATAATAATAAATAATTCTTTATTAAACTCTTTTAACTCTCTGAATTAGTTTTAGTGTTTTTTTTTTAAATAAGTAAAGTAAACATTTTCATTTTGTTTTTTGTTTTGTGTTAGCTCACGATCTGTATAAATCGTGCACAAAGTAATAAATTTTTAAAATTAGTTTAATTCGAATAAATTTTTAATTTCATCTATAATTTGTGTTTGGTCAACTCTTTTAAAAGTTATTTTTGAACTTAAAATTATAATAAAAGATTTAATGATAAATATTACTCCTATTTAAACAAGTTTAAATATTTATCATTATGATACTTTAATGGGATAAGGGTCTGAAAAATATCTCAACTTTGGTCGGATTTGCTGTTGCGATACTAAACTTTCATGAGGACCTATTACCTCTCTAGACTATTTAATACTGTATTTTAAACATATATATTTCCCATGTGGACATAAAAAATAATGTAAAATTATAAATAGTAATGTGTCCAAGTGGGCACATATATACCTTTAAAATACACTATTAAATAGTTTAGGGGTAAAAAATACGGTATTAAATAGTCTAGGGAGGTAATAGGTCCTTATGAAAGTTTAGTATCGCAACAGCAAATCCGACCAAAGTTGGGATATTTTTCAGACTCTTATCCCTACTTTAATTATGTACTTTTAAACACTTCAATTGAAGAGGAATAATTTTAGTAAACACAAATTTATGATAAAAATATATTTTATCATGAAATAATTTATCACTTGCTTTTCCTCTACTTTTAAGAATAAATTTCAAATTTCTATTTTTTTTTTGTTTATTTGTTTTAGTTCTAATTTATTTCCGCTTAAAATCACTTATTACTCTAGATTTCGGTTAAACTTTTATATTCTTAGACTACGTTTTAAATTTTTAAATATTAATAAAGTAAACATTCTATTTATTTATTTTGTTTGTGTCAGGTTATGATCTATATTAGTCAAGCACACAGTAAGATATATTTTTTGATGTCTAGAATACTACGACAACGAGAATTTCGTGACATTATTTCCTGAACTCTTTTTCAAATATAATAATAAATTCTTGATTAAACTCTTTGACTCTTCAAATAAGTTTTAGTTTTTTATAAAACAAATTAGAAAAGTAAACACTTTCATTTACTCAAAGAGTGGGAATTTCGTGACAATATTTCTTTGCCAAATATCTAATAAGTACTAATGGAAAAAATGGACCCATTGATGTAGAAAGAAGGATTAAACAATTAAATGCCACTGAAAAAATGCAGTAGAAAAAAGAGTGTAAAATTTGAAAAAACTCTTTTCTTTTTCTTTTTCCTTTTTTTCTTTTTTTGGGAGCTTTGCAGCATCAGAAGTTTGAACTATGGACCATCCCGCTCTCACTCCCCACCCACCCCACTCTACCCACCCACCCCCACTCACGCTACCCCTTTCCAAATCTACAGTGTTATATATCTATCACCACTCTACGCTCCTCATTCTCTCACCCCGCACCCCCACCCACCCCTCTGGAACCACACAGACGAGCTACATTGATTGTATGACCGATCGGAGAAGGTAGAAACCCTAGCTCTGCAATCGAGGCACCGCCGTTCAACGGTGTTGCAGGCAGCTCATGAGCTGTGAATAATGCATAGTAAGCTCAGCTCAGACCTATACATACATGTTTGATATGTACTTGTTATGTGTACATATCGATATGGATATTGTATTTGTAGATTAGCTGCAATGTACCATAGCCGTGTAGCTTTTCTAGATGAATAAGGGATTTATTTTGAAAATTTGAAAATTTTTAGCTCTATTTTGAGTAATCCTTGAGGATTTGCTTATGGATCTGTGAGCTTAGAGTTTTTCTTCCATTTTTCCTTAATATCTGGAGTCCTGATTTGCTTAATTTTTGTTGTTGTGTTGTTGCTGGTTGTATTTATTTTATTTTTTGAATTTTTTTTATGGTTCATTGTTGTTGGATTTTGAGGTATTTGATTTTCATTTTCTGGTTACTTATGAAAAATTTGATTTGGATTATTTATTTTCAATTTCTATTTTTGTTCTTAGTTGTTTTTACTTTTTAAAATTTTATAGTACATTTTGGTTGAATTTTGAGGTCTGAAAGCTGTTTTTTAATTATTATTTTTCTAGTTTCTTTTGAGAAATGAAATTGTTTGGATTTGTTAATTGCCATTTTCTATTTCTTATACTTAGTTGTGATTAAGCAAATTAAATTTTGATGTGTTTTGGTTGATTCTTTGAGTCTTAAAGCTATTTAGTTTTACTTTTCCAGGTTGGTTTTGAAAAAAATAATTTGAATTAATACTTTTGCTTTGCTTGTGGATTTAGAAGTTAGGAGGAAATTGATTTTACAATGGACTTGAATTTCCAATTGAAGAACAATTGATGGATCTATCATGCTATTCTCAGAAATCTTAGTGTAGTTTTTTATTTTTAAGTTTTTTATTTTTGTGGATTTGTAGAAGATCTTTAGCTAGATCAAACTGAGAGATTTTTAAGAATTCCTACAATTTTTCAGTTACATTCAAAAGGTAATTAAATTGCATAACATTGACCGAGATGGCTGATATCTTTTGATTTATTTGTTTATGGATTAAAGTTCTTTAAATCTTCTATTATATACTGTATCTACCTTTGAATAGATTGGTACTAAACTTTGAAATTGAATTGTATACATGACTTAATTTCCAGCAACAATGTATGAGTAGGTGCTTTCTTTTTTGCATTTGTAGAACTCTCCATGCAAATGGTATGTGCTATCTTTCCCTTTTACACCTTAAAGCTTAAGTAAGTAAATTCAATGAATGTTTGATGCAGGCTCGTCCCTGATTCAAGAGTACAGTGACAGTTGCTCCTTATTTCTATAAAGCTCTAGAATTGTGGTGGAACACAATGCAGGTGAATATCACTCTTTAAAATATAGACTTATGTCCTACATATGATGTCATTTTTTTGGGATAATACAAGCCAGTTAAGAACACATGACAAACTCACACCACAAGACGGGAACACAAAAATCATATGGTCTTGGCAGTTTGTTGTGGAATAGAGCCTTAGATAAGATCTCATCAAATGTTAGATGTGAACATAAATATATTTTTGTTATCAAATTTGTAACACTTTTTTTGTCATTGCTTCTCTCCACACAATTTCTTTCTGCTTTGAATTAGAATATATGATTGTATCCATGTTTGTTTATTGACCCTTGGTTGATCAAATGAGAAAAACAGTCTCTTGTGCCTGCTGCATTTGAAGATACAGATTTGTGTTTCAGCTCATTCACAGGCTTGAAACTCTTTATTTTTAGTCTACTTCAGTAGCTTGCTAGTGGATGCTGGTGGTTCTCTGATATTTAAGACCCTCTTTCATGGAAGAGTTTGAAATGTATAAAGATATCTCTATGAAAAAAGTGTGTCCTTGTCTGCTAGGTAGTCATGGGAAAACCTACAAAAGAAATTAGCAAAGACAGCACAATGAGAAAATATAATGACCACAGCTGAGGAAAAGAAAAACTAAATGTGATCGATTTTTTCAATTGTAGTTTATTACATAATTTTGTTCTTTGGTATGATTGACTTTCATAATATAAGTTAACATAAACTCCTAAACTTCCAACTTGTTCTTTACTTCTTCTCTTTGCTATTTCACTTTATTCATAAGTGAATGTTATAATTGAAATAATATTATGAATTAAAGGTTGCATCATAGTGTTGGTTATGCTAACTTTCTGTTTGTAGAAGTTACTTTCCGCTTAGATATTAGTAGCTCAAACTGGCATAACTTGCGTATATTTAACTGACTAAGAAGGCTCCAAGTTCAAGTTACTATACCAGTTAATAATAGTTGCTTGATTTTTGACAAAAATCTTCTTAAATCTCATTAGTTCACATGATGGCATGTCATAGACCGATCAGGCACTGGTTATCTTCTTACCCTGGTACCTGGACACATTTATTTGCCGAAACTTTAATGTTCTGAGCTTTCTGGGGAATAATGTCGTAAAGGCCCTAAAGCTTTGTCCATGTAATTCTTGTTTTTTTTATAACTTTGTTTTCCTGTATTGCATATATATCCTTTATTTTTTTTCGTCATCAGGCCCTTTACTATAACATTTATTGGATGTGTGTTGTGCTTAAAGCCCAAGACCTTTGAATTTTTCTTTACCTTTGACAACACTGCTGAAGAATGATGTTTGTGCTGTTTCATCAAGTTCTTGGATCCTGCATATTGAGACTTATTTTAAAGTTCCCCGCTCTTTGGTCCATGTTAAGCATCTGTTTTTTCCGGAGTCTTATTTTTTTTTAAACTTTTTTTTGGGGGTCATTCTTACCTTTGACTATGAAAAGTTAACGATGATGCAATGTTGTCTCTGCAGTTGTAGCTCTGACAATTGGCATATCACCACCTAGATCAATGAGGAATGCAACTATGGCAACTGGATCTTCTAATCTTAAAGTGCCTACTATGCGAATCACAAGAGCACGGGCAAAAACCTTGGGTTCATCAGGAGGACTACCACCTCTACATCCATCTGTCAGACAGGATAAGAAACAGGGACTTGTAACACAAGGAACAAAATCCAAAAGACCAGCCCCAGATGAGAACAATCCAGCTAATTCTTCTAGTACTGCTTCTCAACAGCCTAAGCGAAGGGCTGTTCTCAGGGATGTCACTAATGTGCTTTGTGAAAATCCATACATGAATTGCATCAATGGAAACAAATTTCAGGTGAGCTTCAATAGATGTGTTACATCATATTGGCTCTTTGGAAATGAAATCATTCCTGCTGAACATAATTATTGGTTATTGAACTAATGTCTTTGTTTCAAAAGATGGAGATTCAGTGCTGAATCTTTTTCTTTGTTTCAAAAACTTATCAACTTCTGGCCGATGATGTCAACTCGTCTTATGGTGATAGGTTAAGAAATTCTCTGATAAGAGGAATTCAAAGGTGACACCTGCTATTTTGGTGAAAAAGCCTGAGCTTGAAGATAGAAAAGAGAGTATGATTGAAGAAGCAAGAAAAGTAAAGGTCGAGGAATCACAAGAACACTGTTCACAAGCACACTTCAAGGACCACCCATTAACTCAGCCAAGTGAATATATCACCGCCGCTCAGAGTGGTTTAGCTGATCTTATGCCTGTGAATAGGAGTTCATGTTATGGCATTACCCTCCAGAATACAACACCAAAAGGTATGATATTGTGTGCTATTATGCAAGATTTGAAAGCCTTGGAATTTGTTGATTTCATTCCTCTCTTTAAACATAGTTTGAAGTGCAACTACCATGAGTCCATGACTGAGCTATGTCTGCTCCTTTAAGTTTCAAAAAATCTGTGGTAATTGCTGCCTGCTCATCGGGAGGGACCAACAACTAAGATACTTGATAATCGTAACTTTTCTGAAAACTTTATGTTTCTTAAAAGTGATGTGCACGATGAAACTGTGAACTAGTTTATATTTATATTCAACGCTTTTGAATTTGATCCTTTTATGAAATGCTCTATTGGAAGCACATATAATTCTTTGAGAGTGCGACAAGCATGCGTGTCCTTTACTGGCATATAGTTTTAGTTAAAACTTCAAAGTGCAAAGCTGCTTATGCCCCTTTGTCCAACTCAGATATATTATTATTACAATAGGCATCCATTTGAATTCGATGTTATAATTCCGAGCACGATCTCTAGAATAGCAATTTATAATTTCCTTGCGGTTATTAAGGTTCTCTACTATATATGCAGCAAGAAGAAAGTTTATAAAGACTTCATTCACTGCATTTTGCTCATTTTTTTCATTTTGCATTCTAGTAAATCTCAATTCAGTAAACTGTTTGAAGAAAAGCTGTGTAAAATTTCCATTTTTCATAAAACCTCAAAAGAGAGCTCTTGCTCACTTGAATGTGAAGTAGCTGACTTGTAGCACCATCAGAAGAAATGGTAACCCTCGAATAACTGGAAGTAAAGAGACAATGTAATACATGCAACAGAAGTAGCGAAGAAACCAATTGAGTGCATAGTTCCTCATGGGTGATATGTCTTTGTGGTTCTATGGAGATAGTTATTTTATGTCTCCAATACAACGGGTGTTTTGTGTCATTTTGCAAATGGATGGACTGCAAAACCTTTTCCAAAAAAGGTAAAAAGCCAAAACTGTTGGTAGGAGGAAAACTTATTAATCTGTTTGATCTTCTGGCATTGCCTGCAAAATTTAATCATCATCTTAACATTGCATGAACGGTTACTAGTCTTGAAAGGAAATCCTATTGATATGTTCTTTTCTAGAAGGAGCTTATTTGTTTCTGTTCCATCATGCAGATGAAAGCAAGGTTTGCTTGAAACAGGAAGGCTCCAATTCGCTTGGTATTGCAGATATAGATTCAAAACACAAGGATCCACTAATGTGTAGTCTGTATGCTCCTGATATATATAACAATTTGCACGCCATGGAGGTTAGTATGACTGGTGCATTCCTGTTACTACTTCAAAAATTACTGATGCACTGTTGATAAGTCTAGTGATAGCACTAGGCATCTGTAACCATCTAAACAATATCAAGCTTAATGCTTCCTTTAGTTATTTAATTAAACAAATATTATCATGGATAATTGCAATGAAATAGTTTAAATACTTCTGAACAAGTTTAAGAGTGTCCTTCCTTTTCTTTGTTAACCTAAGACTTTATGTTTCTCAATTACTAAATGACAAATTCGTCTCACCAACAGCTTGACCGGCGGCCTTCCTATAATTATATGGAAAAGCTTCAGCGGGACATTAACAAGGGTATGCGAAGTATTCTTATTGATTGGCTTGTGGAGGTCAGTTTGCTAACTTGGATGTTTTAACGCTGCACAATAATATGTGAGATATTATCTTAAAGAGTATGTTGTGGTTCTTAATAAACAAAATCTTTTCACATATAGACCTAAGTTGTGATAGTAGAAAATCTTTTTGTTGATTACCTTTACTTTGATCTTTGGATGAACGGTTCCTTTTTTTGAAGGCATCACCAACTGAAATTTTTGCTTCATATTCAAGCATTATTGTCTTGTTTAATTTTTATGGTTACCCTTCCTGGAAGACCACATATGTGTTTTCCCTTAGAGCATTTCATCGAATGTTAGTTCTGATATGAATTTTCATATTTAGTCTACAATCATGATTTCTGTCTAAATGACCAACTGACCATTTAGCCTATACATCTCTCCTTTGCCATTTTGGAATATCATAAGCAGATATTATGATACATTCATACTTCTCTATTAAGAAAATAAGTCTGTTTACTATGATGTAAGGTGCAATACTTTAATGGTGTTTTTCTCTTTATAAGTTCTCTTACCTAGCTATTGCTAATATACCTATTACTATTCAGTATTTTATCCTGGGTAAAATAATTCTTAAGTTCCTTCATAAGTTATGCATGTATTATTTATGCAAGATATGATAATGGAAATGAAACATTGTATCAGTAGTCGGGGATTTATTGCTTGAATTATTTTTGTTTTACTGGAAATCAAAAGAGCCTTTACATTTCCGCCATTGATTATGCATATTGATAATAGCACAGGCTTATGGAATTCAGACTTACTTTTGATAAGCTCTTTTCCTACTTATCAAGTATTGGATATGCTTATCTTGCATGACGGTGAAAATTGTATCCGCTGAATATCATTTTGTTCACTCTCTTGCAGGTTTCTGAAGAATATAGGCTGGTTCCAGACACTCTTTACCTGACTGTACATCTTATTGATAGGTTCCTCTCTGAGCATTACATTGAAAAACAAAAACTGCAGCTGCTTGGAGTTACCTGCATGCTAATTGCTTCGTAAGTAAATCATTTTTGGATATTCATACTCAAGAATGTCAGGTTATAGGGCAGACTAAACAGTTTTTACATTTATAAACTTGTAGATCACAAAGATTTCCCTTTTTACCGTGGGAGCTTGTGGGAAATAGAGCCATTTAACTTACATTCCCCTTTTTTTAAACTTGTATGTGCATGTGCTATATTCTACACGGTAATATACTTTGCCCAATTTTTAGAATTATTTATAGCTTCAGTAAAGAGAAACTATTTGTACTTTCATCTGCATCTTTTCATTGTTTTATTCTGCAGTATGTGATCTTTTATTTACTTTTGTGCTTGCAGCAAATATGAAGAAATTTGTGCACCTCGTGTGGAAGAATTTTGCTTTATTACAGACAACACTTACTCGAAAGAAGAGGTATGCTCATTCCAATGCTGATCTAGTCGTACATTTCATTTATGTGGAGAAAGAGGTACTTGGAGATATGCTATGTAATAAAGAGCAGTTAAATAACTTTAGTTTCAAATAGTGTAATAAGCATGTATGAGTTGCTTTAGATTCTTTAAATTCATTTCTCCTGGTTGTATTTGTCGTTGGTACCCATCCTTGATGTTTGGTCACTTAATATCGAACTCCAGTGCTATGTGATACTCTCTAGATGTCTAGTACTGGGCATTTAAGGAGTGTTAGAAGCCCACAGTGGTTGAGAGTAGTAAAGGTTGTAGCTCTTATATGGTTTTCAACCATCCTCAATTCATGAGCTAGCTTTGAGGGTTAAGCCCAAGGTCTGTTATAACATTTTGTACCTTTATGCATCCAACTAGTCTTTCAGAATTTGTCCTTGTAAATTGATAACTTCTATAAGATCCACTCCTTGCATCTTTTGACTGTCATTCTAGCAAAGTCAGTCATGGTAGTAGCATTTTTTTCTTTTGCTGGTCCTAACTACATTGCTTTACCCCCTTGTACTTATCTTCTTAAAGGCGAAGATCTAGATTGCCTCATCTAGCTTTGAGCTTTCCTTTCTCTTTTATGATATCTTGGATGCATACTTTGTTCCTACTTGAGTAATGATCTGAACATTTCCCAAATGTTTTCCTATGTCTTCTATAATACGACTTAAAGCTCCCTGTGGATGTGAAAAGGTTAATTACTGATTGCATGTCTATTGTCAGGTAGTAAGAATGGAAAGTCTAGTTCTGAATTTTTTGGGCTTTCAACTTGCTGCTCCGACCACCAAAAAGTTCCTGAGGTACCTGTAATTAGCAATATATGCAAATTTAATCATGTTACTTGTGAGAGCAGGCTCCTTATTTGTGCCATTGTCCTTTGTTTTTAGGAGATTCGTTCAAGCATCACAAGCTTCTTATGAGGTAGATGAGATATCATTCTTCTTTTGGTTTGAGTCCTAGTAAATGAAGCTTATATGACAGTAAATTTCTCCAACCTACAGGTTCCCTCTGTTGAACTGGAATTCATGGCAAACTATTTAGCAGAGTTAACACTAGCTGAATATAGTTTTCTTAAGTTTCTTCCATCTGTTACTGCCGCATCAGCTGTATTTCTAGCCAGATGGACACTTGATCAATCTAACCACCCATGGGTATGCAACTTTTTTGCACCTTGATCCTGTCATCTTTTTTGCAATTGAATGCAACCACAAAATAACTCCAGAAATGTCTTGCAGAATTCAACTTTGGAGCACTACACTACATATAAGGCGTTAGATCTGAAAACTACAGTTCTTTTGCTGCAAGATTTACAGATGAACACCACTGGAAGCACTCTGAATGCCATCCGTGAAAAGTATAAACAACCAAAGGTAAGAAACTTTATCACAACCGTTCTCTTTTGCGTGCATCCACATGTATCAGCTGTTTATCATTGTACTGAAGCTTTCATTTGAATTGACAGTTCAAGTCCGTGGCAACTTTATCGTCTCCAAAACCAGTCCAATCACTGTTCTAGGAAATGCTGATTTTAAGTCCGGTTGGCCAATTCATGTTTGGCAGATCCATTGTCACTTTTTCAAGCGAAGGAACATTAATCTTTAACATACAATAATCCATCCTTCCTGGAAAGAGACACATTCTTTTCAACCCTCTTTCAAATTTTAACCACATCTATCATCCTACCATGTTCCAGCAGATGATACAGAAACATGTAGATTTCGATGAAGCGGATGCACTAAGTTAAAAGAAATGGCAATATGTAAGTAACTTCACAGCACCTGGTTAGCTTCTTGCTATCGTGTATATGGAGCTGTTTGAGAGCTCCTGTTGTTAAATGGTTCCAACTTTGACGTTTCTATTCATTAAGCTTAATAAATCCTTTTCCATCCTGGACTAGATACAAGTTGTTTAATTCTACCAAGCTTACATAACTTTGGTTCTATGCTTTCTCATTTAAGTTCTATATTTGTTAAGGTAGCCGTTAGGTACTTAAATTGTGTTTGCAGGTGGATAAATAATTTAATTACACCCGATGTTTACACAAAATCATACTTATTATGGTTTAAGTCATAAACTAAGGTGAAAACTTACATTAATTAACTGTATATTTTAATTAATGTAAATCCTGAGGGATGTTTGCTCTGCAGACAAAGTTATGCAAACATCACCAGACAGACATAGTTTTATAACAAGACTTGAGTAGGTTTTACCAAATTAATTGCGTCCTCAACTTAGGCCTAAGCGAATCCATACTTTGTGATTGCATTTAAAAGCGGAATAGTAGACAGGACTTACAGAAAGCAACTTTCAATCATGAAGTGAAAACAGGAAAATACGGATAATTTAAAGCTTCTTTTCATAAATTGGCATAAGAAAATCATTTTTTAACTATATAGATGTGAATCCATATTAAAGACAACATGAGTTTATTTTAAAACATAAACATGACTTAAATACTCTAATACATGACATTGCAATAGAAATATCGAGGCAAGGCCTCAACGTTACCAAAGAATCTAATACAACAAGACATAAACTCGAATAAAAAGTGGGGCTCACCAACTCGAATTGAATACAAACCAATATGCCTATCAAAAAAGTTTGGTCTCTTAAACATCTGAACTTGCATTGTAAGATTCATCGCTCCAGTAAAAAGGACGTAAATATTATTGAATATCACTATGATTAGATATGAACAATACAATTGAAAAAAATGTAGGCATATAGAAGGAATGGACATACGATGACCTGATAAGATCATTATCAACTTACTAGTATGAAAGCATCCACTTGGCTTGATGCAAGATGTTGAGGAGCAAAAATGAGAAAGTAGCATCTTATCGCCAAATTAATGGCCCAAATCCCAATGATATTTGTTACTATTTCCTGTCTAAAAATAAATGTCATCCTAGTAAAAATCACCTTCTTTAAGAAATCAATACATATAATATGTAGTTTACTTAACTACTATCTTTATTTAATAAATGTCTCTTAAAAATTTAACACTATTAAATAGAGTATTAAGGATATACCATAGTCGATAAAACATATCTGACTTATTTTTATCTTAACTTCCTATGTTGACATTTATTTTGGGACAATTTTTTTCTTGTAACGTGACACTTGTTTTTGATACATAAGGAGCAGGTAGCTACTAGTATTGATTATTTCACATTGGTCCTCCAAAGTCCAAACTATTACAACTTTCTCCTTTAACTTATTAGTCAACAATTCAATTATACTAGTACTGTAATATATTTTGCTCACACGAATAAGATGTGTGGGGAAAAAAAAAGCATTAATTTCTGTTTTTTAGTAGAGAAATAGTAGTACTACTTTTTTCTATTTATCGTAGTTGTTGAATGTGATCGTACTCTTCTATGGTAGTGTTAAAAGTTCAAATGTTTAGCTGTAAAGTACCCCTTTCCAGCACATAATAATAATACTACAAACAGTACAAACAGGTGCCAAATAAATTGTGACTTTGAAGAATCACAAAAGTCTCTTAACCCACAGGCCGAGTGGTTAGAGATTCACGTGAATCCAATAATTTTTGCTAACTCAATGTAGCAGGAGGTTACAGGTTCAAGTTTTAGAAATAATCTCTTGCAGAAATACAAGGTAAGGCGGCATATTGTGGTCATTAAACCTTGCACATGGCGAGAGCTTTAGTGCACCGAGCTGCGCTTTTTTTTTTTTTTCTGTCTGTTGGTCAGACTGTGGAACTCATTAACTAAAAATCTAGATTTGCCTAGCACATTCATCAATCATAACTTTTAAGTTAGTGAGCGCAGAAATATCACTATAATAAACCATTTTTAATAGATGGGGAACTTATAGTATAAATATCTGTTTGAGGGCAAAATGAAAAGGTAATAATTAGAAGCTTCATAAATATAGTACAAAACTACAAATTAGTCAATGTTTTTGGTACTAACAAAAACAAGAAATGGTGTCAAACAGATTGCCTGAAACTTCTCTATTTTCTTTTTCTTCTTTTCCACTTTCATCCAACTAGCAAAGCTGAACACTAAAGAAGCCAGGCAAAAAGGTGATGAAAATATTAGCCATTTAGATAAACATATAAGGCCATGACAAAATGTTCATAATAAAAGAAACAAATGTTAGTTTAGCCCCCCATTCGCGCTCTTCAACACAGGTGTAGGACTAAGTTACAACAGAGATAAGGCTGTTAATCGGGTTGATCTTCAAAAACCTGCACCAGACAACAGCCATTTTCCATTTATGACGCCATTCTAGTTTTTTCTCCATGACTCCTAAATTGTGTGGAACATACACAGCAAAACACGGGGACAAGGATAGAGTGGAGTCATCACCTCTTAGCAAGTGATTGAAGTTGCTAAAGGCATTACCAGGACAGCAATGTTTCCAGCTACAGGTGGACGTAGACTAGCTGCAGTCTCCAGCTGTTCCCATGCTTCCTTCCGTTTTTCAGATTCCAAGTTTATTTTTTCCTGTTCTTCCTTGTAATGCGAATGGCAAGCAAGGAAAAGCACATCATCCATTTCAGAGAACATCCTTCTTACGTTTAGACTCAAATTCTGCACAGCATGATTCCAGTGGTTCAGAGCATTGCTTTCCACAGCTGGGAATATAATTGGGAGAATCACATGCCGGTTATGTGCAATCAAATTGACAATTTGGTCATTATTCCAAAGGAACAGAGCCCTTTCAGCAACCTGGACAATAAAAGTTTGACTATTAGGATGACAAATAAGTGACTTTGAAGTTCCGAAAGTGGTATAGTAGAAACATTTTAGCAAAGGCAATTTTCAGACACACACAGAGGGTTGGGGGGGGGGGGGGGGGTAGCGGAGGAAATTGGAACAAATTAACATCATGGTTTTTAAGCATCACAACATGGAATAACTGATAACAGACTAATGCAGCATCAAACAGATCATCACGTATGGCAACCTTTCTACTAGAAAAGGCCCGAAGTTCATATCTATCACTCTCCACCAGGAAAAAAGGGGGGTTGAGAGAAAACTCGGAAAGAAAAAGAGAAGGAGGGGGTTTCAGAAACTAACCAACAATGAACTAAATTTGTTTTTCGACCATTTTGCCATATACTCATTCTTCTCTATCTCTCTTCCCCATCCACAAACCACTTTTCAAGTAGAAGCCTCCAGTATTTAGATGGATACACAATTCATAAGCATAGTCCTCACTCTTGGTTAGAAGATCATACTTAGTCGCAAAAACATACTATATGCCTTGGAAGTGAGATGCTATAGTTTTTGGCAAATTGTGTCCCTGAACCCAACAATTTCCAGCCTCAACAATAAAAGATAAATGGAGAAGAAAAAATAAAAAGGAAAAGTAGAGTGTAAGAGATGAGTAAAAGCGAAAGACAACATCCTTTGGGTCCCATGCAGGAGGGCTTCTTGGAAAGTACATGGAGGATGAGAAATCCACAGAACAATAAGTAAGGCAAGATTATTACATCATAACAAAAGGTTGGGTACCACTCTCAATATACACCATAACATATGGCATGACCGCGATGTAGTTAAACCCATGTGACGCCATATAATGATTGTTATCCAAGTATCTACTGGAAAGACTTAGTTAAGTAGAAATTTACACATGTTTAGATGTGTTGAGCACTTGCAGGTTTAAAGATATCATATTATAACCACCACCACCAACTCATCAGAATATGGTGGTGGCGTTCATCGAAGTGCAATGACTGATTGATGTCAGAAGATTTGACCGAACAGGCCCAGGATGCTTGGTTTTATTCAAGTTAACTCTGTCAAAGATCCAATTACTTCCTCAGTTTCTCTCAATCTCTGAAACTCCAATTTTTAAGTCTAAGAATGGACAAAGATACTTAAATCAATGACTGAATAATGCAAATTAAGCAATATATCTCATTCTTCTTATTGACAGGTTTTCTGATGAAATTTATTAACTTGATCCCAGAAATGCCCTCGGAAACAGTAATAGATCTTCTTTTTCAGCACTCTTCTATCTAGTGTCATCCCTTGAAACCACTTGTTTACCCAGTTCATTAATAAGACAATAAAAATCCTGAACATTCTCTTGGGGCACAAGTCTTTCTAGCTCCATAATCTTAAATTCTCGACTCATTGCTGAAACCATTTCAAACTAAATGAAAAACTCCTGTCAGCAATCTAGAAATCTAATTCTAGGCAACTGAGCTGGTAGTAAATTTGAAGCTTTTTATGTAAAAATTCCTCACAGCTAAAAATGCATGTAAATCTGGAAGGATCCTGATTCTTTACAAGTCAAACAACTGGATGAAGAATACATCATTCAATCAATTGCATTTCCATCCCACATTAGCCTGAATCCTCTGTATCAATTAGAAGGAGAAATCTTATCACAATATTAGTTCATAGATCCTTGAACAAACCATATCTAACCAACAACTCAGAAACTACGCAACAAATAAAAATTTAAGTACACATGCACACACATATATACATGTCTAGAGACATAATTATTAGTACCTGAAAATGGTAACTATTGATGCAGCAACCGATCCGCCAGAACAAGGGAACCATCACTTTTTGGAACTCAGCCATGTTAATAACTTCCAAAATTTCTTCCAGCTCACTCAAAAACATCACCTCCTTTTGGGTACTTGTGATAGGCCAGTACTTCAACAAACCCCTAATCACAGTGCTAGCCAATTTGGGATCTTTCTCTATGAACTGGTTAATGCAATATGATAACTGTTGAAAGTAAATCCCCAAGGATTTTGGCTTGTGCAAAGGAATCAAGGTCCTTGACAAAAAGATCTTATGCTCCTCTTTCAATGGCAGAGCAAACCCTGTCACCACACTTCCGAAAATCTCCAAAAGTTCAGCAATCCCATTATGTTTCTCAGACTCAAATACAACGCGGTAAAACATATTGCTTATACTCTTCCTTATGTAAGGTCTATGAACCATGAACTTGCCATAAATCCTATGCAAAATAGCTTTCAAACAATCTCTTTCCCTTGGATCTTCAGAATCAAACAAGTCAAGTAATTTCAAGATGAACTGATGGTTTATATACTTCTTTGCAACCTTAGCTTCTAGAGAAGAAGATGTTACAAACTTGAGCAACAGATCATACACAATTTGCAAGTGAGGCCAGGCAGGGTCAAAAGTAGGCTCATCATCATCATTTTCGCTGTTCTGGCTACTATTAGACCGATAATTAGGAGGGAAAACCCGAAACAAATTAACAGCACATGTTTTACACAATGCAAGAATTGCAGGTTCTGAAAATTTGGGTGGATTAGCAGATACAAAATCCAAAAGCTCAAACAATGTAGCCCTTTTTAGATCCTTTTCTGCTACATTCTTAGTTGGGTCCCTGAAATCAAAGTCTACACAGCAGAGACTTAACTTACTGATAAAAAGATTCATCTTTTCAGAGCTGGGAACATCTTTGAAGGAAATCAAAGGCTCAATCCCTGCAATCACACTTGCTGGGAACACAACTGAGGAAGTCCTCCTTGGAACACTATTAGGCCTTCCAGGACCTAAATTTGAGCTTGCATTCGGGCTGTGTGAGTCCGAATTGCCTCTTCCTAAGTCTACTGACTCAGATTTCAGTGATTTCTTCGGAAGCTTACTCAGAAAATGCTTCCACATGGTGCTTTTCACAAACTTTTAACACAAAAACAGACTCAAAACAGATAAAAGAGGGTGCAAGAACACTCAAATCAAGATAGTACTGGTAAAGGGCAACAACCCTAGAGTTGTAGTATAGAACCAAGATCTAAACCAAAACCCCATTGGCTAAAAAATCTGCAAACTTTAAGCTAAACCACAAAATGGGGGTGCCATTATCTTCAGCAAGAAGAAAGAAAAATCAAATCTTTCCTCAAAATAACTCAAAGGGTGTTCAGATCTTGATTTACAAATAGGGAAAAGATTGAGAAAAATGCAAGAATCATGTAAAGCTGAAGCCTTTTTTGCTCAATTTACAACCTTGGATTCTTTAAATAAAGAGAGAGAGCCTAGATCTCATACACATTCATCATAACTATTTATATATGCATAACATGAAAAGGATTCAGATATATTGCAGAGAAGGGTAGGGAGGGTGTCAGAATGTGGGTATGTTGGGTGGGTGGTGGGTTGAAGGGAGAAAGAAGGAGATTCAGATGCTGATAACAAGGCTAAAGAAAACAAAAATGTCATTATTCATCATTCAAATTTCTTCATGCACTAGTACTATGTACATTTATACATAAACATAAAAATAACAAGTGAAAAAAGCTTTCTTCTTCATTAGGAAATTTTTGGGTTTGAAGGGGGTGGGGTAAAAGGGATAGGGGTGGGGTAAGTGAGTTTCAGAGCTTAATTATGAACCTTGGCATGGATGCATGGTGCAGAGGGGAAAATGGTGAAAGTCCATCATTGTTTGTTTGTATCTTTTTGACAATAATTTATTGTAATAATAATAATAATAATAAAAGTAGACCAAAAAAAGAGCAGTAAATTTGAATGACTGGCTTACTTTTTATTTCTTTCACAATAATGTTCTGCTTTTTTTTCTTCTTTCAAATTTTTTTTTCTCGATTTGTGAGATGGTTTTATTATTGATAACTTATTTCTGTGAGAAAATACAGGTGGGCCTTGTGGAAGAAAAAAAAAATGAAAAGAGTAAAGAGTCACCACACAAATTTGAAAAAGATCCTTTTTTACTTAGGGTTATATTATTGGTTTTTTAACTATTTTTTCCTCAATCTTGACGTTTATTTATAACTCAAGAAAATCACAAAAAATGTTTGTTTTAACTTTTTTAAAGGTTATTGTAAAAAAAATTAAGAATAATTAGTTGAAACTTGTGTTGACACATACCAATAGATATTTATTAAATTAATTGAGATGCGCACAACCTGATTCAGATATCTGGTTATCAGAAAGTTATTTTGAAGTGATCTGAGGGAGGAGGATATTTCTAAGAAAAAAAATTACTCGCTGACAAATAAAATTTTATTTCTAAAGAATATTTTCTTCACAAAACTTACTAAAAATTTTTTAAAAGTTATTCAAACAAGTAATGCTCTTCTTTATTTTTTTTTTCAAAAATAAAAGAAAAGAAAAAAGGTGTCATGAGGGAGTAAGAATAAAGATGAAATAATAAAGTTAACTCACGCATATTTTAAAAAAAAAGAAAAAAAGATGTACATGTATCATTTATTCACTTTTTAGTAATATTTGCCATTTTTTAACAAAAAAAAGTCTTTTACTCCTGAGAAAATGTTATATATCCGAAAAAATAAGTAGAGACCAAGTAGGCGTTTGGCTGTAGCTTCTAAATATTTTTCACTTTCTTTAGGATTTTATATAGTTGGAGCTAATATGAATTCAAACAATATTTGAAATTAGTTCATGCTTTGATTATACTTAAATACAACTTCAAAAAATAAAAAGTGAATTGCAAAATAAATTACAAGTCATTTTTTGAATTTGAAATTTTCATGACCAAACACCAATTTTCGAATAAAATAAAAAGTTATTCTCAAAAAATAATTTTTTTTATGGTCAAATGGGTCCAAATAATGATAAAAGTAACACAAACAAGTACGAGATATATTGATAGTAAATTAGCTATCCTCTACATTTTTTTTTATGCAAATTAATTACTAGTGACATGTATAATTACTCTTAAAATGTAGTACAATTTGACACACCTAATTACAAGACGTACAAATAATTATGATATTTTAATTCGCATACTAATAATTCTGCCTCTTGTTGCACACATGCACTTTACAAAAGATATATGCAATCTAGGTTTTATTATTGTTTCAAATTAAAACACCACCTTTCGATTTATATGCTATTAGTACAAACATAATATTTACTGTTTCAATTTTTTTTCGAAATGATTTAATTTTCTAAAATTTTATTTATTGACTTAAAGAAGAAATATGCATGTTTAATAGTGTGTTATATCTATTTTCCACAAAAAAAAAAAATATTATATATATTTTTATTTTTGTAAAATGGTTGTATAATTATGTCAAGGAGAATAAAAACAATTACAATTGTTCTCTAACTTGTAAACACTTACAAATTCGACATCAAATTATCATCTTTTTCAATTTGCGTGTTGCTAGTTGAAACATAATATTTAGGTCCATTTATACATGATTTCAAATTATAATATGAAACTAAAGAATAGAATTATATTGATTTAAGATTGAAATTTTATTTGTAAGTTGGATTTTTCAACATGAAAGTCTCACAATTTTCGAAAACTATCCAAACTTCCCTAACTCTTATATAATACTTTCTCTATCAATTTTTGCTTGTCTACTATACTAAAAATAATTATTTAACAATACTTGGTCAGATTGAAAAATCAAGAGATAATTTACCTTTTGAATCTATTTTACCCTTGCTATTAAATATTATTCAAAATCTAATATATTTCCCAAAGCATTAAATTTAATATATTCAAAGGGTAATATAGAAATATTACTCCTATTATTTATTATTTCTAAAGGTGTGTATTAAGTCAATAGTAGATAACTATTATTGGACAAAGGGAGTATTACCAAATTAGCAGAATTATAGTTCATAAATAAGGTATCAATGCATCCTAAAATGCCGCATTAATAATCTCATATCTCCATAATTTCTTTTATAAATAAATGTTTAGAGTTTACATATTATTACAAACTTTTAAATACATTATAATTTACAAAGATTCACTAGTTAACAACAGTAATAACTAGATACTCTCTCTATACCTAATTACTTGTCCACTTTTTCTTTTTTAGTTGTCCCTAATTATTTGTCTATTTTGACAAATCAAAAAATGACAATTTCTTTTTACCTATTATACCGTCAATTAATTATTTTGAAAAAAAGGTAGAACTTCCTGAAAATCTTAAATTTTAATTCATGCGCTTCATAATTAATAGGGGTAAAATGGTAAATTCATTATGTCAATAAATGTTTTCTTAATAGGTGTGTCAATTCAAATTTGGACAGGTAATTAGAGACATGGGGAATATCTTTTTTAGAGTGAAGTGTCAAAAACATGTCTAAACTATCCCCTTTTTTTTAGTTTCACACCTAGATTATTGGAAATGTAAGAAACACACTTAAACTATCACTCGTGAGTTTGCAAAACATGCCTCAAGTAATATGATTGGTGTATGTATTGCACTATCTTTTTTATTAAAAAAAGGTCACGTGAATTCCGATTTGAAAAACAATTCCGTTGTGACAAAAAATTAAAATTAAAATGAGGAATAAATTAAATTAGCTTATAAAAGAATAAAATGAAGCGGGATGCGGGTAAATATAGAAGTAAAGTAGAATAAGAAGAATGAGGAGGAGATTGAAAAAATATGTGCAATAGAGGTGGAAAAAATTGAAAAGAAATGGTTGAAAAATGATGCAGAGGTGTAGGATTTTAGAAATCATTCAAAACATATTTTTTTTAAAAATTGTCAGAAAAAAAAATGAGGACAAAAAATCAAGGTCGAACGTGTCTAAGTGTATTACCAGGGGGATCTATGGGTACTCGTGGGGTGTCACGGCATCCAGTAATCTCGGAAAAAACTATATATTTATAAAAAAGAAATTAATATATATTGTTTTTGCCACCCACTAAACAAAATAGTTAACAGATCAATTGGTAAGGCTGGCAATTTGCCACACGGGCAGCGAACCTCGTGGACGACATTAATTTTTGAAAGATTTTTCTTGTCTTTTTCTGTCACGATCTAGATCGTCGTGATTGGCACCACACTAACCCTCCGGTGGGAGAACTATTACTACAACTCAACCAAGCAATTTAACGAAAAACTAAAATATTTAAAGATACGGAAGCAGATTTAAATGTCTAAAGAAAAATAGGGAGTTCTCATAAACTCCAGAAGTTTAACAAAACAATTACGGAAAACAATGCCTAGAACCTGAAAGTCAATGTACCAAAACTCTAAAGTTCAACAAGTCTAAGAAAAAGGGGTACAACCCCAAAACTAAACAAATAAATATCTAAAGTACTAGTCTAAGTCCCAAAAAAATGGACTAAACAAAAGGAGAAATCATGGCAGCCGGAAGAACTGGCTCACCATTGAATTCAGTCTCGATCAGTGATCTCCTAAATGAGGTATGTCAGTAGCCGCCTGCAGATGTCATATACTCAACAAAGAAAGAGCAAGTGTAGTATCAGTACACAATCACAATGTACTGGTAGGATCACGCAACTACTCCCATAAGCACAATATACAACGAACAATCACAATATCATAAGCACATATATACGGAATACATTTCAGTTATCATTTCAGGAACAATGTACAATCCCACATTCTCAATAGCAAATAGATATGACAACACAATAGTCATCTCATAGAACTCATACCTAAACTGTTAGTGTGCCGGAACGTCACACCCGATCCCAATTAGTGTGTCGGAACGTGACACTCGATCCAATTATGTATCGGAACGTGACACCCGATCTAATGTATGTGTCGAAACGTGACACCCGATCTAATGTATGTGTCGGAACATGACACCCGATCTAATTAGCACAACCACAATCACAATCAAATCCATAATGTACAATACTCAAATCCTATAGTCAAATACACAAGTTCATGACATGCATTGTTCATAATCATTTCATTAGGTTCATCTCCACATTTCACTATTCGTACACACAAGCAATCAATCGACATACATCATACAAACAGGAAATCAAACCATCACCTACCTCGAAATCAAGCTTGAATCTCTCTAAGACACTTGAATCTTCCCCTTCCGGATTCTTTTCGCTTGTTCTAGGTCTACAAATAATTAATATACGCAAGGATCAATAATTTAAGGTCTAATTATCCGAATTATAGCAAACCCAAGACCAATCCATGATCCCAATACCCAATTTAGGGCTTTTTCCACCATTAACTTCAGATAAAAACCTTCCCCAATAATAATTACCCATGAATCTAAGTTATACGGATTGAAAAACGGATTAGGGGAGTAAAATCCTTACCTTTAGTACTAGAAGAGGTGGAAAACCTTCAAGAAATAGCCATGGGTAGTCTCTTAGCTCTTAAGAACGAAATTTGAAGAAAAATAACATTTTTGAGGTTTAATCTCGACTTAAGTCGCGACTGGCCCGCTATGGCATACCACATCCCACCACAGCAGCCCCGCCCTGGCAGAATAAATCCCGCCTTGGCGGCTTGCGCGGAGATAAAGCGTCGGAATTAGAGTTTCAAACCCTCATTTCACAACTCACCTTCAACTCATGACATTCAAAAACTACTCGTTCACGCTAAGATCAGTTTGGGGAGTTCTACTCACCCGAATTCGATTTCGTAAAGTCGTACGGGTTTCTTAATGTCTTGGCTATCCACTCATATCATCAAATTCATAATTAAATCTCTCACTCATTACCAGATTTTCCTATACCTCACATGACTCAGTTTTCATCCAAATCTGGACTAGGCTAGGAATTCTCAAGTCACTACCCAAAAGTTTTTCTGGTCTCATTCTTTACCCATTGATTTTTCCCTAACGACGGAATCAGGTCGTTATATTTTAATTAATGTGTGAAGACTTCTTGCTTTTTCTTTCATTGATTCTTATTTATTTACTAGTATTCTTTATCAATTCAAATTGACTCCTAGTCAACATAATTAATTCTTTAAGTCCTTTTTCTCTTGCACTAATCTTTTTTTTTTCTGGTCTTTTCATTAATGTGTGAAGACTTTTTTTTTCTTCCATTCATTCTTATTTATTTACTAGTATTCTTTATTAATTCAAATTGACTCCTATTCACCATAATTAATTCTTTAAATCATTTTACTTTCTCTTGCACTAATTATTAATCTCTTGATATGAGTATTGCGTGTTTATTCTTTATCAATTGATGAGTACTGAATTATGAACGTGACATAAATATTATAAGAATATATTTAAATAGTAGTTTTAAAAAAACATGAGTTTTAAAAATGATGAATATTATTCTTAGAGTTGTTTTAATTCAAAGGTTCTTTTGATCGTTACCAACGTTCTTGCTAAGTAAGATGGCTAGATTGAAACTAAAATTTTTATTCTCTTTGTTATATATTTGCAACAACACATAAAGTCAATGAAATATGAATATATTTAGTTAACACTATTAGATAGTTTATACAAGCTCAAATTTTAGTGTGAAAAATCTCTTTTTTTCCTCAAAGTTTCAGCGAATAAGGCCACTAATTCCTAAAAAGAAATAAAAATTGAATTGTTTAGTTATCTCTAATATCATAATATCTAAAAGAAAATATTACTAACATGCATGTTTGATCGATTTGTTTATAAAATTCGAAAAAAAAGATAAATAACTCGAATTGTAATCCAAAATTAAAGTAACCGACCCACTTATCTTACTTGAACAATGTGACACCCAGGACCTCCAAGATCCGCCTCTGTACGGTATATGTATAGACACTTTTGGTTCAATCAACAGTGAGACGTGTTTTTCAAACTAATGTTTTTGATACATAACTATGAAAAATTTCATTATCCTTTAGTACCAGATACCTAAAGCCACTGTTATTCAACTCTGAAGGGTATATATATTTGCAGACATTATCAAGATTTTTAAAACTAAATAAGTGTGTATCATGTTCATATTTATGTATATGAGATACATAAACATGGCAAATTTCATTATATTTGTAGAATCAAATTACAAACAATATATTTTAACCATGTATCATATTTTGTTATGTATCTTAAATCTTTAATAATGATTTCATCACTTCTATATCATTCATATCTTACTTCAAATTCTTGAATGTTAGCAAAATTAAAATATATTCGTGATGTATCTTCTTCAAATTTGCGAATTTTTTTAATCAAAGTTGAAAGGATATTGAACGATCTACTTAAACAATTTTGAAATTGTTACATGTTGTGAGAGATTGATTAATAGTGATTAAAACGTGATTGTGTGACTTATGGAATTGTAAATTGATTTTTCGTTATTTTTATTTTTAGTGTAACAGACAGAAAGGTAATGTATCGTGAGTTATGCATCCGGAGGTTTGCTGATGTATTCGAGATCCTATAATTTTAAGAGATTTTTGTAATTTAATTTGGAAAAGAATAAGAATAAGATGTAATTAGCTCTTAACACTATGTAATTTGTGCAATTTTTACAATAAACTATCATTTTACAAATTTCCTCAAATAATTATTGTTTAATTATTATCATCATATTTAAGACTTTGAAATTAATTAAAGTCCTTATTTGATTTAAGTAAGAATCATAATATTTAAACTTCTAAATTAATTAACATTTTACCTTAAATCTGAGTAGTATTTTGTCAAACTTTACCACAAAAATACAGCCGTTTCGTCTACTTCTACATTTTCTTTATTTAGGTTTTGATTCAGATCGGCTTCTTGCATTCGTTATCATCATCCTTCCGGCTTTTCTTTCTTTTAATTGATGAATTTAAAAATTATGTATGAATACAATTGACAAAATTCTCCACTTTGAACAATTTTTTGTGTTTCTATTTCTGTTGAAAATTTATGATCGAAAAATTGGACGGAACAAGCATGTTGTCGCCGCCGAATGAAGTCACCGGAAAAATCAAAGGTTTATCTCTTTCCTTTTTCAACTATTTTTTTTTTACGGAAAATGGTGGTTCTTTGGTTGCCGCAAGATTTACTCCTTTTAAAAACATTCGATATTTTTTTTTTTTTGCGATTTTTAAAGCAACACTATATAACACTATTATTATAGTATTTTTTGTTTAATTCGATTATTGCTTATTTTTTTCTCTCTCTAAATGTTTTCTTAGACTACAAGTATTTGTAATGAATATTTGTTTTATTATATTTGATTATAGTTTTTTTAAAAATAGATAAAAAGATCAAATAAGTAAATGATTTGTATACAAGGTGGCGTTGAATGCAAATACAAAAGAAAGAGAATGAAATAATAAACGGTATTTTTTTGTTAATAGAATTTAAAAGATTAATTATTACTAAAAATATATTAGGTTATACATGTGCAAAACACATTCATTAAATTATTTTTTTAAAAGACTACTACAGTAACATCTCAATATAATCTTAAAAAGTCGGATCTAGAAAGAAGAGAATGTACAGAGATTTTACTTTACCTCAGAGGTGTGGTAAGAGGTTGTTTCTAATAGACCCTCGGCTCAAGACAAAAATGGTCTAGAAAAAGGCGTAATGAAAATACAAGATAATTGATAATAGCAAAAACAACAGATTCTAGCTGAACAATACTACAATTGAATTGCATAAATCGACATGTATTAACAAAATCGAAGAACAAGGAAACTACAAGTGTAGTACTAAGACTACTAATAAGAGCAATAATGTAATGGACTCCTACCTACTAGTATGGATGTACTTCTATCTTCAAACCTTCTACCCTAATTTGTGTCCTCCAGGCCTTTTATATTTAAGGTCATGTCTTCAGTAAATTTTAATTGTGTCAAGCCTTTTTTTTATCCCCTATCTCTGATACTTTTTTGGTATACCTCTCCTAAACTCATCTACAACCAACTGCTCTCACTTTCGCGTCGGGGATTCGTGCAACTCCTTATCACATGCCTGAAGCATCTCAACTTCGCTTCTCGTATCTTGTCTTCTATCAAAGTCACTCCCATCTTGTCTCAGATATTCTCATTTTAATCAAATCGCTTATAGTATATCCTCTCATCTATCACAACATCCTCATTTTCGCCACTTTTATTTATTGAATGTGAGAGTTCTTGATTGGCCAACAATCCACCCCATAAACGTAGTTCATCTAACCACCACTTGATGGAATTTACCTTTAAGATTAGGTGACACCTTCTTATCACATAAGACTCTGGAAACTACACCTCCACTTCCTCAATCCTGCACCAATTCAGCGGGGTGTTACTTGTCAATCTCTCTATTTCCCTAGATAATATATACATCCAAGATACTTGAAACTAGCTCTCTTTTGGATGACTAGTGTATTAAGCCTTACTTTTCCACATCAGCCTCATGCACCACAATTAAACTTGTACTTCAAGTATTCAATTCTAGTCATGTCCTCAGCCAGAATCATTTACATTCTAATGTATGTTTGTAAACCTCCACCTAAATGTTAACTCCGTCGCTAGTCTCACCAATCAAAACTACATTATTTGCAAATAACATATATTGTGACACCTCACCTTGAAATCTACCATGTTAATACATTTTTTAAAAGATTATTTCTTAGTAAAAATATTTTAAATATTACATGGCTATATGTTATTGTCTCACCTATTCATATTAGCACAAAGAAATTTGCATCTTTGACTCTAGTTTGTATTGATGATCTTTGATTTTTGCTTCTTAAGATAAATAAATTTCTTTGCAAAGCGTAAGTTTAAATTTTTATATCATAATATCTCACAATTATATATTATGTCCTTAAAAAACTTGTGATTTACTAAGACCATCTTCAACCAAACACCAAATTTTACACCAAATTCTAAATTTGGTGTTTTGAGCTCCAATCCACACCAAATTTGGTGTGTGAATAGTGTTACACCAAATTTGGTGTAACACTATTCGTCACACCAATTCACTTTTTGAATATTTTAATATTATTTTATTATACAAACTTTTAATTAAACATTATATAAATTGTATGTTTTAATTAAATCTCTTGTATATTTAATTATTTTTTATGTAATATTTTTATAATATTAATTTTAGATATAAAATTTAGCTTTTTTATAAATTAATTTTTTTATATATGACTTTTAAAAAAAATAAAATTATGTTAATTCTACTATAAATTATAATTGGATATAACTACAATTAACCTTCAAAAAAATTTAAAATGCAAACATATAAATTTTTAAACAAATAATACAATGTACTTAAAAATAACCGAAAATAATAAACAATCAACAAAGTAGTAACTGACATACATCAAAATTGAAATATAAAATACATAGTAATTTAAAAAAGTACAACAAAACATAATAATTTAAACTTCATGATATATTAACTTCATGTATACATTAACTTCATGTATTATAATGCACAACATGATAATTGAGGATGAGCGTGATCTTAATGCACCAATTCAAGATGCGTCGGAAGGTCCCACTCCAACCGTATAAATGGCAATAAATGAAAATTATCAATTTCAACAATTTCTAGCTCGATGTAAAAGAATAAAGGACAAAGAACCTCATTTTGAACTACGTAATGCATTAATAGAGCATTTATGGGAGCACCATAGTGATCTTGAAAGATAATTATTTATGTAGAATTTAAAATATTTTTTTTCAATTATATAATATTTATTTAATTGTATTTCATTAATGATTTCACTTTTATTTGTATTATCTATTATTATGTATAATGTAATGTATAATATTTGCTAGCAATTTATATTATTTAAAAAATTATGGTACAAAATAATTTTATATTAAACCATTATAAAAAGAAATAATACGAATTATATATGGTGAATGTTTTAGAAAGAATTTATTTTATGAAATAAGAAAATAAAAATGAAATAAATAATAATAATATAATAATGAAGAAAGAGAAAAATATTTTTTTTTTATGTAAAATTTGGTGCAGTGAATTGAAGTTGATTACACTAAAAATAGTGCTGACACCAAATTTGGTGTTTGGATTGGAGATGCCCTAAGCATAAGTTCAATTTTCAAAGGCAAAAATTACTGACCAATCCATTTAAACGATAAGTCTTGCAATTAAATGAGAAATTGAAACCTAAAAAAAAAACCTTCCATAAATAAACTGACAACGACGTCGTATTAAGTCCCTCCAGAAACCCCAAATCAAAATTCTCGGTCCTATAAACCCCAGGTGTTTTCTTCTTCTTCCCCCCAATTCTCAAATCTTACCATTTTTCGCCATGGATGAAGAAGAGATTGAGAAAGCAGTCGTAGCGTATTTGAAGAAGAAGGGTTTCAAGCAAACGGAGATTGCTTTTCAAGAAGAACAGCAACTGAATAAAAACAGCTCTTCTTCAATCCACAACAACAACTCCGCAAATTCTCAGATTGACCCCGACTTAACCAAAAAAATCCTTTCTTTCTCTGAGTAAGTTTCTTTTTTCCACTTAATTTTATGTAATAATTACTGTTTGGCTACGAGGATTAAGTTCTAAAATCAATTTACCTTTAAAAGATAATTTAATTTCAATGAAGCACGTTAAAGTAGAGAAGGATTGAATATAGAAGATTGATAGAGCTTAACTAGTTTAGGGTTGAGAGGTAACTTGGTTGTTGGAAGAAAAGCAGCAGCAACAGAATAGAAGCAGTTCTTCTTCACCCTCCAATAGCATTTCTGCAAATGCCCAAATTGACCCTGAACTGCCAAACGAAAAAATCTGTTCTCTGTGTAGGTAACATAAATTTAGTCACTGGAGCCATTCTTTTAAGGGAGAATTAGCACTACTAGGTGAAATAGGTTCTTTTCGAATCAATTGTCCTCATTTCCTGTATTTTCTGTAAATGCATAGTGTTTTGCCATGAGGTTGCGGTTCTAAATACCATATACAATGCCCAGAACCACTTTTGAGGTACTAACACACTGGCAAGGAATTGAAAAGAGAGGATCAAAGTAAAATTGGTGGAAGAATATCCCTGTTTGCATCTGGTGGACATTATGGAAAGAAAGGAACGAGAGATATATGAAGGGAAAGGTAGCAGCACACAGAAGATCAAGATGAGATCTCTTAAGTCTTTTATATTTTTGGTGTAAGCAAGATTTAGTGGGGACAGTATATAGCTTAGTGGAGTTTATAGGCCAACTGTAATTTTTTGAAAATTTGATTTTGGATTTTGAGTATGATGGCATCCCCTGGGGGTTTGTAAATGTATCCTCATCAGTTTTCTGATGAGTTTTCTTTTGTGTGAATACAAAGTTACCTATTTCAAAATAAATAAATAGAGGGAATGTAGAGGAGGATTTATGAGCTGACCCGAACTGTTTAGGATTGAAGCTTCGTTAGTTGTTTCAAGAAGGGGCAACAACAATGGTGTGTTTGGTATGGAGGAGATGTTTTCCATTTTTTTCATGTTTGATTGGTCAAATGTTTTGGAAAATATTTTCTTTAGGAAAACAAGTTCCTTAAAATGAGGAAAATGAGTTTCCTAATGAAACTAGGAAAAACAAGTTATGTAAGTGACATTATACTCTGGAGCTTCCTACTTTTAGAATATTACAAATATAGATAGATGTTATGGCAAGAGTTCTGGTCTTGGCAGCTGTGATAATGCATGCTTTCTGGTTATTTTCTTAGCATGCATCTTTGATATCATTCTGAATCTAAATTTTCATGCTTTTCAGATTTGAAACCGGTCCCCAACGATACCAAGAAGAATATAGCAAGCTTCGGTCATGGGCCTATAGTTCACTGGACTTGTATAAGGTTGGTCCTTTGACTTGTGCTAACAGTAACATGAGAGGTAGTTTATGTAGTATCATGATGAATATCTCCTCATGACATGTAATGCACTAATAGAAGGCCTGCCACCAGTAATACCATAGGCAATAAACACAAATGGAAAGGAGAGGCTTGGCAATAAACACAAATGGAAAGGAGAGGCTTTCTTTTTCTCTGTTATTTAGCTCTTTCTAATCCTTAACATAATGTATTAGGGCGATCAAGTGAGCACCTTGATCTGTTAATACTTCTGCTGCTGTCTTTCTGGCAGTGACAAGGTCTTTGAAATTGAGTTCACATATTTGTGATTCTCAACTCTAGTTTATGGACTTATGCTATAAATGTAGCACCAACGATGGATTTAATACTGTCTTCTACCATTGCGATCATAATATGCGAGCCAAAAATAGCTCTCCATAACATAAGCATGACAAGCGTGCTGTCTTCATACAAGTTAGGTTGTGTGATTATACAAGTCAGATGAAAAAGTGACAAAATTGGTTCTGTATGTTTGGTAGGTTCAAAATGGTCTCTTAAAATATACTCTTGAACAATTTTGGTCCTTTAAGTTCACCAAAAGCGAACACACCCTTTGGGGTGGCCCAATGGTTTGGGCTTGGGAACTTTCATGGAGGAGGTCTCAAGTTCGGAACCCACTAGCAAGGGGTTTGCCTTCTGGGTTGAGCTCGTCGCACCGGGCTTGCCTAGTGCGGGTTACCTCTCTTGTGTGGTTTGCAAGCTATTGCATAGGAGCAGGGTTTTACCTGTGCGTACCCAAAGGGTAGCGACTGCGGATTTCCCTTGTCATCAAAAAAAAAAAAAGCGAACACTTTTGGTTATGTCAAATATTTAACAAATTCTTGTTGGTAAATTTAACAGGAACTGTGAAAAATAAAAGATTTAACATGAATTAACATTTATAGTTACAACATTTGCCAGTTTGCTATTTTTGGTTTATTTTTGGAGGATGGTGCAATTTTTGCCATCTTGTAAAATCTGTTTTTTGGTATATGGTTCAATTTTTGGTGTTGCAGTTTTCAAGATATGACAGGACTTTATGGTGTTTTTGGTTGGATCATTATTTTCACCATTCTGACAAAATCTAACCACCCGAGTTCTGTTTCAAAAAAAAAAAAAGAGTCTAACCACCCGAGTTTGTTAAATATTTGTCAAAGACCAAATGCTCACTTTTGGCAAACTTAGAAGACTAAAATTGTTCGGGAGTATATTGAAGGACCACCTTTAACCTACACTCAAACATAAGAGACCATTTTATCTCTCTCTCCAAGTTAGACTCCTCCTTTTGACTTAATCTCTTTAGTCTTCAATATTTTGTGGTTTCCTGTTATAGCTGAAGCTACATTCCATTTATTTTTGTCCATTTCTGTTTACCTTGTCTCAGTCCATTCCTGGCTTGCCTCTCTCTTTCTATTGGAATGGAGGGATGTGCATCTGAATTTGCTCCAATTCCAACATAATCTGATATTGATTGAAAAGAGGGAAGTTAAGCTAGCTAACGAAGGGGTTGGGATTCGCCTCGCCCTTAAAGATCCGCCCCTTGTTTCAGTCAGAATATTTATTATCAGCTCCCTCTGATATTTAGCCATCTCTCTCCTTAAAATCCTTTCATGTACATGGAAGTTATTTCATATCCCAGAGAGTGCAGTTGTATCGTCTCTAAAGAAACGTAGGATCTATTGGAGATAACATGAAACAATGTTAAATGCCGAGTGTTCTGTTTCCTTTTTTTCCTTTGGTCGTTTCTCTTCCTGCAGTGCTGGTACTGCTTAGGATACCTTTCGATTAGCAGAAATGGTATTCAAACTTTGTTGTTTCCAACAGTTTGGGCATTGTATATATTGGTGTGAGAAATATTGGAGAAGAATATTATTGAATTATTGTCGTGTATACATTATTACATTGAGACCCTATTTATAGACACTACAATACAATCCTTTACCAAGTAGGATACTATTTACTATTCCTATTCTATTCTAAATAGGATTGTATAAACCTATTCCTATTCTACTAGGATTGTATAAACTTATTCCTATTCTAGTAGGATTGTATAAACATATTCATATTCTAACACTCCCCCTCAAGCTAGTGCATACAATTCATGTACCTAGCTTGTTACAAATGTAATTAACACGAGGACCGATGAGGAGCTTGGTAGATATCTGCAAGTTGATCAGTCGACTTCACAAAATTGACAGTCAATCTCAATGTGCTTGTCTTCTCATTAAATACGGGATTTGATGTATAATGTCAGTCAATATCAATGTGCTTGTCTTCTCATTAAATACAGGATTTGATGCATAATGTCAGTCAATCTCAATGTGCTTAATCTTCTCATGAAATACTGAATTTGATGCATAATGCCGATAAAACACAGAGTGATAAAATTCCAGTGTTGAACTTCCCAAACCAAACTTGCAAAGACTGACTCACATAATCGACATACAAGGCTACTAAACTCCCCCTGAGCAACAAAGTGCTCAAAATCTAGTACAAAGTATGGATCATGTTGGAATCAATAGATTAGTCGATATTAAACAAGTCACCCAAAAACTGGCCGGAACATGCTCATATGTCGGAGTATTAGATTTGATGGCTAAAAGTGGTCACAATCTAAGAAATAAAATTATATGGGTAGGGTCGGAATGATATCACGACCCAACTAGAAAATAGAAATTATATAGGATAGTTCGAATTGATGGAACAACCCCATTGAAAAAGAGAAATAATATGGGTAGGGTCGGAATGATGGCACGACCCTACTGAAAAAGAAAAATTGTACGGATAGGGTTGGAATGATGGCACAACCCAATGCAAATCAGATTTGAGGAGTCACCGGAAAGACAAATGGAACTATGCAAATCAAATCTGAGGAGTCACTGAAAAGACACATGATGCTATGCAACTCAGATATGAGAAAATAGTTCGAAAAAATCTATGGTACTACACAAATTAAATATGAAAAGTAGTCCGGAGAGATGCACGGTGCTACGCAAATCAGATATGCAAAAAAAAGGTAGTCACCGGAAGGATGGCATGGTGCTACACAAATTATATATGAAAAAATAGTCACCGGAATGATGACACGGTGCTATAAAAATTAAATATGAAAAAGTAGTCACCGGAATGATGGCACGGTGCTACATAAATTATATATGAAAAAGTAGTCACCGAAAAGATGGACGGTGCTACACAAATACCAATGGATATGGGGTTGACACAAAACAGCCCTAGAAAGTCACCGAAAATTGATGCATGGTGACCTGTGTGACTGAGTTTCTTCCCTTGAACATGGGGTTCATGCATGTATCATTTGTCCTACTTTTATTAACATAATCATTGGCCAGACGGGCGGCATATATGGGTAATAGCCACCCGCCGGCAACGGACTCTCTTTGATTTTCTACCAAGATCGTAGAGGCTCTGATACCATGTGAGAAATATTGGAGAAGAATATTATTGAATTATTGTCGTGTATACATTATTACATTGAGACCCTATTTATAGACACTACAATACAATCCTTTACCAAGTAGGATACTATTTACTATTCCTATTCTATTCTAAATAGGATTGTATAAACCTATTCCTATTCTACTAGGATTGTATAAACTTATTCCTATTCTAGTAGGATTGTATAAACATATTCATATTCTAACAATTGGGATTGTTAAGTCTTTTTCTTTTAGTATGTATGACTCATTTGAAATCATCTTATATTATGTTAAGTATTGTTATCCTCTTTCATTTGTTAAATGAGATTATTGCTATTATTGATTCATCTGAACATATATATATTTCAATCTTGCAGCACGAGTTGCTTCGTGTTTTGTATCCTGTATTTATTCATTGTTTCATGGAACTTGTCGCTAGAGGTCATATTCAAGAAGGTATACTTTATCAGTTATGTTTTGGTTGTAAGTTGATCTTTGTGAGATAATTTTCAACACAGTTCTTTTATTGCCAGCACGAGCCTTTTTCAATAGTTACCGTGAAGACCATGAGATGACGCATTTGCGTGATCTTCAGAAGTTAGAAGGCGTTCTCTCACCATCCCATCTAGAGGTACATCACTATCCTAGCACCTGTATGGATGCCCTTTTCCATGCTTAAGTGTGTCATATACTCACTAAACATATTGTAAAATGCAGGAAATGGAATTTGCTCATTCTATACGGCTGAGCAAAGTGAACATTAAGATGTGTCAGGTATTCTCTTGATCCTTTTGCTTCTTCTGGTTGAATTTTTCTGCTACTATAGTGCACACTAATGTCTCAACTGTGAAAGCCAAGTGTGTCTGGGGTGGTTAGCAATTGGTGACAAATGCATATCGAGTTACAGAGGAGGAAAAGAAACTAATGTGATATTTCATTTTAGAGTGCATTATCTTTCATTTCCTGCTCTTGACCACTTATTTTGCCGTGGAACTTCAGCTTTTTGACAAAAAATTCCACCTGTTTTCAAATCTTTTCTTTTGAAGCAGAACTCCTATTAATTATGTTGATAACATAGCAAACACCCTGGTTTGACATACTGAGAAATAAGAAAGGGGGATAATGGCTAGTTCATCATGTAGGTTTGTTGAAATTAACTACAATGTTTTCTCTGTTATTCTCATGCCATGTATCTTATCACCATGCACATTAAAAGAACAGTCATTTGTCTAATGGTTTGTCTAGTTTGGTGGATTTACGTGCAGTTTGATAACTGTGCTTTGGGCAATAGACATGTCTAGCACCATTTGATTACTTTTTACCATGCACACCTTTAGAGCTTAACTGGATTAACCTTTTGATTTGCTTTTTTTACTCTGAAACAGTACTCCTATGATCTTTTGCTGCAATACTTGCACAAGACAGAATCTATTACAATGCTTGGGATCATCAATGAGCGCATTAATTTTCAAGGTGCAGTTCCCATTTTCGCAGTTGCATTCAACCTTTCAATTTTCAACTATGTTAAATTGACCATTTTCATTTAGTGTAATCTTTTTTGATTAAGTAAAGAATTTCAATAATAAAACAAGGCTGAGATGGCTGTAAACAAGAGATATACCCAAAAAGAAGAAACCTACAAAATATGGTTCACTCCAAAAGACACCCAATCCTATATACAAATAGGAACTACATGGGTGCACCAAAAGAAAATAGAATGCGGAGACTACTACTCAGTTCAGCAAGGCTCATCTCCATCCTTTCAAAATCCCCCCTATTTCTCTCTCTCTCCAAACAACCCACATTAAAGCAAGAGAAGTAACATTCCAAGCTTTTTGCCTTTTTCTCCTGGCACCAATCTTTGAACTAAACATCAACTCCTTCACAGATCTTGGCATCACCCATGAAACGCCGAACCATCTAAAGATACCCTACCATAACCTCATTGCTAGATTGCAATGTAGCATAATATGATCCGTCTTCACCTTCCTCCTTACAAAGGAAACACCAACTAATACAGACGACCTTCTGTTTCCTAACATTCTCCGCTGTCAAAATCACCCCTCTAGAAGCTAACCAAGTGAAGAAGCACCCCTTTCTTGGCATCGTAGAAATAGCGTATATATTTATCCACCATGAAGTGTTTAAGAAGGAGCAGTTACATCTTTCCATATATATTGGTATGATAACCAAACCATATGAGAAGGAAGAAGAGAAAAAAATTTGTGAGAGAAGCTGAAGGCTTCCACATTTGACATGTATTTTCCTTGACCGTTTTCCCGTTAGAACAAATGCCCATCATTGCATCCACTGAAGAAAGACCGGGAAAGGAAAAGCATACCAATTATAATTCAGCTCCTTTCTGTCAGATCATTGTTTATTTTGTCCCTCCATGACCATTAACCATCTTAACGCTCTGGAACCACATCACATGACTAGAGGGAAACTGTCATGTTTATTATATATAGTGGTGAATTTTACCATAATTACTTCCTTCATATTGCTTGGTTCTTCCATATATGTGCACTCTTTCTTTCCATGATTCGCCTCCAGCTTTTGTTTCTTGGCCCAAGGCTTGTTACTAGCTCGAAGAAACTCCAATACTTTTTCCTTGGTAGCTAGAATTTATCAAGTTACAGGGAGAAAAAGAAATGAGAAAAGAAGTCTTTGATTAGATATTGCAGATGTGGCTGTTTTTGCTGAATTGTCATCATGTTGTGGGAGAACATGGTCACATAGGAGGTGTAACAAGTGGTGGTTTAACTAGCTGTAGTGACTATGTGCCTCTATTGGGTTCTGACAAAGGGAGGTTACTAAAATTAAGGTCAAAGATATATTAGAATGAAGAACAGTAATAAGAGTGAGTTATAGATGCAGAGGGTATTCCAGATTTGATTTTTAAGCCTTGAGTTCTTTTCCTCTTTATCTCTTGCATCGGACTCCATTTTGCTTGTGCTAAGCAATGCCAAAGTCACTAGATGCAGATGATTTACTCAATTAACTTCATGGTATGTTTGGCACAAGGGCCAAAGACACTCTTTTCCAGGTAGTCTGGCAATGTTCGAGTAAAAAATTGTCCTAAATGCAACCCTATGAATAGTTTAGTGGCCCATGATCCCCCTGTGCCTTGCCCCTTAATTATTATATAATCATATGGTGTAATTTTTTTGAAGAAGGTAACTTGTATTATGAACAAAAGGAATACTCAGAAAAGTATTCCAGTAATACTTACAACAAAATTACAGAGGGAGAGGTGTCCCTACTAAGCTTCATAAATAATCTAAAATACTAGGAATATCCTCTTCTTCTTGAGGATATTCGTGTTTACACCAAAAAAAGAAAAGGACTAGACAGTTCATCTTCAGTTTCTGCAGAGAGCAACTCTTGTTTTCGAAACATCTCTGGTTCCTTTCCATCCATATAGTCCACCAAATGCAGGCTGGGACAATCTTCCATCTCTCCCTGTGTCCCGACTGATTCCCATCTCTATTCCAGCAAGCTAGAGCCTCTTTGATGCTCCTTGGCATAGTCCAGCTTATGCCTCTTAAATTGATGAAAATCTGCCATAACTTCACAGTCCTCTACAATGTAGAAAGAGATGATTTATTGTCTCAATCTCACATTCACAAAAAGAGCACCTAGAGCAAAACTGACGACCTCTTTTCATAAGGTTGTCCTGGGTGAGTGTGGCCTGTTTGGCTAGTAATCAAGTGGAACATGCAACCTTGAAGGGTACCTTGACTTTCCAGATCATCTTCCAGGGCCAGCCACTACTCTGAGAGACTGATCTTTGTGATGTCTTGTAAGCTGAACCAACTGAAAATCTGCCTTGCTTGTCTGGTAGCCAAAATAGATTGTCCTCATTGGGGGTTAAATCTTTGTATTGCTCCAGAGTATTGAGTAGTTCAGCCACTCTGTTAATTTCCCAGTCGTTCAAGTGTCTCCTAAACCTGAGATCCCACCCTTGATTGTCTCTCATTTCTCTAATTGTGGATACCTTTTGAAGGCTCAGGTTGAGCAAGTCAGGATACTTGTTCTTCAAAGTTTCTTGTCCAGCCCACACATCTTCCCAAAATAGTGTTTTTCCCCCATTTCCCACCTTGATTTTACAGTTGTTTGCAAACTTGATGGTGTAATTTTAGAGTTGTGTATTTATTAAATTAAGTAAAACATTAAGCTAATTTGTATCAAATGACAGTTTCTCCTGGACAGCCTGGCTCTATATCTGATGATGCGGAAGTTGTAACTCTTGTTGCAAGTGGCCATGATGCTAGTCTCATAAATCAGAAAGAAGTTCATTGGGGGGTAAGCAAACAGTCATTACCAATAATTTTAATCTTCATGTTTTTGGATTGGATTGTGTAGTAAAATATCAGCTTTTGACTATTTTACCTGTCAATACTTTACACTATTTGATGAATTTTCGTGTTTGTTGGTTAACTGACCATGAAACAATTAAATTGGCCAGCTGGAAGTCTTCCCATGCTAATGTATGGAAGAATGAATACCCCCCCAAAAAAAGAAATACAAGAAACAATATTTGACCGATTCCTTTACCAGAACGTAGTGCAGGTTGGGTACATTGAGTTGTTGAGAAAGAGGGGTAATTAGTGGGAGAATAACAAAATTCTTTTGATTGCATTACCTTTGAAGTATGTGTTTCAAAATATTGAGGATGAGATCACATGTGTTTTTGATCTAAATTGTTATATCAAGATTGGTTTTAGGAAAAAGAAAAGGGCCTTATACAACATTACCAGTTTCAAAAAAAGAAGAAGGTAAAAGGGCCCTGTAGTTCATCAAAGTAATTAGAGACCATTTGGATTGGGTCTGGGACTAGTTCACCACTATTATAAAACATTCTCTTATTCTATGTTTTATAGCTATGGGTATGGCGAAGCGGTCAATGAGGTCGGTAAAGTTATGGGAGATCAGGGTTCAAGTTCCTGTAGAAACAAAAGCGCTAGGTTGTTTTTTCTCGTCTACCTAAGTCTTGGTGGGCAGACTTACTGTGTATATGCTGGTGGAAGGTAGTAGATACAGATTCACCGAACAACCCATATTAAAAGGAAAAAAAAAAAAACGAAAAATATGGAGCTGCAAGTTATAGACAAGTGATAAGCTTACTCCTTCACGCATAAACTAATATTATCTGAGGAGATTATATCACTATCAACTAGTTTGAGCCATTCTAGGTTCATATTTTGTAAATTTTAAGGATTGGTTGGGTTATGCTCTTGAAAAGGGTTAGCTTAAATGTGTTACCATCTCATGCTATGTTACTTGGACTAAGCATTTTCGCCAAATGGCTGTGTCGACATCACACTTCCTCAATGTGGGTGGAATACATGTTGGATATGGTTAAAATAAGATGGGTAATTAAGTGGGTGCAAACCTTAGAGACAAGACAAAAAATTCTAGGTGATTTCTTCCCATCTGCCTAGGCTTGGTAGGAGATTTATCCAGTACCTGTGTTGGTGGGAGAAAGCATGTACCTATTGGAATATTCACGGTGCACACAAGTTGGCCTAAACACCACCATTTTCAAGTTAAAAAAAGATGGATTATTCGACTTTCATATGGCGAATGAAAAGGTCAGAGAGACGAGAGTCAAAAGATAAAGAACATCGTGATGGAGTGGCCCCTTCTTTCGCCTTAATCTTCATCCTCCTTATTTTTGTTTTGTTACTTTGGGGGGGGGGGGGGGGGGAGTGATGCGTGGGTTTCCATTGTTCATTATTTCCTCTTCACTTTAGGGAGTGGGGTAGCTTTTTTTTGCTTCCTATAAGATGGGTTTTTTCCGCATAAGATTTGGTTCAAATGTAAAATGGGCTGAATATTTAATACTACAAAAATATTGTAGCAGGCCTAATGAGATAATAGTCGTAATATAACCTACCTTTCGCGATGGAACGGGCCAATCTTACATTCCATGTGTGTGTGTATGGAGTGGACCAATCCAAATAACAAAGCATATTAATGAATAAAATACTGAGGTGAAATGATTACTTTCATTTTTATTAAGAATCCCCTTTACCTGTGTTTGATATTCTATTTGTATCCACATATCCTAGACAGAATTTAATGAGTCTGACACCCCCGACACGGATCATATCCCTCAATTTTAGAAGAGTCTGTGTAATGTAGGTCTTCCATGTTTTAAATTTTATCCCCAGGAGATGTGTTAATAATTTAATTTGCAGCTGCTTGAAGATTCTTTAGAAGAACGGTTAGAAAAGACAGGAGGTTCGGTTCCAGACTCAGAAAAGTTTGACGGAGATCCTAAGGAAGGAGAAGTGGAAGAAAACAAGGTAATGAATTTCTGTCTGTTCATTTCCCACTTGATCATATTCATAAATATTTCCCACTAAAATTATCGTATCTTTCTATTTCATTAGTTGTGTAAATTTTATTTGGTGTCATCCTTCCACATTTATTGTTCTTATTTTGCCCTTTTTTCAGAAGAAGTCAGTTGAAGGTGGTAAACAAGGTGCACCTCTTAAAAAACTAAAGAAGGACAAAGTTGGGGTTGCAACAGGGAAATCTTCTCGTACAGAGAGTAGCACGGTGACAACTGCACCACGTGTCAAACCGGAACTTGCTTTACCTGCTATGTATTCCTCAATCCTATTATCTTACTTACCAAAAGAAAAAGAGAGGGCCCTATTGTTTTTTTTCTCTCCTACGACATCCCTCCCCTTACTTGGAAAAGACACTCTTGTTGGAGGTCATAATTTTATTTGAAATACAGTCATCATGATCCATTAGGAAACATTAAGTGAAACTGCTATACTAAGGAGTTGCATCAAAAAGGAATGCTATGAAGGATGAGGAAAATGTGATTGAGCTTCAATCCTTTCTGTGGTGTGTCATACTCATAGTACTCCCTCCGTTTCAATTTGTTTGACCTACTTTCCTTTTTAGTACATTGAAAAAAGAATGACCCTTTCCTTTTTTAGCAAGTTTTAAATTTTACTTCCCACATGGCATGTTTAAGACCACAAGAATAAAAGGCATTTCGGTACATTTGATAGATCTTTGATTTTAGACCACAAGATTTAAATATCTTTATTTTCTTAAATTCCGTGCCAAGTCAAAACAAGTCCTCAATTTAGACATAGAGAAGTGAAATCAGGAGTACACTTGTATATAAGGTTACAGTACGACCCATGTACTGTTTTGTGATATAATACAAAGTTACCAAGTTCAAAAAAAAAAGTCCTCAATTTGAAACGGAGGGAGTATATTTTTTTGATAATTAAAATATCTTTAATAAAGTCATACTCATAGTATATTTCCTTATATGCATTCATATACTCTTCAAATAACATGAAAAACATGGATGCCAGGGGGCAGATAAGTATAGGTTTTCTTGTTCAGCTGTACCAACTACATTATGTTTCATATCTGTGTGTGTGTGGGGGGGGGGGGGGGTTGTTTCATGAAATGAAATATATATTACAAAATCTTTTGCTCTTGGTTCCTTTTTTTCCTTCCAAAAATCCTACTCTGATTAAAGCTTTCACTTAGACTTGTCCTTGATTTGAAGTTGGTAAATTTGTGATAGTATTGATCTTAGACATATGCACTTTCATATTTCTTGGATCTTGGATCATCTTAACTGAAAGAAAATTTGTCACAGACCTGTAGAGGTAGAACTTTCTATTCTGGAGGACTTGAGGAACCGTGTACAGTTGAGTAATGCATCATTGCCCTCAGTTAGCTTCTATACATTTGTTAATACACATAATGGGTAAGTTTTCATGATCTTGAATCTTTCAAGTGTGGAATTTGTTTTCAGGAACATATTCTAATCTTAGTGATTTCATCTGTAAATGTCTATAGACTAAACTGTGCATCAATATCTCATGATGGATCACTAGTGGCTGGTGGATTCTCAGACTCATCTCTGAAGGTGCTTGTAGGTTCTGAATAATGTTGAAATTTTGTTGTCACAAATAAAGTATCTGTTGATCCTTGATTTACTTCTTATCTTTTTTTTGAAATTGGTAAATTTGATCATCTTCTTATCTAAGTCCCCCATTTTACAGGTCTGGGACATGGCAAAGCTTGGGCAACAAACTGGTCCATGTAAGTCCAATATGATGGTCCTCAATTCCTTTTCAAAGGTGTTGCTATTGTTTCATGATGTTTATTAGTCGATAGAGGTTGAACAGGTCCCTTGTAATACTACTGCTAGTCACAGTATATCTCACCAAACAGACAGCAAGAAAGATTTATTTTTCGCTGCTTTTATTTCTTTGATAAGTAGATAAAATTTTATTTCACTGAGAGACTGCACTAGGGTTGTGAAGTTAGTTACATCAAAAATTTGCATAGCAGAAACATGACTAGTCATGAAGGTTTCTCGACTGAACATATAGATGCAGCTTCACATTTCTGATGGAAATATTTCTTGAACTCCTTCCATTTTTCAATAAGGTAAATAATTTTAATTGAAAAATCTCTTGTATACAAAAAATAATCTATATCAGAATATGATTCTAACAAACAATATCCTATCGTTTTTTTTTGGAGAAAGTAACATTTGTATTAAAAAAACTTGTTACAAGGGTTGTGTTGCTAACCATGTGCAGCTTCCAAAAGTATTGGAAAGCCTTTCATTTCTCACAAGGAATCTATCATATCTGATATCGGAGTCTACATCATTTACATATTCTCTTTGCACCAAAACATAAACAACACAAAACAGTTCATCTCTATCATTTGAAAATGGGGCTATTGTTGCCTTCAAAACATCTAGCGTTCCTTTCCTTCGAAGTTGTCCACCAAATACAAGCTGGAGTGAGACTCCACCTCTTCTTTTGCCTGACGTTATCTCCCTGATTGTGCCAGCATCTCAGTAAATCAGCTGTAGTTCTTGGCATTGTCCATCCGAGTCCAACTATACGTTGATACAATTGAGTAGTTACATCACAATGTAAGAACAGGTGGCTGTTCGACTCTGACTCTGCACAGCATAACTAACATCTGGTGCTCAACTGGAATCCTCTCTGCTTTAAATTTTCTCGATTAGATAAGCCTATAAGAACTTCACAAGTGCACCAAAAAAGAAACAAGGAATGAAGAGCTATTCCTTAAGTCTACATACTCGTTTTCTATCTCTTGAAAAGTCTTGAACCACTCCTATAATGTTGAAGTGATCAATAATTGTGAATTGTGTCACATATCTTGTTATGAGGCTCATCGTGTATGCTAGCGGCTTAGATACTCCTAGGGAAAAGGCAATGGCTTTGAATCCAAATGTAACATGAGGTTACAACGCTTCGAGTTTTCTAAAAAGGCCTGCATGGCCACTATGGCTCAGGGCCGATCATAATCCCCTATCATGTGAGAATTCTGTCGAATAAGGTGGAATATAAGTAAAAGAAATTCATTTATAAACACCAATTAGGTGCCAAACAATGTGTATAGGATTTCCATGTGACTTGGAAAAGTTTCCATATGGTGCTATATTTCGTGTTCTTTATTATTATTTTTTTATTTCGTATTAATTTTTTACTTCTTATTACAGCCTTTAATATAGTTGAGTTTGCGCTAAGTTGTGTATTCTTTTCCATCGTCAGTAATATTCTGAATGTTGCATGTGATATATTAGGTCGAGGGTAGTTTTGCTATAAAAATTTGATTCCACCTTTATCTTGTCCTAAATGCAAAGATGGATATTTTTTTTGTGATTCTCTCACTACAATCCCTCAGGAAAATCTAGTTATATTGTAAAACTGGCATATTTGCCTTGAGCTGTTGGATTTGATAGGTCATATTCTACCTTGCAGAAAGGAAGTAAGACAAATATCTCATAGTTTCCTACACACGCCTTTGGAGCCAGCTGATATGTTATTCTCTAAGGCATATCAGCGGTCAAGATTGATTCTTAAACTGATCTCCACTAAAATCAGAAACTATTATCTTCCAGCCCCATGGATTTAGTCTATTGGTAAGAGCACATCATGTAATGTTCAAGTTAGAGGCACGTCACGAGTTTGAACTCAACCACTTCAAAAAACATGGGTTTTAAGTACAGAATATGAGAGGGGTGATTCCAATATCCACCGAGTTTTGGACTATGCGTTGGCTAGCCCTCGGGGATTTCTTGGTTATCAATTTTATTTTTAAAAAACTACTATCTCCATACTAATTGCTTATTGAGGATGAATTTGAGCAATTACTGAAGCGACTAATTTTGAATAATTTGTCCTTCAAAAATAAACTCTACATATTTAGAAACTAAATGAGAGGTTATTGCTTCGGGGGTGTAGTTGTTGTTCTTGTCATAGAAACTTTAGGGAAGATTACAAGTTTCTACTTTTTTCATTTCATATCTATTAAAATGTGTGAAAACTTTTTAACCAAGGATTAGTTTGTTTGACTCGCTGAAGCAAAAGAAGGCTACTACTTTTGGGCCAGGGTAGCCATAGACAGTCTGATGTCTTAAGAGTATTGCTGTAAACAATCAACATCTTGCAAAACATGTCATTGTTAATGTGTGCCCCCCTCTCTCTCACACACACAAAAAAAGTGTGAAACAAAAAAGAATGGTTGATGAACAGTGCTAGAACCAGCTTTTTTGCAGGGGGAGACTGATTCACCTTCAAGTGAGCATGTGCTTGGCTCAAGTGGTGGAAGAAGATGTTATACATTACTTCAGGGCCATTCAGGGCCTGTTTATTCTGCATCCTTCAGTCCGGACGGGGATTTTCTTCTTTCTTCATCATCAGATTCAACAAGTATGATATCATGTGACTTTGATTGCTATTAGCTCAACAATAGTTCTTATTCATTTGGATTATGATAGTTACAGCAGTTCTATATGCTCACTCTATAACCATGTGACCTTTTTGGCTAATTATTTCTATGCAGTTCGCTTATGGAGCACAAAGTTAAATGCTAATGTTGTTTGCTACAAAGGCCACAATTACCCAGTATGGGATGTCCAGGTAGGTTGCTAGTTTGTCATTTATTTTGTTTAATGATTCCTGTTTTGGATGTAAATGTGGTGATATATTTGCAATCTCTCTAAGTAACTCACCTAATTGGTCGTTAAATGGAAAATTGCCCGAGTTAATGTATTTTTTGCTTGCTCATGGTAACTGTAGATAAAAGTTGTCACATTGGGCAAATATACGTTTGGTTCTCACTTCACATCTTGAGTGCAGTTTAGCCCAGCTGGACATTATTTCGCCAGTTCTTCACATGACCGCACTGCAAAGATCTGGTCTGTGGACAGGATACAGCCTCTGAGAATAATGGCCGGACACTTGTCAGATGTAGATGTGAGTATCTGTTTTGTACTCTACGCCATGGGAACTATTTATTTGATCTGATCTATGTAGGCATCTTTATCACTCTGTGTCTGGTAGTCAATCTTAGTTACTTGACCCACTTTTCATTTTTGTCCTCGATAATCACTTGGCCACTGTTATAAAGTGACATCTTTTCCCCATGTTCAAAAAAATAAAATGGCAAAGTCTTCCGTGTGCTCAAATATCTAGGACTAATACTCCCTGCCATAGCAATTTATATGTCATCATTTTGTGATGCCCCAAAATGTTGGCCACCACAAATTACAAGAATTCAAGTTCATTTAAGTATTCTAATTTTTGAACTTTTTGTGATTTTTTCAGGCATACACTTAACTTTTCGACTATCTTCTTTTCTTAAACTACTTCTAATACACTTGATAAGTTAAAATTACATCTTAAAGTCCATTCCGGACGAACATGTCATATAAAATGGGACAGATGGAGTATAATGTTTCTTTTAGCTTTGATTTGGTATCTTCTCAACAACAGTCCACACTTCATTAACTTTTACTTTGAATGTAACTTTCTTTTGGCTTTAATTTAATATCTTTTCACCAACAATCCACACTTCTTGTGAATTGTTATTTTAGTGTGTCTCTAACTCCAATATGATTATCCATCCAATCTTTATTTCTAAATTCTCTGCACTAATTTAAATCAGTTATGGTCTTTTGGTAGAGTGTATTAGCAAAGATAATACATGCATTAGCTCTATGTATTAGTAGTCCCTTGTTTGGTTCCCTTGTTTGGTACACTTTTTCATGCTATGTATAACTATTAGTTATATACTCTATTGTGTATTGAGGAGTGTATTACTAATAGTGTAATACCATGGATTTCTAGGTATTAGTATTGCAAAGGGATTTAATACATGCATTAGCATGGTTAAAGACCCAATTACCCCTCTAAAGCACTTTTACATCTTTTCCACTATAATTGTGGAGGATATTTTTGTAAATAAATATTTTTATACGATGCATACTATTTTTAATACACCAAACCAAACAATGCATAAGAAATAATCTATTCATAATTAATGCAAGCACAACTAATACAAACATTACTAATACACTCTTTTGAGCATTATTTTTATACACTCTACCAAACTACCCCTACCATGAATATCGAGTAGCTTGATAATTAAGATTATTTATAAGTCAGCAAAGAGCTATGTTGCTTGGACTCTTCAAAAATACCGACGAGTGTGTGTTGGATCCTCCCAAAGTAGTGAATTTTTTTGAAGGATCCGACACGGTTGCAGCAATAATTTTGGAGAGCACATAGGGAAGATTAACTTTTTTTAACTTGGATCAATTTGGGAAGGTCTTACCTAGTTTGTACCCATGTCCCATTTTGTGGCGACTAATTTTGGAAGAAAAAATTGAGTTCTATACAGTATATCAGAGATACATAGACAAATAGACATTAATACTATTTTAATTTTGATTTTTAAATAAATTTCTAATACAACAACATACCTAGTGTAATCCCACATTAATTACTAATATTTAATGTATTTGATTAATTCCAAACAAGTAATCATGCTTTACTAAAAAAGATTGAAGGTTGAATATTTTATCTGGAGAGATAGGGCACTAATAAAATGCACTTACCATAACCATATCAGGGTATTTTTTGAATTTGGATTAAAAAGTACAGTTAATTGAATGATATCATTCAAAGTTTCTAGCATAATGAATTTCACAACCGACCATTAAAATGATCCAAGTATAATAAGTAGTTGCAGAACTGTTCAGTTGCTCTGCAATGTTGGCATGAAAATTATCAATTACTTAGATTTCTTGCAATTTCCTTTCAAGCGACATAAATTTGAGAGCATGTTAAATCCATCATGTAGTGTGTGCAATGGCATGCAAATTGCAATTACATTGCAACCGGATCAAGCGACAAAACTGTACGCTTGTGGGACGTACAGAGCGGCGACTGTGTCAGAATTTTCATTGGTCATAGGAGTATGATCCTATCATTGGCAATGTCTCCTGATGGTCGATATATGGCATCCGGTGATGAAGATGGAACAGTCATGATGTGGGATCTCTCAAGTGGACGTTGTATTACTCCTTTGGTCGGTCATTCCTCCTGTGTGTGGTCACTTGCTTTTAGGTACGGAAGGAAATGAACTTAACCTTTAGTTTGTGTACGCTCAGAGATGCACTTGAGTTTGAGGTTCATTGAAGATAGATTTTATTCTAGCTTATATGTCTTATTTCAGTGGTGAAGGCTCACTTCTTGCATCTGGCTCTGCTGATTGCACTGTAAAATTATGGGATGTAACCACAAGCACCAAAGCGCCACTAAAAGAAGAGAAGTAAGTATTACTGAAACAGATATATACTGTGGCATTTGTTTTCTCTTAGATTGTTAATACCAGCTCTCTCTCTCTCTCTATCAAACAGCAAATCTGGAAGTAACAACAGACTTCGTTTATTGAAGACCCTGCCTACCAAAGCTACTCCAGTCTATGCTTTGCACGTAAGAATTGTTATGCTTGCTTCTTTCTGTGGTTTTATTAGTGCATCCTCTAAAAGTTGCATGTTATACTCCGTGAGCAGTTTTCACGAAGAAATCTTCTATTTGCCGCTGGAGCTTTCTCGAAAAGTGCATGAATCCCTGGCTTTAAAGTCTCTTGACGTGAGATTACATCATGGTTCCCTTGCAAATTTTGGTACAATCATCAATGGCAAGTTTTCCTTCTCAGACCTTGGTTTTGTTAGAGGAGCAACTCATGTTGGTGATACCTGCATCTCACATACAATTTTGCATCGCATGGTGTAGTTTGGAACGTGGGGTCTTTTATTTTCTATGGCGGATCAACGTTGGATATGTAAATACTTATTTAATATATGGCCTTAAAATGCTTATGTTCCTGTAACCCCGGTATTATTGCTTATCCCAGAGGTGGAATCTTGGAAACATGGCAGAAAGGTTGTGCAATTATCAGTGATCATAGTTACGCATCTGCTAAAGCTATATTTTGGGAGTAGGATGTCTCAAGTATTTATGGTCTTGTGTTTGTTAACCATGGTTATTTACAGACCCTTTCCCTGTTTCTACTTTGTGAATTATGTATGAATGTTAGCTGAATTACAAAGTTGATTAGCAAGCATTTAAGTTTGAAATTCATTTGGATTGGCTTATTTGAAGTGTTTTTTAATCCAAAACAGATTTTAAGCACTTCTGAAGTGTGTGGATAACTTACAAAAGTGCTTATAAGCACTTCGTTTTAAGCTAAAATGGTAAAAATAAGTCAATCCAAACAACTAGTTGTGTCTATCATAAGATGCAACAATGGACAGTTTCAGACGTACTTTCTAATTAGGTAGAGAATCAATGAATTTAACTTGAAAAATAGTAGTACTAGTTATAAGCGTTAATCAGCGGATAAGAAAAACAAATATTATATATTAACTACTAAAATTATGCGCTTCGCACGGTGTCAAAGTGAATTTTTTGTATACTTGAGTATTACTATTATTTGAAATGCTGATTTTGATAATTTGAAGAAGAATTTGAAATAGTCTGTATACTTTATATGTGTAAATATTTCAATTTTTTCGTTACAGAGTTAGATTTTATTAGTTTCTTCATAATTTTCTCCTTGTTTAAAATTTGAAAGAAGTCAAAACTGAAAGGAGAAAAGGGCATAAAGTCTGATTCATTTGTACTAAATATATATATGCGAAACCAAATAATTTGTATTCTTCTTGCCTTTCTTCTATTTTACCTTCTTTTTTTTCTTGTTGAAAACATTATTTGATATATCAGCATGACATCAATACAAAGAAAGAGAGAAACAAAAAAGATAAATAGATAGACTCATATATATATGTTGGCTTTAAGGGATCCGGGTAAAATGCAAACAAAGAAAATGAATAGTTACACCGTTTCTTAAATTAGGTGACTGTTTGGAAATTGTAACGCATAACATAAATATAAAAAAAGTTAAAAGGAACAAATAAAAAATAAGAGAAAAATGATAAAGAAGAATTGATTGAACGTGTGAGGGTGTTGCATTACCGGACTAAGGGATCGTTTGGTACAAAGATTAATAACGCAGGGATTGGTAATGCAAGGATTAGTAATGCAAGGATTAGTAATGCAGGGATTAGTAATGCAGGATTTATTTTTATCACGTGTTTGGTTCAATGTTTCCCACCTATATTGTGTTTGGATTAAAACTCTATAAAAAGCTTCATTTCAATTATACCCTTGAATTATTATGTAATTGGGTCAAGGTAGATAATTGCCGAACAATATTATTTTTTTATGGCTTTCTAACTAGCTATGAGAAGAACAATTTTGTTGTCATGTTTGCTACTTTTTCACTTGAATTATTTGAGGATAAATAATTGTCATCTTAATAAATTGATCACTCACAAAATGTCATTTTTCAATTTAAAAAAGATAAACCATCTACTTTTAAAATCGAAAAGACGGTCAATAATGGTAAAATTGAATAAACCATCTACATTTATACATAAAAATTGCAAGTTGTAGTTTTAATATGTATGTAATTTTTTAAAATTGTTCAAGATACAAATAATTAGAATACCACACACACACAACGTCATATACAAATAAACAACTCACATTTCAAATTTGTATTGATTTGTATTAGATTTATTTAGTAACAAACAACTCTCTCTAAATAATTTGTAAGCTAATTTATTTAAATAAATTTACTAGTTAAAATATAAATCATAAAATCAAGAAAATAAACAAAATAATTAAAATGATTTGAGGGATTTTTTTGTCTTTACATAGACTTATCCCATGATATTATATCTATGTATTACTAATACCTCCAAATGGAAGGTATTAGTAATACATCCTATAATACCATGTAGGAGGTATAACTAATCCGGTGAGTCACTCAACAAGAGCAAAGAACACAAATATTTAATTGTGCAGAAGAAGTAATTCAGAATTTTCATTTTTTAAAATGAGAGGAAATTCCTCTATTTATAGATAACAATGGGTAGTGTGAACAAACGTTTATTGTGCCTTTTCGGAAAGGTCACAACTTTTTGGAAAAGTTACCTGCCTTCGAAAAGGTCACAACCTTTCATAAAAGACATAATTTTCATAAAAGTCGCAACTCTTCATAAAAGTCAAAACTTTTCATAAAAGGGAAATGCTAGTTTTGAAAATAAATAAATTAAAAGGGAATTCTGGTTTGTGGTGGCGCCACGTAGGCGGGCCTAGGATTCTCTTTTATATATATGTGTGTGTGTGATGATATATGATAAATGAGTATGAATCTGTGACTTTATAAAATGAATATGAGCTTAAGGTGTAAAGTTCATTAGTCGGAGCCCCTAAATTTTCATGACTAAGAGTGCAATAAATTTTAGGATTAGCAAACATAAAGATCATATTTGTATGTTATAGTTATAGTTTGTATAATTGCTTATGTTTGCTAAGGAGCATCAGACTTGTATAAAATCACTGGCAGCCTCTCGTTTGTATAAATCGATGGCAACCTCTCAATTCAATTTTATGTGTTTGTATATCTGCAGAAAATTTGAATTTGTATACAATTGAATCAAAATAAAACATTTGTATATCAAATCTCTCTCTCTCGCTTTATACAACACAAATTATACATTGTAATTTGTATAGTATGTGTTTGTATAAAGCGAGAAAGAGAGAAAGGCAAAAGAGAACTAGGTAGGGGAAGATCTGTATTTGTATAATTCTAAGTGTATAGGACGAAAATATATGTATTTGTATATACAATTTTCTCTCGCTTTATACAAACACAAACGCATTTATACATTTGTGTTTGTATAAAGTGAGAGAGGCGAGTGATAGACTGGCGAGCGAGAAATCTAGGGAGAGAGGCGAATGACAATTGTTTGCTACGGGGTACAATTAAACCAAATTGTAGTTCAAATTAATAATTTGTTGTTTTATACCATTTTCCCTCTAAAATTTGTATCATGCATTGACGCATGGAGGCCCTAAATATTATTCTCTTGCTTCGAGTTGAACAATTAACATAAGAGACTCACCCTTTCCTAGACCTCATTGCTCCTATTAATGCATGTTGAAAATCATCTTTAATATTCTTCCTTGTTGAAATCATTACCTCTTAGTTCTCATATAGCTTTATCAATAGCCTTCTTAGCTTCCCTCTTTGGTTCTTTTTGGACCTGTAGGCACGCACACCTAACACTTCAATTGCTACTTTTCTAATGCAACCTACTACTGTCGTCCCTATTTACTTGTCAAATTTAACTTGACATACTTGTTAAGAAAATAATGATTGATTTAGTGAGTTTACCATTTTACTCCTACTAATTGATAGGATTCTAAACATATTTACTCACTACATTTTTCAAAGATATTAACTCAATATTAATAAATTGAGAGTATAATAGAAAAATGAAAATTGTTTTTTCTTGATTTGTCAAAAATAACAAATAAAAAGAGAAATCAAATTAGAAAATATTAGTAACACTTTTCTTCAATAGCCTTGAAGTTTCTTTCTCCTATAGTTTTTTCTCAAAACGCTAACTTGTTAGCATCATTTAATGCCCACCACCTAATTCGCGATTATTTCCAACTTGTCTACTTACCCACTCTACTCTTAAGCTTCATACTAATACTACAAACTTTGTATAGTAATACGTAGTATATAAAAAAATATATACTCCTTTAATTTTTTATTTATTATTTTTTCTTTTAAGTCTGTTTCGGAAAGAATGTTTCTTTCACTTTTTAGTAATTTTTTAATTTCAACTCTTCACATGATACGTTTAAGACCACAAGATTTAAAAGTCTTTTTTTTTCTTAAACTCTTTTTATGTCAAAACAAAACAATCAAATTAATGGAGTACATTTTTTTTTATATAATAGTATATATTTCTATAGATATCTGAATAGCAAATATAATTATTTTTTGTTGACCGGCCAAATAAGTAATTTGCACAAATGCTTATACTTTCTCCCTTGCATGTGTTTCTTCTATCCATGTTTAATTAAAAAATTTGACTTTGGTTTATACTGGAAGTCCGTACACTCAAACCTCTCTATAACAACCAACCTCTAAAGTAACATTTCACTATATTTTTTTGTAAAATCGATATTTCTTTATATATTATATTAAATGTTTTCTAAATGCTAAAAAGATATTGCAACAAATAATATTATTATAAAGAGATTTGAATGTAATACCAGTCAGGTTAAGGCAAGTCTACTCTCATTAGGTTCTATGCCTAAAGAGAATTGAGTCGACTCACACTTGTTCTTGTGCATGTCACTTGTGTATTACTCCCTCCGCCAATTTAAGTGGCAGACAGTTTCTAACAAACCATACAATGTCACATAAACTTGAGACAAAAGTAGATTGAGTAGTTTGTAGCCTTTTTCTCCATACCATCAGACAAGCTACGTATCAACCTGTAATTATTTAAGTAGCCTGATTTGGATTACCAGCAGCAAGGAGATGGAGAAGAGAGTAATTTATGATCCAACTCACATCCATAAAATCCTCATCAACAGGGTATCTCCTTCCTATGCTAAAAATAATAAAAGTGAATACAACTAGCAACCAAAATGATAAATCTAACCAATTACATCTCTAACAATATGCTTTAAACTGAAAAAAACCTATCCAGAAACCTAGCACCACCATAACTAAAAAGCTATGACAGGCTTTTGCAAGCTGCACCTCTAGATTTTGCCAAACAGCAAATAGCACACAAGGAATAGTAGGCACCATAGCCTCTTCAATGAGCCGCAATGGGTCCAAGAATGTAAGTAGGCACTACAAGAGGAGCTCCACTATTACAAGATGTGCAACAAATAATCAGTTTTTTCCCCTGGCACGCTTCTTTCCACTCTTTGGCTCACTTTGTCGTTCCTTTGATGCACTAGAGAGTTTCTCCTTGGTGCTGCTATCAGGGGTTTTTGCTGAGTTAGTTGCTTTTTCCTTCTGGTTCCCACTCTCTTTAACCTTTGACGAACTAGATTTTAGCTTCTCCATGCCATTGGCACCGGACTTGCCACCACTTTGCGGGGTTCTAGTTTTGGACTTGTTGGCAGCTTTGACAGTTTCTTGCTTGGACTTGTTGGCAGTTGTTGATGGAGTATCTTGCCTGGACTTGGATTTGGGAGTACTACTACTAACATCTTTAGACCTGGCAGATGGCTTTTCAGTATCAACAGATTTGCCAGTGCTCTTTTTGGATTGGGCCCCAGACTTGCTGCTGGTTGTGTCATCAGTTTTCCCGGCAGATTTTGAGGTGCCATCTTTCAAGTTGAGTTTACCCTTGGATTTCTGTCCAGATTTAGCTGTTGCGTCTTTTGACTTGCTGCAAAAAGATCCCCACCATTGGTACCATTAGGCTTTCAAAACGTCATGTTAATACGTCACACAAACACATGGTTAAGGAGATTATACCAACCTTTTAGGTGAAGCCTCCATTTCGTGCTTTGGTGATGGTTCAGCATTCTTAGGTTTTTTCTTCTTATGACTGACATATCAAAAACAGAGTCAAAGTTAAACAAAGAATAGTCATACTGTTAACTTCACTTGGAAGATTTCTGTCCTTTCTTTACCTAACACAATGAATAGAATGAATGTTAAAAGTACTTCTACACAGAGAGATTGAGAAAAGAGAGTAAATAGCAACTACAAAAATATTATAATCCAAACATAATAACACAATGAGTACAAGTATTGGTTTTACTTTGCTCATCGAAGAAGAATTTCCATATCAACATACTTACCTCTCCTAAAGTTACTAAAAAGCGGATTATTTGGAAGCAGAACAAGAAATTCAAGAAATTGCAAAAACTTTTTTTGCTTTTGATAGCATTGCATGTATCACAAAAAAAAAATGAAGCTATAGACTGGACAAAGATATCAAACCCAAAAAACATCAAAGGCACACAAAAATAGCACAACACAGCAATAAGAATCTTCTGTTGTTTCTTCAGTTGAGACATATTAGTAAGTGGTTATAATGCTATAGAGACACTTGTAGCTGAAAAATTGCAGAAGGGTTTCAGAAAGGGAGACAATTCAGATTACTTTGGCTCAAATCGAGTAAGCTTCTTCAGGTGAAAATAAATGCTTCAAAACCAAATAAGGAAATGGTGATAAATGGCCAGGCTTACCTTTCAGAAGCTGCATCAGCACTAGCTACTTGCTCCTGTCGACAAATGCATACTAATGTATCAAAGAAACATAACCATAATAAATGCAAATATAGTAGTCAGTAACTAACCTCTTCTGACATATTACCATCTTCAACAAGTTCCCAGCGTTCCTTCAAGAGATTTAATTTTTCTGTCTCTCCATCAGTATAGTCAATCTAATAAGAAAAAAATTTAATCAAACATATGAGTGTTGCATCAAGGGAACAATTCCATTTCTTGAAGCAGAAAACAAACTGCACTTACTGTGAACCTCTTCCTTGAAGAATCATAATTTCTAACCGTCCCTTCATAAAATCTGTGACAACAAATCAGATCAAAATTATCCCAACTAATACAGAACTGGAGAACTTCCTCGGATACAGTGAACTCAAAAACAGTAATTCCAAACTATCATGTCAAGAATGAGGAAGGAAAAAAAATTGTTCCAAAGCATCATAGAAGTAAGATGAACACTTACAGTTCATCTAATGGCCACCAAACTTTGATCTTTTTACCAACCAGGTTCTTATCACATTGCACAGTCTCTGTAACCTGTCAAGTAATAGCAGCATTGCGGCACAAACCACTGATTAATCACACAGGAGTACTCTAGAACCTAAGTGGATTTAACCTTCAATAAAACAGTTGGTCAAGATAGCTTTCTTGGTGCATTAAATATAGACGAGCAATCAAAAATAAGTGACTAAGAATGTCAGTAACACAGAAGAGGACAGAAGGGAAATAAGGCAGTAATGCCCTGTCAAAAGGAGGAAATCAGAGTAGAAGGCTTTTGCATTCTCACTAAACAAGATTAAGATGGCATTTGCATTTGCCATTAGTTGTTTCCAAATACCGAAGTTGTTTTTGGAACAAGCAGCTGTTAAAAACACGCAAAAAAATCTTTTCAATTTTTCATTAATGGAAGTATACTAGCACTAAACATGTTGCAACAAATGGTAATTTGCTACAAACTTTCTATAACCACTATTAGCTTTTATAATAATATAATCAATTGGAAGAAATGATCAACTAAAATCAATTTTCAATTTCAAAATAGAAGCCTCATAGCACAGAACAACAGAGCATTAGTATCAAAACAAGCCCGGGATAAAATGGGAAAACATGAACAGTATTTTTTATCAAAATGAACAGTGATTTGAAATGCTTACCATATCCTTGCCTGAAGAAGGCTTTTTCTTTGCACTTGTCATGTCAGTTTCATCTTCATCGCTTACATGTTTAGTAGAATTGTCGGGAGAGTCAGGCGTAGGCACACTCTTCTGCACAACTTGCCTACTCCCCTGCACAACGAAATAACAACTGATGAGACAGACATGGAGGATCTTGGTAAGTACCAGGAAGTAAAATCGAACAAGCTCAGCCATAAGAATTGCACAAACAGGAAAAAGTGCATAGCACATCACAATAGTATCTCGAATAAAATGTGCATTACACATGAAATCAATAATGTAAAATACTTACCCTGCCCTTGCTTGAAGAACGCTTTCTCTTTGCAGTAGTCCTGGGAATATCCTCTTCATTATCTTCATCATGTTTAACAGAGTGATCGGGAGACTCTTGTGAAGGCAACGTCTCCTGCACAGTGAAATTGACTACTGATAAGACGTACATGGACACATTGGTAGTCCAACAGGGAGATGAAGTTACACTGAGAAGAGATAAATTATTGAACATCATATTAACTAAAAGATTTAGTAAGTTTTTACCTGACTAGCTTTTCCATGTCCACGCTTTTTGCCATCTTCCTTATTTCTCGCAGATGAACCAACCTGACTCTTAGTTTTGGTATCAACCTTCTTGCCCGATTGCTTCTGCTTTTTAGCCTCGGTATCACTGGTGGATCCACCTTTCTCCTTACGACAAGGTTCTAAAGGAGTTTTCTTCAAAGGGCGCCTCACCTGCTTAACTTCCAAGTCACTTCCAGCTTCAAATTCCTTCTTAGACACACTGTCTTCTTGATTTAAGCTGTCCTCCTTTGGCCGACCACCCTTCTTCGGTGCAATCTCTTCAGGAAGGCTCTGACCTGGGGATGAAGGAGCAATATCAACAACTTCCTCCTCAGATTCTTTGGGTGCTGAGTGTTGATCAGTTTCTGGTTCCTTCTCCAACAAATTGGACTGCTCAACCACTGGATCTTCAGAAGCTGAACTTTGGTCATCTTTGTTTTGATCATTCTGATGATCTTGAAGCTTCTCAGTTTCTTTTCCACTTCCTTCAGGAGCTTGGTGAGAAGATTCTGCTGAGTTTATTGAAGAGATTGTCTTCCGTCCTCTTTTCTTAGAAGGTTGTTCAGACTTGGGCTCCGACTTTGTAGACTTTTCAACCCTTGAATCATCAGATTCAGATTTGGATGGTATCTTTGAAGCATCATGGAGATCCACCTCATCATGATCTCCAGCCTTCTTCAGCGATTCTGTTTCAGAAACCAATCTCACATTCTCCAAACTAACACCATTACTTGTGATTGATTTGGGAGATCCATTCACAGCAGGATCAATATCTTCTGAACATGCCTCATCCCTTCCGCTCTCAGCCATCTGAACAAACAAGAAAAGTTTCCAGCTAAATACCTTAAACTGACAGTCAGCCAACAGAGATTGCACGCCATAAGCATACCATGGTGCTAACATGTTCAATTCAACTCCACACCATCCAGTACAGATATCAAAGACATTGTTCGTTCCTAACGGGGGTGTTATTCATTGATTTACCAACACAAAAAACTGGCCCATTCAGACAATATTTGGTTGAAGATGAAAATATGAGTATTTGATGTTGAATTTGAACAATAATGAAGTTGCAATTTTGAAATTTCACTTGAGGAAAAACGGAAGTTTTATAAGAGAACCCACTATAGGTGGAGTTGAGATGGTGAACAAATTTGTAACACAAACATTGACATGCAAATAATATTTCATTATTTTGCAAGTTTTATGTCCAACAACAACTAGATAATATACAAACTACTTGCCTGGACTGCTTCGCCTGAAGATGCTGTAGCCACTTTGCTCCCACCATCCTAAATGTAAGAAGGATTCAGAGGAAATGTACAACAAAGTTAAGACAAAAGTTCTGGGAAAATCAGTAAAGAAAGTTATCCAAAGCATCACACCTGAGTGGCCTGAGCAGCCTCTGGAAGTTCAGCCAACTTGGTTTCGGTGACCTAGAAAACACATCAATACCAAACCTCTTAAGAGTGGGGGTATAAGGGTAATTTACATTGTTAGCAGTAATAAATAGCATCAGACCTTCCAAGTCATTCTTGTGCAAAATAAAATTGCAACAATATCAGGTCAGAACCAATAACATTGACAAAAAGAATAAAATGGCTTCAATTCCTGATAAGAGAGACACTAACTATCCTTCTGAATGCAAAATATCTAGATATCTTCCAATAAAACAGGCAGAATTTCAGCAGTAATCGTGTCTGTAAATATGGACAACCACAGACAGATGAAATTTGTTGTAATCAGGCCCATTTTTTGGGGAAACATCGAGAATTATACTCTTTCAACAAGTCAGTCTCCATGCATGCATAAATTGAAGCAAAGCGCAAACAAGGGAAGAAGCACAAGTACTGTTTGGAAAAGAAAGTGACAAACCTATGTGGTCCTTTATTTTACACACACACGAGCAAAGAAAATGCATATAAGGTTTTAAACAGGGCTAGGAAAGAGACGTTTTAACCGGATAAACATCAACACAGCATCACCACTATCAAGCCAGCAGATATTAGCTAAACCCACAAATTAAACACGAGAAAGGGTTATTATCTTAGACTCCATTGACTATGCAGGAACATGTAAATGTGACATTAGACTTAATGTTCATCTATACAGATGGTAGTCCAGCAGCAGAAGTTCAGACACAGGATAACTTAAGAAGTAAAGGTTCACTAACCAATTGGTCCTTAGGAGCACTGTCATTAATACCATCAACAGCTGGAAGAGTCCCTTCCAACACTGAAGTAACAATCTTATTGTACTCATTTAAAGATATTTGCAATGATTCTACTGCTTGAGGCAAGTAAGGCTTAAGCTTCGCAGCACAGTTTGCAAATACTGTCTCTCCCAACCTTTTAGCAATTGGTGTGCCCTCCTGAAACAAAACTATTAATATTTAGCACTATCACGAGACTAGAGAGACCTAAGAGGTATAAAATATGAAAAGAATATCATCTCTTCAACCACAACATACCGCATTGTCCTTTTTAACACTAGCCAATAGAGGGGTAAGCAATTCCAAGGATACTTCTTCGCTTTCTTCCAGCACAAGAGTCATGATTGTTGCCATGGATGAAAAAACATTCTCAGAGTGATCCTCTCTGAAAGTGAAAGTCAACAAATGAACAAGACATTCACTATTACAAGCTAAAATGTTCAATAGGAATTAGCATACAAAATAATAAGAAAAATCAAGAGCCTTACATGTGGTAGAGAACATACACCACAGGATTGCATAATCAACATTACCAATCTATTTGTCAGATTTTAATCAAGCATCATCTAGTTAAACCAGTGCAGCAAGTAATTCATTAACAAGTCCACTATCAATCCAAAAGTGAGCACTAGAGCAAACATGGTTATGAATGTACTGGCAGAGGGGTAAGTTTTCCTAAGTTGATGTACACTGTTGAAAGAAAAACCATGACATCCATTCAAGTTTGAATATCTTTTAGATGCAAAACCTTCCAACTTGCAACTGTTTTATATATAGCTACCAAGGGCGTGTTTAACAAACTTTTGGATAAGCTTCTAAATATTTTCTGAAGGAAAAGAAAAACATGTTCAACAGATTTGATGTTTCCAGAAGTTCATTTTATTTCAGTAATAAAATTAGAGAAGTACCCACAGAGAACTTTTAACCCAAAAAATTTTGCGAATTTTTCATGCTGGTGAATCACCAATTAAATATCTTCAAACAACTCTGTAATTCTGACATATAACTTATTCGGTAAAAAATATCTTTTAAGAGCTAGGAGTAAATCATTTCAATGAACTCCTGAAAGTTTAGCAAATTGGATATAGAAAACCAGAACAAGTAAAACCCTGTTCAGATATAATCTCAAATCCCTGCTAATTCAAGAACTTGAAAGTAGTGCCTAACTTGTAAATTATGCTTGACGCGGCTGGAAAGAAAACTTCTTAACTAGAAGCTCCACTTAAAAACATAACCAGACATGAGAAGCTCACAATCTCATAAATCTAAATCACGTTTCGATGGAATGTGAGGTATTATTACTTCAGATATATTCTCTAAAACCATGGTTAAGTCTAAAAGAACAATCCAAGTTAGGCCTTATAAAAAAAATCAATGTGGGATTAAAGAAACATGCCATACCAGAAATCTTTAACCAAACATTTTTTGATAAGAAATCTGAAACCAAACATTATAGAAACAATATAACTGTTGAAACGATATATTGGCAATACCTTATAGTTTTAAGGAAGTGCTGAAACATCTCGGTAATGAGCCCATCACATTCTAGATCCAGCATGACAACACATGACCTGACCTTGGCCACTGTCTCAAGGATCATCACCCTCTTATTATACGATCTGCTGGACAGGTCATCCAGATTCTCAAAAGACGATACAATTAATTGAAAGATATCCTGTATCAAACAAATGAAATGTTATTGAAGGACTGACAGAAGGAAAAAGAATGAGAAAGCAAATTTCTCATACCTTCATTTTGTCATCATCATATGGAGCGTCTGGTGCAGTAATTCTAGTTATCTCACTAATACACGAAGCAACTGCGACCTTCACATCAACATCAGAATGCCTCAAGAGATCATTTGCGACCAATGCCTTCATCAATGGAGAAAGTGCATCATGCATTGATTTCGCCGGTGATTGCTCCACTTTAGACAGGGAAGACTCTACTTGCTTAAAGCAGAGGAAACCAAAAGTACATTAAGATTAGGCAAGAAAAAGACCGTGCATGAGTGCGAATGAAATTTTGTATGTTACTTGCAAAATTAACAGTAAAACCCAAAATCTGCCAAAACAAACAGTCATGATAACTTCTGTTTTGTTATATCAAAAGTATCTATTGATAGATGGGCAATGTAAGAAATATCCGTAATGATGGGAAAGAGTACATCCAAAAAAAATAAAGTCAGCAAGTGTAAGGACCTGCAGCCTGCTAAGTCAACTAAGTCACCACCTCTAAAACTTTTGCTGTGGATTATGGTACACCAAAAACTAAGCAAGAATATAAACTTGGACTCATGATTATCTACATTGTCCTTTCTTAAGTTCAAAAAACTCTAGCTTTTCCTGTTCTCCCTGTAACCAACCATACTACTGCAGGGATAAAATTCCAAACAATTTTTTAGAAGAAAAAGGATATCATATCTAGAAGTCAATGACCCACTAAAAAGGAAAGGGGAAAAAACAAGGGCCAACTTGATCCTCTTTACTACAGATCATGTTAAGGTACCTCATAGAGTCTCACACATCGATGAAGTGATGACAATTAGTTTTTTTTGATAATAGTAACTAAGTGATGACAATAAGTTGGCACCAATTTTATCCACAGGCTAGAGGTTTCTGTATTTTCCCAAAAGAATTATGGCAGCATAAAATCACACAAACCAAATCTTCTAAACAATAATCTAAAGGACATAATTTGGCACATTCATAAAGTCTCATTTTATCACCAGAATATGTGATCTGCATGTTATCAAGGAAATTCCAGGAAACTCATGGTTCCAAATTTGGATCTGTTACTGTTTATCGTTCTGTAACCGGCAACATGAAGATGCACCGTCAGATTTCCTCTAAAAAACAAAATGACAATTAATTGATGAGATTGTTAAACACAAATCAATGCATATAAACTTTCACTAGGGAAAGAAACCCAACAAAATGAAACTTATTTCATTGTGGCTTCTCAATTAAGATGGGGGTTAAATCAATAAACCATTTGCATATGAAAATCATCACTTCAGAAACAAAACTAATATTGCCCATACTCTGCTCCTTGGGAAACCGTCTAGGAAAAGCCAACAGGATTTTCAAGTACTGCCAGAAGAGCCTCACGGGGGAAAACACACAGCACGCCCACAGCCTAACTATCTTTCAGCTTAAATGTTGACTATTATTTAATACGCACAGACTGCCAAGAATATCTATTCTTCTTCCATTTTTTTCATTTTCCCTTTCCTACAAATTGTCAGGCTGTAGGGCACTTATCAAATCAAAAAAATGTTGCACTTATTACCCGCCAACCCACTTGTCCCTCTGGAATTTTCAGATACCATCATTTTGAAATAATTATCAAAAGTAAAAAGCTCCACCAGGAAATGTCAAGATTACAATATCCTGTTCAAATTATTTAACTATTGACATGTTCATATGTCTGACAAAAGCAAACCACAAAACTCTAGGGCTCAAACAAAAAATTGTGACTGATGTATACATCACATACAACAACAACAACATACCCAGTGAATTTCCACATCCCACAGGTGGGGTCTGGAAAAAAAAGAGGGTGGCCCTAGTGGCAATGCCCATCAATTGCAAACCATAATGCTTCAAGATAGTTTAAACCAAACTTACTAAACAGAGTCTGCCAGTTAATAGGAAAAAATGAAAAATTACCAGCAGGCACCATATGCAGATACAGAAACTCCTTATAAAAAAGAAATGCAAAAATATTTCCAAATAGGCACAGACAACAAATATCAAAATAAATTTAGAAGAAACACTAGGAAAGGCATGAATTTTAAAAGCAGTACTTTCAATAAGCAGGATAGTTCAACTCAATGGCAAACTGGAACAGCGGGTAGGCCATTAAGAATTAAATTTGAAGAATAGTAAAGGACTTACATCAAACAAATGGAAAGGAAGAATTAATCAAGCGTAGACTAGAACATATGGCAATCATACAGGGTGGATGATAATGAATAAAGAAAGATTTTTAATCATATTTTGAATTATTAAAAGTTGTCAACTGTTACCTCATTATCAAAATAAATCAAAAGCTAATAACAGTGTTCAAGTGCTCTATATAGAGTAAGAATTAGAATACTGTCCTAGGAGATAACATCTTATACATCACAAGAAAGAGAAACAACGACGACAACAACATAACCAATGTAATCCCACAAGTGGGGTCTAGGGAGGGTGGTGTGTATGTAGCCCTATCACTAACTTGTGAAGGTATTGGAAAGGCTGTTACCAATCAAGAAAGGCTTTTTAAATCATATTTTGAATAACTAAAATTGGGAGGCTGAGATCCAATAGTTGACGCACAGGGTGAAACAAAGGAAAGCAGAATCACAGGTGCTAGGCTGGCTGTTCAATGCTTGCATTTATCATGTCTGGATTGAGCAGAATGCTAGAAAATTTCAACAACACCAGCAGGAATACAAGCATAGAGCCAGAGAAATCATTCCCCAACTTCACACAAAAGGACAACACCAGACCAAATGTGTGTGTGTGGGGGGGGGGGGTTGCTTCAAAGATTAGACAATTTTGCTAGCTAGAATTGTAGAGTAGAAAACTGATAGAATAGCCAGCTTAATGAGGTTTTGTAAAAGAGTGAGGAATTAGCTAAAAGTCCAAATAGCTAATTGGTGTACAAAATCTATACTGGTTGAATAAAAGTTAACCTTTCGACCAAAAGAAAGTTGATAACCTTTACTTGGTTATCAAAATAAAAAATTAGAAGTTGATAACAGTGTTGAACAAGGGCAGAGCTACAGCAGTGCTAGGGTAATTAACAAGGGCAGAGCTACGGCGGTGCTAGGTTAATCAACAAGGGTAGAGCTACGGAGGTACTAGGGTAATCAGCCAAACACCCTTAGCCTTAAATATTAGTTTTTATTTCTATATATAGAATTTTGAGCACCCTTTGACACAACCGAGAGCAGAGGTCACCGGTCAAGGGTGTGCACATAGCTCCCAGATGCGGAAGTTCAGGTTGGATGCCCTAGAGTTGACACATAGTTCAATTATTTTGTTGCCTTCCAAGTTTTATTCTTTGAATCTAGGCCTAATTAGCTCTCAAGTAAAGAGAGCATCACACAAAAACAGAAACTCTACCCGAGAATTACTTGAGACAAACATCTAAGACAATTCGAAGTAACCAAAAAATGGTATGAAATAGTTTAAGATACCGAAAAAAAAACCTAAATAGAAAAATCTAAAAAAAAATCATTAAACGCAGCATTCGATATATACCAAAACAGAATTCACAAAAAAATACCAAAAATAAATTAAAAATGCTTACGTCAAGCAAACGGAGGAGTTCGTCAAGTGAAGAAGGAGGCTCAATCAGCTTATTCCCAGCAACCGCAATCTGCTCTTCAAGCTCTTTATCAAAAGGCGCCATCGTTTCCTTTCTCTCTTCAAAATCTTCCAGAAAAATCCAAGATTTATAACCTCAAATCACTCCTCAGACCATCAAACACCCGAACAAACACAAATCGAAACCCTAGAAATCGCAATTCGTTCGTGCTTTGCAGAGGCAAAAGAGATCTTGTGAAACCCTAGAAGAACAAGTGTCGTTTTTTTTTTTTTTTCCAGTAGAAATACAGATGGGCTCTTTTTCGGTTTATATATTTTTTATTTTTGTTCTTTTTTGGAAAGATAATAAATGGTGTAAATTTAAAGGGTTGAATTTATGGAGGGCTTTCGTTGTTGGGAAATAAAAAGTAAAGAGAATCCCGCTAAGGGTCGGAATTATGGAGAGTCATTCAATTTTAGTTTAATTCTGAATTTCAAGTCCGCCAATTGGAATTTGAAGGTACGTGGCATTTTCTCCATTTGTGATGAAAAATGTCCATATACCCTGTCTTAATTTTGTGTGTTTTTAGGGAAAAAAATAACTCTAATTGTTATTATATTGTAGTAGTTTATAAATTTACTATTTTTATTAAGTTTCAATTCATTTAGATAGGTAGTGATAGGTTAAAAAAATATTGAGAAGAGATAGTTAGACGGGATGTAGTATAGCTTTAGGTTATCGTGTACGTGATCTTAGCTAGGAAGATATAGAGATCGCGTATTAGGATAAAAGGTTAATGTGTTTAGGTTATCGCATTATTACATGATTGTTTCTGTTTTCTTATTAGTTGTTTAGTTTTCTCCACGGCACATTACTCTCTTTAAATATTACTTGTGGATTTCACTAAATATGATATTGTTTGTTGTTAAAAATATATTTTATCAGTACAAATATTTTGAGATGCAATGTCGATCACATTAGGTGAAGTCATTATTTGTGGCGGTGCTTAAAATAAAGGTCAAAGCTTTAAGTGAAAGTCTTTATGCTTAAGTAGTTATTTATAAATTTATCCTCATCATACCGAGAAAAAACGATTAATCTAGCTATAGAAGGAAAACGATTTTTTCTTATTTGTAATTTCTCATAAGTTATTGCAAAAAATGAGTATCATAATCAGATTAATATTTTGATTCAAGTGAGTACAGAGAACGTGCTTCACATTATTATATGACATTTTGATAAAATTATCTGTTGCAACTTGTAACTATGTACATTTTTTGAATATACAAACTAAAATACGTAAAGTTATTTTTCATCTAACATAACCTTATAAGAAGATGGATTGTGTATAGTCAAAGTTCAAACACATTAAATTCACCGTTCTCATTTGAATATCAAACGTCATGATTATTATACAGAGACTAAAACTTAAATGGCGTTTGAAAAGAGAAAATAATCAAAATAAAGTTGACAAAAATTGCATAAAGCGCACTTGATTATTACGCTAAATGAGATTCATTAATGGACAAGCCTAAACGATCGTTACAATCCATAAATCTCATGCAACACACTAAGAACTAGTTTAGATTGGCTTAAAAAATAATTTTTAATGAAAAAAAAAAGTCAAACTTAAATGACTTTCAAGTCAAAAAATAAAAAGTCAAACTTAAATTATCTTTTTTAACCTTTTAAAGTCATTTTAAACTTATTTTAAGTTATTTTTAACTTTGTCAAACACCTTCAAAAACTAAAATTGACTAGAAGTAAGTTTGACCAACTTAAATCAATCCAAACAAGCTTTAAATAAGTGTGTTATATGTGAATATAATATATATTTTTCCTATTACCTTAAGAGTATGAATTATCTAACTTGGATGTTAAATTACTATAATACCTGCAACTAAAAACATATTATTAAAAAAAAAAATCAAACTTAAATGACTTTCAAGTCAAACTTAAAAGACTTTTTTAAACCTTTTTAAAGTTATTTTTAAACTTATTTTAAGATATTTTTAACTTTGTCAAACACCTTCAAAAGCTAAAATTGACTAAAAGTAAGTTTGACCAACTTTTAAGTCAATCCAAACAGGCTTTAAATAAGTGTGTTATATGTGAATATAATATATATCTTTCATATTACCTTAAGAATATAAATTCTCTAACATGGATGTTAAATTACTACAATACCCGCAACTAAAACATATTTATTTATTTATAATATATTAAAAGCGGGTACCTTTTCATAATGAAGGATTGTGACTTTTTTGAAGGACTGTGATTTTTTTAAAGTGTTGTGACTTTTCTACTAAGGTACAATAAACACATGTTCATACTACCCCTTGTTGGTTATAAATAGAGAGACTTCCTTTAATTTTAAATATAGGTAACTTGAATGTTTAATAAGCATGCACCTTTACACATTGAAGGACTGTGACTTTTTTGAAAAATTGTGAATTTTTTAGTAAAGATACAATAAACACATGATTATACTATCCTTCGTTGGCTATAAATATAGAAAAAATTGCGTGGGATGGCAAACATCCCTAAGTAATTAGTTAATAAGGGTATAGTTTAATTTATTTACTATTAGTAAATATAGTTTCAGTTTTTTTGTCGTAATTAATGGGACCCACTACCTATTTGTATACCGAATCAAAAAAGCCATCCAAAGATTTTGTATATAATTTTATATAAAATCAAATTTATCTCTCCTATCCTCATTCCATATCTTTCTCCTAAAATCACTCTTCCCCTTCTAATTTGAATTTCGAATTGGGAAAATTTCGACCTTCTCCCTCCAATCATACTCCCACTTTTTGTAGGTAACCGCCAAATTTGTGGCTTTCAATACTTTTCACAGGTAACAGAATACAACACACTATTTTGTATATAAACACTACACAACTATATATACAAACAATTTCCAACACCATCTTTTGTACATAAACTGTACACAACTGTATGTATAAACAGACTACAACACACCTTTTTGTATATAAACATTACACAATTATATACAAACAAATTTCAAGATTAACACATATACAATTGACAAATGATATTATACAACCAGTTTAATCAATAATTAAAAAAAAACATGAAATTACATATGCACATATACAAATATAATACATATACAAAATTATAGTACATTATACAAATTCCTAGATATATACAAAAAATTATGAACATAGTAAAGTATTGTATATATAAGCATTATGCACTCAAATATACAAACAGATTTCAAGCTTACCACATATACAATTGACAAATGAATATTATACAATCAGTTTAATCATTAATTTAAAAAAAAACACGAAATTACATATGCCCATATACAAATATAATACATATACAAAATTATTGTACACTAGTAAAATTACCACTGAAATTTATAAAATAATAATAAAACCCTATAGGTCATTAAAACTAAAACACTATATTATATTACATACAAGATTACGTAGTAACAAACATTAATAATGTAAGAAAAATGAAAATTATTACATTTTATCATTTATCCTTAATAACATAAGCAAAAATTAATGACTGTAAAAATACATACTAGGATCTGTAACATAAGCAATGATGTCAGTTAGCCACTCAACATGAGCAAAGTACACAAATATTTAATTGTGAAGAAGAAGAGGTTCAAAATTTTCGTTGTTTTAAAATGAGAGAAAACCCCTCTATTTATAGACAACAAAGGGTAGTGTGAACAAATGTTTATTGTGTCTTATCAAAAAGGTTAAAACTATTTGAAAAAGTTGCAACTCTTCGAAAAGGTCACAATCTTTCATAAAAGTCATAACTTTTCTTAAAAATTGTAACTCTTCATTAAAGTCGCAACTCTTCATAATAGTTACAACTTTTCATAAAAGTAACAACTTTTCATAAAAGTCACAATTTTTCATATAAGTCGCAACTCTTCATTAAAGTTGCAACTTTTCATAAAAGTCGCATCTTTTTATAAAAGTCACATTTTTTTATAAAAGTTACAATTTTTTATGAAAGGGGAAGGCTAGTTTTATAAATAAATAAATTAAAAGAGAATTATGGTTTGTGGTGGTGCCACGTAGGCGGGCATAAGGTTATCTTTTATATATATATATATATGATTATACAAATTCCTAGATATATACAAAAAAAAATATGAACATAATAAAATTTTGTATGTATAAGCATTACACACTCAAATACATAAACAGACTACACAAAAAAAAATTAAAACAAATACAACACAATCTTTTTTTTTAAACAAACACGACTATCATATATACAATTTTCATATTATGATGGTCACATATACAATTAATAACACATAAATATTGTATAAAAAAAGATATACAATATAATCAATTTATATATATACAAATAGGTTCATTAACGCCTGAGTGTTTCATACGATTTATCTAATATTGTATAAATAAGGAAAAATTGATAACTCCTTTTTTATACAATCACAATCGGCACACAAGTAGAAATCGTTTCATAATTTCAACATTTACGCTATACTAATCAATTATATACTTTATTGCAATTCAAAACGTGAAGTTTCCTTCAATGAAACCTTACCTGTCGTTGACTATACCAAAAAATTGATCAATCTGATGATTCAGTCGTGCCCGGAAACAAGTTTGTATGATCTTTCTGTAGCTATAAAATTATTTTTTGAAAAAATATTTGATTTTGAACTCTTAGCTTAAATCATGGGATTGTGTAAATGTTTGTTACCGTATTTAGCGCTACTGTTACCATTCGATGAAAAAGTAAAATATTGTATAAATTAAAAACAAAAAAAAAACGTTTTATACAAATTAAAAGTTACATAACAAACTAAACTATACTCATAGAATGTAATTATGTAAACTATACTCATATTATGTTATTTCATAAATTACGTTTGCCATATATGAAATTTTTTCATAAATATATAGGCTTCCTCTCATTTTTAAACACATGTAACATCAATGTTTAATTAATATAATACCCCCAACTTAAATAAAACCAAATTTAATTATTAAATATTATAATATCCTTAATTAAATACACTCAATATAACATATCTTATATATTCTATATTTATTTATTTATATTATATTTTAAGTAGACACAATTTCACATTGAAGGGTTGTGACTTTTCTGGAATAGTTGTGATTTTTTTGATAAGGCACAATAACACGTTCATATTATTCTTTGTTGACTATAAATAAAGGAGTTCAATGGACTCGATTTTTTTATTTTTCCATCTTGGTTTATTATTATTATTATTGAATATTTCTTATTCTCTATTTTATTTTGTGTGTGTTTTCGCTTTATTAGACTTCTTTAATTTAATTTCTATTAAAATTGTATTTTTATTTGGGATACAAATTTAGTTTGAATTCTTAAAATTTTAAAATATTTATACTATTTAACATGGCATACACGTGTATTTGAGAACTAATAAAAAAAAGTCAACCAACACTTTTTTTTGTAGTTTAGGTTTATAAATTGATGTTATTTTTTTGTAAATTAGGTTTAAGTGTGTTATAGGATTTATTCGTCCATTATATTCTATGTTAACTCTAAAACTCGATAATTTTTTGTAGTGTTTCTACTATTTTTCGTTGTTTAATTATTATTATGCTTATTATTTTGTTAATTAATATTTTCAGTTAGATGTTCATTTTTGTTGTTATTTTAGGTCATGATGTTACGAGATTTAAATCTCAATTTTATTATGACGTACATTTTTTTAATGCATAATCGTACTTCTATTCATACATACATTTTTCAAGTTCAATATGTTGTTATTTTAGGTCATGAAGTGACAAGACTTAAATCGTAATTTTATTAGTGCGTACATTTTTGTAAGGCATAAATTGTAATTTTATTAGTACGTACACATGTTGAGATAGATATATGAACTTACTAAAAGAGATGTAATTTAAAATAAAATAGTACAAGGTGTGAATGGTCTTGGTAAATGATAAGATGCGGAAAGCGAGATTGAGATGGACTGTGCATGCGAATATGAGATGCACCGATGAATAGTGTGGAGATGTGAGAGTTTGGTTATGAATGGTTTCATGAGAGATAGAGGTAAGCCGAAGAAATATGTGAAGAGGTGATTAGCCATCATGATACAACTTCAACATATCGAAGAAGACCTTAGATAAGAGTCTATGGATGACGCAAATTAGGGTAACCGGCTAATATAGGTAGATGAGAGTTGTTTTACTTATCCTTCCATATTAGTAGTCATAGTATTACTCTTGTAGTTATTTGTTCTTTGATTTCTTTTCTATATAATGTATCTTGTATTTTGAATATTACAGTGTTATTATGTTGTAATTATTGTTCTATTTTTCCATAATGTTTTGTCATGCTATTTCACTATTTTTTCGTGGCTTCTCCACTTATGTTATTTCTTTTATTGAATTGTTATGATATACTAATCCTTGAGGTTCACGTACACACTATCCTTCTCAAAATTCATGTATCAGATTACTAAAGTTGAAGTACAAATTCATAGGTTGTGTTGTAGAGATGTGAAAACTCGGATAGATGTGCAATCATACAAGATTAATAAAAGATGACCACATTTTTAAAAAGTTGTAAATAGCGTAGATAAAATATTTGAAGGTCACTTGAGATGTGTTATACATGTCTTCCTTAGACTTATAAATGCATCCGTCCCTATATGTAAAATTATGATAAATGAATATGTTAAAATATGACGGGGTATATCTAAAATCACATGATATGAAGTTTTCTCAAAATGCCTACAAATTTTTATATTACTGTAGACATAACTAACGATAAGATATAATGAAAGTTTATATAAATGATATTTTTCGAGTTGAAAGTAGGTTTTAAACTTATTGAACTTCCATTACTATTATTGTAATTATAATTAGTATATATAAATATTTTTTCAACTCTTATTTTATTTAGTACTAGTATGGTGATATTATGAAATAAGCTTTAAAAAAAGTGAAATATGGGGTTTCTATTAAATTGCGATTTTGTGAAAAATTATAATTGATCATCAATTATTGTATATTCTCATCTCAAATTGTGTAGATTATTTATGAATCATAACTAATTAATGTTATATGAATATAATTTGTTTTGAAAAGCATGATTGACATTGAAAAGGAGGTTAGACAACCCTACAAATTTTATTTTATTTTGTATCTTTTCAAATTTGAGTAGTTTTTTTTGTTCCTTTCCTTTTAAAAGATTTATTCCTTACTAATCTAAAATCGATAGTAGATATTACTATATATTTTGCGTATGATCAATTATTTGGATAATCTCGTCTAAATTTGTGTCAATTAATTATGAATTGTAACCATTCAATGATATCACATCTCAATTTAATTAGATTGAGAATGAATGCTTGACATTGAAAATGAGGTTAATGATAACGTTTAAATCCAATCCTTAAAAAGAGAAAGTGTACATAGTTATTGTTGTGTAATTTATCTAATTATAAGTTATGATTGAATCTCACAAAAAATGTTTAGATGATCTAGAGCAATTCTTTTTTTGTTGCTAAATAACGGAAATATTTTATTTAGTTAATAAATATGTTCAATCATACAAAAGTGGAACTAGTCTATGGGATATAGTCCCAATTGCATCTCTTTCGAATGCATCTATTACTAGTGAAGGAGATGCTTCAAAAACCAAAGGTTGATTGTTGATCATGTATGAATCTTTCATTTCTCTTATTTGTTAGTTAGTCTGCTACTGCATTAGCTTCCCTCATAATGTGTTTCAGGAATGATCCTTCCAGTTGAAGGAGTAGCAACCTACAATCAGCGAAACTATGTGAGTATATGAGTTTATTACTATATAGAGTGTTAAGTAATACCTGCAATCTATTTCCACCAGCAAATGTTTTAAGTTTTTACTTTTCGCTAGGTTCAGGTCATGCTGCAACTGCATGTAGAGCATATCTTGCTTTGATTTTGCATGTGAATCCCACAATCCACGTTCCTAGATGATCTCTAATTACTCCCTAACAATTAAACATGCTAGGAATTTCATCAATTAAGCCTAAGTCAAATTATCTCTAATAAATATTTGTTTACTTAAAAATATAAGGATAAAACTAATCAGAAAGCGGATAAAATCACGAATAACCTTCACAATCAAAAAGAAACTCAAGAATATGAAAGATAGAAAAAATATTTAACATCAAGAACGATCCATAACAAATAATTATGTACCATTAGTTAATCACGAGTGAATAATTAGCTTTGGATAATAATTTTATACTATCTCTTTTGGGATAGTAACAAGACTACTTAATTGATTATTTGCAGTAAAGTTAAGAGCATTAAGAATACCATAATATATCTCAAAATAGTTTCTATTTCTAGTTTGAATCTATTAGATGATGGATAACTTCTCAAATTATTATTAATTAATCTTTTTTCGTCTCAATTTGTCATTCTTAGGTTGAGATCAAAGTAAATTAAATGGGTCCTAGAATTAGCTAACTCCTTTTGAAACATTAAAGAACATAAATTATTAAAATAATAATGAATTAACCACAACAACAATCATCTAATAGATATAAAAATATAAGATATTAGTCAAAATTCTTATATTAATTTATTTCTAAACACAATATATTCGAATAAAAACAAACCAAAAAATATTCAATACAAGCAAAAAATTGAAAAAATCTTATTAAAATGCTTACAAATCTTCAATCTTGTTAAAATAGTATTGAATTGTTGTCGTGCTTGAAATTTAAAGAATACACCAAAAAATAAAATTGATCTTTCTATAAACACACAACAATATATTTTGCATAAAGCAAAAAGTTTTACAGTTTGGTAGACTTTAGAATATTCAATAATGAGAGAATAAAAATAGAAAGAGGAATAAAAAGGTAAATGTAAGTCAAGATATAAATAAGTCAACAAAATTAATAATCACATAGAAAATGATGCTATAATTAACTAACAATATTTTATTTTTCAATTATTACAACTACCTGCACATCAAGTAAAGTAAACAACTACTATCATATTTTCAGTCCAACAAAATATTTTTCAAATATATTATAAAAAGAAATGACATATAAAATAAAATGGAGAGAGTATTGGTTTTTGAAAATGGAAAAGGACAAAACACATATAAAATTAAAAGACATATAAAAAAAAAGTTGGTTTAACTCTCAAACATAAAAAGTAACATATGTTATTAAAAACTTTAATAAAAAGTACTATAATTTACAATAAATAATAACTTAAAATATCTACAAGACAACAAAAAAAAGACTAATTTTTGTACTGCTTGTGTCACATAAATTAGGATTGGGATGATTTTAAAATTTTAATTTTGGTTATACATTATAAAATAGCCGAAAAATTGAATGATATAATTTTTTTTAAAATAACCGAATGAATCGTCCTATCGATAACCCTAATGTTACTTCTACTCTGTGTATTTTTACTTAAATTTACAAAAATATGCTTCATTTCTACCCTCAATCTTATCGCTACATTTATTTGCTATTTAAAATTGAAATTAAAAAGACAAATGAGAAATAAGTTTCTATATTAGCTCACTTATGAGCAAATTATATTATAACAATCTTTACTAATTTTATAACAATACATAAACTATACTCCCTCCGTCCCATATTAGATGGGCACTTTCAACTTTACACGGTGATTAAGAAATCATTAATACATTGAAAGACTTCACCATTTTGCCCTTTGTTTATATCAATGCACATTGAAATGAGTTACAAAAAATACACATACAATATAGGAATGGTTATATTAATTGTAGGGGTAAAATGGAAAAGAATTAATTAATTCTATCCAAATTTAATAAGTGCTCAAATAATATGAAAAAAATATTTTTAGTAAGATTCTCATCTAATATGGGACGGAGAGAGTAACAATAGAATTTTATTAATGTTGGGCCCGGACGGTGCCCGGGTTTTCTTTACTAGTATATATATATATATATAAGAGAGAGAAATTTGGAGGACCTAAAAAATTTGAAGATCCAAGCAGTTGTTTTAGTGGCCTTATGGTCGAGATGACCCTGTGCCCATACATTCTTTTTTTCGTGACTGCATATTTAACCTTCATGATTATTTTGAGTAAAATTTAGGTTTAACAAACATAAAAATCATATTTGAATGATATAACTATAGTTTGTATAATTGTGCTCCATAACAAACTTTATGTTTGCTATGACTATTAATATGTATATTTCGGTATACATATACATAAAAAATATGTATTTGGGTTTATTTGTATATTTCGGTATACAAATGGGTCCTGCGTTTGTATATTTCGATCTATTTGTATATTTTGGTATACAAATGGGTCCTGCATTTGTATATTTCTGTATACAAATGGGTCCTGCATTTGTATATTTCGGTATACAAATGGATCCTGCATTTGTATATTTCGATCTATTTGTATATTTCGGTATACAAATGGGATGACAAAAAACATGAAATATTTGCTACGAATTACAAATAAAAGAAACCATGGCTATAACATTTAATTTGAATTAATAATTTGCTATTTCATACAATTTTCCCTATGAATTATCACACATTGAGTCTACACCCTGAATGTGGCTGGAACTCGAAAATCATTGTTGATCCCTAAGCGAAACCTTGGTCTGACTGACTACTTAGCGGAAGACTATTACTTGCATATGAAAGCTTAAACTGATTTCATTTAAAATCAATAAACTAAATGTCAATAGTTGTCTGAAAATATTAAGTATAAATGATAAAGTGTATCAAAAACATCTGAGAAGAAAATTATAGTAACACTCTGACTCTATCTATCTATGAAGTCTCTACTGTCTAAAGATAGGTGTCAGGACAAGATCCACGACAACCATAAAACACTACTGCTAAAGAAATAAAACGGGATGCCTCATCAAAAGCCGATGAAAAGATGATATGATCTCAACGAAGAACTTGTTGATGATCCTGAATATCTGAATTTGCATCATAAAATGATGCAACATCGAATAACGTAAATACATGAAATGTATTGTATGTAATAAAGCCGAAGGAACAAATATCTAAACTGAAAATAACTCATTTGAAGTAAAGCATAAATATGAAATGAATTCATTAAAAACTTTACAAATAGGTATGCAATGGTAGTAAATACTAAAATAAAATACTTTACTTTCTTGGAGGAGTTTCTCTAATCGACTACCATGATTATAAATCTTGTGATGATATAACATATTTGTAACACCCCAAAAATTTATAAGCTAAGATCTGAATCATTCTTCATTTGCGAAAAAAGTTTGTATCGGATGATTCTTATATTGTTCTTAGGTGTTAAGGTCAATTATTTAGGCGAGAATGAATTTGGATATGAATTAAGGTCACCAGAATCCCCTAGCACAAAGTTGAGTTGAAAGTTCCCTGATTAAGTTTTGATATTAGATTCTGCTTAGGTCAACTTCAAATGATCATATCTCTCACAACATAATAAATTAGGTGGCACATGAACTATCAAACTAAATGTCAATGGGTTATCATTCCAACACCAAAAGTTTGTCTCATTCCGAGTCTAGAGTAAAAAGTTATGATTGTTTTACCAGAGACTATCATAGTAGAGTTTTCTGAGTCAGTGACCTACAAATCCCTTTTACGAGTTGTAGATAAAGCTACCACATGTACTGTTGACTCGTGGAAAAGTATTGGCAGTCAAATTTGGGGTCCAATTCCTATGGACCCATCTACGAGTCGTAGAAACCTCTGTTGGCTATAGTTGGATCCTTAAAATGAACTTTTCAGCCTTAAAACTTCAATACGAACTTCACAAATAGAATCTACGGTCTGTAGATCAAATCACGAACCGTAGATGACCCCGTGAAAGATTTTCAATAGCTTTTTAAGTAGGGTTTCTTTTGTATCTTCCCGCTTTTCCTAAGCCCAAACCATGGTGTTTTAACTTTAATTAGAGGAATATATTCCACCAAGTACCCAATTTTCTTTTACTTTACCCTCTCAACTCCCCAACTCAAAGAAAATCGCAAAGAAGAAAAAAACTAGGATTTCAAGACTTCTAATCAGGTTTTTCTTCAAACTGCTTCATGAACTTTGTTCTTCTAGATGTGTAAGGTTATTCTCAGTGATGGATTGATTTCGTCATCACGCCATACATCTCAATTCAATCGGTAGAAACTTAATCTAGGATTATATCCTTAGTTTCGAGAATTCTTGATATGAGTTAAGTTAATTGAGTGTGAGTTCTAAATTCTTGATATGTGTTAAATTAATTGAGTGTGAGTTCTAAATTCTTGATATTAGTTAACTTATAGTTTTGAGTCTAAATTCTTGATATGAGTTAAGTTATTGATTATGAGTTCTAAAATCTTGATTATGAGTTGAACTATATTATGCATTGAATTTTTTGAGTTGTTGTTCATGCTTATATTCCCACACGAACCATAATTACCTAGTTTTGATTGAAAGTCTTTTAAACAAGCATTTTTCCATTTATTGATTTATAAAAGCTAAAAGTGAGTTCAAAAGCAAGTTAAAGTACAAAATTCTTTTTTGAAAAGAGTTTAAGGGAACTAAATGATTCCAAAACATATCATTTTTTCATTGAAAAATGAGTACTATTTTCAGAAAGATATAAAGAATTTTCAAAAAAATTGAGTACAAAACATACCTCTTAAAGAAACCCTATTCTTATTTGAGCTTTGAGTTATATATATATAAAGAGTTCGGACAACTCACGTCCTCCATAAACCACGTAGTTAGTGTGGGTTAGAATCCCACCGACTTTCGGGCGACTCCTCACTGCCTTTGAGTAGACCTTTATAGTGGATCTATGAGTTGAGTTTATTATATATCCTGACAAGGTATATGATAGTTCTGGCAGCATGTGTGAGACAATGTATTATCACGAGGCTCATAGTGATGTTTGTTAGTTAGAGCAACTCCCCAATAAACAAAGTAAATTATATATTCTTATATATATATATATATATATATATATATATATATATATATATATTAGTTTAGTATTTGCTATTATTGTATCATTACAGTAAGAACTTAAATGATTTTTCATCATGATTTATACTATATTTCAGTTGAGTTACCTCTAGACGTTCAGTTTTGTTATTTGTTATTCAGCTATACGATACATTCAATGTATTGATGTCATTCGACCTACATATTTTTGTGATACATATTTAGGTACTTAGGATCTTGAACATGAGTTTCCTTGAGATCACTACATCCGCTCGTTAGCTTTTGAGTAAGGCCTCCTTGCTTCTAGAGGACTCTAGTTTTTATGAGTTGTTAGTAGGTGTCGTGGGCCTTGTCTTGACACTCATCTTTATACCGTAGAGGCTTTATAGATGGATATTTTTGGAGAGTCTTTCCATTCCAAATGTTTTATTTAAAACTTATGTTTCATACTAATATATTTAGAGAGTTTGAGATTCAGTAAACTGTTGTTAAACGTTTCTTTCATATTGATGCTTGAGTTAGTCTTCCGCTTGTAGCTAATCAAGATGAGGATTCGCTTGGGGACCAACAATGGTTCTCGAATGTCGACCACGTCTAAGGTGTAGGCTCGTATCGTGACAGTCTTTCCTACGTGGCCAGAACCGCCCTATACCTTGTCGAGGTATAAGACGTAACTTAACTTATGAATCCACTAAAAGCCTTCTTGAGGCTTGCGCTAGTGAGAAGTCGCTCAAATTTCGGTATGATCCTATCTACACTAGCGGCATAGTTTATGGGGTTTGAGTTGTCTTAACTCTCACCTGAATCGGTGCTCGATACTAGCTCATATAATAATACTCACTGGGTCGAGTTCGATTTATGAAATTATATTAATAAGAAATGATATATGCTAAACTTGTATGAGTCAAAATTGGGTGTGTGCATCAATTCGTTCGATTTTATCAATATGATATTTTAATCGATTTTTCCTTTATCAATTTGATCCTTAATGTTTCGATTTTCGGTTTAATCAATAACAAAATGCATATAAATCTTAATGGATAATCGATTTATCCAATAATCAATATTAAAAAAAATCAAAATTAAATTGATAACCTGATAATTATTTTTATAAAATTACTTAAAATTCCTTTATGCAATAATTCAATAACATTTTTTTGATTTGATTTATCAGTCTATTCGATTTTGACACATCATAATTAAAACTCTTTAGGAAGGAACGTTAGTTGAGTTTCAATTAGTTAGAGGATAGCTATTGTGAGTTGTGACTTATTTAATCCCCATAGTTAAATCTCTTTAGGGAGGAACGTTAGTTGAGTTTGGATTAGTTAGAGGATAGTTATTGTGACTTAATATAGTATACTAATACTAATATACTACTCCCTCTGTCCCAATTTATATGACTCACTTTCCTTTTTAGTCAGTTCCAAAAAGAATGACACATTTCTATATAAAGTAACAATCTAACTATAAAATATCTATTTTAACCTTAATGAAATGATTTACAGTCATACAAATTTCTATCATTCATTGTGGACCACAAGTTTTAAAAGTCTTCCTTTTTTTCTTAAACTCTGTGTCGAGTCAAAGTACCTCATATAAAATGAGACGGAGGGAGTAGTAATTTAATTAGCTTCGAGCCCCCACCCCCATCCCACTCAAAAAAGTTCCTTTGCGTCAACTCCAACTAACGAAATCTTCCTAAGTTTGGCGATTCGGCAATTTCCTAACTTTATTGTTTCCTTCCTCGTTACTACTTCTCACCTCAATCGCCGATCTCAAAATTTTCTTCATTCAATACGCTGCTATTGTATATGAAGCCGAAAGAGTAATCAATTGAGGTAAATCACTCTCTTTTTCTTGTGATTTATACAGAAATTTGAGGATCTATATGGTATGGAGGTGTTTAAACTATGTCGTCTATTACTACTTGTTATAATCGGAAGTTTTTCTCATTTGATTCGATTTTCCGTTTCTGATCCGGGTTCGGATTGTCCTCAAACCCGGAGTGCATCTCTTGTGAACTTCACATACCAATTTTCCATGGCACAGCATCAATTACGAGGTGTGCTTAATGTAATCGATGATTGTTCGTTTAAGGTTAGTCAATTTGATATGCTGGAAGGGTCTGATGTGCGTTGGTGGGGTGCGGTTGGGGACCATTTGGAAAACCTCACAAAGGGTTTTGTAGTTTCCGAGCAGAAGCTGAATAAAACTTATAAAAGTGATGGATTTGTTGTGAAATTGATGAACAATGTGACGTGGGATGATATAAATGTTTTAGCTGTTTGGGATCTTCCCATGGCTTCGGATTTTGGGCACGTTGTTTTGAGGAATTTGACGAATGGGACTGAGTTTTTAGCCCCTCTGCCTAGTTTGGTTAATGGGACTGTAATTAAGGGAAATGGGATGCCTACAATGTTCAATAATTGTAAGGTATTAGCAGATAATTATAGGGTTAGGTGGAGTTTGAATGAGGAACACGATGTGATTGAGATTGGATTAGAGGCGGCTATAGGTTTTTTGAGTTACATGGCATTTGGATGGGCGAATCCGAATGCTTCGAGTAGTTTTATGATGGGTGGTGATGTTACCGTCACGGGGTTTAAGGAAGATTTATCTCCATTTGCTGATGATTATTTCATTACCAAGTATAGTGAGTGTATGATTAGCAAGGATGGGAGAGTTGAGGGTGTTTGTCCTGATACTATATATGAAGGATCTGATCCGGTTGGATTAGTGAATAATACGAGGTTGGTTTATGGGCAAAGGAAGGATGGTGTGTCCTTTATTAGGTTTAGGAAGCCTTTGAAGTCCATGGATACAAAGTATGATTTGCAATTGAATCAAAATGCTACAATGAGAGTGATATGGGCTTTAGGTTTGATAAAACCTCCAGATAGTCTCCGACCTTTTTATCTTCCACAAAATCATGGTGGTAGTTATGGGCACTTGACACTGAATGTCTCGGAACATATTGATGATTGCTTGGGGCCGCTGGATGCAGAAGATAAACAAGATCAAGACCTTGTCATCGCAGATAAAAAAGGACCACTTGTTGTTTCAACAGGTCCAGCTGTGTTTTACCCAAATCCTCCAAACCCTTCAAAAGTTCTTTACATCAACAAGAAAGAGGCACCCCTTCTCAGGGTAGAGAGGGGTGTTCAAGTAAAGTTTTCAATTCAGGCGGGGCATGATGTTGCCTTCTATATAACCTCAGATCCACTTGGTGGAAATGCTACATTGAGGAATATGTCAGAGACTATCTACTTTGGGGGCCCTGAAGCACAAGGAGTTCAAGCCACTCCCACAGAATTAGTTTGGGCTCCTGATCGTAACACGCCAGATTTAGTTTACTATCAGTCTCTATATGCTCAGAAAATGGGGTGGAAAGTTCAAGTGGTTGATGCAGGCTTACCTGATATGTATAACAGCAGCGTAGTTCTGGATGATCAGCAGGTTACTTTCTTTTGGACGTTGGCTGAAAATTCAATCTCCATTGCAGCTCGAGGGGAGAAAAAGAGTGGTTATTTGGCAATTGGTTTTGGTCGTGGTATGGTGAATAGTTATGCATACGTGGGCTGGGTTGATGACACTGGTAATGGGAAAGTAAGCACATACTGGATTGATGGAAGAGATGCTTCCAATATTCACCCAACTAATGAGAATCTGACACACGCAAGATGCAAGTCAGAGAATGGTATTATTACTATGGAATTCACCCGTCCACTACGTCCCTCTTGCGATCTGGATGATAAGCCGGAGTGCAATAATATTGTTGATCCTACGACACCACTCAAAGTCATCTGGGCCATGGGTGCTCAATGGTCAGATGACCATCTGAGTGTGAGAAATATGCACTCCGTCACAAGCAGCAGGCCTATCAGAGTGCTGCTCATGCGTGGTTCAGCAGAGGCAGAGGAGGATTTACGGCCAGTGTTAGCTGTACATGGGTTTATGATGTTTCTGGCTTGGGGAATATTGCTGCCAGGTGGTATTTTAGCTGCTAGATATTTGAAACATATCAAGGGAGATGGGTGGTTTCAGATTCATGTTTATCTACAGTATTCTGGATTATCGATTGTCTTCCTTGGCTTTCTCTTTGCTGTAGCCGAACTTCGCGGTTTGAGTTTCAGCTCCCTTCATGTTAAGTTTGGAATGCTGGCCATAGTTCTTGCTATTGCACAACCTATCAATGCATACCTACGACCTAAGAAACCTGGAGCAGCGGAGGAGGTTTCTTCAAAACGGCGTGTTTGGGAGTATATCCATGTCATTGTGGGCAGGGGTGCCATTGTTGTTGGGATTGCAGCTCTTATAACTGGAATGAAGCATTTAGGAGAGAGGTATGGTGACGAAGATGTTCATAGGCTGATGTGGGCTTTAATTCTGTGGATTCTTGTTGGCGTTTTGACAGTGATATATCTGGAGTATCGTGAGAGGAAGAAAAGGCGAGATAGAATATCTGGCAGAAGCAATTGGGTTCTGGGTAGTGGTGAGGAGGAGGACACTGACCTCCTCAGTCCAAGCCAGGCAATGGCAGAGAAAGACTCAGGTTCGTCTGACTGCATGGAAGTTCAGCTAGAACCAATGGGCAGATAAAGATTCACATGTAGGCATGTTCTGTAAATCTGTTATCACAAATTTTGGGGTTGTTTCTAGTCCAACAGTTGCCTGTTTTGATACAAGGATTCTTGATGATAAAGATCTACATATTACTATATGCCAAGAGGCAGGTTCTGTTCCCACTTTTGGGTCCTGCAGAGGAGAGATACTCAGCTGCCTGTATTAGATACCAGCAACATTTTTTGAGGTAGTTCTAACTAGGAGACATCAAATTGTTACATTTGTGTACATTAGCGATGTATCGTTGAGTTCATAGAATGGATTTGAATCATGTTCCACCATTATTTGTCTAAATTGAAAAAAAGGAAAATCGAGAGGAAAAGGATAATAAGATTTACGCGGGAAGGTACAAAACAATTTTCTATTGCAGCTCAGTTTTTCTTCATGCATTATACTTGATTGCTCAGGCAATTTTTTTTAGCAATTTAAATGATCTTTGGCGCTTGACTAGAGCTGCCTCTCTATCCTTAATGAGACTAATGTGAACTCACTTTTAATACAAGGAGAAATGTGTATTTGCTGTGTTCTTATTGCAAATTTCATGTATAATCGATTGGGCATGTATACTTGTTGAAGGGCAAAGAAGTGGAGCAGGTGTTGATGATCTTTCCTGAATAGAAACTATTGTTGCAGGTACTCTTCATGTATGCGCAGGTAATCTACCTTTAGGGAAATTTTTGTTTCGGATAGGGTTGCAGAAATACAACTGAAAGGGGAATTTTAGTTGCTCAATTGGTTTGGTCACTTTCACTTTGTTGGTGAGAGTTTGATTCCCACAGTGGAATTTGTCCATAAATTGCGATGTATATATAACTTTGATAATACTACACCTAGTGGAATTTGTCCATAAAAGCAAAATCAAGAACCAGCCAACGTTGGATAAGGAGGAGATGCAACAAATTATGCTTGCTCATTTGTATTCATCTTATACTCCATTTTATATCCAATCAAAATTTTACAATCGCAAACATATTCACTAAATAAATTTAGCAAATTCTTTTGGGAAACATGGATTAAACATGTCATTGCTATTAAAATTAGACAAGTTGCTTTTTGAAACCCAATTTGTCAACTTTAAAATCTGAAAAAATCGTATAAAAGAGTAAAAAGGAGGAAAAATAATATGTCCTTAATATTCTCCCCCCCAAAGACGTCTCTATTGTGGTTTTAGATATTTTATAAACTTCACCTTTTTTTTTATATATCTAGTGGGAAAAAAAATGTTATTTTTATAACTTAAGACATTGATGGGTCCGTCCTTTGCAGGCTAGTTTTAGATTATCTTTTACTTGTTTAAGAAAAATAAACTTTTTTATATATACTTATATAGCATTTGATGCATGTATGTAAATTTCACTTCTTTGAACTTTCGTGTAGCAAAGCTATAATATTTTATTTGAATGAGTTAGTGTGCAGAGTTATGGCTGACAGAGGCGGCCAGGATTAAGAGTTCGAGAGTTCTAAATTTTTGAATTCACAACTCTAGCGTGATAAATATTTTCACAACTCTTTCTTTATCACTAAGCCATCAATTAATTTTTTTAGGAGTTCACAAGTTAGTATACATATATATTTATTTAATTTTCTATTCCAAATATAGGATCTATGGAAAAGTTACTGAGTTCGTTCGAACCCACGAATTCTCACCTAGCTTCCCCTCTGATGACTGATATTTTAATTAATTCTTATATAATAACCATATTCTCTATTAAAAAAAATACTACTATTAATAATAAATTAATAATGAATCTCCAAATCTAAAATGAGATAATTTTTCTAAAAAATTATATAGTGAAAAATCTAAAACATTTAACTATTAGAAAAAAAAAAATGGAGTTACATGTAATGTTTGAGTTTTTTTCTACAAGAGAAGAATGTGTTATATTTTGAGAAAAATAATCAAATGTCCTTACGTACGAGTAATATTTTATTTTGACAACTAATATATTTCATTTGATTGAAATAATCATTAATAATGTATAATAAATGTTTATTTTGATCCTTGATATATTTCACTTGATTCACATAATTCTTAATTCCTTAATGTATAATAAAAAGTGTTCATTTTGATTAAATCTAACAAATTTATTAAAATAAAAAAGTACAAGATTTAATATGAATCCAAATGGCTAACAAAATCCAGCATTGTTGTTTCTTCGTTAGCTCCAAAGAATAAATTCATGAAATCTAACATTATTTTCTCTATTTTTTCCCACAAGATTTACTATTTCTTTTGCTTAGAACATAAATGAGTATTAGGTGAGTGAAATAATATTTTAGAAAAAAGAAAATAGTAAATTTTGATTGAAAAATATAAAGAAAATGATGTTCGATTTTATTATGTTCTTTATTTGGAAATTGGAACTAACAATGGTGAATTTTGTTAGCCGGATCCAAACTTAAATTTAAAATACTTTTTTTTATAAATCTATTAGGTTTAAGTTAAATGACAAAAATAAACCCCTTTTATTTTACTTTAAAGACCATTTCAATTATATAAAATACTATATTAAAGATCAAAATGAACATCATTGTCCTATATTAAAGATCATTTTAATCAATTAAAATATATTAAGAATCAAAATAAAAAATTACCCAAAAGACGAGAGAGAGTTAGTCGGATGATAAACACTTCTCATTCCTTAATTCCAACTCGAAAATTATGAGTTCGAGTCGAGGGAAAATAAAATAAAATAAATCAGGACCATTTTGGTCATTTTCTTGTTATATTCCCAAAAGAAACAAAAGAGAAAAGAACGGAACAAAGTTAACTCAACTCGCAAAGAGGGAGACACTCCTCTGTTGTTGAAGGAGCAAGTCGGTAGTTGTCTGGTACAGACCTCAAAACTGAACAAATTCCTATCTCTGTCGCTCCTACACCCATAAATTTCAGCAAATCTGAGTTCTTTACTGTCAATTTCGTCCAATTTCGTTAGTTTCTCTTGGGCAAATTGACGAACAGGTAGCAGGTGATTCAGCTCTTCTTACTCAATTTCTAGTTTCATTTCGTCTAAGTTTCTGTATTAGTAATTTTATGTTACTTGATTTTGAACTCGGAGTGACGGATCCAAGATTTTAAGTTCTTGATTGCGAGTTTGAGTATTTAATTAAAAGAAAATTGTGCAAAAGTGTACTAGTTCAATTGAAGGGTTGTGGGTTGTGGTTGTAGCGACTGCGTCCCTCATGCTATATCCACCCATGTCAAATGTAACTCAAAGATTAAAGCTTTGAGAGATATGAGAGAGATATCTTTTTGCATATCTCGTATCCCGAACCTCTTAGCAAACTCAATTGTTCCATTTTCAGATACTATTGATTTAGCAAATGAAATGGTAACACTCAGTCTATCCAATACTAGATTAGAGAGTGATAGGCTGTTTCTACTAAGTAGGCGTTTGGCCATAGATTCCAAATATTTTCACTTTATTTAATATTTATGGAGGTGGAGTTGTTTTTGGTTATACTTTAAGCAATGAATATTTGGAATAATGTTTATACTTGGATGTACTTAAATACAATTTCAAAAGTGAAAAGTGAGTTTGAAAACAAGTTATAAGCTGATTTCCAAATTTAAATTACAACTTTAAGTTGGATTTGAAATTCTTCATGACCACAAACACTGGTTTTCAAATAAAGTAAAAAGTTATTCCGGAAAAAAGTGAATAATTTTTGTGGCCAAATGTGTCCGCTTTGAAACTAGGTGGATCTGCTCTGCTTATACAAAGGTTTCTGACATGTGCCTATCACTCATATTGTACTGTACTAACTTCCGCAGGCTCATCCATTCTTATGTTCACTTTGCTTCATCTCAAAAGTTATGTTCTCTCATTTTTTTTTTTTTTTGATTTCGTGGACTAGAAGTATTATGGCTTTAATTTTGTTCAACTGATTTTATGATGTTCTCTGTTTTTGGGTTTTTATGGAATGTTTAACATACATGCGTAGTTTTCCCCCTTTGTTTAATGCAGCAAATGTCTAGCCTAGTGGAGAGGCTTCGCGTGCGAACAGATCGAAGACCAATTTACAGTTTGTTTGATGACTCTGATGATGAATTTGATAAGAAGTCTGAGCCCAGACAGGAAAACTTTGAGAGAATTTTCCGTCCTGACGCGGTAAATTCCTTTTGAATATTACGTTTCTATGCTAATATTTTTGTCCATTCTTTGCTTGACTAGTCTGTAAATGGGTATGTTCTCCATATTATCTTTAGTGTAATAAATTTGTAGCAACTTAGTTGCAACTTCAGGATATGACTTAGATCCTAAAGATGAATTGGGCATAACATTGGTCATCACTAGGAAAGGCAGATTCTTATTTTGGTTTACTACATATAAGAGTGTGAATTGTCTTATAACTTTAACTTTTATCAAAAAAAAAAAGAGTGTGAATTGTCTTATAAATTGAATTGCAGCTTTATGATATGACTTAGAACCTATAGATGAATTCGGCTTTGGGTTGATCATTGCGAGGAAAGACGATTATTTTTGGTTTACTTAGTTTTTCATCGAAAACTTAATCCAACATAGAGTCAAGCTTAGAGGGGAGAACTTAGCCATTCAATTTACCTTGAAGTCTATACACAGGGGATAAACTACAGGATTCATGAGATCCTTGCTTACTTGAACATAATTTCTTCCCATGAAAGAAAAATATGGAAGATTGTCTTTTTGATAACATGGTGTTTGGTCAGCTCGTGCACCTCGATTAATTCTACGGAGTACATGCTATCTCCCACCAACACAGTACCAACACAAATACTGGGTAACTCTATCCAATAACACTTGGACAAATGGAAACTAATTACCTAGTATTTTTGCCTTCACTAGGATTTGAACATGAGACCTCATGGTTCTCAACCCACATCATTGACCACTAAGCCACACCCTTGGGCTGCTCTAATGCAGACCTCAAAACTGCTACCAAGTGAATAAAATATACTAGAAGCTTTTATATTAATAACTGTGGAAAGTCAAATAGAAGTCATTCTAGAACAATGAAATATTCAATCTGAAAATGAAGGGTGTAGTTTAGACACTACCCCGAATATACTATTGAATGCAGCCGAACTTCGTAAGTAACTTTCTTCCATTCATATACAGGCTAAAAGAGCAAAGTCCTAAATGTTTCATTCAAGGACTCCAATAAGTTATACCGACTTTCTACTTATGTAGATGTTTCTAGATTTTGCAAAGCACAGCTGAGTCCTGCTTTTACAAGCTATCTTTCTGTATACTTGTCGACAGCCCCTTAATTTTATAATGGTGTCGCTCCCTTTTGATTGAAATTTGATTCTTTCCCCCTGTTGGATGAAACTGAAAGTTTTTGTTTTCTCCATTCAGAAAATACCTTTCCGCTCTAGTTCATTGAGGTGACATACATTGTATTTCTTAGCTTTAGCACTTTGACCCTATGGTATTCGTGAAGTGCATCATATTTTTACTATTTGACTATTTGTCATTCCCTTTTGGTTGACCTGTTGAAAACAAGATGCCTCTGGCCTGGTATGGTAGATAGCAGGCTTCTGAAAAGTAGTAATGAGTGGTATGTACCGACTTCTTCATCTAGAGTCGAGCGTTCCTTGTGTCTTTGAATAACATTGCATTATCTCTATGCTACTTTGTGGGATTCACTGATCTAAATGGAAACAAAAATCAACTTCACAGTTTGTAACTGCATTACCATACTTGTTTTCTTTGCAACAACAGCAGCATACCGGTGTAATCCACAAGTGAGGTCTGGGGAGGGTGATGTGTATGCAACCTTACCCCTACCATGTGACGTTAGAGAGGTCGTTTTCTTTGCATGCACTTTTTTCGTCGCATGGTAATGATCTTCAATACTTTTACTTGCACCGGAGAACTGATGAAAGTTAACTTATAGAAAGATGAATCCTGTCAAGCTTGTGGAGGAGAGGGCGATCTTTTGTACTGTGAATCGTGCACTTATGCTTACCATCCCAAGTGCTTACTTCCACCATTAAAAGCTCCTTTTCCTAGCAGTTGGAGGTGCCCTGAGTGTGTAGGTTCCTTTCCTCTTGAAAATTTGTCTGTACTATCAGAGTTTTTCTCTGTCACTATGATTTTCCATATTTTTGTAGGTAAGCCCCCTAAATGATATTGACAAGATATTGGATTGTGAAATGCGCCCAACTGTTGCTGATGATAGTGATGCTTCTAATATGGGGTCGAAGCAAGTATTTGTTAAACAATATCTTGTGAAGTGGAAAGGATTGTCGTATCTTCACTGCATATGGTATCTCTTTGCAACAACCCTTTTTTTGCTGCTACTTTATTTGCTCTGGGCTCTGTTTTCAATTTTGACAATTTACTATCTTATGAGAGCTTCTTTTAGTCATCGTTATCAAACGCGAAAAGCGCAAAAAAGCTCTAAGGTCCGTTGGGGCTTTTAGCACAAATAAAGCATAGAGTTCAATGAAGAAAGGCATGGAAAAAAAATACAAATATGTATTTGTAATCCAAGACTAATAATTATAAGTATGAATAACTAATATACAAACAATAATTTGAAAAAAAAATGATAATGTGAAATATCAGTTGTTTAGCGTCGCTTCTTTAGGATTACTCTCACTTACAAGGAAAAGTATGCCTTAGAGCCATGATGATGACACTGAAGCGCCTACTAAGTGACACAAAGCGCTCAATATGTTTGAGCCTTGCTTCCTGGCTTAAGCGCGCCTTTGAAGTGCTTTGATTCATAGTACTGTTATTAAAATTTTCTTAACCAGTTGACCTTTTCTCAGACTAGTGCTAGATTTCTTTTTATTTTTATTTTATCATGGTTATTAGATTTTATTGCTCCTTGTTAGCAATTTTTTCTTGCGCTGTAAACTGCAATTTTATGTTGTTGAAGTTATATTCTCTTATCAAATTTCCAGGGTGCCTGAAAAAGAGTTTCTGAAAGCTTACAAGTTGCATCCACGTCTTAAGACTAAAGTGAACAATTTTCATCGTCAAATGTCGTCAATGACTAACTCCGAAGAGGACTATGTTGCTATTCGATCTGAGTGGACTACAGTTGACCGAATTCTTGCTTGCAGGTTATTTTTTTAGAGTAGATTAATAGATTTTAATTGAGCTATGGATCAGTCTAAACATTTTCTTTCAAAGCTTACACTATCTGCCTTGTCATGCCAAATTTTAGTCGTTTCTAGGAGGGTAGAACTTTTTCCTTGTGCTAAAATTTTCTCTCAGCTAGTTTGTCAATTTTTTCTCTCTCTCAGCTAGAGATTTAATCTGTGAATGAAAAAATGAATGTGATCCTAGTGGGAAAATTTTTGTGGGAACACATGAAAAGTTCATGAGCCTTGGATCATAAGAGTCCACAGGTAAGTCTTGAGCTTTTGTTTTGCTAGTGGAGTTGTTGATGATGGACAGTTTTACTTGAGACTTCATAGTGTCAGGTACATGTTTACCTTGATGTAGTAGTGGCCATAGGTTTGAGGGTTAAAATGATGCTTAGTCTATAACTTTTTTTATACGGTAAATAATTGTATTAATATTGGGGAAATCCCGATTTACAGCAAGAAAGATGTTTAGTGGAGATATTTTTTTGTTGTTCTGGATGTGATTTGTGGGACTGTTAACTATAACTGGAAAAAATGTTTGTTCGATTAACTGGACAAAATTCTTATCTAGAAACATGACAGATTTTTTTTTCACAAAATAACAAACAAAGAAAAGGTTGCTTCTGCATTGACTTAAATGAAACCGAATTTACTATTACTATTGCTTATAAACTTATAAATGTTATCACACGTAGCCTTCCCTTTTTGGTACATTCCTATTGCTTTTGTACATGTTGCTTTAGGAATATTGTCATAGAGTTTGCAAAATACAGGTGTAATTGTTAATTTTGCAAAAAAATCAAATGAAATTACAATTGTTTGTAAAAACATGTATCCCTAAAATAATTATCCAGACAGAATATTTTTATGAAGACCTTTTTGAAAGAACTCTTTTAGGAAATATGTCAAAGAATGGTCTAGCTTAGATCTACTTGAAGGGCCGGGGGGGTTGGGGTTGGGGGTGAAGCTAGAGTGTTGTTGATGCTATTATAAGGAAAATGGACCTTAGATCTAAATCAACCCAAAAGTTAGCTTATTAGGCCAGATTTACCCAAGACCATATGAGGAGGCAACAACCAATTTTCTCAACTAATGTGGGACGTTCTAACATTATTGCATGGCAGGGTTGGATATTTGGAGCCTGAACTATTTAATATGAGAGTCAAACATTGGGCAAATCTAGAGTAAGAATGGGTTTGACCATGCAAGGAAAATGAATATTAGGCCTAACTCAACCCCAAAAGATAGCTCATGGGATGAGGATTATCCAAAAGCGTATAGGGAGACAACAATTTATTTTCTCATCAAATGTGAGACACAACAACAGTTCAAGTCCCCTAGTACTCTGGTTGCTGGACGTATTGATTGTCGGCAACATAACACCAAGCCTAACATTGAGTAAGTCAAGAATGGGCATGGGTATGACTCTGAAACCATGTAAAGTAAAATGAACATTGAACGTGATTCAACCTAAAGACAATTTATGAGGTGAAGATTGTCTTTTTTTTTAATCAAGCAAAAGATTCATTGATAATAACAACGCCAACATGGCCGTATACAAGAGATATACCAAAAAGGAGAAACCTGCATAATTTGGTTTTCTCCAAAGGACACCCAATCTTTTATAGAAACAGGAATTACATGGGTGCACCAAAAAAAATAAGGGATCGGAGACTACCTTTCAATTGAGCAAAGCTCATCTCCACACCCTCAAATTCTCTCCTATTCCTCTCTTTCCAAATGACCCACATTAGCGCAAAAGAGTAACATGCCTCGCCTTGTGCCTTCTTCTTCTAGCTCCACTCTTCCAACTGATCATCAACTCCTTCACAGATCTTGACATTACCCAAGAAACACCAAACCATCTGAGTATATCTCCCCATAACCTCGTGGCTCCAAGATCATATTAGGAGGCAATGGCCAGTTCTTCAATCGATGTGGGACATTGAATAACTATGGCCAAAAATTAACTTTATAGTTGTTTTAATAACAGTTCACACTTTTTAATGATCTTTTTTATGGTTATGCCGGTGAAGATAGATGGATCTTGTGTTAGAGTTTGTGAAAGTCTTAACATAATGCTTCCTTTCCACTGGTTTCTTGAAAGTTATCAATCCCGCTTCTTCCTCTTGTCTCAGTTCGACCTCCAATGATGAGCCCGTGCAAAATTCTCCGTTGTTAGAGCCGGATCGATAGGCTATTAGATTGAGTTGAATGAACCCGTGCCTATACCTTTCTAGGCTCCTAGTGCTAGCTGTATCCGTCATAGGTGAGGGCTCTACGAAAGAGCATGCTATGGCTCAATCAACAGGTGAGCCTGTGCCCTCACTCTCTTTTTGGTGCTCTCTCTCTTCTGTGAGTCTGTGCCCCGATTTCTTTTTCTCCAGTCCTGTATGGCAATGATAATTTTTTAATAAGTGAATGTTAAAGCTTTAAGTTTGTAGAAGTCATATTGTTTAATTGCTTTTTGATTAGTGGAAAGTTTTATTAAGAAACATCGAGTCAGTGCCAAAAAATATATCTACAGATTGTATATATTACTTAACCCGAGTTATTCAAGCTTGTCTAGCTATCAACAGAACACAATATTTCCTCCTACACGAAAAATACAAGTGAGATGAAAAGGATCTTTTAATGCTTTCTGTTGAGCTAAGACACTTTCAACCCTATTCTTATTATTTATTTCTCTCATTCCATATACTCCAAAAGAGATGTCAATATGATGTTTACCAGGCTGTGATTCTTTCATTTTCAATCCTTTGTAATCTCCTTCAGTCCTACTTGTATTTTTTTTCTCGGCTGTCCTTGGTAACAATCATGATATGTTAAATAACTAGAATACAAGGATATGCATCTACAAAGCCAACCTGCGATTCTAAGGAGAGGTCATATTGTTCAATTATGGTGACGTCCATAACGAAAATAGCAAACTACAAAGTAATCTCATTTGAGAAAGTTAAGAGTTCTGTGAACAATGTGCTCCTATGTGAATCACCTTCTTTTCATAGTAAGGTGGTTTCTTGTTTATGGTGGGAACTGGGAAATTCTGAGATGGTTCAGATTTAAGTGGGTGATCCCGAGTACTGTGAAAGAAACAATGTTTAGTTGGGCCTTTAAAAGAAGGAAGAGAAGATGCAGGGAGTGTGATTTTGCTCCTCTGCACTTATGTGGATCATATGGAGAGAGAGAGAGAGGAATAAGAGAGCTTTTGAGGGAGAAGTGAAGGACTTTAAACACTTAAGGAATAGTCTATTTCCTTGTTTCTTTTTGGTGCACCCATAAGATTCCTACATGTATAGATGATTGGTGCTATTTGTAGAAAATAATTTTTTGTAAGGTTTTCTATTTTTCGGTATAATTCTTGTATAAGGACACACTTTTGCCCTTTTAAATAAAATTTATTACTTCATCAAAGAAAAGCAGTGTGTTCCTATCAAGAACTAATGTAAGCCTTGAGAATTAAGATTCATCTAACTTAGTGGAACTTATTTTTGTAGATCTGTATATCATACTATGTTATTTGTGATAATTGTTCTTATTGCATTTTGCCATGTACTGAAAATCTTGGTATATTGTCAATACTTAGAATGATTTAGAGAGTTGTAGATTACTTCACCTATTGCATTAATGATTTTGGTAATGGAATATTGTGATGAGTGATGACTTTTGTGGGAATATAAGATACCAAGTGGCCAAAATGTGCAAGAATCAGTTCTGGAAAGTGGAAACAGAGATGGTGTAGTGATGTTACCTATGTCAAGTTTTTCTGACCATGTAATATATCTAGCCTAGGTTTCTTTTAGAAAGTTTATCTCTGTTGGTAAGATAGATTATGTTTGATGCTCGTGGTTATTTTGTGCTAATTCAAAAATTTCCCCCATCTTTTGTGGTTCTGAAAGAACAAGTGAGCAATGTATAAATTTTAGCAGATATTGTTTTGCTTGTAACACCTATTTTCTTTAGTTTTTTTCTTAAACAGTTCATTTGTGGTGTATTATTTGGGATTTAGTCAAAGTTTCAGGTTTAATTGCACTAAGTAATTGCTATTGTACTTACAGGGGAGAAGGTGAAGAGAAAGAGTATCTTGTTAAGTGGAAGGAGCTTTCTTATGATGAGTGCTACTGGGAATTTGAATCGGACATTTCTTCTTTTCAGCAGGAAATTGAACGATATCATAGAGTTCAGTCTCGAGTTGACAAAGCGTCTTCAAGTAAACAAAAAAGTGTGCCTAAAGAGACTACTGAATTAAAACTGAAACCCAGAGAATTTCAACAGTATGAAAGGAGTCCCGAATTTCTTTCTGGAGGTATCCTCGATTTTTCCTTTTTTAAAATCATTCTATTCATCTGAAAGAGTTCTATTAATCTTCATTTTTTTGGTTGAAATAAAGGCTCACTGCATCCGTATCAGCTTGAAGGGTTGAATTTCCTACGTTTTGCTTGGTCTAAACAAACACATGTGATACTTGCAGATGAGATGGGGCTTGGTGAGTTTATTTTTCTTCTTCCCCTGTTTCTAGTCTTTTTTCATATCATTTTCTTAGATAATAATTACTTCTATGTGACTTCTAGGTGAATTAGTGTTACTACTTGTGTTGGCATATAGTTTCTTCTATAATCTGCGGCGTTGTTCTTTTCTGATGCATTATATGGCTTGCAGGCAAAACAATACAGAGTATTGCATTTCTAGCCTCTCTTTTTGGAGAGGATATCTCTCCACATTTAGTAGTTGCTCCTCTTTCTACATTGAGAAATTGGGAGCGGGAGTTTGCCACTTGGGCTCCTCAAATGAATGTGGTAAGTTGGATTCTTTTTGATTTATATCATGAATATTTGATATACTTTTTCTAAGGAGAAGTGATGCTGTAGGTTATGTACGTTGGTTCTGCACAAGCTCGTGCTGTTATTAGGGAATATGAATTTTTCTTCCCCAAAAATTCTAACAAGATCAAGAAAAAGAAATCTGGTCAGACAGTTGGTGAAAGTAAGAAAGATAGAACTAAATTTGATGTCCTTCTGACATCGTATGAAATGATCAACATGGACTCGACCTCTTTGAAGCCTATAAAATGGGAGTGCATGGTAATTGCTATCTCAAGTTTGTTGTTACCTGTTTTATGTTTTTTTTCCTTAAGGGCGCTGACATTCGTATTTAGATTGTTGATGAAGGTCACCGTCTCAAAAACAAGGATTCAAAGTTGTTTTCTTCATTGAAGCAGTACTCTAGTAGACATCGTGTCCTTTTGACTGGAACTCCTCTTCAGGTTTGTTTGTAATTTGCATTCTATATAGGTGTTGTTTTTAAATATCTCGTTACTCGTACTATTTGAAGTCTTATACTGCATCAATCAAACAAAGCAAACTCTCTCTGAGTTGTCACTCTTCATCTGTCTTTCACATTTTTGACTAGTCATTCTACTGCTGGAATCATAATCTCCTAGCACATTTATAGAAGGAACACTATTGGTGAAGGGAGAGGCGAATAGTGAAGTTTACAAGTTTTATAATAAGAAAGATGATCATATGTTAGTGGTTACATAGTTATGGAAATGAATCAAATGCAATTAATTCTGGCTGTTCAGAAATTGCCTCCTTTTAATTGTTCTCTCAAGGAAAAATGCTCCCAGACGATTTCCAAGAATTTTTCTCTCCTACTTCTTAGGACTGCAGAGTACTCTTCCCGGAGTGTTTTCACCGGATTAGGATCTTTTCTTTCTCAACCAACAGTTACCGCCCACTGCGATTCCTGAAAAATATGATTTTCCAAGGATCTTTTGTAACCTTACGGAGGAAAATAGAATTTACTTCACAGCTGGATTCAAATCTTTGATATCACCCGATGGACCTCTGGCCAGGAAGTTTGGTTCGACTGGGTAGAGAGAAGCAACATGATGGCAAGAATAACACTTAGTAAGAAAGTGATGGAGTGGATATGTTTTATCCTAATGAAGGTTCCAATGACTACAAGAACCTTGTGAGAAGATGGAGGACAAAGGATGAGGTGGCTGAATATTTTTGTACTAGGAAGTACACTGCACATGTATTGTACATGAGTATCTTCTTTCTCAAAGGTGAAGATAGGTCAGTTATCGTTTTGCCAGAGTCAGCCTTCAATGCTGGATGGAGAGACACCGCTTTTAATATAGAAAACTTTATTGAAAGCACCCCCAATTTGACTTTAAAGCCCCTTCACAGAATGTCCAACATTAACTTCCCGTATGCCAAGGTAGTTGAAGATGCTCCCAAGTATCAATAAAGTGTAAAGCAAACATCTCAATCATAGCTTGTTTCCAATTGACTGGTAGTAGTGGTGTAGGAGGGTCACTTTGTCTTTTGTTTCTCTCCAAAGAGAATGCAGTCATTCATTAACTTTACCTGTATAAAAAAAATGAATATTGTCATTCATCATCCTTTCAGGGGTTTCTGATAATTAGAATGTAGAATTTTGTCATTTATCTAAAACATTTAACTCACCTCTAGCACTTTTCATATTAATAGTATTGTTACAACAATAATAACAACAGGATGATTAGAATTGTAGTAATAATGATATTAGTAGCAATGATAGTAGTCGTAGTTGTATTGAGAATAATAATACTAGTACTAGCGGTAGAACTAATTATTATGATTTAATAATAATTGTTATTAACGTGAGTATCGTCTATTGTCATCTCATCACCATCATCAGTTATCTACCACTAACAGTGAAATGCAAAACTAACTTGTATTAGTTATGACACTCCTTTTCTCCCTGTCTTGCAGAACAATCTGGATGAACTTTTCATGCTTATGCACTTCCTTGATGCTGGGAAGGTTAGTGCTACCACATATTTTTCGACGCATTTGTTTCTAACCAATTTACATTGTTGATTTATTATAATGTGAAATTTTTATATGGAACTTGATTGTAGTTTGGAAGCTTGGAGGAATTCCAACAGGAATTTGAGGATATTAGTCAGGAAGAACAGATTTCAAGACTTCATAAAATGCTGGCACCCCATCTGCTGAGAAGTATAAATCTCAAACTTTTTTTCTTGATTTGTCAGTAGATGTATAAGTAGTTTATGGTTTACATTGATTTGTGGAAGTAGGCATTATCAGGGTGTTCCAACATGCTACTCATACATCTTTGCTTGATTCCTAAATTGTCAGTCTCTGTTGTATGCTGTCAAGCCTTTGCAAACCGCAATACAGATGCCATAGTTATGTCATATTAAACTTATTTGTATTGTTCGTCTTTCCATTAAATACTGTATCCTGTACACCTTTGAGGATGGGTGGTCAAACAACCAAGAGTTAGATGCCAAGTTCTCCTTACTATCATTTGTTGTTGGAAATTCTTTCTCGTTGGCCTCCTCTCAAATCAACCACAACATCATTAGATATTTAGATGACTATAGTCGTTCTCCTGAAGCCCCACATGCATGCTTATTCCTGTGTAACTCATAGGTACAGATTACAATGCTGTGCCGGGTCAAATGGATTAAGTTTCTGAAGATTATGTACATCTTTCTAATTACATGTACTTACAGTTCCAGAGTGAAGCTTATAGTTAAGTTCACAAAAAGGTTCATGGGCTAGGGCAGTGCTTCAAGAAACATGATTATGTTCATCTTTATGTGGAACTCTTGAGCTTTGGTGTTAGTGTGTTTTGTTGGCTGCAGGGGTCAAGAAAGATGTCATGAAGGAGCTGCCTCCAAAAAAGGAGCTCATTTTGCGAGTGGAATTGAGTAGCAAGCAGAAAGAATATTACAAAGCAATTTTGACACGTAACTTCCAGATACTGGCTCGCAAGGGAGGTGCTCAGGTGCTCCAGCTTCTTCTTGTTTGGTATATCCTTACTGTTCTGTAACAGGAATTCTGACCTTGGTTGATACTTGTCTATCAGATTTCCCTCATAAATGTTGTTATGGAACTGCGCAAGCTCTGCTGTCATCCATTTATGTTAGAAGGAGTTGAACCAGAGGATACTAACGAGTTTACCAAGTACACTTCTTATCTTATAATCAATTTCATTGATTTCTTGCCTTCAGAAAATCAAGTTTTTTGTAATTTTATAGAGGATTTTGTGGCCCCTCTGGTTATTAACTAAACTGTAAGCGGCCCCATTATTCTGGTCTTAGTTCCAGCCTTTTTAGTTTCCAAAAACAGCGTTTCATGGTCAGTTGTTAATGAAAATCTAGAAAAGATGTTTTCTTTTCTATAAGGTAACTACAGATATCCAATTTGTAACATCTTTTCTAGATTTTTTTATTTTTTTATTTTTTATTATCAAAAAAAATCTAGAAAAGATGTTACAAATTGGATATCTGTAGTTACCTTATAGAAAGAATAAAATAAAAAATAATTAAGAAGGTATGTTGGAAGTCTTATCTTTTTTCTTTGTTAACGAAGGAATATAGCATGCAGAGGGTGAGGGGGAAACCATCTCTGGTAGGGGTGGAGTAGGAGATACATGATTTATGAAGGGAATCTGGGGTTCAATTCGGGTGGGGGTTGTTGTTATCTGTGACCGGGATAGAGGCAGAGAAAGGAGGGTGGTTTCCCATCTTTTCACTAATAAAATCTGGAAACTTTGTCAACAACTAGAGCAGGTAGAAGAACAGCATATTGTGGGTCGAAGAGATGTGGTAGTGAGGGCTGTGACCAAGCCGTTGGGAAGGGGAGAAGTTGTTCAGGGGAAAGATAGGGGTTGGCAGTTGTGAGAAGATGATAAGGGCTGTGAGGCTAAGGGAAGGTGGTAGTGGTGCTTCTCTGAGTAGGGCCATTAATGTTGGATGGAGGGGCGATAAGTTAAGTGAGAGTGGTTCTTTTCTCCCTTTCCTGATGGTGTCAGAGCGGTGTCTTGTTAAGTAAGTAGCGTTTTGCTGTGTTGCTTGGATTCCCCAAATTGTTGCACCAGTGTTGGATCCTCAAAAAATGCACTACTTTGGGAGGATCCGACACTCACCCAACAATATTTTTGAAGACTACGCAATCGACATGTTGCTCTCTTTTCAACTTTTCTTTTAATGTCTCCACGTCAAAGTGTTAAATTTCCCTAGAAGAAAATGTTTAGCGCGATTCTTCTATTTTTTTTAATGATACCATTTAATTTGGACAAAATCTATTGTGTTAATCTGGAAAATATTGTGTGGTCAAAGGAGTTTCATATGATCGTTAGAGCCTAAAGTGCGGAAGTTCTTTTAGGAGACTGGAATTTTATGAATTGCCTAAGCACTAATGTTGCCTAGTGAGATCGTTTATGATCCTGCCTGCAAGAAGGGTGTGCTTAGAGGTTTTTTTTTTAAGTAAAAAAATGTTTGTTTTTGAGTTCTTTCAACCAACCTATCTTATCTGCACTGTGGATCATTTTGATTTGGCAGACAGCTGCTGGAATCTTCTGGCAAATTACAACTTCTAGACAAGATGATGGTTAAGCTTAAAGAACAAGGTCACAGAGTTCTTATATATTCGCAATTTCAGCATATGCTCGACTTGCTAGAAGACTACTGTACCTATAAGGTAAAGATACTAGTTCATTATATTATTTTAAACCTGATTTGGTATTCATCTTTATTATCTCAAAATTTGATGCATTTTTACCTGTTAATGTTTGTAGAAATGGCACTACGAACGGATTGATGGAAAAGTTCCTGGGGCAGAACGACAAATCCGAATTGACAGATTTAATGCAAAGAATTCTTCAAGATTCTGTTTCCTGCTATCCACTAGGGCGGGAGGTTTAGGAATTAATCTTGCAACTGCTGACACAGTAATTATTTATGACAGGTAATATTATATTCGAGAATACCTTATCAAAAAATAAATGATACTTGTTATATTCGAGAATCCTCTCTCTCTCTCTCTCTCTATCCAAATGGCTTCTGGTCTCAACTTTCATAGCACCTTGAGAGATTCCTGTAATTCTTGGATCAATACTCTACTTTGCTGTTTCAAAATGGAAGCATGCCATTGATCAATCACCTAGGCCACGATGTTGTAAAGACTTCCGTCTAAGCCTAATATTTCATTTTCACACATCTTGAGTCAATACCCTAATTTGCCCTTCGAAAACATCGAGGATTTCCTCCTTGACCGAAAGCATTTTGTGCATATGTCATTGATGACCTTGGCAACATGTTTATAAAAACATCCATCAAAGCTAATAGGTCAGTCTTTGATATTTAGAACTCTTTCATTTTCAGGAATAAAGCAATAAAAACTGCCTTTTGGATTTTATCCTTGGCTCATAGACTTCCTCCTCCAAATGATAACTTAATTTACACCTTTGATATTCTGGAATCTACTAAAACCTCACTGTTGAGAGTAGGTATCTGTCTCATCGTCCACATGTACAATTCTTGTTGCAAGTGAGAATACCTCATCGTTCAGCTTTTCACTATCTATCATATTTCCATCAACTATAATTTTTTCAATTTCTTTGTATGGTACAATTTTTTTTGTTTTGATATAGTCAGAGAATCTCATAGATGGTATTAAATTCTCTTACTTCATCAAAACAAATAATAAATAAATTCATTAATGGTATCCAGAATTTCGTAGATGGTATCAAGAAGATGCATCTACTTCCCAAGGTAGGGGTAAGGTCTGCGTACACACTAGACTCTATCCTCCCAGATCCCACTTGTGAGATTACATTGGGTATGTTGTTGTTGGTATCATGAAGATGCAGTATTTTTTTTTTTTTGGGTAATGGTAACATTCTATGTATTAACAGGTATACTATACAGTGGTTTTTGTTTGATCCTAGATTCTTCTGCAATAATTTTCTGTTGGCAAATACCTTCTTCATTTATCATCTTTTCAAAGATCCTCTACTTTGGTTTATTATCAAGACAAAGGTTACACTCAAAACTAGGCATTTTCTTGGTCCTTTAAGCCTTGCATGTTGCTATGTGTTGACTTAATAGAGAAACAAAACCTTCTCAGTTCGTTCTATGTTTGCTCTTTCACGATAGAATTGTGATTTTAGATTATCTGAGCTATTTCAACAATATTTGTTATTCTTAGGTGTATTTGGGAAGTTTCTAGCATTGAATACGTGATAGGAAATGGACATTGGACCTAACTCAACCACAAAAACTATCTCATGAGGTGTGGATTGTGCAAGACCATATAAGGAGACCAAGTCCTCCATTCATTACTGGTGTGCAATCTAACACTCTCTGTACGCTCAGGCTTGCCAACTGGAATGTGTACAATATATATGAGGGCCAACTTGGTTACACCAAGAACTAGGATGAGTATGTTTGTTAGATTCCCCGGTCGGTAGTGGATGGGTGACTTGGTCTCCTTATATGGTCCTGACAATCCTTACTTCATGAGCTAGCTTTTGGTATTGAGTTATATCCAGTGTCCAGTTTTATCATGGTATCCGAGCTGACAGAGGTCTTGAATTTGAGTCTCACCGCCTCCAATTATCAAAATGAATTTCCGCATGCTTGACCATGCAAAAGAATTAGATAAACATGAGGGGACATCTGAAGACATAATTAAGTTAGCATTGTCAAAGACGCTTAAGCGCGGAAGCTCTAGGGAGGCCTTCGCCTCTCTTCAGTGTAGTCAGGGACAGAGCTAGAGACCAAGGCACGGGTTCAACAAACCCTATAACATTGGTTCAAACACTTTATTTGTCTTAAAAACTTCATTTCATATGTACAAATTATAAATTTAGATCCCATTAACTTAAAAGGGCTAGAATCCTGAACACCATAAGCTTCAAAACCTGGCTCCGCCTCTGTTAAGGTAAGGCATGAAGGTGCGCATGAGTTCTATCTTGAATAAAGCACTACTAAACAACAAATATAATTGTCAAAAAGTGTATTAGCTGTTAAAAAAAAGTATTATGGATGAACTTGTTACTTTTTTTCTTGAATTACATATGTATTTATCTAGAGTTTTCCATCATTGACAACACTGTGTTAAGTAAATCAAAATGTATTTTATCTAATAGTGTAAGCTTTTAAATGAGATGGTCAAGCACTTCAACAATACGGTATGAAATGTAAAAATGTATTATCCAATTCTGGTTCCCCCTTTAGGTGTTCTGTCTCAAATCTAGAGAAGAGGGAAGGAAAGAAACTTCTTTGCAATTTTCTTTTCTATGTGCTGCGATTCCTCTTGCTTATCTTTTAAGTGTATCTTTCAGTGATTGGAATCCCCATGCTGACCTACAAGCAATGGCTAGAGCTCATCGGCTTGGACAAACAAATAAGGTTACAACTTCCTCCCTTCTGGTGTTGGCCCTAAGGAAAAATATTGATACTCATTAGCCTTGCTTCTATGGCAAAAGAAGAGGTGGTTATGTTGACATTGATTTCTTGGCCTGTATCTAAAGTTTTGGTAGTTTTTTATATTTGATATTGCAGGTAATGATTTTTCGACTCATATTAAGAGGAACCATTGAGGAAAGAATGATGCAAATGACTAAGAAGAAAATGGTTTTGGAACATCTAGTTGTTGGAAGGCTTAAAGCACAAAATATCAACCAGGTAACTTATTCACAATCTTTGAGCTTAAGACTAAATGTGAGCTACTGCATTTTTTTATACAGGTAAAAAAGCTAATGTTTAGAGATATCTAAATTCTAAGGTCATTTACCTTAAGCTAATGGTTAAATATCCACTCCAACCAAATGGATTAGTAGACATCTAACCTTCAAGGAGTGGTTTGGAGTTGAAATTTCATCAGATCATCTGCAATTTCTTTCTGTCCATACATCCAAAAAATACTTGCAGGGATCATTTTCCAAATTTTCCTGATCAACTTTCCACAAAATCCAACTCTCATATGCTTCTTTAATATGCATTCTGTGGACGGTCATCATTATTGACTGTTGTACGATGAAAAGGTGGCTAATTACAATCTTAATTCAGGAAGAACTGGATGATATTATAAGGTATGGGTCAAAAGAGTTATTTGCTGATGAGAATGATGAGGCTGGAAAATTGCGACAAATACATTACGATGATGCTGCAATAGATAGGTGAGTTTACTTTATGTCAGGTTCACTTTCTCCTCCTTTACTTTAGTTCTCTTCAGGGTTGGTATTAGTTTATGTTACATGAATGTAGTGATCTTTCTCTTATTTTGTTTTCTCAGATTGCTCAATCGCGATCAAGTTGTAGATGAGGATGCTGCCGTGGACGATGAAGAAGAGGATTCATTTTTGAAGGCCTTCAAGGTATATCTCCTGTATAACATTTTTATAATTGGAAGGTGATTTGCAGTGCCAATGGATTGTGTTACCTGTCTTCCCCCAACATCTATCTAATAAGGAGTTGGGGATAATCGCTATAAACATCCAGTCCTTAGGACATACTTTGTCCCCTCCATACCTTCCGTAGGGGCAGATAGAGCTATTTATAGCGCGGGAGGATGCACGACACCCACACAGCATGACCCCATTGCGTGTGCCCTCAGTCAGGAAAATCTCCCCTGCTCGCAGCACAGGGTTTTCTTGCAGAACCCCTGGGGTCTGGCTTTTATACCCACGTATAAAGGGATAGACAGTCTAAGAGAGTGCCAAGAAAAAAACTATACCTATCACTTTTGGAAGGTTTAGAACCCTTGATTCATCCGACTCAAGGAGAAAAAGAGAACAAGATGGGGGGCTGGTCTCCTCACAATGCGGGAGTAACACTGGGTACCCTTAGGCCTTAACAGTTGGTTATGCATTGCTTAACAACATTTCACCCCTTTTAAGCCTCAACACCAATTCGCTGGGACTTCCAACTCATTTCAAACCTCTAGATTCATGTCTTAAACACTTCACCTACGTCATTTGTCCTTGTCGACACATTTAAGATCATTTAAACACGTCACTAAGCTCTAGGTTAACCATAATTAGGGGTGTGTTTGGTATGGAGGAAACCATTTTCTGGAAAATGTTTTCCAATTTTCCCATGTTTGGTTGGCTTAAATGTTTGAAAAATGTTTTCCAAATCAACTTATTTTCCTCAAATTTAAGGAAAATGACTTCCCTTCTAAAATTAAGGAAAACATTTTCCAAAACTCTACTTCATCCTTTATTTTTTTTCTTACCATGCCCCATGCCCCATGCCCGACACAAGGCTGTCAAATTCTTTTTTTAAATATTTTTGGGAAATATTTAAAATTGAATTTTTTTTTTTCATTTTTTACGTCCCCCCAACCCAGGCCATCCCCTTCAATTTTTTTTTGTTTAAAAAAATTGTTTTAGGAAAATATTTCAAATTTAAAATTTTTTCATTTTTACGCCACCCCTATCCCCCGCCACCTCCACCCAGGCCATTCTCGTCAAAACAATTTTTTCTTGAAATATTAAAAAAATATCATTTTTTACACCCCTCCCTCTACCCCCCGCACCACTCCCACCCATACCACCCCCGTCAACTTTTTTTTTTTAAAATTGTTTTTGAAAAATATTTCAAATTTTTAAAAATTTCTTTTTTTATGCCACCCCCACCCCTACCCCACCCCACCCCCCAGCTGCCCGCCACCCAGGCCATCCCCGTCAATATTTTTGTTTAATAAAATTGTTTTTGGAAAATATTTCATTTTTATGGCCCCCCCCCCCCATCCAACCAGCGACCCCGTCATTTTAAAAAAAAAATTGTTCTTGAAATTTTTTTTCCTGGGTCAAATCTCAGGGTCGGATTTTGGAACGGTCATCGCGGTTTTGTCCTAGTTTGGCAGTCGGGATCGGGTCCTAGATCAATTATCAGGGTTGATTTTCGGATCATAAATTATTTTCCTAAAGAGTATTTTTTAGTTTCAAGCCAAAAAAAAAAAAAACTGAAAAATATTTTTTATTCACCAACCAACCAAACATTAAAATATATTTTTCAGAAAATATTTTCTATTCACCAACCAAACATGAGAAAATAAGTTAGAAATCCACTTGTTTTCTAGGAAAACATTTTCCATGGAAAACATTTTCCTTCATACCAAACACACCCTAGGTTTCGAAATATACAAGGCCTTACACTTTCTCAGTGCTTAAGTTGAATCTGTTCAAATATTAAGCTGTACTTGCACTTAACGTAAAAACGGAGGAACAGAATACATATATTTGGTTCTTCTGAAGTGGTGTACTAGTTAAAGTTTAATAAAATTCCCTTAAATTTGCAGAGGTACTGTTTGACGTGGAATGCACTTCTACTGTAGTATGATTGCTCATGTCTTAAGTTAATGTACTTAATTCTACTCATTACTTTGCCACTTGCATTTGCGGGGTGGTATTTATTCAATTTAAATTGCATACAGGAAATATCATATCCATTTATGTACTACGACATATTATGAACATGTCACCTTGTTAATAAATCAATGGGTTCTTGTACTGGATTCAGTAGTTTTATAATTTAATGAAATTTCTCTCACTTCATAAAAAAATAAAATGTATAAGACTAATTTAATGATAAAGGTTGAAGGAAGAGATGGTATACAAGAATTTATCGCAAGATACCAACACTAATAAGAGGAGGAACTTTATGAATACAGTAGGAGTGGATGAGGTGGAATATGAAGGTCTTTTGTCAATAACCATAGTAACCATGTACCTCTAACTTGTTTGCACCTTGAATACTATTTTGTTTCCTTTTTATTCCCCCTGTAATAAACACATGAAGAACCCTTCGGGGTGGCCCAGTGGTTTGGGCTTGGGACTTTCATGTTGGAGGTCTCAAGTTCGAAACCCCTTGCCAGCGAAAGCAAGGGGTTTGCCTTTTGGGTCAAGCTCGTCGCACCAGGCTTGCCTAGTGTGGGTTACCTCTCATATGTGGTTTGCGAGCTATTGCATAGGAGCGGGGGTTTTACCCTGTGCGCACCAAATGGGTAGCGGCTGCGGGTTTCCCTTGTCATAAAAAAAAGAAGTAATAAACACATGAAGGACCATAGACAATTTATTTAGCAATAACACCAGGACAGTGTGAGCTTGATATTTCTATACTTAGAATCCAGATCTTCATACTAGAAATGTTCTCTTGTGTAAAGGTATCGCTGGTTCTCTTGATATGCTTGATTCTTGCCATTACCCTGTCTAATTGATTAAGTACTTCCTAAGCAAGAAATGCTTTGACTGGTCTTCTCTAAGGTTTTCCAGCAAGAATAAGGAAATCATATGCTGCATAGCCTTTTAGTTGCAACTTGCATTTGTTCTGCAGGCCTTATCTAGTCAAAGTTGTTTCAAGTTTTTTTCCCAATGAAGAAAAGGGGATAATGTGAAGAAAGCTTTTATGATAATATATCGGTTTAATTGTGAAAGTATCGTCCTCCTAAGGTTTTTTCATATTTTAGCTTTTCTTTGGATGCATTTGAGCTTTGTATTTGGTTAGCTGATCTAGGAAAAGCTAAAAGCTTCTGAATGTTTTAGGTAGCTAATTTTGAGTATATAGAAGAAGCAGAAGCAACACCAGAAGAAGATATCCCAGCTCCTCCCTTGGAAAACAAAGCAACAGTACTCAATTCTGAGAGAGCAACCTACTGGGAAGAATTGTTACGAGATAGATATGAAATGCATAAAGTCGAAGAATTCAATGGTATGGGCAAGGGAAAGAGAAGTCGTAAACAGGTGTGTAATGCCATTCAAATGGGTCTTTCATTTATTCAATTTTTCTTCTGTTGAATCAATTGGCAGGGCATTAAACTCTACATTTTTTGTACATGTTAATCTAGTCATTCTTTCAATTTGCCATCTGTACTTATTCCCTTCGTCTCAATTTATGTGACACAATTTCGGATTTCAAGAGGAGTCAAGTTTCTTAATTTTGTCTGTGAATTCAGATATAGAATCTTTAAGTTTTTTTTAAAAATAAACATAATATATTTGGAAACTACAGAAGAAGTACTTTAAGTCATAATAATTAACAATTCAAAATATTTAAAAGGCATATAAAAAATTGGCAGTCAAAGGAAACACATTTAACTCTCGAAATCCGAAACAGGCCACATAATTTGGGATGGAGGGAGTATATTTTTGGTATTTACTTTATATGCTCAACTCTCACAAGTAGATACCTACCTTTTTTTTATGAAACTGGTTACTGTATCTATTTCTATAATGAATCAAACAATACAAAGGTTGCACTGAAACTGTATTTACAAGGATACCCTATGTTCTACTGTTTTCATGACTATCTCTTCATTCTCCTCCCAGATGGTGTCTGTTGAAGACGATGATCTTGCTGGTTTGGAAGAGGTGACCTCTGATGGTGAGGATGATAACTATGAAGCGGATTTGAGTGATGGTGAGACAGCTTTACCTGGAGCGCCAGTTGTGAGAAGGCCTTACAGAAAGAGATCCCGTGGTGAAATATGAACTTTTGATTTAATTTCACATTTCAACTAGACTTACTAAAAGTATATAACTAGGATACTTGATAGTATCTAAAGAAAAGTTCTTCACTCTGGCAGTGGACTCTTCCATACCACTTCCTTTGATGGAAGGAGAAGGAAAATCATTTAGAGTACTGGGGTTTAATCAAAGCCAGAGGGCCGCATTTGTCAAAATTTTAATGAGGTATCATCTGGCTATCTTCCTTTCCATTCTGTGTTATTTCTCTGTGTTTTTTCCTGTGTTATTTCTCTGTTGTTCACACTAATGCATGAGAGTGTTGAAACAATCTATCTTCTTTACAGGTTTGGAGTTGGAGACTATGACTGGGCAGAATTCACACCACGACTGAAGCAGAAAACTTATGAAGAAATAAAAGAGTACGTAAAGTTATCAACTTTGAGTTCTGTATATACCTTATTTCTCTATCATAGACTGCTCCTGATAAAAGAAATGGACCACCATTAATGTGTTTCAGTATCTCTCCGGTAAAGGGATTTTTTAGTGAAGAATGTATTACATGCCTTACAACAAAACAACAACAAACCCAGTGTAATCCCACCAGGTGGGGATTGTGGAGGTAGTGTAGGGTGTAGAGAAAATGATCAAAATGGTCCTTAATGTGTGGGGTTTGAACTATTTGATCCTTCATATGTACTACTTAATTAAAATAGTCCTTGATGTATGTAATATGTGACCATTTTGGTCCTATACCCTAACTCTGTTAAAAAAGTAACTTTCCTCCTTCTCTCTCATCTCCCTACTTCCCCCCACCTCCCCTCTCTTCTATATCGTCCATTAAAACTAAACTGCCATGTGATAAAGCTCAAATTATACTTGAAGGAGAAACATGTTCTAAGCCCTAACTCTTTCTGAATCGTCGTCTCTCTATCTTTCGAATCTCCAGAATTTGGTCAACATGGATCGAAGTTATACCTCGCATATGGTATCGTCATTGTCGGCGGTAGGGACGACTACGCCGTCATGACGGTGGCAGAGTGTCAGAAGATAATGATGAAGGACCAAGCCTTTCCGTCATCACTCTCTAACAACTACGCTGAAGAAGATGAACAAGTACGCAAGTAGGAAATTCTCCGATAAATGAAAAAACCAGAACATAAAATTTATTAGAAGGAGAAAATGAATTTTAGTACTCCATATTAATTTTGAATTAATTGATCATAAAACCTTCATCCTCTGTTTTTTGTCCAAACAAGAATGAACTTTTTTTTTTTCTTTCTCAAACTCTATACACACTTACAGTCATGTTTTGAGTTTCAAGGAAAAGGCATTCAAATTTTGCGACAGTTCGATTCATATATGCTAAAATGGATATCGGTTACAAGAGTAAAATTAACTACGATGAACTAAGCTAACTGAACTAAGCAATACTCCATAGACATCATCAGATCTGTAGAGGAGAATGAGAAATGGATCAGAATTTAGGAAGAAGGGAGTAGAGAAAGATAGAAAAGATTGAGAAGAAAATGAGGAAGAAATGATGCCAGATATCTTCCATTTTTAAATCATATGGCAGCTTGGTTTCAATGATAATGAAGCAGAGAGAGGGAGAAAAGAGAAAACCGTTAGTTTTTTGACAGAGTTAGAGTTTAGGACCAAAATGATAACATATTGTATACATGAAGGACTATTTCAATCAAGTGGTATATATGAAGGATCAAAATAATCCAAACCCCATATATAAAGGACCATTTTGATCATTTTCTCGTTGGGTGTACACAGACCTTAACCCTACCTCATGGAGGTAGAGAGACTGTTTTCGAAACTAAAATAACTCATAACAAAGCAATTTTAAAAAATAACATACCGACTCAAGGCATAGCAAATAATAACGAAATCATTACATAACTTTTAGAAAAGAAACAGTAACAACAACAAAATAATGCGATAACCGAACCAAAGTACATCAGGTATTAACAGAAATCGAAGGGAAAGAAACTACGAGATTAGTATATATAAAACTGGAATGAAGGGAGACAACATTCAAGCACCTACTAACCTTCTACCCTCCTCGACCTCCATAACCCCTTATCTAAGGTCATGTCCTCGATAAGATGAAGGTGCGGTGTGTCGTGTCTAATCAACTTACCCCAATACTTCTTTGGCCGACCTCTACCTCTCCTTGAATCCGCTACTGCCAACCTCACACACCTCCTTACTAGGGCATCTCTCCTCTTCATATGCCTGAACCATCCTAGGAAAGGTTGTCCTCCTCAACATCCTTATTTTTGCAACTCTCATCTTCTGAACATGAGAGTTCTTAACTAGCCAACACTTCACCGCTCTAAGTTTTGGTGACACCTTCTTATCAAATGCATCACATGCCTGGTAATCATGATTGCAATTTTTTTTTTTTTGAAACTTGGTAACTTTGTATTATAACACAATAGTACATGGACAGTACTAAACCTTATATACAGATGAACTCCAAAAACTCCACTATTCTAAATCTAAATTGAATCTAAAACATCAATTATAGAGACAGTTTCATTTGAGTATAATTGATTGCACCAAAAACATAACAACAAAATGCAGTTGAGTTTAACTTTCTGCATACTATTCTCTATGCTCTCAAAACACCTAGAATTTCTCTCTTTCCAGGTTGCCCACCAGATTGAAGCAGGGATAATTCTCCATCTCGTTCTGTCTTTAGCTAGCACTCCTGCCTCCTCCCAACTTTTTAGGGCTTCAGTAATTCTCCTAGGCATAGCCCAGGATATGCCTTTGAGACTCAGAATACCCTCCATAATTGTTGAGTAAATTTGCAGTGTAGAAAAAGATGGTTAACAGTTTCTGATGTTTCTCCACAAAGAAAACACCTAGAACATAAGGTTATCCCCCTTTTCATAACATTATCCTGTGTCAAAGCTGCTTCCTTAGCTAGCAGCCATATAAAACATGAGACTTTATAAGGAATTCTGCCTTTCCAAATTTGTCTCCATGGTCAGATAGGAATCTGTTGACTTCGTTGCTCCATCAACCTGTAAGCTGCACCTACTTTAAATATACCTTTGCTGCTTCCTTTCCACCATAATGCATCCTCTTCAGCCTGGAGTCCATTGAAGTTTCCAACAATGTTGAGAAATTTTGCCTCTCTCATCACTTCCAAGTCATTGAGATGTCTTCTGAACTGGAAATTCCAGCCCTGTGTTGTCCAAATCTCTGCAATGGCCCTTTGTTGTGAGAGAACTAGGTTATATATGTCTGGAAAGAGGAGTTCCAGATAACCTGACTCATGCCATTCATCTTTCCAGAATTTGGTCTTGTTCCCATTCCCCACTTTCACCTTGGAGTTGAGTTTGACTTCCTCCCATAATTCTCTTATGGATCTCCATAAACTGACCCCATAAGGTGAAGTCACATCCTTGGTCATCCAACTATCTTCCGCCTCATATTTGGCACCTACCACTCTTTTCCACATTAACTGATCTTCAAATGAGTACCTCCACAACCATTTCATTCTGAGTGCTTCACTTTGGAATATCAGATTTTTTATTCCCAATCCGCCATTCTTTTTCCCAGTTACCACAGATTCCCATTTCACCAGGTGAAATCTTTTCTTCTCGCTGTTGCCTTGTGACAAAAAATTCCTTCTTATCCTATCCAATTTTTTGATGACCCCTGCTGGAATAGGAAATAATGACATCATGTATGCTGGTAGAGCATTAAGTACCGAGTTGATGAGGGCCAACCTCCCTCCCATTGATAAGTATTGAGTTTTCCATCTGGCCAATTTTTTCTCACACTTCTCTATCACGCCATTCCAGATTTCAATAGACTTGGATTTTTCTCCCAAAGGCATGCCTAAGTAGGTTGTTGGCAAAGTGCCAACTACACCCCCAAGAATTGAGGCTATATAACTCATATTATTGACCTCATTAATGGGATACATAAAGCTTTTCCGCCAATTAATGTGCAGGTCAGATACCCCTTCAAATAGGACCAGTATCACCCTTAAATATTTCAGTTGTTCTTCCTCTGCTCCACAGAAGATGAGTGTATCATCAGCATATTGAAGGTGTGTCACTTCCAAACTTTCAGCACCATCTCTCGACACATCAAAACGTTTCAACCATCCTCTTGTGTTAGGTGTCTTAATCATACTGTTCAGACCCTCCATAATGATTAAGAACAGGAAAGGTGATAGTGGGTCACCTTGCTTGAGCCCTCTTTGTGAGCTGAAAAAACCTGCAGGAAGCCCATTGATTAGAACAGAAAAGTTTATTGTTGAGATACAGAACATAATCCAGTTCATCCACTTTTGTCCAAATCCCATCCTTTCTAAGATCTTCATCAGGTACTTCCAGTTAACATGATCGTACGCTTTTTCTATGTCTAACTTGCAAAGAATGCAGGCTTTTTCTGCTTAGTCCTGGAGTCTACTGCTTCGTTAGCAATCAAAACTGCATCCATGATTTGTCTCCCTTTTATGGATGCCATTTGTTGTGAATCCACCAGTTTGTCTATCACGCCCTTCAGTCTCTCTGTGAGTACTTTAGATAGTATTTTATAAATACTACCTATAAGACTGATTGGTCTATAGTCCCTTAGCTCCTTGGCTCCTTTCTTTTTGGGTACAAGTGCAATGAATGTAGCATTAAAACTCTTCTCAAAAACTTCTTGATCATAGAATTTCTGAAAAGTATCCATTATATCCTGCTTCACTATCTCCCAACACTTGATGAAAAAACCCATTGTGAAACCATCTAGTCTAGGGGCCTTGTCAGCTGCACATAACTTTAGGCATGTTAGCACTTCATTTTCCTCGAATCTGCCTTGAAGGGCCATTTTCTCTTCTTCGGTAATGACCGGGCAGTTTGCATACTGATGAGTAGGTCTCCATGGTATGGGTTCTGTATACAACTTCTTGTAGTAAGTGATTATTTATCCTTCAATTTCAGCTGGCTCATGAGTGACTTCCCCCTGTATCATTAATTGATCAATGTTATTGTACCTGCTGTGAGAATTTGCCATTTTGTGGAAAAACTTGGTATTTTTGTCCCCTTCCTTCAGCCATAGTATTCTTGATCTTTGTCTCCATGCAATTTCCTCCTCCTTAATCAGATCCTCATATTCTAGTAGGACTGCAACTTTTTTTGTTATTTCTTCTTCTGTAAGCACTCTGTTTTCCCTCTCCATGTCCATTTCTGCCAATTGTTCTAGCAGTTTCTTTTGCTGTAGGCCAAGGTTTCCACTCTCCTCTTTACTCCATTCCTTAAGTTTGTGCTGCAATTTTTTATAAATGAAAGGAGATCTCTTGACTGTTACCTTCTCAAAAAAAAGAAGAAAGAGGAGATCTCTTGGTGTTCTTTAAAGGGACTCTTCATTGATCTTCTTGGCCTCTCTCTTATATTGTCCATGCCTACTGAATATCGAGGTGTCATGCATAGTAACAACATGCCTACTGAATTTCGAGGTGTTGTGCACAGTAACAACATGCCTACTGAATATTGAGGTGTTGTGCACAATAATAACTTTAATGGATAGTTGTTATGTATTGTTTCATGATATATCATATTATATTGTATTGTGTAGTATTGTATCGCTTTGAGGAATACACTGTTTGGATAGATTTAACTGTTTTTTTTTTTTTTGAGAAAGGTAACATTTACTTCTATATATCCACAGGTATACTACATCAAAGTGTAGTTCCCCTCCAAAAATTTATACTTACAACAGCCCTAAGATCTTTTAGTTACAGCCAGTCAATAACATTAGAAACATCTTCAGAATTTCCTATTACTACTTGCTTACACCAAAAATAATAAAGACCTAGGCAGTTTATCTTTATCTTCTGCATATTGTTTTCCTTGTTACTTAATGTCACACATCAACAATTTGGAGGATAAACCTACAAGAGAAGTAGGGTACAAGGTAAAGCTATAATAAAAAGGTAAGGTAAAGGATTAAATAGGATTATTAGATAATAACCAAAGCCAAAATGAGAGGGAGAAAGGGTAACAATGTGATCACATCAAATTGGTTGTTACATGAAATGAGACTTTTCGTCATTACATAACTATGAATTTAACGATACGATACAACACAACAACATTCAAGTAACAATCAAAACAAACTTGTATTTAAAGTAACAACACAACTAAATAGCTTGCTTTGTCTAGCTTCTTACAAAAGAAGCAGTACTTACCCGGAAAACTTAATGAGAAAAGGGACCTCTCTTTGTCCCAGATGTTATTTATGTGGTGAAAGAGTAGAGACAGCCTTCTTTTTCTTCATTGCAAGCTAAGAGAACAATCGTGAAGGATTTTCATTAATCTTATTAATTTTCTTAGAGGCATCTCTTGGATAATGCCATGCAAGATTTCTGAAACCTTTGTGAGTTGGGAGGATGGGCAAAGGATATAGAAAGATGAAGAATCGTCCCAGCTAGCATTTTGTGGACAATCTTGAAAGAAAGAAATTCTAGATGTTTTGAGAATTTGGACAATTCTGTGCAAAAGATCAAATTGAACTGTATTTTGCGCTTTTTACTTTGGGGTAAACAGTCCTACTCAGGAGAAACTGTAGAAATTCTTGATATGCTAGATTCCATTTGATGGTCAGAATAGCTTCAGTGTGTTAGAGTCACATTGTAAATCTGGTTTCAGACGGTACAGCCTATGTACTGTTTGGTTCATTTGAGAAAAACACACAAGTTACCAGTTTCAATAAAACAAATAAATCATCCAACAAGCTGTAATGCTACTTCGGTTATTGCAGAAGTTGATGTCAAATGAACTTAAATTTGATTCTCTGTCAGTTGTAGACTTGTAGCTGATAACTTGATGGCTTCTCATATATTGTGAATTATCATATGGTATTATTTTAACAAATTCCTACTGTTGTATTCCCCCCGCTTCGGTTGATTTAGTAGCTACACTTGATTTGTTTGAAAGGGAAAATAATTTATTTACTTCTCATCTGTCATGCAGTTATGGGTTTCTGTTTTTGTCTCATATTGCTGAAGATATTACTGAATCACCAACATTTACAGGTGAAGGACTTATATTTGTTCTTTACGTCTTTCTCGTGAAATTCTTATTTGTCCACTTTTGACTGCTTTAATTTCTTTCCCCTCCTCTCTGTGCATCAATTGGGTCAAAGCATTTAAAATTTTGGATTGCAGATGGGGTTCCAAAAGAAGGACTAAGAATACCCGATGTGCTATTGAGGATTGCAGTCTTGCTTCTCATAAGAGATAAGGTAATTTTTTAAATCAGATAACTTGCTGAACTACAAGGTTGGTGGCTATTGGTCAATGCTGTTTTAGTTGTGAACAACTTTTAAGTGGGACTTTGTAAACTGTCCCTACTTTCCTGGTGCTTCTTTTGATCTGTTATATGACTACACAGCCTAATGTGGATATATGGGCTTATTTATACGGTCAATATTTAAGATGCGGCATGCATTTGAGAGAAGGGTTTTTAATAGGTAAGCAATCTTTTGCAACAACTAAGTGTGGTGCAATCCGTATACTAATGAAGTATAAGTAGATCGAGCTAAAAATTTGAAGGACCTCAGAAAGAACACTTAACTCCGACTAACATACTATAAAAGAACTTCACAATCAGATTCGTAGGTCGTAGCCATTCCTGTGACTTAGAATGGCAGATTTTTTTGGCTTTTATTACTGAAGAATATAGGTAGATTTATGGAAGTAGGAAAACAAAGTTATCAATGTTAAAGAGTAAGCATAGGTCTTTTTTTATTGTTCACATGAAGTAACATAAAGCACCTTATACGAAAGATGTCTACTTGGTCTAAGCTGAAGCTACTCTTCTGCACCAACCAAAATCACTTGAAAGGTTGACAGAACTTCATAAAGTGAGATAAGATCTAGTGTCATTTGGAATATGGCAGATTTTCTTTTCCAAGTTATGAAGTTGTGTTTGTTTGATGGTTTTTGCTTTTCAAAACTTTGAAATCTTTTCAAGTTTTAGGAGTTTTTCTAGAAGAAAATATTCTCAGTTCTGGAAAAAGTTTTATTCAGCTTGTTTACCTTCCAAACAGGAAGTAGCTTGAAGTGCTCAATATATCGCATATACTGTAGCTCTTTAGAGATACCTCCATACTGGTAAATGAGATGATGCACTGTGTAAAGTAACATCAACTGACATATTGATTACTGACATTTTAAGATAAAGTCTTCTTCTGAATTGCTTCTTTTTGCTGTGCGCATCTGTTTAAATGTATTAAAGGCGCTTGACCCTGGAAATTAATTTATTATTCCATTTTCAGAAAATATAAATTGGAAAATCTTAAATTACAAGGCTAATTAATTTGATTGTTAAGCTTACTAAACCATATCAGAGGTCTACTATGTTTTGGATGACCAAATCAACTCATCACTTGTTGGTGGATTAATGTTTTACAGTATGATGGTCTGGCCTCCTGAAGACACTATTCACGGGGACATATTGCATGTCTATCTTCATTTGTTATGTAAATACGACATGACTTAGGGACTTAATTGTACTTTTTCATTCTTTTGTTATCTTTTATACACAACTCTGGAACTACTATATTAGATGTGGAGAAGCTATTGAGAATACGTTTTTCTCACGATTCTCTCTTTATCTCAAAAGTTCAACTTTTAAGTATTGTCAATGTACAATCTGGTACTTCTTTTTCTTCAATTCATTAAGATATCTAGGACTAAGTATGATCCTCTGAGTAAGGGTAATCGTTATTTCATTACTTCCCTTCTTTTTCTTCAATTCATTAAGATATCTAGGACTAAGTATGATCCTCTGAGTAAGGGTAATCGTTATTTCATTACTTCCAATGAAGACAATTCCTGAATCAAAATCGTTCTAATTTATATTCTACCTTCATTTCTTTTTGCACTGAGATTCAGATACAATTTGCCGTTTTATTTACATCATTCAGAATGATAATGCCCGGGCATATCTTTTCGCATCATTTTAGTCATTTACGCCTTCTCATGATATGTTGTATCAATCTTTTTGGAGGCTTAAACGTACTTTCTTGTAAATGAAGTACCCATTTTAAATGAGACATCCTACTTATCATATCATGAAGAAATATGCGATAGACATTTGGGAAGAAACTGAATTACTTGACTGTAAGCCAGTAGACACGTCAATGGATCTTAATGTCAAGCTATTATTGGGAGATGGGAAACTCTTTCCAAATGTTGGATGACATCATTGATTGGCTGGCAAACTTAACTGCCTAATTGTTATTCTCTCCATTTCAAGTGTCTTAGTTTGACTAAACACGAAGTTTAAGAAAGTGAGACTTTCAATCTTGTGGTCTTAAACTAAAGACGTGTGTAATGTACCAAAATGCTCTTTGGATTTTGTTGTCTTGAAAGAAAAGATTGAAACTTAGGGAGCGCTACATTTTTTTTTTCTTTCTGGAAGAGTACTACATTGGTTGCATCTTTCCCAATGACTGTTGTAAGTCAGTTGTTGGACTCACTAATGGATATCCATTAGAATGTTATAATTAGAATAGTGAGGTATCTTAAGAGAGTTTTGGGAGAGGACTACTATATTAGGATAGAAGTCATATAGGGCCGATTCAACGTTAGAAAAAAGGTTTTACAATAGTTTATTGTGTATTTTTGGAGGAAGCATGATTTCCTGGAAGAGTAAGAAACATAATATTGTTGCCTGATCAAGCACAGAAGCAGAGTATAGAGCCATGGATTTGGCCATGCATGAGTTGTGTAACTGAAGCAATTACTTGAACAGTTTGGAGTACGATAATGTCAGCCTATGAAGTTATATTGTTTTAATTGAACAGCACTATATATTACATCAAATCCAGTGTTCCATTAGATATGAAATATATAGAAGTTGATTGTCATTTTTTGTTCCAAGTTGCAAAGTGAGGATATCGTGACTGTGTTTTAGTTGGGATGATCAACTGGTTTTATCTTAATTAAATCTCTTAGAAATTCTAGAATACTGTATATTGAGACAAGTTGGGAATACATGATTTGTATACTTCAGTTTGAGGGGGAGAGTTGATTGTAAATAGGCGATAGCTTAGGAATTGTTTTACTTTGTCATTCTCTTAATTATTTTTTGTAAGAAACTGCAAATAAATTAGATGTTGTGAAGTTAATAAGTACACCCACAATTCTCTATTTTGTAACAGTTTTGCTGCCTGCAGCTTGACTTCAGGTAAATTCATAAAGAGTGTAGATCATCAGGCCCAGATTATAAGCTTTCATATGTTGGAGTTTGACAATTCTTGTTTGTCATAATATATTTTCGATGATAGATAATTCAAACAAAGATGAGTTCATTTATACACCTGTGTTTGGAAATTATAATCCTAATTTATAAAGTTCAAGGGAGTGTGGTTTATAAATGCGTTCGGTTCATCAATTTCCTAATGTAGTAACCTTTTGACCTTGGATGTCTCTCTGCTCTTTTTAATACTTGGGCATGGAAGTAAGTACAAGTTGCTCTTTTTGCACGAGTCGGGAGTTCTGATCTCACATTTGAGACAAAGGGGACAGTCACTTTTTTTCCCCATGAATTGATACTTTCCAATGTATCCTTGTATAGCCTGATGGAATGCAATGTTACTTCTTATTCCTATGTTGATAGTTTCTTGTATTAGCAAGGCAGTCATATATGCACGGCTTTCATGTAGAGTTTTTGCTGCTGCTAAAATTTTCAAGTGATCTCTGATATCCTCGTCAACGACACGAGCATATCAGCTACAGTTCTTAATAGATTAATTTTTAAAATTTCACTAAGTGTTAGTTATTTCAGGTCAAGGCTTTCTCGGAAGAGACAACTAGTCCTCTTTTTGCCAAGGACATTGTGTCTTGGTTTCCTGGATTAAAAGGTGGACGTGTTTGGAAGGAAGATCATGATTTGCTGCTGCTACGGGCAGTGCTAAAGTATGCAATCTTTTCTTTTCATTTCTTTTTTTTTTCCTCTGATCTGTCATGAAGTTAGAAAGTGATGGGCCATTTTGGAGTCAATTCTTAGATGTGACATAAGTGACATTTTTGTCATGGATGTTCACCAGGAAAATGCCAGTGCTACACACAGTTTACAGAGGGGTGCATGGGTTCACGTGAACCCATACTCCTCCACGTGGATCCGCCCCTGTATGAAGGGCTTTATCAGAAAATATGTTAATAGATCTTTTGTGGATAGTACCATGAAGAGTCTTCTCTGTTTGTGGAAAGGAATCAAATTGCACATCAAGTTGGTTAGATTAAATTAATTCTAACAAAGGACAGAAATATGAACCTATTTTGTTTCATAATGAGTAGGAAAGATAACTCAAAGTATAAGGATATAATGAACAAATTATGTTTAGTTCTAAAGATTATTTTCATAACTGTAGTTTAACATATCTGTGTACGGAAAACAAAACCCTAAATATTAGTAGGATCTTTATAACCAAAGTTGGAAAATAACTAAATGATAGTTTTATCCAGTACAACTAGGAGTCTTTTAGACCTACTAGGATTTTTATGCCAATAAAAAGTATAGACAACTTCTTGTTATTCTTAGCAACAATTCAAATTTGTGTCTATACTATCTGAAATTGCTTAATTTTCTCCTTTGTTAGGTTTTTCCGTTCACATCCTTGCCTTGACAAATTGGCCTTTCATTTTCCCTTACTATTAAGAAAGCTCCAATATAAAATGAGCAGACTCTACATGTCCAAATTCTTCAAGAATAGAGGTCCATATTTACAAATCAAACTTTGACCACAGTTTAAAATTACCCTCGTGTTTAAGTACCCTTGGGGATCAAGGGAGAACATGAGATATTTTCCTTATGACAGGGTAAAATTAGACCAAAGGTTTAACAGAGCATAACATTGCTCAATTTTGGATAATATTAAGTAGCATAACGTTGCTCAATGGTTTCAAGAAAGAACAGAGATTACTCACTGCATTTGCATACTTGATAGAGTACTTCTTAATGATCTTCATTTTACTCTGACAATGTCTATGGAAAGAAAATCCAGAAACTTCCCTGACATGATTTCTAAAATGAGCAGGATTTGGATTCATCATCCAAAAAAGAGGGAGCAGGGTTTGGAATGAAATATTATACACACACATGGGAAATATAGATAAACTACCAAATTGTAAGATACCCTTGATTCCACTTTTATTGTGGAAAAAGTATCCATATTGCCCAGTACTATCTGACATTACCCAATTTTCCCCTTCCGTTTGCCTTTTGGCCCATTCATATCCTTACTGTTAGCAAAGTATCTCGTATTTGTGCTTGTCATGAGCTCCAACGTGAAATGGGGAATTTCATGTGTCCAACTTTGTCGAGAGAAGCCCAAATTCACCCTACATCTTGTCTATGGTTTAGAAATACCGTCAGGTTAGGCTCTCTTATAAGTCAAGGGCAAAAGCCAGAGTTTTTTCTAATGGTAGGGGTCTAACAGAGGGAAAAGTTGCTCAATTTTGGGTCGTGCAGGGGTAAATTTGACCTTCTTGGCTTTTTAAAAATATAGAAAGGTAATTTTATTTAAATACAACAATGCTAAGATGGTGCTAGCTATGTTCAAGTGTGCTTGCTGTACTCTTTCTATACTTAAATGGCTCCATATTCCAGGATTTCTTCTCTGTCATTTACTATGTCCCTCTTGTCCCAAAAGTGTAAACGTGAAGACATCTAAACTTTGCATGAGAAAGATGAAAGATGATCCTTTTTTCCCATTAGAGATCTTACGATTTCCTTCCATCGTGTCCACCATATACAGTACGTATAGTGTGATAATTGAAATATAATAAACAACATATTTTTCTTATCAACTGTTATTCATTATTTTCTTCTTCTTTTTACTTGGATTTGTTGCACTTGAGCCAAGGGTCTTTCAGAAACAGCCTCTCTACCTCTACGAGGTAGTGGTAAGGTCTGCGTACACTCTACCCTCCCCAGATCCCACTTAGTGGGATTTCACTGGGTATGTTGTTGTTTTTGCCTCTTTCACATCATTCTGCCAAAGCTAATCAGTGCTTGCTTCAGATCTTCAGTCACTACCCAACATAGTCCATATCTACCTAGCAAATCCACAATGAATGAACAAATGCCTGAGATTCCGTTCCCTGATCCAATTGGGAAGTTACTAAACGATAAAAGATTGATAAGATGTCTCTTGTATAATTGGAGCCTAATGTAAGGGATAATCTATGTTTATTCATTTAGTTATGCCAGAGTTTTTTGTGGTCATTCAACCTTCATCCTCTACTTCTTTCTCTGAAATGCAAGTTGTCTGTGTACGCAGTGTTGTGGCATTTTTTCATTGTGCCTTTCTTTTTGGATGCATCATTGGTCATTTCGACTGTGGAAATTCCAGGGCAGTAGTCCAAATGTTTAATTCAATTATTGTGCACAATATGCTAAGTGTTCTATTTTGTGCAGGCATGGTTATGGAAGATGGCAAGCTATTATCGATGACAAAGAGTTGAGAATCCAAGAAGTTGTCTGTAAAGAGCTGAATCTTCCTTCCATAACTTTACCTGTGCCTGGAGCTTCTCAGCCGCAAGTTCCTCCTGCTCCTGGAGCTTCTCAGGCGCTTCCTGCTTCAGGGGTTTCACAAGTTTCTGCTCCAGGAGTCTATCAAGCACCAAATGGTCTGAATACAGTTAATGCTGGAACTACTGGAAATCAGGTGAAGGCTGCTGATGAGACTAACCATGAAGTCTCACATGGCACAAGCGATCCTTCAAACAGAACCCAACTTCATCAAGATTCGTCTTTGTTATATCATTTTAGAGAGATGCAGAGAAGACAAGTTGAATTTATAAGGAAAAGGGTGATGCTTCTTGAGAATGCAATTAATGCTGAATATCAGAGAGAAGTTGTTGTAAGTCATCTTAAATTTTCAAAAATATCTGATGTTGGAGTTCATTAGATTATACTTGGAAGTCTATCGGTCATTGATCTGTATCCAAAGAGGGTAATAACAAACCTGGTTTTGTCTTCTTTCCTTCTTTTTTTCCCTCCCGGTGTCATGTCGTCTCAGAAGAAAAACTAAGACTTGTAGATCTAGTGTTATGCTCGCTCCTTAAGAGCCATAGAACTACGAACCTGGTTTGATTGGGGTCCTGTAATCTCTAGGTATATTTGTGAAGCTTAAAGGAATAGAATTTCATGTGTTGCTTGGTCTTTGTTTTCTCGTTGTCAAAGGACGGACCAGCCTTTATTCCTTCTACCTGTCTTAGTAGATAAATCATGACTTATCCCAAATATATTGCGTTGAGAACAGCTTTTGACTTTTGTAGTTTGATTTTGCTCATTTTTATGTTTTGTGATTGTTGTTTCTCATTTTGTTCCTTACGTTTTAATAGTTGGGATTTGCACCTGCATTGATTGATTTGATCAATTGAGGGTAATTAAACCTGTATTTATGTGGTTTATTTGTATCCATGTGCTTCCTTCAGGGTTGCGGAAAACCTCATGAACTGCCTGGGAAAGAGATGGAGTGTGACACCAAGATTGTAGACGAACCAAGTCGAAGTGTTGAGGCAGCTGGCACTGAAATGGTTGATAATTTCCCAAAACTTATTGCAATTTGTAAGTATAGTCATTCATTTCTTGAAGCTTCTCTAGTGCATCAAGAAGCTACTGACTAGCATGCCATTACGCACTTCTGAATGCAGCTCCACAGGGAATCTCTGAAATTGCTTGTGATGGTGAAGTGGATCGTTTGAGTGTTGCTCAGCTCTACAATAAGGTGAATATTCTGTTCCCGGACATATCTCAGGACTTCAGCTTATATGCATAATAACTGTAAAGAATAGCCCATGCAGTTCACAGGCCCATTCCCAATAAAATAATATTGAATAAAATTGAAGAAAGAGTAATTTTTCCTAAAATTTACTCTTAATACCTGCCTGAATATCTCATTTTTGTCTGAAGAGAAATTGACAGTTTTCCAACCAAAACATATTCTGTTAATAAAGAAGAGCTGACGTTATGAAATGGCGAGGGATAGCCAACTTAAGGCCAATTTCTAATTTAAGACAACATGTATATTAGTTATTTATTATAATTTATAATGTAAAAAACCATCATTTTACCATTCATTCACAGATATTGTTGTGCTATAAATGAATTAGGGTTACGTAGATAAAACCAATGCAAGAAAGTGAAGGCATGTTGAGTTTATACAGACATCAAAGTGACGACAATCAATTTTGAAATTCAGTTGAAAGCAAAGCCAAATTTAAACTGATATCAAAGATTGAATGTTTAGAAGACAATGAAAATGTGAGGCTAAATAGCTTTAAAATATGAAACAGAAGTTGGGAACGAAATGTAGTTATTGAATTTTAAAAAATTGGCAATATTTGAACACCTAATTTAATGATCTCATAGGCTAAAAATTTTAAAATGTTATATGAATAAATTATGTGTACATCTAATGAAAAAGTGCTTTTATGTGTATTATTTCCCTGTGATAATTCATTCATATTTATTTAATCAAAACACTATTATAACTTCAAATACGTAAGTTCTATTATTACTCATGGCAAAACTAAAATTTGAGCATAAAATAATGCAGTAAAGGATCAAATCGATGGACAAAAGGAAACCTGCAAAAAGTTTACCTAATACAGCTAGCCTATGGGCTGAAAGACAGAAAAATTACATGGCAGTAGATATTCGAAGTATCACCACATATAAAATCTAATCTATGATGCATAACAGAAACATTAGGCCAAAGCATGTCCCTACATGCATTTCTTGTTGCATAAGGGACAAAATAGTCGATACATGTAGAACTGTAAGGTGCAGCTACAACAATTCATATCTTGCAACCAATGCATATTTGCCGGAATACGAAACAAAACATATTTTCACAGCAAGGGTTGTGAAGTAGGTGTTTGTGCTTTATTTTTTTTTTGGTTTTGCAGATGTGCAAGGTACTTTCTGACTATGGTGAAGATTCATTTAATGCAGTAGCAAGTCAGCCAGCTAGTCTGGCGTTAAAAAGGAACCTCCTTCCACTGGAGGCCTTTTTCCAAGAGATGAAACGAGTACTTTCTTCCGCGCATCAGAATCCTGGTAATGTTCCAAGGAGTGAACTTCAAGAAGATTGGAAGCCCGAAGGTGGAAAACCCTCTCCAGTGCCGCCATCATTTCTAAGGGATGGTAACCTTCACAGTGCTGAGGAAAAACATGACAATTTTCCAACAGGTACAGAATTTGTGTCCGAGGGTACTAGCAATTTAAGCACAACAGAAAGCAATATGCCCCACAATATTAGCCCTTCGGAGATTCCTGGAGAGGAGATAATACACTGCAGTTTAAACGGAGATACTGATATAGAGATGGTGGAGAAGCAGGATGATACTGATGTTAGCACCATCAATGTTGTGATGGACATAACAGAATGAAACTGGTTTTAAGGTCGTTCCATTTGTTGACTGAAAGTAAATTATGTAGGGAAATTGACAACCTCCTAGGAAACCATTATAGAATGACTACAAGAGAGTGACTGTTTTCCTTTTTTCTTATTTGTGTTTCCCACTCGTCTGCCAAGTACTCCCTTTGAAATGCGAAAACATACTTTACTAACCTGCATAAATAAAAGAGATTAGCGTCATGATCGAATCAAAGTATGAAAGGGGTGATCACAAGTCTGTAGGATAGCTGCAGGGCAAGTGTGCATTTGTGCTCTCCATTTTTCCTGTTAACATCCCATGTATATGTAAGGGACCATACTGTGAAATTGTAACTTTTATATATTGACAACATGCCATATATAAATGGACATGTTGTAAAATTGTAACTTTAGTATTTTTCACCTTAGCGTAAGGTGAGTCAGTCGAATTCCTTTCAAATATTTACTGTATTTTTAATCAATATGAAATTTCGTACTTGTTGAAAAAAAGAAGCTTATTCTGCTTTTCTTGAAATTTGACATCTATAGCCATATTCATGAGTGAAGTATAATTAGATAACCGTCTCTTTTATTGAATTTTCCATCTTTATAATAAAAATTTGGTAGGTGGAAATTACATGAAAATATTACTAATATAGAGTATTTAGTTAAAATACTTTTAAATATGGTTCGCTTTGTGTTTTTAGCCAATGGGAGTAGGATCTGTTTTTGTCCTCTAGAGATCATCTCGAGCATCTTTAATCCTTCAAGTTTGCTAAAGTGGAATATCTTTTTATTTTCTAATTTGGTTTCCGTTATCTGTATTGAAGCTTGGCTAATTCGGATTCTTGCTACATAGGGGAGTGCTACCTACCACCTTTGGTTGAGGGGTAACAACTTTATCCACCTATACCATATCTTTTGGTAGTATAGTGGAACACCTTTAGTCTAACTTAAAAACTTGTGTGACTATAAAAAAGTTCAACAAAATTGATAGACTTTTGGATCCGTCAAAAAAATCAATCGCTTTGGTAGTTTGTTTTGTGCCAAAATTGAGAAAATAAAGAAAGAAAAGTCGAACGATTCAATTCCTTTTTTTATACTTTAAGAAATTGATCGAGCTCAAATGATTTTTGAAATAATTAGAATCAAACTAATCGGGTCTAACCATTCTTCGATTAATTTATCCCAATTTTTTTAATAGTCATCATTAGTTTTTAAATCCATTATTAGTCTACTCTCCACTAAAAATGCTCCATTTAACAATCTTAAAAAATAAAAAAAATGTCCAAGTTTACATATTTAAAGGACAAATTCGAGACAATTTGGCTAAAAAATCGGTTTGTTTTGACGGCTCACCCCCACCAAACGCACGCTGTACCCTATTGTTTCCTCCAAATTTCAATTCCGTCATTCTTCTTCTTCTTCTTCTTATTCTCTCCATTTTGCAGAGAAAGGGATTCTAGAATCTTCCATTTCTGCAATTCTTCTTCGATCCTCCTTGCTCTCTTTCTCATGGATCCTCCTACCTCTTGGGATTCCTTGCGAAAGCAGGTAACAACATTAATTCATCATTTCAGATCGAATTTCTGTTTTTAATTTTACGTAAACAATGATTTAGATGAGTTCTCTATTTGTGCTTATTGACTATGTTAATCTTCTGTGTATTGTTCCAACTTGTATAACATTTCTCCAAGGACAATTGTGTTTTGTCGGTGTGCAATTTTCCAGAATTTTGGATGATGTTACATGAATTTGATTAATGAAATTGAATAGATCTATGGGGGTTGGGATATGTTTTGTGATCCTGTAGTTACGGAAGGAGATTTAGAGGTAGAACTGCTCGGAATTGTTTATTCCGATCTGACAATACTCTACCAGAATCAAAAGGTGCAATGACCCGAGCAACCAGAATTACTGTGAATATAGACCCTGGAACCATTCTAGGAAGCAGCATTGATAGGATTAGATTTCGGTTTTTAAGTTGTTGGGTTTCATTGGATTGCTGGTTAGGATATGTAAACTTCATGATGTAATGCTGCTCTCTCTAAAAGGGAAGCATGGGATTATTGGTCCAGCTCGTGTATTAATTTCCCCATAGATGTAGTTTTTTATTGCATAAGTTTTGCAAGAGAAGTATAGGGAGGATAGTTTGGTGTAATGCAATTATTGCAGATCATATTTCTTTTTACTCTTGAGGGTAAATCTTAGAAATTAACCATAATGGTGTGTCTTCTCGCTTTCCATTCGAGTGGAACCTAAAAAGAGCGATACAAATTGTTCTATTTTTTGTTGACAATCTGGACTATAACTACTAATATTGGCGCATGGTAATGTGATTGAACAGGACCATATCAATAGTTATGTAAGTGGTTTTGACTGAAACTTGATTGATTTTCGTCCAAATCCACGCTACTAGAGGCCTGAAGTATTGCATATGAAAAACGAATGAGAAATGTACAACTCAAGTTTTTGGGATTCTTGACAAATTAGCTTTGTCAATGTTTTGCACATGAAGCTGTTCCCCTTATTGTACTTTTAAGACCTTATCACAGAAAACATGATCATTTTTGCACGATCCAAGTATACCTTTTAATATGTGCTTTCATGCCAAAGCCTACGATCTTATTACAGCCAAAACAAATTTTCCAATGCTGAGTCTTTCATTGTGAAACTTCGTTGTATCATACTCTGACACTCATGTTATCATTTTAAATTTGAAACTTATCTGCACTGGGATATCCCTAGGCATAATGAGCAACTATTGATTTTAAAAAATAATGGGCATAAGGAGTAATCAGCTCCAACGATTGAAATATTTGACAAAACTATATGCCAAATGGAAAATAATCTATCAGGCAGCCTTTCATTTCTTGAAATTCAATTTTTCGTTCTTTTTATTCAGGCATTTCATTGCTCTTTTCTCCTCCCCTCTTCTCTTCCCCCTTTTTATAATCTATCAATATCCCTTTTTGACCCACAGTGCATTTGATCCTTAGATAACTGTACTATACAGATTTGATAGGACTACATGAAATAGGATGACACACTTGAAGCCATGCAAAATTAGGTTTTTCTATCTGCTAAAATGTTCCCGGCTTTACCACAGGTTTATTTAGTTATCAGGGCCATTGTAAATTAAAGAATTTGTCAAGGGATAGGATGAGCTTGGTTTTTGGAGGTGATATAATCAAGCAGAGTCTCAAGGATGAGGGTCTGGGAGGTCCTAGCTTTGCCAACTTATATTAGCTTTTAAGCCATTAGGAGACCATATCACTTAAAGAAAACTGAATATGAGCAGTTTTGATTGGGAGCTTATAGCATGCGTAAAGATGAGTTTCTCACTTTTCTTTTGGGGGGTTCAGAATTTTATATTCCGAGTTTCTTGGTTGCTATTTGAAGAAAGCATTTTATGAGTATTCGAAAGTTTGTGCTAGGTTGAAGCGGTCTCTCTTTAGAATTTAGTGCTTAATGTAGGATCCCTGAAAAACCATTTTTTTTGCTTAGTCTAAGCATATTTGTTCGTTTGAGCTTATGATAAGATTGCGTGAAGAGTTCTCTAATGGTGTGGAATTGGCTAGAATCATGACAAACAGTTTGCATGTGGTAGGGATAACTTTTAGTTGATCCTCTTTTATTTTTATTGATTCAGCTTAGGTTCACATTGGAAAATTGATCTTGTCTGTCATGTGGTGAAGCTTCTGTTGAAATCTCATGTTAATTGCTTCTTTTCTCCCCCTCATATATATTGAAAAATTCTTATGCCGGTTTTACATATCCAACTAGGCAAGGAAGCTTGAAGCTCAGCTGGATGAGCAGATGCATTTGTATCGTAGATTTGTTTCAAACAAAAGTGGTAATGCTAATGATAATGATCTTGAATCTAGTATAGATCAGCTGCTCAAGCAACTCCAACAAGTAAATTCACAAATGCAAGCATGGGTTTCATCGGGAGGATCTGAGATCTTCTCTCATACACTGACTCGCCATCAAGAAATTCTTCAAGATCTTTTTCAGGTACTTTAAATTATTTTTCCCGATGGATCTTGATGCAACTCTATTATACACAGATTCTGCAACTACAAGCCATGGATATTTTGTGGTAATGGAATTATGTGCCAAGCAAAATGCTAATGCCTTGTTGCATAGGCCTTTGGTTCAAAGGCAATGGTAGTAGAATATAAAATGTATGATAGACTCACATATGAGTTTGAAACCTCGCTCTTGCATCAAATCTGGTATTTAAGTGGAGAAGGGTATAAGGGCTAGCCCACTATTCCCGAGTTTCAAAGCTGAAACAACTAATTTCTTAGTCATCACAATAAAAAAATAAAAAAATAATGCCTTACTAGAAGCTCAACATTGGTTGTGAAGCTAGACCTTTTTTTATGGTATGTTGGGGAAGCTAGATATTCGGAGTTCCTAAGACAAACATTCCCTTGAAAAGTAGTTTAATATATAATGGGGTCTATTTCACCTTATAATTATTCTTGGAACACTGACAGAGGTCCTTGTCACTTGTCAGTATTGTCATGGCTATCAGCACCCCTTACAACCATTGGACTAATAAAGAGTATGGGCTCTATGGTGTATTATCATTTAGAAATCTGAAGGGCCAAATAAGTCCAAGATGAACTTCGATAAGTGGAGGAATTTGCTGAACATGCTAAGTTTGATGAGATCCAAAATTTATAAGAAGGTCGTTGAGAAGCAGTTTTATTCACAGTTAGAACTAAGGTGAAGAATGAGTTATGCTTTTAGAATCGTCTCTTGACAATTTCTTGTTCTAGCAAATTGACCGAGTATGGAGTAAACTCTTTAGTTGTGTTGCTGAAGAACAGTTGCAACTAACCAACGAGTCTGTGGGTAAATGATGATTTGGATTGGAGTAACTTCTTTAATTGTGTTGCTGAGAACAGTTGGAATTAACAGACATCAGTGATTTCATTGGCCAAAGTAAACCAGGGTAGCCTGAACAGTGAAAATTTTCAAGTATGATATGCAATTTTGGTAATGGGAATCAGTGAATATCTGATCATGGAATCATACTTTTTAAAGAGATGCATGTGTCATTGGACAACTCCCAAATATTTAATAGCAGCTTGTTTGCATGTCCCAATGGACAATTTCTGATATTTATAATAGCATGATTGGTAAAACATCCTCTTATCAAATAAGGTAATGATACTTAAAAAACTTTCTTGTTGGACTGTAGGAGTTTAATCGGATCCGTTCAAGTTACAGAGCTAAGAAAGAGCATGCTTCATTGCTTGAAGATTTTAGAGAGTTCGACCGAACCAGGTTAGATCTGGAAGATGGTAGTGGGTCTCATGACCAAGCACTCCTTAATGAACGTGCTACCCTCCATAGGACTACTGGACAGGTAAAATTACAAAGTTCCTTTGATATGTTGATGTTGGTTACTTTCCTTGTCATGTGAAGAAAATTCCACCACTAGTTATGATGTTGGATCCGTCTTTTCATATGTGAAAGTATTTCTCAAACACTTGGAGCTGCCTTAAAAACTTACTTTTGTTTCTTGCTTCTCTTTCAATGTGGATCTCTTGCTTTCCTCATATTATAGTTGGGGTGATGTGCTAAACATGAGATATAGACATTTAAATAAAGTAAAAAAATTAAGACTTAATCAGCGTAATATATGTTAATCTTAAAATGAATGTGGAGGCCAAAATAGACTTGAAACCAAAACAATATGCAACTATATACATAGCTTCAAAACATTGCACCCAAACTATTACGCTTAATGTTTTTTGAGTAACAGCTGTAAAGGAAGGAAAAACTAGAAGAGTGCAAAGCTCTGTCTAGATGGCCACAGATTTTCCATGGACATTGTAATTTCTAAGAGTACTTATTTTACTGTAGTAGTCAGGTGCTGTTCTTTCTGTTAGTTTTATAGCTGTGTATTGTTGTATTCAATTGCGGACTCTTGATAATATATCAAAAGAAATTACTGACTTCTTGATATAGATGGATGGTGTGATTTCTCAAGCTCAAGAAACAATAAAGACACTTATGTTTCAAAGATCAACATTTGGTGGCATTAATTCAAAACTCAGCAATGTCAGCAGTCGCCTCCCAACGGTAAGTAAACTATGTTATAAGCACCCTATTTATTTTTTTATTCAATAACTAGAGCTTGGCTGAAGCAGGAGAGCTTAAATTTTCATTCTAAATAGTGATGGCATTTGCCACCAGCTGCTTCATTGATCTGATCAAGATGAGTCATCTCTTTAGTGGTTGTTTGAGTATGTTATCCTTCCAAGTGTCCTCAAGGGATTGCTTGGTATTGAGGCTTAGGAGCACCAACCTGCAGATTCCAGTTTGGATCCCAGGCAGAATACCAAATACATTTTGGTGAACAGATTTACTACATGGTCTGTTAGAGTAATAGGTTCCCACTTATTAATTGGAGTACCTGCAAGTTAATCCAGACATCACTGCCATAAAGAAAAAAAGGGAAAAGGTTCAAAGTTGTCCCTGTACGATGCGTAATTTCTTAATTTTGCACTTCGTTAGACTTCTGGTCCATTTATACCCTTCTCGTTTAGCTTATCGTTTCGTATAGCTCCAATGTGAATTTGATGGACTCTAATACGTGTTCTACACGTCTAAATGCTTTGATAAAAAGCATGTCCAAATTTAACCCTCAACTTTTGACTATGGTTGAAAAGTTAACCCTCAGTTTGGAGATCTGGTAGAGGTCAAGATCAAAATAAGACTTTTTCCTCTGTGGGGGTAATATAAGACAGTTTAATAGAGGACACACTTGCTCAATTTTGGTTAGTACATGGGCAAATTTGATCATTTTCCCAAGGTAAAATAAAATTAGATAATTAAAAAGGAATATGATCGTCAACGTAAAGTACTTTGAGATCTTGTATTGTTAGTGCCATAGAGGTGTCTGTAGACTTCTGCAAGTTCTAGATTATTTGAGAGAAAAGTGATCCTGTAAGCGGGATACTTTTTCGCCTTTTCTTTTTGAAACACTTCTTTAGAGCTTTCTTTTATTATCATTTTAGAAGTAGTAGCTTCTTTTTATCATTGAAGATCAAGTGAAGTACCAAAGCTAAACAGGGCCTGCTCCAAGGCGGGGACGTCTCCCCCCTCTCTCTCTTAAAGAGTGCCAGTGAGATCACATTGTTACATATCTGTGGAAAACTTGTGTTACAGATGGGATCTATATCCTTTTTTCTTATTGGCTCTTTCTCAATTTTGCAGGTTAACCATATTCTTTCAGCAATAAAGAAGAAAAAGTCTATGGATACTATCATTCTTTCATTAGTTGCCTCTGTATGCATGTTTCTCATTTTGGTTTACTGGATGACGAAATGAGACAGTAATTAATCGGACTCCTGATGGAGCTTTGAGCACCGTCTTTACTTGTTTGTATCTTTTTGTATATTCTCCAGTGAATTTTGTGACTCTTCATTTTTATACATGTAAGAAGGTATCTTGAATTGGTTTTGATGCACGCGGTTGCTATGCCAATCCAAGTATCAACATGATTCAGAATCCGTCGTTTTTGGGGGGTGAAAGTGAGAATATTCAGTAGAGGACAGAGTAGATGGTGTAAACTAATATGAAAACCAGTTGATTTGCAAATTTCTGTGTAATGTATTATGAGATCAAAATCACCAAATTACTAGAATTAAAGAGCAAGGATTCTGCCATCCGCCATGTGGCACACCATCCACAAGCATTCCAAAGTCTTCATTACATAAACATCCGTGTATCAAATTCTGTCATTTCTTACAAAAGCCATTCATTAATTTGCTTGGATTATTACCAAATATATATATCGAATTTGGTTTCCATCTGAATTCTGAGTTATCTAGTCAGTATATTTTTCACATCTGAGAAAGTCCATCAACTTAACTCTTTGCATATTTCCTAATGACTTGACAAACAATATTATGGTGTCGTTGTTTAACATCTACGAATCAACAGTTCTCTGATTGGTGGCGTAGGCAAACACACAGGTAAGAAGAAGAGTTGAAATGTCATGCAAAAAATCACAGCAAAGCTAAGCATACGTCACAACATCCAATTACTTCAATTCTATCCTCATTCATCACAAATTCATAAAGGAACGCAGAAAGTTCATTATTTATCCCTCTTGCCTTTAGGAACTCATTTAGACCATCTCGGGAGCCAATGTTCAAGTAATTATACAAAGGAGTATCAAAAAGTTAGGAGCAACAACAACAACAACATAACCAGCGTAGTCACAAGTGGGTTTTGAGGAGAGTAGAGTGTCTACAAACATTACCCCCTACCTTGGGAGGTAGAGGGAGAATGTTTTTGATAGATCCTCAGTTCAAGTAAAAGCATTTCAAAGCAAGTTGAAAAAAGAAACAATAGGAAGGAAGATGTTGCATTCCAAGTCTTTTGATGATCCTCACAAATGCAGGGACTAGGTCCCTTGCAGAATTGCTCTCGTCCAAGTTCAAAATGATGTACAACTATAAAGCTGTCTTGTTAGCTGGTTGGTGAAAATGACTGCGTATTTCACCAATAGGAATGAACGAGGTTGTTTGTTCAGTGGTCAATAACTCTTGTTGGTGATTGATATATTCAACAAGACGAACAACAATCATTCATTCATTAAAAGAGAGAGACTGAATCATTTTCAGAGTTCAAGCATTAAAAGAACACACAACAAGGACCAGACTGAAGAAAAGCAATCTTAATGTGTTAATATTTTGAATGCTTGTATCGTACTAGAACTTGTAGGATTCGTTTCACATTCATAAAGAAATGGATCAAAGTCTTGTATGTGAACTGGTTGTAAGAACACGGTTAGAGTTTACTGTGTGTCTTTCATGTTAAAGTCTATATTAATTAAAGGTAGTTAATATAATGGGCAATGAATGTATTGCTTTGGCTCAGTAAGTAATAGAGTTATTACTTAGTGGGAGATTAAGAGTTTAGTCTCATTGTTGTGTTTGAAGTCTGTGTAAGTAATAGAGTTATTACTTAGTGGGAGATTAAGAGTTTAGTCTCATTGTTGTGTTTGAAGTCTGTTTTCACTTTTGCTTGTGATTAGTGAAAGCAATTGAAAATTCTGTGTGACAAGTCGTGGTTTTACTCCCTCGAGCTTAGAATTTTCCACGTAAAATTCCTTGTTCTTATTATGTTGTTTAAATTCATTTATTGCATTCCTTCTGTATGTTTGACCTGGTACTTTAGCTCACTGGTGGACGCATACGTTCCAACAGAAGAAGGTCATGACAATATGTGTAACTATAACATATTTTGCATATTTTGCACATTCAATTAGTTTTATCCTGAGTTTCAGAGTTACTCTGCTCCCAGGTATATCTTTCTATCTGGTAAGTGTATGAACAAGACCACCTGCTCGAGTTCTTCTACATCAGATTCTTCTGAAACTAAGAAATGAGCTAACGGCAAATTAACTATATTGAATAAATATTGGATTACAGAAACATGTTTTTTGAATTTGATGTCAAATAAAAATTGCTTAGAGAAATTGTAATATTCAGTAAAGTAGAATTTGATGTGTTACAAGACGTGATGATCCTACAACTTTTATCAGGGTGGCTTCTTAATAGTTTATTGATTGTCTCCATGCCTATTTTAACCTTATACAATTAAAATTTAAACCAATAGTTATTAGGTCTTTTTCAGTTTACATCAATTAAATAAAATAAAATTATATAAGAATATCAATAAAGGCAATCGTTTTTTTTCTTCTTCAAAATATTGGCATAATTTATTTCATCAAACCAATATACTCATCGGTATTTTACAAAACAACGTTATTCGATTTTCAATATGATGACTCTGCCTTGTTTAGGAAGGAATTAAGAAGCTAGGGTTCATCAAGTTGACTGGAAATGCGTTATAAATTTGTTAATACCGCTCATGTAACCAAAAATAAAATAAAATAACAATTTAAAGAAAGTCTTCAAGCCCAAGTAATTTCAACAAACTTTTAGGAAACCCAATTCGTAAGAACTTTTATGTAATGGTAATATTTGGAAACTTTATTAGGATTTAAAACTCTATCTCAAGTCAAAATAGGATAAACAAATAGATATTCTATAAATTACTCTCATTAGTATGTACAATATCATATACTACACATCCAATTCTTGATTTCCAATGGCGGGGTTATTGTGGAAGAGAGGCACAACTCTTGGTCAAGGTGGATTCGGTGTTGTCTCGTTAGCTTCTACGTCTAACGCTATTTCGTGGTGTTACTCTTCCATCTCTCATCGCCCTCAAGTCATGCAACTACAGTGCTTCTCAATCGTTGAAAGAAGAAGTCGAAATCCTCCGAATGTTCAAACATTCACCTTACATTGTTCACTGTTTCGGAGCTAATGTCTCTTTTGAAGATAACGTCAATCTTTACGACTTATTGCTCGAGTATGCTTCAGGAGGAAGCCTTGCCGATCGTCTTCAGAACTGCAAATCACTGTCGGAGTTTGAAGTTAAGAAACACACGAAGAATGTTCTTTTAGGGCTCAGTTGCATACACAACAATGGAATTATTCACTGCGACATCAAGCCTGGCAATATTCTCCTTGTGGGCAGGGACAAAACTGCCAAGATCGCTGATTTCGGGCTCTCCGTGACATTGGAACAGGGCATGAACCAAAAACAGGGAGTTATCAGGGGAACAGAAAGGTATATGACACCTGAATCCGTGATTAACACTGAGTATACCTCACAAGTTGATATTTGGGCTCTTGGCTGTACTGTCTATGAGCTGATTACGGGGACATCGCTGTGGGAAGACGCAGATAGTGATGATGTGTTGGACAAAATCGAGTTTGAGGAACCAAAGTTTCAGAATTCAAAGTTGTCAAATGAGGCTCAAAATTTTCTGGAAAAATGTCTTGTGAAGAATCCGAGCACGCGTTGGACTGCGGACATGCTCTTGAACCATACTTTTCTGCAGAATTCATCCAAAGTAGCCAACACAGCAAAGACAAGGAAGAAGAAAAGTGATTCAATGTCCCTTCTACACAAACCAATCCAGAAGATAACATTCAAGATCGGCCATCATAAATTCTCGAGGCAATTGCTGGATCCAAAACCCCTTCTAGACAAACCAATCAAGAAGATAACATTCAAGATTGGCAATCATAAATTCGTGAGGCAATTGACAGATCTGAAGGAAGTAGAGAATGAAACTTGTGGAAGGGTACTGAGTACTGACAATAGTTAGATACATAATAAAAATTGATTTGTATATATATATAAACAAAGCCTCTTTTGGAATTGTTTTGGGGGTATGTTGCCAACGTGTGACGAAGATGATCTCACGTGCAGCCCCTTATTAGTTTAATAAAAAAAAAGTTGTATAGTTGATCAACATTCTTTATAAAGAAAGGCGAGTTGTTATATCTGTGTTGCAAAGTTGAGTTTGTTATTATGATTGAATTGCTAGGTTAGAAATCTATGGTTTCCTTATTATTATGACTTATCTGTTGTGCTTTTCCATATTTGTGTCCTCTCTTTTGTCACCAATTTAAAAACAATGTTTACCTGTCAAGTACTATTGGTTTTGGGGAGTGTTATCTTGGTTCGTGTGAATTTTATTATCATGCTCGAAGCTTCTCTTGAGTGCTCTCCCACGGATAAGAAAATGGAAATTGATTGCCATAGACCGGCAACTATTGTTAGATTTTTCATATGGGAAGTGCAGCCCACTGTAAGAAACTAACTCATAGTAAGGATATTGGAATGACTGTTATATACTTTCTGCATACAATCATACACAACATTCATATGTAAAACCACCACACTTCTTGGGTGCACACTTTAATCTTTTGTACTAATCAATATTGCATATCTAGACCATCAAAAGAGAGACAAGCTCGAGCTTATTTGCTCGATCCCTTGCAGCCATCTACTCAGCCTGCCACTATATAGCACCTACAAAGACATTATATATATAAACTCTCGATTCATCTGCAAAAATAACTTATACACCTTCGTAAATCTTCACCATAACGAAACTCATGGAGCAGTCCACCAATTTGGTTGGAGACATATTTGGGACAGAGGCACCTCTATGATGAGCTTGAGTTGGAAGTTTGTTCCCAAAACCAATCATGTATGATTTTCCTCTGGGGTTTTTCCCAAGTAGATAGTCAGCAATTTTTGATTGAAACAGCCAAGTACATTAAAGAGGCTTCATCAAGTGAAGAGAAGATTAATGAGTTATTAGAAAATAATGGTTGTGGGACTCTGCTATCAGGGGAACAAAAAGGTATATGGCACCTGAATTGGTGTGTGTGACAATAGATAGATCCATAAAAAAAAATGATTTATCCTGCCTTGTTATTGATTGTTCGATAATTGTGAGTTGAGGAATATTTTCAATTTCTTATGCTCCGTTTGTGTTAATTTTTACGCATGATTTCAGAGTTTAGAATACAAGAGGATTGACTGTTTGGCTTTTTACTGCCCTTCTTCTCGAACAATATAGACGGCATAAACAGGTGACTAGGACAAAAAGTTGTTGGGTATATAGTAAGAATTAATGTTTAAAACGTCATTTCCATTTGAAAAACATGAAAGTTATGGATATTAAGAGACAAGAGTAGCAATTGAATAGGTAAATTAGATAGTATAAGTTATGGGACTCCTAAGTTATGAAGGTAATATTTAAAAAAATTGAAGAAGCAAATTAATAAATAAATGTAATATTTAGGTGAAATATCCACTAAAGGTGAAATTTCAAAGGACCAAAATAGATAAAGAGAACAACTTATGTGTCAGTGTTAAGTGTGCTAGTTCAATTTCAAACTCTATTGCATATTCATGATTATTGCCCATCTAACCTACTAGTTAATCAGTTAAATATTAGCTAAAGTTAACTGAAAATCATTCTCGTTTATTAAAATGGTGAAAGAAGAAAGTAAGATGATTGTTTAAATCATGACCCAAATAGAAGAGATTCAAGAAAACATAGTTCAGTTAATAATCACACCAAGAATATTCTTTTAGGCCTCAGTTGCAACTACAACAAGCATAACAATATTCTCCCTGTAGGCACCAAAATTGTCAAGATTGCTGATTTTGGGCTCTCCGTGACTTTGGAACAGGGCACGAATCATAAACAGGGACTTATCATGGGAACAAATAGGTATATGACACCTGAATCTTTGAGGGAAACATAAGTTGTAAAATATCTGAAAGCATGTTTTTGCCTCTCTATTTGTGAACCCCCTCCAGGAGTCATGAGAGGTAATTAGTTATTTCAACCAACTATTATGAAGATACATACTCAAATGTCAACAAAACAAATTCTTACACTGAAAAGTGATTTCATTTAAAATAGAAAGGCGGTTCTCATTCATAAAAATGAATATCAACATTAATTCATTGTAAAAACAGAAAGGGGAACTCATTTATCAAGATTTGTAATGATTTTATATGGTTAACTATGATAATGAACAACTCGAATATTGCATTGGCCACAAATTCCCTTGTTATTGTTTTTTGTCATCTTATACTAATCTAGTAGTTGTCGAGACAACAATGTTCAACATTACTTCAGATATCACGACTTCCTCCTTTAGAACATTTGTTTGTATCATGTCTCGAGCGGTAAAATAATCCCCACAGGAAGTGCTCGTTGTTCCATCCTACAAAAACATCCACAAGGTGAGATGCATTGAAAGAGAATAAGAAAATGAGAAAAGAACATAGAGATTATAAATGTACTTTGAGAATCACTGCACAAGGCTGTGGATGCAAGTATGATTAACTCAACATCATTGATAAGAGTTCTCATCACCAAATCCTTGTTGTGCATGAACTCCACCAAAGTGATATATCCCTCAAACCTACATATAATGGGAAATGCAGATCAATTTCTAGTAATTAAAAACAATCCTGGGCAAGGGTGCACTTCTACTTTGCAACCCTTATCCCTTTTAAGATAGATATAAGGGTAAATCTGACCTTTTTTTCTCACTTTCGAAGAAATACAGTCCAATGTCTTCTTTACCCGGACAATGATTGTAAAATAAACTTGGCCAGATATCTCCACGCGGAACTAGTTCAAGTTTAAGAGTATCGGGCAATTGTCCCGAGAACTCATACACTTTACGACTAACTCTGCAAGGAGGATGAGCCTGGAATATCTTAGGTGCAAGTTCTAGAGCACCTAAGATGTCAAACCTTCCCCTAAAATGCAACAAAAAAAGACTAATTATTATAGGGAAGCGAAGTTGAGTGGTGCAAATTCTTCAAGTAAAACAAGGATCTTCTATATATATATATATATGTAGTCTATAAAATAACCAAATGAAAACTTCTCTGCTTTTTGACGCATAACAAAAGCATATTTGAGTTTCAAGCACACAAAAAGATCCATGAAGCAATTTATCAGACATAAAAAAATACAGAGAAAGTTTCACATAAAGCTAAACGTTGTTTTTCACTCTAAATCTCATTAAGTTACAGAACTGAAAAAATAGAAAACAAACAATGTATGGTTCACATATAACCTACTCAACTACAATTTCTTGTTCCCATACCTGAAAACATGAGATGGTCCATATTCCATAATACAATGACATAGAGTGGCAGCAACTTCAAGTCCTCAAGGAATTTACACATAATAGGAATCAAGTTCATTGCCATCCCATTAAACATTATATATTCAGAGTATCATTATATCATGACTCACAACTATATATGAGCAGAACTCTTTTCCATAGTTAGACATATATTCTACAGTGCCCTATTCAATTTTTTAGTGATACTAATGGCATCCCTAGGTAACCATTAATTCTATGGGCAACCTAGCAAAGATGGGTCATCCAAAAAAGCTAGAATGCAAAAACAGAGATGAGCTGAATTTAAATATTTTTGGAGCTCGGTGTACCCTGTGTTAGTAATTAATGTGCATTCATGAAGGGTACTTACTTCCAGGAAGGAACTAGAGCAGGATCACACGGGTGTGTCATAGGTAAATTCATCATGCGACTCTTGTTCACAACATCGCGAGTCCTATGTTCAAGAATGGTAGAGGCACCCAAACCTAAAAAATAGGTTACATCAAATTGAATAGAAGTATAGAAGTAAATTAATTTTGCTATGAAAGCTTTACAAATATTGACAATGTAACAGAAATCATTTTCAAAGATAATATCAACATCATTGAATTTTTTTTAATTAGAGTATATGATAGAAAATGAAATTTCTAAAGAATAGAGGTATAAGAAAAGGACAAATCAAACCAAGTAAATGAATGCAAAAGATGGTGGTGAATACTTAACCTTTAGGCTTTCTAAATTTTCGAGATTTGGTTGACACAACTCTTGAGGAGACAATATTTATCGGCGCAGATCCATATTTCTTGATACGTGATGACAGACCAAGTGCTTCTTCAACAGGTAGATATCTTGTTTTTCCGGTCCGTACCTCCTTTTCCCAATTAATATGTTGCCTCCGAGGAAACTTACTATGTTTGTTTAGTTGCACCGTACTCTAACAAATCTTTGCAGAGGCATGCAACTTGGATCCCTTAAAACACTCATTTTCTAGTCCATGCGGTGAAAACATTACCCCCTTGCGAATATGACATTCTTCACAACACCAGTCCACCGGTGCATCTTCCCAATAGCCCACAGTGCAATATCTGAAAGGAAGAGAAAAACATAAAAATTTAGAACAAGAAGATTACTGTATGCATAAAAGATACACACAATATTTAAAAGAATTAAATGCCACAACATGCTAATGAAAGAATAGATTATACTAATATTTGCATTAGAACTAGTTCTAGTTGTATGCCTGTAGCAGGAATTGGCAACCTACATATAAAGGCTACTACTAATCAGATGCTTATAGTAGGAGCTAGCAACCTACAACCTATGACTACTTAAGCCTTTATAAATATATTACCTTTTGAAACTTAAACATAAAGAAATCAATGTATCCTTTAGGTGGAACCCAATATTCAATATTATTAGCGTTCGACAGTTGTGAAAAATGCCAAAAAGATTAGACAACTCGAAGAAGTTCTTACTCTCCCTAAGAGGTAATATCACTTCAATTTAGTCTTTTAATTCTATTCCACTTTCATTCATATTTAAAATACCAAAAAAGGGGGACAAAGTTGGTAATCTAACTAGCAATTTCCTTCGAGAGAAGTAGCCCCTTGTGTGAAAAGATCAATTTCTCTCTTAGAAATGGCAAGTCAGCCAAAACAGAAGGGGTTTAGGATTGGGACAATGTTTAAAATTTACAAAGAACAAACACACGCACGCACGCACGATGCACAAGGTGATAAAGCAAGTGCTAATTAGAGAGTCATGACTTTTAGCTCACCTTACTGCCCTTTCATGTTAAAGAGAGAGAACTTACTGGTGCACGTCAACATTCTTACACTGATAGCAGGTAATAATTGCTTCTTGAATACCAAAATCACCGCAAACTTCACAATTTTTTTTCTCCAAGTTCATAAGAAAAGACAAGAAATTCAGAACCAACATTACCATATGTATAGAATGAAGAATGAGGAAACAAAATCATGTTTTCATCCCCTTGTTTCATTAGCTCACATGCTTATTGCAATAGACACATGTCCAATATATCCAAGTATTATCCTCGACATCTTCTTTTGGACAGAAAATAGGGGTTTTAGAGCAACACACACAATCTGTTGTAGTTAAAGCATAAATCTCGATGCACAAAATAAATATCTCCAGATTATTTGTCCATCTAAAGCGATATGATCATATAATCTTTATCTTTGCAGAAAAACGAAAAAGAAAAAAACACAACCATAGTGCAATATGCATTGATGTTAAACTATTTTCAACCTAAAATTTTAACAAACCAGTAAGCTGACTTTGGAGTAAAGCAAACATCCTTAGTACTGAAAGAGCAACACAATATCCTAATACGAGGCAAGTATAAAGTTAAAAAATAAGGACTTGGGACAATTGAACTGCACACAAAATAATAAGAAAAAACACCTAACAAAAACAATTATTGATTACTATTGCCTAATGGAGATAAAATCAAAGTTATTAATAGTTATGAGAGGGTGATATATATATGTCTCTTAATGATATAGAAGATATTATTTTAGATAAAACTTGTACAAAATTCAACCTTTTTATAAAAGGAAACTATACTAGACAAACTTACTTTAGAGTTGAGAACTTTAGAAGTTAATATTGCCTATTCGAAGTATGTGCAATAAGTTGGTGCTAGTATAACTTATATTATTTATATTTGGGTTCACCTCATCACGAAAGTACTATTTCACATGTACTTACTTCTCTTTTGTCAAGTACTGCATCTTTTTTTGTGATGCATGTATGGACTCTCAGGGTGGCACTAATCCTCGCTAGGGACAGTGCTCATTTCATTGGCATGTGGTGAGCCCTATTTATTATTGAGGCACTTTTGCTTATGAAGTAACATTTTCTAAGTATCGAGTTTTATCCATCCTTTAAAAAGTTATTCAATAGAGTATTAATCTAAATTACTTTATACACCTCTTTAAGCATTTTAATTGACTAATACTCTATCAATTTGAACAATGAGGATATTTTGCAATAAATTCAATTTGAGGAAACGACAATTATCAATTTTTTTAATAATACACATTTTTGACAGATGTCCTTTAATTTCAACTCATAACTCGAAAAAAAACATTTTTTAAAATTCTACACAAAAGTAAAGTTTTAGCAACACTGATTCAAGTCATACAACCCCCCCCCCCCCCCCCCCCCCCTCCCCCACCCAAAAAAAAAAAAAACAACAGAACAATTATTTCAGACATTTAGGGAGAGGAAAAAATGCTATAAAAATAAAAACGATCGCATAAACATTAGGTATGGAAAAATACAAACATTAGTTGTTTTACCATGTTGGGCTGATGAGTGTTGTTTGGTTCCTTTTGCATCGGAGAATGAGTGGTCATTTGAGTTCCACGGCAGCACACCGGCAAACAAAGAAAGAAGGTCCAAACGATCCTACTCAGCACGCAATTTGTACGTTTTACTATTTTTTTTTCTACTCACGTTTACCTGTTACATATGAATTTGAGATATTCAGATATAATTATTTCACTAGATTATCTCAATTAATTAATGTTTAGTGGAGTATTAGATTTTGAAAAATAATTTGGTCAACGAAGAATTAATGCAGAAATTAAGACATAGAAAAATGTTATTGTTTTTCTTTATTTGTTAAAAGTGAAAAAAGAAAATAAAAATTTATTTTTAAAATATTAAACAAAGTGAAAACATAATAAGCTTTGGGCAATATCACTGTGGGTCTCAAAAAAATAAAATAAAGGATGACTCATATTTTGACATTTTAGCTCTAAATATGAGGAGTTTATGTATTATATATGTTAGTATATAATTGTTGATTTATATGATTAAGAAGTCAAAGCCAAAACTTCATTATGAGGAAAAAGCTAGGGTGTGTTTGGTATTAAGGAAAATATACCCCACAAAAAATATTTTATTAAAATTGCATACACGTAATTGGTCATATCAATGATTTCATGAAATGGTCCTCATATATCATCATAGTTGTCCGACTCAATAATCGTTTCTATATCAAATTGGACCCATACGACCTCATTCATATTTTAATCTCAGACTTACGTGGTCCAAATCAATATATCATATTTCAATCTTCAAACCTTCACAACTCAACTCCACAACATCACATATGAGGAAATAACTCGGTCTTTAACACATTATATTTGATCATGAATTTCAATAGATACATAGATAGAACATGTTGTTAGGTGTATAACTAGCACAAATGCATCAACAATGCATAAATACAATGCCTAACTCATATCAAAACACGACATGAAAATCAAAGCTAAATCCAATATTTTAAATAATTTTTCCTTTTACTAGTCTATGGGAACGCGCGTTGCACGTTTTTCCTTACCACATTATAAAATTTGTACATTACTGACTTTATGTTCTTAGCTATTTATCACATATTATTTTTGTAAATACGATAGGTCTTATGTATTGACTTATGTGTTTATATAGAGAGCTTATATTTGCGTTCAAAAAAATAATAATGAAAAAGATGATTTCAAACATAATCTGTTAGTCTAAAATATTTTTTTTTATATACTAAATATATGTTTATCTATATATACACAACTATATGTCAATATGGGAACTATTTGAATTTTTTTATTGTGTGTGAGACATAACTAGTACTAGTTGAATGAGGGGATTATTTTATTGATATTATATTCTGCTTTGTGGGACCCATGCTTTATTTTCCTTCTTGGCCTTTTGTTTTTCTTTCCTCATTTTCCCTCGATTTTTTGTTTAATTTAAATTTTATTTTGAAATCAATTTAGTTGCCCCCATAGTTTGTTCGGATGAAAATACTTATAATTTCTTTACTTATTTGTTTTAACAGAAAATATAACTAAAGGTTGGAGCATAAATAAATTCAAGTTAATTCTTTGAATGGTCACTTATCCCATGAAAATTGACCACTAAAATTATTTTTGTTTCTTTTCCTCCCATTTTTCATTTATTGTACTTTAAACATTTTTGCCTTTATATTTCATGTCCTTGTAACTTCTACTTTTAGGACCCACTTAAACATAAATAATCATTTATTTATTTATAAAATAATTTTTACTTTATTTTAAAATAGATTTTTGACCATGAAAATTTGAAACACAACCTTTTTTTTCTGAAGGTATATTTTAAATTTGGAAATATGTTGGTATAATATTTTTTTCACCTCATTTTTCACTTTTTTTATATTAGTATAACATGAATATTATTTTGAATAATTTTTTGCAAAAATAAAACATAACTTTATTTTCAACTCTAACTCTATATATTTCAAATACAATAAAAATATATATGAATTCTATAGTCAAATGCCTAATAATAATAATGATCATAACCATGTTTTCTATGTTGATAACATCTAAGTATTTAATGTGTAATACAATAATAAGTGTTTCATTTTATATTCAATTGTATTTATATTAGAGATTCATTTTACTAATTTAGTTTTATTAATTATGTTTTGAAATTTAAAATTTTATCATTAATATCTTATATTATATAGTATTTAATTATAATAATAATAATATTTTTTTAAAAATATTTTCTGTTAAAATAAATAAATAAAAAGATAAATTATTTTCATTATATAAACCAAGGGAGTAATTAAATTTGTTTCAAATTAGATTTAGAGAAAACAAAAAATGAGAAAAAAGGAGGAAAGAGAAAAGTAACAAAGAGAAACAAAGGCCACCCAGGAAAATAAAGCATGGATATCACACATCAGAATATAATATCAATAAAATAATCTCCTCATACAACTAGTACTAGTTGTGCCTCTTACATAATAAATTTTTTCGAAGAATTCAAGAGTACAAGCTTGTACTTCCTGGAACTTTCTGCTACAAAGTACCAAGACCTAAAGCTATCTTTTAGTTTGTCATTCAACTTTTCTAATGTCTTCTGATAATTGTGTTGTGCTCTAATGCTTAAAAGGAAAAAAAATTATCAAAGAAAAATGAAGGTAAGTTAACTTAAAATCCTTACTGTTTAGGGTAAAAAAAAGAAAGATCTTGAAATATACACATAAGCTGTGAATGTTTGATAAAATTAAACAGAAGATGACAGTAAGAGGGATGTTAAAAATTAATTCGCGTCAGGTGTTTATATCAAATTCAATAGGTTACTTTAGTAGTTAAAAATTAACACGAGGATATATACAATTTAACCTTGAGTAAGTGGAAATCTCGAGTAAGCCTACATTAACCAGGTTTGGGGCAGGGCTGCACCATAAGAGGTGTGACGTTGATAACTTACTATAACCTAAGAGGGAAACTTGACATACATTTCAGATAGCTGGTTTGGTAGGTAACCTTCATTTGGAAAGAAAATTTGATTAGCCTGCACTTTTGATATTCATTAAGCAACAATCTATTTCCTCTTCTATTTCGTTATCAAAGAAATGTATAAAGCTTTACTAAACTTTTATTGGATCAATTTTTCTTTGGGCTTGCAGATACCCGTAAAAAATCGTGAGTAGAAGTGTTTTGGCCGTGTGACCAATGTGCACCATTTCATTTAAAATAGGGGTGCCTCTATTCTCTGGTTCATCATTTGGAGTTTGTGATATTTCATTTGAAGCTTTTGTTGGGGTATCATTTCTGGACAAGTTGTTCATCAAACTCAAGAGATTGATCAAAACAGAAGTAGTTTCTTGGTTAACATATCTGTTGTAATATGGCAGTTAAAACTGGCGGTAGTTATAACTGTCATAATTTTTTATCATGTATTAAAATGACAGTTGTCATAATATGTAAAATGAAACCGCCGTATTAAATCATTTAAGATTATGGCGGTTTAGTGAAAACCGTCGTTTAACATTTGTGACAGACAGGATAACGACGGTTTCAGAAGACGCCATAAATCTTAAAAATGCATATTGAGGTGGTTCAAAACCGCCTATATACCTTTAGAACTGCCGCAATTACACCTTTTTTTTTAGTGAATTATATGTAGACAGCGTGTGATGAAGATGATCTCATGTGCAGCCCCTTTTAAAAAAAAGTTGTATAGTTGATCAACATTCTTTATGAAGAAATTAGGGGAGTTGTTATCTATATTTTGCCACAGTAAATGATTGATTGCACAACTCTCGTTTATGTTATCTGTTAGTGTTAAGTGTTCAATTTGAAATTTCTGTTATAAAACATGATTTTCACACTGTGCTCTCTCTAGTGCTTGATAGTACTAGCTTTGGAGTCCCTGGCCTATCCGATAAGAAAATTTCTACTAGTTAATAGATAAGCAAATCACTCTATTAAATCGAAGAATTTTGATATGTTTTCTCACAAACATATAAAGTGTACATATTTCAAATAACTACAAACTCTGTTGCAAATTCATTTGTATGATGATCCATCTGCTACTCTTTCAATTTTAAAGTTTTCCTCTCATTTCAATTTCTTGATCAATTTGAAATTTGTGTAATAAAATATGATTATCCCACTGATGTAATGCGTTTTTGATATGCCTGATTGCTGGTACCTAGTCTACATTGAAGCAGTACTCATCTTGTTTTACCTTTGTTTAACAAACCTTTTTTTGAACTTAATTGGTCACCCCTCCTATCACACTGTGCTCTCTCTAGCGCTTGAGAGTACTAGCTTTGGAGTCCCATGGCCTATCCGATAAGAGAATTTCTACTGACGTTCTGAATAATTAAGCCGGTCACTCTATTAAATCGAAGAATTTTGATATGCTTTCTCACAAACATATAAAATGTACAGAGATTTTTTCCAGGTAGAGTCACGTTTGATGATGAAATGGTGGCGATTTGAAGAAAGCCATTGAAGAATCTGCCATTCCTTTCACTTTTGTATCTGCTAATTGCTTTGGTTTTATAAGAATATTAATATTAATAATAAAGTCATGTTCTTTTTTGAAATTTTTCTCTCATCAACTGCCTGAAAAAATTGGTATATTTTATTTGATCATAGTTTACTTAACATTATTGCATGTTTGGTTAAGTTTCTAAGAAACTAAAAACTATTTACGATGTCTCTGCCTTGTTTATGAAGGAATTAAGAAGTTTGGGTTCATCAAGTTGGCTGGAAATGCATAATAACTTTTTTACTAGGAGTAACTACAATTAGAGAGTTGTGCGCGGTAGATTTACCCATTTACACTTCTTTCTTTTTATTTCTTATATTTTCACAGTAAATGAAATAAGAATAAGAATCTCAAATAATGATAAGCAAATAGATTTTTAAGGCAAATATTTCAAAACTCAAATGATTGAGTCAAAGAAGTGAAAAAATAATTCATGTATGAGAAAAATAAAAAATACCCATGAACCAAAAAAAACATGAACTTCACTAGAATTTTCAAAAAGACACTTTAACTATGCGGACGTCCTATTACCCACTAAACAATCTTGAACTGATATTATCACATCATTTTTTGTCCACATGACATAGAGAGTGTGTGCTCTCTCTTAAAGAGAGTGAGCAACCTAAAATAACTAATATAATTTTATTTTTACAAGTATTTTATTATAAAATATATTTTCTTATTATTTTAACTTTTTTTCCTTTTTCTTTTTTCTCTTTCTTTCTTCTTTCTTCTTCAAAAAGTCATTGTCATCTCCATTGAAGCTTCTCACATTCAATTTCACCATTTTTACCACAACTTCACCTTCCTTTTTTACTACTTTTGGTTTTATTCTCTTTAATTTTGAAACTTTATCAAAATATTTTCTTACATTTAGAACAATTTGATAAACCCATTAGATTTCAAGATGATTAGGAAGTATCATATAGTTTTTTTTATCCGATTTCAATTAACTTCTTTCAATTTTTGGGGAATTCTTTTAAAATTATCATTTCTAATTTTGAAGTTATATGATACCTTCAAAATTTAAATTTTCTTAGAAAAAGAATTAGTTTTGTTATCAATAATTTAATAAAGTCTAGAAAATAGTATGAATTCTTTTTTATAAAAAAACAAAATTAAAATAAGTCAAAAAGTATGAGAGAGAGAAATAAAGAAAAAACTTAAAATGATTTTTTTTTATATTTTTAATTAATTGACACGTGTCATGTAATGATTGGTATGTGAACACACTTGTTTCTTAAAATCTGGGGCTGATCGAAAATGATATAATAATATTTGTTCAAAATTGTTTAGTGGGGTAATAGGACGGTTGCAAAGTTAAAGTGTCTTTTTGAAAATTCGAACAATTTCAGTGCTTACTTTATGTCTTTTCTCTTTTTTAATCATAATTAAATAAATAAATAAATAAAATTTCTTAAATAAAATTTTAAATTAATTGTCTCTATACTAGTATTTTAGGAATAGTGCAATGACGTACAAGATATTTGTACATAAGATAAAATAATCACAATAATATACTAATTGTGGCAAGCAAAAGAGCAATTTGTTTGGTTCTTTAAACAAACTTTACAATTGGTTCTGTATTAGTTATCACATATTTGTTGTTGAATACTTGATATATTACAAGAACTGCATATTTGAAGTTTGTTCTAATATTCCTTTTGAATTTCACTCAACAACGATACTTCAGTATGTCGATGTATCTTGTATTGATAATAATATTGGTTGAATAAACTTATCATTCATCGATTTGAGCTGGTATTTTTATCTTCAGTTTTTGTGCAACTTATCACATGCTTATTATGATATTTCCAAAGTGTTTGTACTCATTAGCATGGGGGATACACATGGTGCAACACATATGTTTGAATATATTTATATATACTGTTACAATAACTCCACGCAACTTAGCAGGGGACACACGTGCTCAGGACTAGTAGGAATTAAAAGTGTACGAGACTTGCACTAGAAGGTAAAAAAATAGGAAAAATAATTGATCCAAATTGATGTATCATTTTGTTTTTTGCTAGAGGTGTGAGGATTTTCATCATTTAAGAAACTGTGAGAATCCATTTTGGTATAAGAAAGGTAATGGAAAACAAAGGTTTAATCCAAATTAAAATAGGAATATGCATATATCTGTGGGGTTCCAGCCCCATTTTTTTGTTAAAGTCTTAAATTGGTACAACTACATACCAACTAAATCTTACCAAGATAACTATATAGTTGCAAAGTTTGAAACTTTGGTATTTTCATGATGTCATTGGTGACATCATTAGGAGTAGATTTCTCCTATAAATAGAGAGCCCTTTGCTCATTTCTAAAACACACCAAGTTAGAGAGAAAAACCCATTTTGAGAGCAAAGTGAGGTATTCCATAGACTATACAAGAAAAATAGTCTGTGAAGAAAAATAGAGTGTGACTGATATTTTAATAAGTTGGAAACCAAAAGAGTGTTATTCCTTTTGAGTGTGTAGTAGTCACTTTGAGTATTGTATTCGTGACTACACAGTGTAAAATTCCTTACTATAGTGATATCAGTTGCTCCTCTTGGCCCGTGGTTTTTCCCTTATTTAAAAGGGTTTTCACGTAAAATTCTTGGTGTCATTATTTTCCCATTTTATTTCCATCACTTTGACCATATATATTTTTGTGTTTGTCCGTGTTTTCCTAATAAACTGGTATCAGAGCCAAGGTTTTATCTGAGTATGCTCTGTGGTTGTAGCACAGTTTGAACTTCCACATAAAAAAAGATTTACTTTGGTTTGTAATAACTATTTTTTTGGGTAAAAACGATGGAATCCAACACAAGTAGAATGATTACTTTGAATGGTGTTAATTATGCCATTTGAAAGGGGATAATGGAAGATCTGCTTTATGTCAAGAACTTTTATCAACCAGTCTTTACCACTGTAAAGCTTGATAATAAAACATATGAAGAGTGGAATCTGTTGCATAGACAGGTTTGTGGATTCATTAGGCAATGGGTTGACGATAATGTGTTGAACCATATTTTTGGGGAGACACATGCTCGAACCCTATGAGAGCATCTTGAAAGTTTGTATGCTCAGAAAACTGGCAACAATAAAATGTTCTTAATAAAACAGATGTTGAGTTTAAAGTATCATGATGGTTCTCCGATGATAGATCATCTGAATTATTTTCAGGGGATCATGAACCAGTTATCTGCTATGGGCATTAAATTTGATAAAGAAATTCAAGGCTGCTTCTACTTGGTTCCCTACCAGACTCTTGGGAAACATTTAGAACTTCATTGTCAAATTCTGCTCCGGATGGTGTGATCTCAATGGATTCCGCCAAGAGTAGTGTCTTGAACGAAGAGATAAGAAGAAAATCGCAAGGTTCTTCTTCGTCGGATGTCTTGATAACTGGCTTCAGGGGGAGAAACAAAACTTGTGGCTCTAAGAATAGAGAACAAAATAGGAGCAAATCCAGAGGCAGACTTAAGGATATTGAGTGCTATCATGTGGCATGAAAGGGCACACAAAGAAGTTCTGTAGGAAGTTGAAGAGGGAGAACAAAACTAAGGGGGAAACTAAAGAAGATGGCAATGAAAATTGCCTAGCCACCGTCACCACCGAAGATCTTATTATCGTCTTTGATGCGGATATGATAAATATTGATTGTGATGAGTCAAGCTGGGTTGTGGACACTGGTGCCACATCTCATGTGACATCAAGAAAGGATTTTTTCTTGTCCTATACTCCTGGTGATTTTGGAACCTTAAGTATGGGTAATGGGACTGTTTCTAGGGTGGTTGGTATTGGTACAATTTGTTTGGAAACTAGTGTTGGAACTAAACTATTTTTAAACAATGTGAAACATGCTCCCGATATTCGTTTGCACCTGATTTTTGTTGGTGTTTTGGATGATGAAGGATATGTTAGTACCAACGGTGATGGAATATGGAAACTCATTAAGGGTTCCTTGGTTGTGGCTCGTGGTAACAAACGTCGTGGTCTATACTGGACTACGGTCTCTGTTTGTGTTGATATGGTAAATGCGGTTGAGAGCGATAACTCTTAAACGTTATGGCACAAGAGGCTTAGCCACATCAGCGAGAAATGACTTAATGTTATAGCCAAGAAGAAATTATTGTCAAATTTCAAAAGTGCTAAATTAGAAAAGTGTGAGCACTGCCTGGCAAACAAAATAGAGTTTCCTTTAAGTCCTACCCTCCTTCAAGAAAGACAGAGTTGCTTGAATTGGTGCACTCTGACTTATGTGATCCAATGAAGACAAGGACATTGGGTGGTGCGATCTACTTTGTCACTTTTATTGACGACTGCTCGAGAAAACTTTGGGTCTATGTCTTGAAGACTAAAGACCAAGTATTAGGTGTTTTCAAGTAGTTTCAGGCTTCAGTTGAAAGAGAAACTGGAAAGAAACTGAAATGTATTCGTACTGATAATGGTGGTGATAATGGTTGTGGACCATTTGACGAATACTGTGGACCATTTGACGAATACTGCAAGCATCAAGGTATTAGACACTAGAAGACTCTTCCTAAGACTCCTCAGCTTAATGGTTTGGATGAGAGGATGAACATGACCTTGATGGAAAGAGTTAGATGCTTGCTTTCTGAAGCAAAGTTGCCGAACTCATTTTGGGGTGAGGCTTTATTGACCACTGCACATGTTATTACTATATCTCATGTTGTTGCCTTGCAAAATGATGTACCAAATAGTGTTTGGTATGGAAAGGATGTTTCCTATGACCATTTGAGAGTATTTGGTTGCAAAGTTTTTGTATATGTGCCGAAAGATGAGAGGTCAAAAGTTAGATGCCAAGACAAGGCAGTGCATCCTTATTGGATATGGCCTTGATGAATCTGGTTACAGGCTATATGATCCAATTGAGAAGAAACTCGTGAGAAGCTGTGATAATATTTTCATGGAGAATCAAATAATTAAAGATATTGACAAAGCGGATAAGCTAGAATCTTCAAGTTTTGATGGCATAGTTCATCTAGATGAAGTTCCTCACACAAGTATGCATGATGTTGTTGGGCTTGATGATCATGGTGAAGCCCATAATTATGTATCAAATCAACATGTTGATGTTGATAATAACAATGATATTGTTATTGATGATCCTAATGCTCATAAAGTTGTGGACGAATCAAATATTCCGCTTAGGAGGTCCACAAGACAACGGTTCCTTCCTCTCGTTATTCACCCAATGAGTATGTATTACTCACTGATGGGGGAAAACCTGAATGTTATGATGAGGCCATGGAAGATGAGCACAAAGATCAATGGATTGAAGCCATACCAGATGAGATGGAGTCTCTGCATGAGAACCACACTTATGAGTTGGTAAAATTGCCCAAGGACATAAGAGCTTTGAAGAACAAGTGGGTGTTCAAAGTTAAAGTTGAAGAACACAATCTGAAGCCCAGGTACAAAGCTAGATTGGTTGTTAAGGGATTTGGTCAAATGAAGGGTATTGATTTGACGAAGTATTTTCTCCTGTTGTCAAAATGTCCTCGATTCGTACAGTTCTGGATTTGGCTGCTAGTCTTAATTTAGAGATTGAGCAGATAGATGTAAAGACGGCTTTCCTTCACGGTGACCTAAAAGAAGAAATTTATATGGAACAACCCGAGGGCTTCAAAGTAGAAGGTAAAGAAAATTTTGTATGCAAACTCAAAAATAGTCTTTATGGCTTAAAGCAAGCTCCTAGACAGTGGTATAAGAAGTTTGAATCTGTTATGGGGGAGCAAGGCTATAAGAAGACTTATTCAGATCATTGTGTATTTGTACAAAAAAATTCTGACAATGATTTTATCATCCTTTTCCTGTATGTGGATGATATGTTGATTGTGGGTCAGAATACTTCCAAGATTGACGAGTTGAAGAAAGAGTTCTGTAAGTCTTTTGCTATGAAAGACTTGGGTCATGCCAAACAAATTTTGGGCATGAGAATTACTCGTCTTAGAGATGAAAGGAAGATTTATTTGTCAGAAAAGAAGTACATTGAACGTGTACTAGAGCGCTTCAATATAAAGAATGTTAAGCCTGTTATCACACCTTTTGCTGGTCATATGAAGTTGAGCAAGAAGATGTGTCCTACAGCTAGGGAGGAAAGAGAGAGCATGGCTAAAGTGTCATATTCCTCCGTCGTCGGAAGTCTAATGTATGCAATGGTATGCACTAGACCTGATATTGCTCACGCAATTGGTGTTGTCAGCAGATTTCTCGACAATCCGGGAAAAAAACATTGGGAAGCTGTGAAGTGGATACTCAGGTATCTTAGAGGAATCTCATATGAATGCTTGTGTTTTAAAGCATCAAATCCAATCTTGAAGGGCTATACATATGCTGATATGGCAGGTGACCTTGATAATAGAAAATCCATTATTGGATATCTGTTTACTTTTTCAGAGGGAGCTATATCATGGCAGTCAAAGTTGCAGAAATGTGTTGCACTATCTACAACTGAAGCTGTGTATATTGCGGCTACTGAAGCCGGCAAATAGATGATATGGCTAAAACGATTTCTTCAAGAACTTGGTTTGCATCAGATGGAGTATATTGTCTATTGTGACAGTCACAGTGTAATAAACTTGAGCAAGAACTCTATGTACCATGCAAGGACAAAACACATCGACGTAAGATATCATTGAATTCGTGAGGAAGTGGAAAGTGAATCATTTCACGTCGAAAAGATCCACACAAGTGAAAATCCTGCAGATATGATGACAAAACGATACTGAAAGACAAGTTCGAGTTATGCAAAGAACTTGTGGGTATGAGCTTTCACTAAAGAAGATGGAGATACCTCTTTCCAGTGAATGGGGCTGGATGGGGAGATTTGTGGGGTTCCAGCCCCATTATTGGTTAAAGTCTTAAGTTGGTATACCAACTAAATCTTACCAAGATAACTACATAGTTGCAAAGTTTGAAACTTTGGTATTTTCATGATGTCATTGGTGAAATCATTAGGAGTAGGTTTCTCCTATAAATAGAGAGCCCTTTGCTCATTTCTAAAACACAGCAAGTTAGAGAGAAAAAACCATTTTGAGAGCAAAGTGAGGTATTCCATAGACTATACAAGAAAAATAGTCTGTGAAGAAAAATAGAGTGTGAGCGATATTTTAGTAAGGTGGAAACAAAAGAGTGTTACTCCTTTTGAGTGTGTAGTAGTCACTTTGAGTATAGTATTCGTGACTACACAATGTAAAATTCCTTATTATAGTGGTATCAGTTGCTCCTCTTGGCCCGTGGTTTTTCCCTTATTTAAAAGGGTTTCCACGTAAAATTCTTGGTGTCATTATTTTCCCATTTTATTTCCATCACTTTGACCATATATATTTTTGTGTTTGTCCGTGTTTTCCCAACAATATCATCATCTATAAATTACTCTCATTACTACCAACACTTTGCACATCCAATGGCGGAATTATTGTGGAAGAGAGGCACAACTCTTGGTCAAGGTAGTTTCGGTGTCATCTCTTTAGCTTCTACCTCCAACAATGGAATTAGAAATCTATGGTTTCATTATTATTGTGACTCATCTGTTGTGATTTTCCATATCTGTGTCCTCTCTTTTGTCACCAATTTAAAAACAATGTTTACCTGTCAAGTACTATTGGTTTTGGGGAGTGTTATCTTGGTTCGTGTGAATTTTATTATCATGCTCGAAGCTTCTCTTGAGTGCTCTCCCACGGATAAGAAAATGGAAATTGATTGCCATAGACCGGCAACTATTGTTAGATTTTTCATATGGGAAGTGCAGCCCACTGTAAGAAACTAACTCATAGTAAGGATATTGGAATGACTGTTATATACTTTCTGCATACAATCATACACAACATTCATATGTAAAACCACCACACTTCTTGGGTGCACACTTTAATCTTTTGTACTAATCAATATTGCATATCTAGACCATCAAAAGAGAGACAAGCTCGAGCTTATTTGCTCGATCCCTTGCAGCCATCTACTCAGCCTGCCACTATATAGCACCTACAAAGACATTATATATATAAACTCTCGATTCATCTGCAAAAATAACTTATACACCTTCGTAAATCTTCACCATAACGAAACTCATGGAGCAGTCCACCAATTTGGTTGGAGACATATTTGGGACAGAGGCACCTCTATGATGAGCTTGAGTTGGAAGTTTGTTCCCAAAACCAACCATGTATGATTTTCCTCTGGGGTTTTTCCCAAGTAGATAGTCCATCTGCAATTTTTGATTGAAACAGCCAAGTACATTAAAGAGGCTTCATCAAGTGAAGAGAAGATTAATGAGTTATTAGAAAATAATGGTTGTGGGACTTTGCTATCAGGAACAATCATGTGCTAATTCAAGAGGGCCCCTGAGAAGAGAATGGTCAGTTAGAGCTAAATATTTTTTCTCAAATTTAACAACCTATGATTCCTGACTTTGAGAATGTAAAGTCAAATAAAAATATATGATACTTTGGCTGAATATATGGGTGTCAATGTATTGATGAATCTGGATGATTTTCTGCTGATCCAACCTTTTAATTTTTCTAAACCAGCAATAGTAGAATTATTGGTTTTTTTTAATAAAGAAATTAAGAAAATAACAGAGAAAGACTTTGAGAGAAAAAAATATGCAGTATTATCAAATGAAATTATTTTATTAATAATCCAGAGACTTACATTTATAGATATAATTCCTAACTAAAAATAGAAAAATACGTTACTAACTTATCAATTTAATTCAAATAACAAATAAAAAGAACTAACTCCTAAATTCAAGTCAAATAGGACTCTAATAACATAATTTGAAAATTCAAAAAATAGCTAATTGTTTTATTTCTGCAATATCCTGAGACATATTCTTAACACTCCTTCTTGGCCAATTCATCTTTTGTCTTGCAAGGCTTGTGTGCATCTTCTGTTGGATTAAATGAGAAGCTCCTACCTTTCATTTCAACTTGTAAAATCTCTTGCTTAGTTGAATCAAATATTCGATAATATTTATCTTTGAATAATAATTTAAAACCTTTTTCTATTAATTGACCAACACTAAACAAACTTTTATCAATATCAGGAACATTAAGAACATCTGAAATTATTTTTGTATCTGAATTTGTTTTAATTGAAACAGATCCTTTTCCTTTTGTAGGAATACAATCACCATTCCCAATTCTGACTTTCTTATTTTCCATAGGAATGAACTCTTTAAAAAGATTTCTTTCATATGTCATGTGGTTTTGTACAACCACTATCAATCATCCTAAAATCAGATTTTTTGGTTGAAAAACAAGTTGCCACAAATAAGTGGTCTTCTTCTTCTTCTTCTTCAGTAGTGACTTGGGCAACTGTTTCATCTTTTTGAAATTTGCTTTTGCAAATCACAGCTTCATGACCAAGTTGTTTGCAGTTCTTGCAATGTGCATCTGGTCTTTTCAAACATTTATATGGAGGATGTGTCCATTTTTTCCACAGTGCTGACAAGGTGGGTAATTTTTCAAAAATTTACCCTTGCTTTGAGTTTTGTGGCTGGCTACTAATGCTTCTTCAACCATGTCATCTTACCTCATAAGTCTCCTTTGTTCATGAGCCTACAAAGAATTTAACAATTCTGCCAAGGTAATTTTGGACAGATCTTGTGTGTTTTCAAGGTAGTTATACATGCTTCATATCTTTCGGGGACTGTAACAAGAACTGTTCAACAATTCCTGTATCTTTAAATTCAGTGCCTAGTAATCTTACCTTGTTGACAATACCAAGCAATTTGTCAGAATATTCCTTAACTGTTTCTGACTCTTTCATTCTCTGCAATTCGAATTCCCTCATTAAATTTAATACCTTCATTCCTCATATTCTTTCATCTCCAGCATATTCTTTCTTTAGATAATTTCAAATATCTTTTGGTGATGTGAGAGTCATGATTTTCGTGAAAACAGTTGCCGAAACATCAGCAAACAAAGTTGTTTTTGCCTTCGACTTAATGATTTTCTTTTCCTTGTGACTCTTGATCTAGGCCACGGTGGGATTATTTGGCAGCGGATTAGTTTCATAATCCTCTTCCACGGCTTCCCAAAGATCAAGAGCCTCCAAGTAGGTCTCCATTCTTACAGCCCATAGTTGATAATTCTCACCATCAAAAATAGGAGGAGCCATTCGTGAAAAACTATTTTCGAAATCCTTTTTTACTCACATGTCCCTCAAGAAGAAGGCTCTAGATACCAATTCTTGGTTTTTTTAATAAAGAACTTAAGAAAATAACAGAGAAAGACTTTGACAGAAAAAAATACTGCAGTATTATCAAAGGGAATTATTTTATTAATAATCCAGAGACTTACATTTATAGATATAATTCCTAACTAAAAATAGAAAATATGTTACTAACTTATTAGTTTAATTCAAATAACAAATAAAAGAACCTAACTCCTAAATTCAAGTCAAATAGGACTATAATAACATAATTTGAAAATCCTAAAAATAGCTAACTGTTTTATTTCTGCAATATCCTGACACATATTCTCAACAAGAATGTAATCAACATCAGGTTCCGATCACTCAAGAGGCTGCTGGTGAAGAGAATGGTCTGTTGGGGCAAACTTTTTCCCAAATTCAAGAATTTGTGATGCCAAAAAATAATGTGCCTGAAATGTTCGATACGGGTGACACATTGTTGGAGATAAACCAGACAGCACAAGAAGAATTTGAAACACTTTGTGAAACAGAAGAATCCAGCTTTGTGCCTTTGAAGGATAGATTGGATATAATTAGGGCGAGTAAGAGAACATTATTGTTGGACCAACAATCTTGGCAGTCTAACGCATATTTACAAGATATGTTGCTCTGAAGAATTGGTAGTATCTGGAGAGTTTCATCTAATTTGTGGACAAAACTAACTAGCTAGGCGCAGTTTTTGAAACAGTATCAGGAGTTTTGTGCCTGCTTCCTAGTCCTTCTGTTTGACAGTTCTTATAGTTTATGTAAATTCTATTTGCTCAACTTTAGTGTTCAATCTCTAATTTTGACAAAGAAATTGTTATTATAGCCTTTATCGCTTGTTATAAAAGTTGATACAATCCCCCCTAAATGAAATTATTGTTCTGTCTAAACTAAATCTACATTCATTCAAACATATAGGTATTGCTAGCTGATCGATTTATCTAGGCTTTCTTTAAATTTGTATGTCCAATTTTATGTGATTGAAATGAGGAATCAATGTCCAAATTTATGTCACCTTTATTTTTTGGTTCTATAGTGCTTCTCAATCGTTGAAAGAAGAGGAGGAATTTCTCGGTATGTTTGGCTTTGTACTGCCCTTCATTTCGAACAATATAGATGGCATAAACAGGTGACAAGGCCAAAAAGTTGTTGGGCATATAGTAAAAATTAATGTTTAAAACGTCTTTCCCGTTTGAAAAACATGAAAGTTATGAATATTAAGAGATAAGAGTAGCAATTGAATAGGTAAATTAGATAGTATAAGTTATGGGACTCCTAAGTTATGAAGGTAATATATAAAAAAAATGAAGAAGGAAAATAATAAATAAATGTAATATTTAGGTGAAATATCCACTAAAGGTGGAATTTCAAAAGACCAAAATAGATAAAGAGAACAACGTATGTATTAGTGTTAAGTGTGATAGTTCAATTTCAAACTCTGTTGCATATTCACGATTATTGCCCATCTAACCTACTAGTTAATCGGTTAAATTTTAGCTAAAGTTAACTGATAATCATTCGCGTTCATTAAAAAGGCGAAAGAAGAAAGTAAGATAATTGTTTAAATCATGACACATATAGAAGAGATTCAAGAAAAGACAGTTCAGTTAATAATCACACCAAAAATATTCTTTTAGGCCTCAGTTGCATTTACAACAAGCATGACAATATTCTCCCTGTAGGCACCAAAACTGTCAAGATTGCTAATTTTGGGCTCTCAGGGACTTCAGGGGAATAAAAAAGTATATGACACCTGAATCTGTGAGGGAAACATAAGTTGTAAGATATCCGAAAACATGTTTTTGCCTCTCTATTTGAGAACCCCTCCAGACGTCATGAGAGGTAATTAGTTATTTCAACCAACTATTATGAAGATACATACTGAAATGTCAACAAAGCATATACTTACACTGTAAAGTGATTTCATTCAAAATAGAAAGGCGGTTCTCATTCATAAAAATGAATATTAGCATTAATTCATTGTAAAAGCAGAAAGGGAAACTCATTTATCAAGATTTGTAATGATTTTATATGGTTAACTATGATAATGAACAACTCGAATATTGCATTGGCCACAAATTCCCTTGTTATTGTTTTTTGCCATCTTATACAAATTTGGTAGTTGTCGAGACAACAATGTTCAACATTCCTTCAGGTATCGCGGCTTCCCCCTTCAGCACATTTGTTTGTATCCTGTCTCGAGCGGTAAAATAATCCCCACAAGAAGTGCTCGTTGTTCCATCCTACAAAAACATCCACAAGGTGAGATGCATTGAAAGAGAATAAGAAAATGAGAAAAGAACATAGAGATTATAAATGTACTTTGAGAATCACCGCACAAGGTTGTGGATGCAAGTATGATCAACTCAACACCATTGATAAGAGTTCTCATCACCAAATCCTTGTTGCGCATGAACTCCACCAAATCGATATATCCCTCAAACCTACATATAATGGGAAATCCAAATCAATTTCTAGTAATTAAAAACAATCCTGGGCAATGGTGCACTTCTACTTTGCAACCCTGATCCCTTTTAAGACAGATATATAGGGTAAATCTGACCTTTTTTTCTCACTTATGAAGAAATACAGTCCAATGTCTTCTTTACCCGGACAATGATTGTCGAATAAACTTGGCCAGATATCTCCACGCGGAACTAGTTCAAGTTTAAGAGTATCGGGCAATAGTCCCGAGAACTCATACACTTTACGACTAACTCTGCAAGTAGGATGAGCCTGGAATATCTCAGGTGCAAGTTCTAGAGCACCTAAGATGTCAAAACTTCCCCTAAAATGCAACAAAAAAAGACTAATTATTATAGGGAAGCGATGTTCAGTGGTGCAAATTCTTCAAGTAAAAAAAAGATCTTCTATATATATATATATATATATATATATAGTCTATAAAATAATCAAATGAAAACTTCTCTGCTTTTTGAAGCATAACAAAAGCATATTCGAGTTTCAAGCACACAAAAAGATCCATGAAGCAATTTATCAGACATAAAAACATACAGAGAAAGTTTCACATAAAGCTAAACGTTGTTTTTCACTCTAAATCACATTAAATTACAGAACTGAAAAAATAGAAAACAAGCAATGTATGGTTCACATATAACCTACTCATCTACAATTTCTTGTTTCCATACCTGAAAACATGAGATGGTCCATATTCCATAATACAATGACATAGAGTGGCAGCAACTTCAAGTCCTCAAGGAATTTATACATAATAGGAATCAAGTTCACTACCATCTCATTAAACATTATATATTCAGAGTATCATTATGTCATGACTCGCAACTATATATGAGCAGAACTTTTTTCCATAGTTAGACATATATTCTACAATGCCCTATTCATTTTTTTAGTGATACTAATGGCATCCCTAGGTAACCATTAATTCTTGGGAAACCTAGCAAAGATGGGTCATCCAAAAAGCTAGCATGCAAAAACAGAGATGAGCTGAATTTAAATATTTTTGGAGCTCAGTGTACCCTGTGTTAACCTAGGTTAGTAATTAATGTGCATTCACGAAAGGTACTTACTTCCAGGAAGGAACTAGAGCAGGATCAAAAGGGTGTGTCATAGGTGAATTCATCATGCGACTCTCGTGCACAACATCGCGAGTCCTATGCTCAAGAATGGTAGAGGCACCTGGACCTAAAAAATAGGCTACATCAAATTGAATAGAAGTATAAAAGTACATTAATTTTGGTATGAAAGCTTTACAAATATTGACAATGTAACGAAAATCATTTTGAAAGATAATATCAACATCATTGAATTTTTTTTAATTAGAGTATATGATAGAAAATGAAATTTCTAAAGAATAGAGGTACAAGAAAAGGACAAATCAAACCAAGTAAATGAATACGAAATATGATGGTGAATACTTAACCTTTAGGCTTGCTAAATTTTCGGTATTTGGTTGACACAACTCTTGAGGAGACAGTGTTTATCGGTGCTGATCCATATTTCTTGATACGTGATGACAGACCAAGTGCTTCTTCAACCGGTAGATATCTTGTTTTTCCAGTCTGTACCTCTTTTTCCCAGTTAATATGTTGCCTTCGAGGAAACTTACTATGTTTCTTTGGTTGCACAGTACTCTGAGAAATCTTTGTAGAGGCTTGTGACTTGGGTCCCTTAAAACGCTCATTTTCTAATCCATGTGGTGAAAACATTACCCCCTTGCGAATATCACATTCTTCACAACGCCAATCCACTGGCGTATCTTCCCAATAGCCCACAACACAATATCTGAAAGGAAGAGAAAAACAAAAAAATTTAGAACAAAAAGATGACTATGTATGCATAAAAGATACACACAATATTTAAAAGAATTAAATGCCACAACATGCTAATAAAAGAATAGATTATACTAATATTTGCATTAGAACTAGTTCTACCCGTATGCCTGTAGCAAGAACTGACAACCTACGCATAAACGCTACTACTAATCAGATGCTTATAGCAGGAGCTAGCAACCTACAACCTATGACTACTTAAGCCTTTATAAATAAAATACCTTTTGAAACCTAAACAAAAAAAAGTGTATCCTTTAGGTGGAATCCAATATCCAATACTATTAGTATTTGACAGTTATGAAAAATGCAAGAAAGATTAGACAACTCGAAGAAGTCCTTACTCTCCCTAAGAGGTAATATCACTTCAATTTAGTCTTTTAATTCTATTCCACTTTTTATTCCTATTTAAAATACCAAAAAAGGGGACAAAGTTGGTAATCTAACTAGCAATTTTCTTCGAGAGAAGTAGCCCCTTGTGTGAAAAGATAAGTTTTTTCTCTAAGGCAAGTCAACCAAAACAGAAGGAGTTTAGGATTGGGACGATGTTTAAAGTTTTCAAAGAACACACACATATGCACAAGGTGATAAAGGAAGTACGAATCAGAGAGTTATGACTTTCAGCTCACCTGACTGCCCTTTCATATTAAAGAAAGAGAGAGAACTTACTGGTGCACATCAACATTCTTACATTGATAGCATGTAATAATTGCTTCTTGAATACCAAAATCACCGCAAACTTCACAAATTTTTTTCTGCAAGTTCATAAGAAAAGACAAGAAATTCTTAACCAACATTACCATATGAATAGAATGAAGAATGAGGAAACAAAATGTCATCAGTTACACAAAGGTAAATCATAATAAGCAAAATCATGTTTTCATCCCCTTTTTTCATTAGCTCACATGCTTATATATGTAATAAATCCACTTTTGCAACGGACACATATCCAATACATTCCAAGTATTATCCTCGACATCTTATTTTGGACAGAAAAAAGGGCTTTTTAGAGCAACAAACACAACATGTTGTAGTCAAAACATATATCTTGATGCACAAAATAAATCTCTCCAGACTATTTGTCCATCTAAAGCAATATGATCATATAATCTTCATCTTTGCAGAAAAATGAAAAAGAAAAAAGCACAACCATAGTGCAATATGCATTGATGTAAAACTATTTTCGACCTAAAATTTTAACAAATTAGTAAGGTGACTTTGGAGTAAAGCAAACATCCTTAGTACTGAAAGAGCAACACAATATCCTAATACGGGACAAGTATAGAGTAAAAAAATAAAGGACTTGGGACAATTAAACTGCACACAAAATAATTAGGAAAAAACACCTAACAAACAACAATGTATTGATTACTATTGCTTAATGGAGATAAAATCAAAGTTATTAATAGTTATGAGACAATGGCATATATGTTCCTTAATGATATAGAAGATATTATTACAAATAAAACTTGTACAGAATTCAACCTTCTTATAAAAGGAAACCATACTAGACAAACTTACTTTAGAGTTGAGAACTTTAGAAGTTAATATTGCCTATTCGAAGTATGTTGAATAAGTTGGTGCTAGTACAACTTATATTATTCATATTTGGATTCACCTCATCACGAAAGTACTATTTCACATGTACTTACTTCTCTTTTATCAAGTATTGCATCTCTTTTGTGAGAATGTATGGACTCTCAGGGTGTCACGAATCCTCGCTAGACACGCTGCTCATTCCATTGGCTTGTGGTGAACCCTATTTATTATTGAGGCACTTTTGCTTATGAAGTAACATTTTCTATATTTTGGGTATAGTTAGGGACTTGTTGTTGAAGGAAGCTTAAAGACTGATGGAACATGTCGAAGGAACAGGTCCATCGAAGCAGGCTGACGAGTAAGAGTTAGAGTCATACTAGGACTCGACTACTAAATCCTAAGTTATGTATGACTAAGCTACTGTATAAAGCACGAGTTGACTAGGATAAGGTATTTGAGTTATAATACAATACTACTCATGTAAATAATTGTGTTGTAGTAGGTTTCCTAGTATAACTAGAATAGGACTCTTCTCCTATATAAGGAGCTTGTAACTCAATATTATAATCATCAATACAATCCTTGATTTCTCCATACTTACGTGAGAATTCTACACTTGTATCATGTGTGATTTAGAAGTTCCATAAATATCATACTCATGTCATGTTTTATTTTGTAAAATTCTTAATGTAGCCTCGCATGGCTTTTTTATGACGCTATTAGTTTTTTTATTTTAACTTTCCACTGAATGAATTACTCAATACTTTATGAGATGCTTTGTCTTTCTCTTCTATGTACCTATCATGTTCATAAGTGGTATTAGAGAACTAGGATTTGTTGGTGAAGTGTTTGTTAGTAAGGAATGAGACTCAAGAATGAAATTGAAAGTGTAATGAGGGGCCTGTTGTCAAGGAGGAGCCATATAATGTCTCAGTCCGCTAGTGATATTGTTCGCTTTTGGGCCTAGGCCCCCATGAATTTAGAATGTGTCACTATAGTGTCTATATATATATCCTGTGAAACTTTCTATCTGTGTAGATATTTACTTCTACTCTGATGTTCCATATTATCCTTCATTTTAAGTGTTTAACACTCTTTTATTTGTATTTTATAATAATAGTGTCTCAACCAACTTAAACAAGCTAAGTATCGAGTTTTATCCATTCTTTAAAAAGATATTCAATAGAGCATTAATCTAAATTACTTTATACTCCTCTTTAAGTATTTTAATTAGCTAATACTCTATCAATTTGAACAATAAGGATATTTTGCAATAAATTCAATTTGATGAAATGACAATTATCAAATTTTTTTAATAATACACAGTTTTTCCAAATATCCTTTAATTTCAACTCAAAACTAGAAAAAGACATTTTTAAAAATGCTACACAAAAGTAAAGTTTTAGCAACACTGACTCAAGTCATACACCCCCCCTCCCCCCGCCGCCCCAAAAAAAAATAGATCAATTCTTTCAGACACTTTTAGGGAGAGAAAAAAAAATGCTATAAAAATAAAAAATGATTGCAAAATCGCATAATCATTAGCTATGGAAAAATACAAACATTAGCTATTTTACCATTTTGGGCTAATGAATGTTGTTTGATTCCTTTTGCATCGGAGAATGAGTGTTCATTTGAGTTCCACAGCGGCACACCTGCAAACAGAGAAAAAATGTCCCAAACGGTCCTACTCAGCACTCAATTTGTACGTTTTACTATTATTTTCAACTCACGTTTACCTGTTACATATGAATTTGAAATATTCAGATATAATTATTTTACCAAATTTTCTCAACTAATTAATGTTTAGTGGAGTATCAGATTTTGAAAAATAATTTGGTCAACGAAGAATTAATGCTGAAATTAAGACATAGAAAAATGTTATTATTTTTATTTATTTGTTAAAAGTAAAAAAATAAAATAAAAATTTATTTTTGAAATATTAAACAAATATAAACAAAGTGAAAACATAATAAACTTGGGGCAATATCGCTGTGGGTCTCAAAAAAATAAAATAAAAGATGACTCATATTTTGGCATTTTAGCTCTAAATATGAGGACTTTATGTATTTTATATGTTAATATATAATGTTGCTTTATATGATTAAGAAGTCAAAGCCAAAACTTCATTATGAGGAATAAGTTAGGGTGTGTTTGGTATTAAGGAAAATATACTCCACAAAAAATATTTTATTAAAAATGCATATGCGTAATTGGTCATATCAATGATTACTAGTCTCTGGGAACGTGCGTTGCACGTTTTTACCTTACCACATTATAAAATTTGTACATTATTGACTTTATGTTCTTCGCTATTTATCGCATATTATTTTTGTAAATACGACAAGTCTTATATATTGACTAATGTGTTTATATATAGAGCTTATATTTGCGTTAAAAAAATAATAATAATAAAAAAGATGATTTCAAACATAATTTGTTAGTCTAAAATATATTTTTTATATACTAAATATATGTTTATCTATATATACACAGCCATATGTCAATACAGGAACTATTTGAAAATTTTTATTGTGTGTGAGGCACTAGTACTAGTTGTATAAGGGTATTATTTTATTGATATTATTATATTCTGCTTTGTGGGACCCATGCTTTATTTTCCTTCTTGGCCTTTTGTTTCTCTTTCCTTATTTTCCTTTGATATTTTTTTTAATTTAAATCTTATTTGGAAATCAATTTAATTGCTCCCTTAGTTTGTTCGGATGAAAGTACTTATTATTTTTTTACTTATTTATTTTAACAGAAAATGTTTTTCAAAGTATAATTTTTATTATTATATAATTAAAGGTTGTGAGCATAAATAAATTCAAGTTAGTTCTTTAAATGGTGACTTATCCCCTGAAAATTGACCACTAAATTATTTTTGTTTCTTTTCCTCCCATTTTTCATTTATTGTACTTTAAACATTTTTGCCTTTATATTTCATGTCCTTGTAACTTCTACTTTTAGGACCCACTTAAACATAAATAATCATTTATTTATTTATAAAATAATTTTTACTTTATTTTAAAATAGATTTTTGACCATGAAAATTTGAAACACAACCTTTTTTTTCTGAAGGTATATTTTAAATTTGGAAATATGTTAGTATAATATGCCGTTCACCTCATTTTTTACTTTTGAAGTTTTATATAAGTATAACATGAACATTATTTTGAATAATTTTTTTGCAAAAATAAAATATAACTCTATTTTCAACTCTAACTCCAAATATTTCAAATACAATAAAAATATATACGAATTCTATAGTCAAATGCCTGATAATAATGATCATAACCATGATTTCTGTGTCGATAACATCTAAGTATTTAATGTGTAATACAATAATAAGTGTTTCATTTTATATTTAAATGTATTTATATTAGAGATTCCTTTTACTACTTTAGTTTTATTAATTATATTTTGAAATTTAAAATTTTATCATTAATATCTTATATTATGTAGTATTTAATGATAATAATAATAATTTTAAAAAATATTTTCTGTTAAAATAAATAAGTAAAAAAATAAATTATTTTCATTATATAAACTGAGGGAGTAATTAAATTTGTTTCAAATTAGATTTAGAGAAAACAAAAAAGGAGGAAAGAGAAAAGTAACAAGAGAAACAAAGGCCACCCAGGAAAATGAAGCATGGATCCCACACATTAGAATATAATATCAATAAAATAATCTCCTCATACAATTAGTACTAGTTGTGCCTCATACATAATAAAAAATTTTGTACTTCCTGGAACTTTCTGCTACAAATTACCAAGATCTAAAGTCCTCTTTGTTGTTGCGTGATATAACTAACTATCTTTTAGTTTGTCATTCAACTTTTCTGAAAACAGAAGATGCTAGTAAGAAGTATGCTAAAAATTAATCCGCGTCAGGTGTTTATATCAAATTCAATAGGTTACTTTAGTAGTTAAAAATTAACCGAGTTGTTAATGAAACTCAAGAAATTGATCAAAACAGGGTGTTGTTGTATCAAAACAGAAGTAGTTTCTTGGTTAACATATCTGTTGTAATAGTGGCAATTAAAACTGGCGATTGTTATAACTGTCGTAATTTATCATGTATTAAAATGGCGATTTTTAAAACTGTCATAATATGTAAAATTAAACCGCCGTATTAAATCATTTAAGATTATGGCACAACTCTCGTTTATGCTAGTTCAATTTCAAATAACTGCAAACTCTGTTGCAAATTCATTTGTATGATGATCCATCTGCTACTCTTTCAATTTTAAAGTTTTCCTCTCATTTCAATTTCTTGATCAATTTGAAATTTGTGTAATAAAACATGATTATCCCACTGATGTAATGCGTTTTTTATATGCCTGATTGCTGGTACCTAGTCTACATTGAAGCAGTACTCATCTTGTTTTACCTTTGTTTAACAAACCTTTTTTTGAACTTAATTGGTCACCCCTCCTATCACATTGTGCTCTCTCTAGCGCTTGAGAGTACTAGCTTTGGAGTCCCATTGCCTATACGATAAGAGAATTTCTACTGACGTTCTGAATAATTAAGCCGGTCACTCTATTAAATCGAAGAATCTTGATATGCTTTCTCACAGACATATAAAATGTACAGAGATTCTTTCCATCTGAGTTTGAAACGGATCCAGATAGAGTCACATTTGATGATGAAATGGTGGCGATTCAAAGAAAGCCATTGAAGAATCTGTCATTCCTTTCACTTATGTATCTGCTAATTGCTTTGTTTTTATAAGAATATTAATAATAAAGTCATGTTCTTTTTTGAAATTTTTCTCTCATCAACTGCCTGAAAAAATTGGTATATTTTATTTGATCATAGTTTACAACATTATTGCATGTTTGGTTAGGTTTCTAAGAAACTAAAAACTATTTTTACGATTTCTTTGCCTTGTTTATGAGGAATTAAGAAGTTTGGGTTCATCAAGTTGACTGGAAATGCATAATAGCTTTTTTACTAGGAGTAACTACAATTAGAGAGTTGTGTGCGATAGATTTACAATATAATCTTCTTCTTTTTTTTCCATTTACACTTCTTTTCTTTTTATTTCTTATATTTTTACACTAAATGAAATAAGAATAAGTACCTCAAATAATGATAAGCAAATAGATTTTTAAGGGAGATATTCAAAACTCAAATTATTGAGTCAAAGAAGTGAAAAAATAATTCATGTATGAGAAGAATAAAAAATACCTATGAACTAAAAAAAGCATGAACTTCACTAGAAGGATCTAACATACCTGTACATGAATATTTTTAATCATAAATGAATTTAAAAAAAATTATTTTCTTAAATTTTTTTTAAACTAATTGTCTTTATACTAATATTTTAGGAAGAGTGCAATGGCATACAAGATGTATGTACCTAAGATAAAACAATCAGAATAATATACTAACTGTGGGAAGCAAGAGAGAAATTTGTTTGGTTCTTTCAACAAACTACATCATTGGTTCCGTATTAGTTATCACATATTTATTGTTGTTGTATGCTATCAAATGTAGCACAACCGACACACAATTTTCCCAAAAAGTATATGAAGAAGTCTATAGAAAGGGACAAAAGAGAAGGTCAATTTTCAATCATCCTTGTTGAAATTTTTAATAGAGTTAAAAAATTTTTTTAACCAAAATAGCAAAAAGAAATTCCAATAGTTACATGAATCACTATGACTTGTAGTAAAAGATTAAGATTCATGAAATAGGAGGAAAAAAACTTTGAGGAATGAAACACACTTCATAAGAAGTTTAATTAATGTATTTGAATTCGACTCCCTTATAACGGAAAAAACCTACAAATAATAGTGGCAGAATAGAAATTTTGTTTACTAACAAAAAAGTATATGAAGAAGCATGTAGAAAGAGACAAAAGAAAAGATCAATTTCAAATCATTCTTGTTGGGATTATTAACAGAGTTAAAAAAAAAGTCACCAAAATAGCAAAAAAAATTTGCAATAATTACATGAATCACTATGACTTACAATAAAAGATTAAACTTCATGAAATAGGTAGAAGAAAACTTTGAGAAATCAAATATGTTACTTTTTATATCTGATATTTCATAATATGATTTAACAATTATTTTCTTGGTCAAATATACAGGTGACAACTAATAATTTTGAATGGGACGAAAGAAACAAAAGGTACACACACAAAATTATGATTTATATACATTAAATAAATATTTTCGCAACTATTATGTCTTAGACTAATAATAACTACTTTTGTGTAGGTGAACACAACAAAATTTGCAATGATCATTTGCTAGTCATCTTAAGAAAGACATATGTTGATCGAATTTCTATAAAAAAATTACAAAACATTACTCTCATTCGGCAATAACTTTTTAATATGTATGCAAATATAAAAAGGTAAGAAATATTTTGAAACCACACTCGACATTTAAATTATGAGTTATGCCATATCATCATATCATCATATATCATATATCATCTATCATCATATCATCATATATTACTAAAAATGGGAACAAAAAAAAGTTGAAAGTTGAAATACCATTTTACCCCTACACTAAATTAAAATATTATAAATATTTAGTTAATTACATGTTTAAATATTAGTGATAATCAATTACTACATTGAGTAAATAGAAAGTTCAAGTGTTCAAAGGAAGATTGTTTACTCTTCCAGATTTTAATGGAGGTTCATTGCATATATTTAATATTTTTAAAGTTGTTCTCTTTTATCAATTTTGGCCCTTTGAAACCTTCAGATATATAATTTAAAACTTTAAGATGTCTTTTGGTATTCCTCTATTTTTATCTATATAAATTCATCTTTTTTATTTCATAAACTCACATCCAAAATTATTCTTTTCATTTTATAGTTAAAGTAATGAAGTCATCAACATCTAAAGTTGATCTAACGTATATGACATATCTACCTTAGTCTGATTATCTATCACTTTATGAAAATAAAGTGATTTTTCTATTTGATTCATGCTTTAGTTTGACTCGATGGGGAAGACTTTTGAATTTTGATTGGATATGAGAGGTGTTGACAAAAACTTGGAAAATTATGTACCGATTTTGTATTTCTTTTTCCATTTATATAATGTTATGATTAAAGTGTTAAGAATGATGTGTATGTTATTTTTCTCTTCTATATTTATTTTTTTATAGTCTTCTTTAAGTTAATTTTCTATAAAAAAATTTTATTATCATAACATTTATTTGAGATTGTTGCATTTTTGTTCTCATTACACGCATGTTTTTATTGAATTTTAATTGTCTTAATGAATTTGTAAAATATTGCATGGGACACACGTGCAACACGTGTGTCCAGAAACTAATATACTCTTAAACAAAGGGAACTTTTGTAAAGTTGAATAGTTGATATATTATAAGAATTGCATAATTGAAGTTTGTTCTAATATTCTTTTTGAAATTCACTCAACAACAAAATTTCAGTATGTCGATGTATCTTGTGTTGATAATAATATCGATTGAATAAACTTATCATTCAACTATTTGAGCTTGTATTTTTATCTTCAATTTGTGTGCAACTTATCACGTGCTTATTATGATATTTCCAAAATATTTGTACTCATTAGCATGGGGGATACACATGGTGCAACACACGTGTTTGAATAAATTTATCTATACCATTACAATAAACCCATACAACTTAGTAAGGGACGCACGTGCTCAGGACTAGTAAAAATACAAAAGATTATTCCCGTAGATGAATAAATAAAATACATTATTTTATTGTTGAAAATCGTAATTAAAAAAAAACGCAAGTTTCTAAAAATTGCTTTACTATTGAAATTCCCAAGTTTCTAAATTGGTTGCCATATTGTTGAAAATTGTAAGTTAAAAAAAAATTAAAAAAAATTGTAAGTTTTTAAATATTGTTTAATTGTCGAATATGGTAAGTTTGAAAATATTTTATTTTCCTAATTTCTTACGAATTGGGTTTCTAAATATTGTTTTATTGTTGAAAATTGTAAGTTGAAAAAAAAAAGCGTAAGTTTCTAAATATTATTTTCTTGTTGAAAAAAATCGATAAGTTACTAAATATAGTTTTCCCAAGTTATTACCAATTGGGTTTCCCAGCAAGGCAAGGGGATTGAAGCTAGTTATAAATATGGGATTCCTAAATTGTCCCCATTGCGTTCAACTTTATACTTTTTCTTTCTAAACAGTCACAACTCATAAAATTAGTTTAATTCATTCAAGAGTGATGGAGTTTGAAGAAGAAGGGTTTCGATTTCGTCCTGAGAATTCAGAGTTACTTACATACCTTCTCAGGTTTATGGCTGAAAAAGATTTGCATGACGATGGTTTTATTACCGTGTGTGATGTTTACAAACAAGAACCTTGGCAAACTTATAGCCGTGGGCGTCATTGTGGAGGAGGAGATGATGGGGATACTAGTATTTTTCGATACTTTATTTCACCCAGACATAAGAAAAAGAAAACTAACGATAGATTTTGCAGAGTTGTGGGTAAAAATCTTGGGACTTGGAAGCAACAAGATAAGGGGAAAATGGTTGTGAGTAAACATAACAAGTCTTTGAGTATGGGACTCAAGAAGAGTCTCTATTATGATACTAACATGTGTTGTCCTGATGATAGCAAGTGGCTCATGAAGGAATATGCCTTTTGTGAAGCTATTCTTAGAAAGTTCGAAAACTCTAATTTTAAAGATTATTGTATTTGTGCAATAAAAACTAAGCCCCAAAAAAACTCTGCTATTTGTTCTCGAAGTAGTAATGTGAGTACAACTGTTATGGATACAAAGGTGATTTCAGAGGTAAATTCTGTTGTGCCGCGGATGGATCAGAAATGTAAGGAGATCACTCCTATCAATATTGTTGAACCAATGGTGCAAATTCAAGATGCTTCATCAGGTGAAGAGAAGATCAAAGAGCTATTAGAAAACGATGATCCTGAAATAACACTTATGCGGAATGAGGACTATGGAATGATCAATCATCCTATCAATGTCGTTGAAAATCCAGCGATGGAAGTTGATGATGTTGAGGTGCAAATCCAAGAGGTTGCTGGTGAATGGAATGGTGTTTTGGAATTTGAGAACACAATGCCAGAAAATAATCTGCCTAAGGAACCAGCACACCTGCAGCAAGATTGTCCTTTTGGTGTTAATGAGGACCGTATTGCAAGCTTTGTTGGACTACTATCTGGTTGTGGGAACTCTGCTATCAGGAACAATCAAGAGGCCCCCGGAGAAGAGAATGGTCAGTTGGAGCTAAATACTTTTTCTCAAATACAACAACCTATGATTCCTGACTTTGCGAATGTGAAGTCAAATATCACTATGCCTGAAATATATGATACTTTGGCTGAATATATGGGTGTCGATGTATTGATGAATCTGAACAATGAGCTGCTGATCCATCCTTTTGATTTTTCTAAACGAGCAATAGTAGAATCTAATCAACATCCAGTGCAGATCACTCAAGAGGCTGCTGGTGAAGAGAATGGTCTGTTGGGGCAAACTGTGTCGCCTTTTTCCAAAGTTCAAGAATTTGTTATGCCAGAAAATAACGTGCCTGAAATGTTCGATACAGGTGACACATTGTTGGAGATAAACCAGACACCACAAGCAGAGGCGAATCCAGGATTTTAAGAAAACGGGTGCACCATTGCTTTAAAGATAATATCAAAAAAATTATAATAATAATAACTAAGCGAGCAATACATAAAAATTACATTACCACAAAAAATTTCATCAGTTTACAATTGTACTCGACGAGACTTCATATTTTGAAAACGATTTATAATAGCATCATTACTTACATTTTCAAATATTTTCCGCTCTATCTTACAAACTAAACATCCATTCAAAAATTCTTCACCAATGCTATTCAACTTAATTAGTCACAAATTTAACTAGCAAATTTAAAATAAAATAAGAGAATCGCATATCTTTCACAATAAAAAATAAGGGAATCACACCCTTGAAAGTTCAAATAAAATAGAGGAATCACAATCTTTACAAATCTAACTAAAATAGAGAAATCACACTCCTTTCACATTTAACAATAAGAAAATCACACATTCATAATAAAAAGAGGACTTATGCCTCTTTTGCAATCACATAGAAGAGGAATCACACCCTTTTCACATTTAAAAAAAATAAGGGAATCACACCCCTTTCACATATAAAAAAAAAAGGGAATCACACCCCTTTCACATTAAAAAAAGGAATCACGCCCTTCAAAATTGATAATATAATATGAAACACATTCCCTACAAGTTACATTCGCAAAATATGTAAGTTTGAGATAATCAATTCTTTAGCTATTGATGATTTCCTATTATAAGTAATGACAAAGATTTTTTTATATGAAAACCCTAAAATTTAAGTGATATATATATATATATATATATATATATATTTATTTATCTTGTTAGTTTGTTTATTAAAAAGAGAAATCATAAACTAAAATTACCTTAAACTTTGACAATGATGATTTATCTAAATTCTTGACTTGAAGTTGGAGACTTGAAACTTCTTCTTTGTGTGGAAAATAGAAAACAAATTTGAAGAGAGGAAAAATATTGTTGGAACTTGGAAAGTGTGTGGGAAGGAAACTTTTGAAGTCTTTTGACTTTTAAACTTTCAGAATTTAGCTTTTTCTTTCTTTTTTTTTAATGAAAAATGTGTTTTTAGTTAATAAAAATAAATTGAAGCGAATTGGAGCTGCCTGGGATCGAACTTGCGACCTGTGAGTTGAAATCTTGCAGTGGTACCAGTGAACCATCCAGCCATTTTGAGAACGGGTTCAACAAGTTTTAATTTAATATATTCTTTAATAATTATAGAAGTAATATATCGAGTTTAGTCGGATGACCACGGGTTCGGGTGACCCAAAATTAGTACATAAATTCGCCCCTGACCACAAGAGGAATTTGAGACACTTTGTGAAACAGAAGAATCCAGCTTTGTTGCAGACCTTACAAAAGCCTTGTTAGATCATGAGCCTTTGAAGGATATATCGGATGCAATTAGGGCAAGTAAGAGTACATTATTGTTGGACCAACAATCTTGGCAGTCTAACGCGCATTTACAAGATATGCTGCTCTGAAGAATTGAACAGTTTCAGCTAATTTTGTGGACAAAACTAATTAGCTAGGTTCAGTTTTTAAAACACTATCAGGAGTTTTGTGCCTGCTTCTCAGTCCTTTCTGTTTGATGTTTCTTATAGTTTACGTAAATTCTATTTGTCCAACTTTAGTGTTCAATTTCTAATTTTGACAAAGAAACTGTTATTATAAGCTTTATCACTTGTTACAAAAGTTTATACAGTCCCCTCTTAAATGAAATATTTTGCTCTGTCTAAACCAAATCTACATTCAACAAACTTATAGTTATTGCTAGCTGATCGATTGATCTAGGTTTTCTTTGAATTTATATGTGTCCAATTTTATGTGATCGATTTGAAGTACGAATGTAGTACTGAGGAATCAATAAAATTTATGTCACCTTTATATTTTGGGACTATAGTGCTTCTCAATCGTTGAAAGAAGAGGAGGAATTTCTCGGTATGTTCAAACACTCTCTTTGCATTATTTGCTGTTTTGGAGCTTATCTCTCCTTCAAAGATGAAATCGACCTTTACAACTTATTGTTGTAACTTGGAGTATGCATCCGGAGGAAGCCTTGTCAATAGTCTTCGGAACTTTAATTCACTGCCGGATTTTGAAGTTAAAAAACAAACAAAGAATGTTCTTTTAGGGCTCAGTTGCATTCACAGCAATAGAATTATTCACTGCGACATCAAACCTGACAATATTAGACGAAACTGCCAAGATTGCTGATTTTGGGCTCTCCATGACTTTTGAACAGGGCATGAAAGAAAAACGGAAACTGATGATCAGGGGAACAAAAAGGTATATGGAACCTGAATTGGTGCGTAACTGTGACAATAGATAGATCCATAGATAAAAATTGATTTGTAAAAAAGTACGTGTGGGCTTGAACCCTCTTTAGAATTAGTTTTGGGGTATGTAGGCAGTCTGTGACAAAGATGATCTCACGTCCAGCCCCTTATTAGTTTAATTTAAAAAAAGTTGTATAGGTTCATCAACATTCTTTATAAAGAAATTATTCTCTGTTTTACCACAGTGAAATAATTGCACAGCTCTCTTTTATGTTATCTATTCGTGTCAAGTGTGCTAGTCCAATTTTAAACTCAGTTGCAGATCCATCTGCTACTCATTTGCCTTATGTCATTTAAATTTCAGAATTATCTTTCGGTGATCTATCTAGAAACAGGATTTTCCTACCTCTAATCAATTTGAAATTTGTGTTATAAAACATTATTTTCCCACCGATGTAATGTGTTTCAAGTAAATTAAAGGGTCGTTTGGAAGAGTGTATTAGAAAATATAATGCATGCATTAGGTGTGTGTATTAGTAGTACCTTGTTTGGTACAATTTTTCATGCCATGCATAACTAATGCAAGCATTAGTTATATACTCTATTGTGTTTTAAGTTGTGTATTACTAATACCAAGGAATTCTAGGTATTAGTAATACATATCATTTTAACACTTGCATTAGATTAAATAATTACAAAACTACCCTTAAAGCCTTTTTCATTTTCTTTGCTGTCATAAGTTTTTGTTTTTATTTTGATTTGTTTTTTGGTGTCTTTTAATTTTTTGGTGTCTTAATAAGCTCTATGGCCTCTTAAGTATCTTATTTAAAAAAAAAAAACATCTAATTTCAATATAATTTAATCCAAATTTTTAATATTGTGACAATAAATTTGATAAAAAAAATTATTTTCTAACTTTTCACAAAAATATTTTGACGCAATAGTATAACTATTTAATATTATTTATGAAAAAAGAAGAAGAAGAGTTAATGATGTTTTAGCAAATAAATCTTTTTTGATGTTTTAGCAAAGAACTTTGTTGCAAAGGAAGTGTACAAATAAATAAAGTGTGAAGGGTATTTTTGTAAAGATATTTTTTTTAATAGAAATTATGCAAGATTTGTTATTTCTAATACATCAAGCCAAACAATGTATAAAAAATAATGCTTGCATAACTAATGCACGCACTACTAATGCAAGCACCACTAATGCATGCATTACTAATTCAAGCACTACTAATGCAAGCATTAAGGTTTTCCTATCATTTTTGTTTACCAGATATCAACTTCTTTTTCCTCACAAATGAAACAAACTTCCAGTGAGGTGAAAAGAGCTGATGAAGCAGAAGGTTGCAGTAGCACTTGCATTACATATCAAAGTTTTAGAATGGGTAATGAAGAAAATGGAATACCTTTTAATTTGTTAGCAGTAAAAGCCAGAGTGACACTATATATACAGGGGTGTGGTGTGGGTGTGCGATTTAGTCAACCAACTTTGGATTTTTTTGACCAAAATTGATGGGGAAAGTCTGGAAAGTTTTAATGATTTCAATACAAAAGCTAAGATGAAATGAAGAAAATGGAATACCTTTTCATAGAAATTTACATGTCACTCATTTTCCTTTAATCTCCTTCCACGATTCTCGTCAAGTTCTCCACAAAATATCTCATAATAGATTTTACGGAAAAGGGTCAAAATTGTCCCTGAACTATGCGAAATAGACCACTTATACCCTCCATTACATTTTGGGATCAAAAATACCCCCGCAGTTATCCCAGGAGACCACAAATACCCTTAAGAGTTAACACCCTAATTTTTTAGTGACGTGGCAAGCCACATGGAACTAATCCCTCCACCTAAGCATTGCCAACTAAGATTCACTACAAAAGAACTTGACTTTTAGTGGCGACAAAGTCGCCACAAAATCCCAAAATATTGCCACTAAAGGTTATGAGTGATTTTTAGTGGCGACTAAGGCTCCAACAACCATTCGCTAGTAAAACCTATTTTTTCAACAAAAAAATATGATAATTAATTTTCGATTGCGACCTAATTTTCTAAAATAAATAACTTGCATTATCCATATTAAAAACATCCAATATTATTACGAAAAATAATCAAAATTACTTCTCGATTCAAATCTCCTACTATATATATATAATGCATCATTGTACATTTTATACATTTACATATGACATAAAAATAAAACATATAGTGATTCAAACTCCTTCTTAATCGATATCATATTTGGTTTTTTAAAAACAATGAAGAAAAAAACACAAAATTAGAATTTAATGTTAAAAACTTTTAGTGACGATTTTCTGGGCTTTTGTGGCGACTGTTGTTGCCGCTAAAGGTCTAGTTCTTCTGTAGTGAATCCTAGTTGGCAACGCTTAGGTGGAAGGATTAGTCCCACGTGGCTTGCCACGTCAACAAAAAATTGGGGTGTTAACTCTTGAGGGTATTTGTGGTCTCTTAGGATAACAGCAGAGACATTTTTTATCCCAAAATGTAACCAAGGGTATAAATGGTCTATTTCATATAATTCGGGGGCAATTTTGACCCTTTTCCGTAGATTTTATAACCCTATTTTAAAACATTTTAATTATTTTTAGGTGAATCTCCACACCCGTATCTAACTATCCATATCCCCGAATCTTAAAAGTTAGATCATGAAAAATCCGACCTATTGAGTTAGTTAGTTAACTAATTAGTTGATATGTCCACGTGTAGTTAGTTAGATCTATATAAATAGAATGTACTCAGTTGTAATAGTTAGTTCAATTGATTCAATACAAGCAAAGCAGTTTCTCTTTCGTTTTCTCTCATACTCCTTCAATGAAGTTCTGTAGTTCTTCAGCATATTAGTTGAATCTCTTATTCTTGATCATCAATTTCACATGGTATTAGAGCCTTGTTGCTCTTACTAGATTCGTCATCTCTGTTTTCCGGTAGTGTCAATTTGTCTCTCAGTTGCAGTTGTTTAAAGGTTCATCAGATCTTGCAACTATGGTGGAAGTTACAGATCCCAATACTAGTTCTACAAGAATCAATGTTATCGATATAAGTAATCCTCTTTACATTCATCCATCTGATGGTCCCAGCTTGCCTCTTGTTCAGGTTGTATTTGATGGAATCGGTTATAGGTCTTGGAGGAGAAGTGTAATGAAATCCCTCTATGTGAAGAACAAGTTAGGATTCATTAATGGTGAGTGTAAGAAACCTGCACTCAATTCTCCTCAATATCGATAGTGGGAAAGATGTGATAATATGGTCACATCTTGGATTCTCAAGTTTCTTGGAAAAGAAATTGTTGATAGTGTAGAGTATGTTTCTGATGCCTTAGAATTATAGAAGGAGTTGGAAGACAGATATAATCAAACAAATGGGGCTAAGTTGTTTCAGATCCAAAAGGAAATCAATGATTTGAGTCAAGGTGTGCTTGATGTGACTGTGTATTATACTAGGATGAAGAAGTTGTGGGAAGAATTGAACAATATGAGCGCTAAAGATCAATGTAGTTGTGTGTGTAATTGTGGGGGGGAAAAGAACATACATAAGGCAGAGCGGGATAGAAGACTCATTCAATTCCTTATGGGATTGAATGAGGTGTATATTGTAATCAGAAGTAGTATATTAATGATGAATCCATTGCCATCTATGTCCCAGGGTTAGTTCAGGAAGAAAAACAAAGGGAATTCAAGCTAAATAACCAAATGTTTGCAAAGGCATCAGTGAATTCTTCTATTCATGCTAACTCATCAGGATCTTCAAGTGGAAGACAACAGTAGTTCAAGACTAATTTCTCTCCCACCAATAACTACACTGGCAAACCAAGATCCTTCTGCGATCATTGTAAGAAACCAAGTCACACTAAAGAGAGGTGCTACAAGTTGCATGGTTATCCTCAGGCTAGTACCACTGGAAATGGACAAGGTAACAATAGGATATACGGTAAAAGGGGATAGCAACAAATGTTTTTGGGATAGATAATGAATCTAACACAGGAAACACTACTGAATCCTCCAAATCTGGTCCCAACCTTACCAAGGATCAGTATGGACAACTCATCAATTTGCTACAACATTTCCAGTTGGGATCTACAGGAGAAGCTGCTGAAGATCAGCTTATGAGTGGTGCTGCAAATTTTGCAGGTATGATAACTTGTAACTCATCTGTTGATTTTGACAAACTTTCATATGGGTGCTTCAAATCAAAGACTGACTTATGGATATTAGACTCAGGGGCCACACATCACATGACCTACAATAAGAACCATCTTTCTGATATCATTCTCTTACCATATCTTTTGTTAGTTAGTTTGCCTAATGGATACAAGGTGAAGGTAACTGAAGTTGGAAATGTAAACCTCACATCAAAGATCACATTGCATAAAGTCTTTTTCATTCCATCCTTCAAATATAACTTGATTTCCATCAAGTCTTTAGCACTTCATCTTAAATGTCTTGTTTCTGTCTCTAATTCCTCTTGTATACTGCAGGGCCCTTCAATGAAGAGGCCTCTGTAAATTGGTAGAGTACAAGATGGACTTTATTTGCTTTGCTCAACCTGAAAAAAGGCTACTCTAACACTTCTTTGAAAACCTCAAGTCAATGTGCTAGTTTTCATAGTACTGTTGAAGGCCATAAATGCCCTTTGTCTATTGTTTCTTCATCTTCATGTCATATTGTTCCATCTGTAATGAATATTACTCATAATGAAAATAATTTTGTTTCAATACCTAGTCTATCCCATTCTTCTAGTCTGTCTCATAAAGTTAATATTAATATAGACCTTTTATGGCACCACAGACTTGGACATGTTCCTTTTGCAAAAATGAAGAATTACCATCCATTCCTGTGAAGTTCTCACCTAAGCAACCATTTACCTGTACTATATGTCCCATGGCAAGGCAAAATAGATTGCCATTTCCCACCTATCAAGATTTTTTAGCTACTCCATGTGGACTTATGGGGACCATATCATGTGGCAACCTATGATAATTTTAGATATTTTATCACCTTAGTGAATGACTTTAGCATATCCACTTGGACTCACTTGTTAAGCTGCAAGAGTAATGCATTGCACATTATCAAATCATTTGTCAATATGGTTGAGACTCAATTCAAAACCACCATAAAAACCATAAGGACAGATAATGGACTAGAATTTGTAAACCAAGAATCCACCCTCTTCTTTCAATCAAAAGGAATTATTCACCAAAAGTCATGCCCCTACACACCATAACAAAATGGTGTAGTAGAAAGAAAACACAAATATCTCCTAGAAATTGCTAGGGCACTCCTTTTTCAATCCAAACTACCTATTAAGTATTAGGAGAATGTATACTCACATCAACCTTCATCATTAACAGACTTCCCTCTGTTGTTCTTCAGAATAAATGCCATTTTTCTTTACTGTATAACCAAGAGCCTCAATAGTCTCAAATGAGAAGTTTTGGGTGTCTATGCTATCCTACCATTCCCAAATCCCATAGAACCAAATTTGATCCAAGAGCAACCCCACATGTGTTTGTAAGTTATCCATTTGGGACAAAAGGTTATAGAGTACTAAGTCTGGCTTCTAACAAAATTTATGTGTCTAGGGATGTTACATTTCATGAGACAATCTTTCATTTCTCTATGACTCAATCATCTTCCCCTGTGGTAGATGGTCATGTTCCTAGTTTTGGTTATCTCACTCCTACAATTGTTCTTTCTGATAACATTCAGTGTAATCCTGAATCTGATAATGATAATATGCAATATGATCCTAATCGTGCAGACACAATAGTTTCAACTGAGTTACCACCACCATTTGTTCCACCATCACCGGACCACATTCCATCTGTTAGAAAGTCTGCCAGAATACACAAAACACCAGCCTATCTAAATGATTACTTATGCAATATACCTCATTCCACAACTACATTACCACCTCATTCACTACATGCATCATTTTCTAACCACCATCATATTGCCTCTAAGCTTCTGTATCCTGATAGCCAGTCTCTTGTATTAAGTATCTCACATGAAAGTGAGCCATTTTCATATGATATAACAACTATAGATCCTGCATGGCAGGCAACTATGACACAAGAACTATATGCCCTACATGATAATGATACTTGGGATCTCATGCCTCTACCCCTTGGAAAGAAATCTCTTAGGTGGAGATGGGTATATAAGATCAAACACAGAGCTGATGGTAGCATAGAAATGTACAAGGCTAGTTTGGCTGTTAAGGGTTATACTCAGCATTATGGAGTTGACTACACAAAGACTTTTTCACATGTTATTAAGATGACTATTGTAAGAGCTCTAATTGCCATTGCTGTAAAGAAACACTGGAACATTTATCAATTGGATGTGAATAATGCCTTTCTCCATGGGGAGTTAGATGAAGAGGTTTACATGGATATTCCACCAGGCTTGGATATTCAGACTAAAGGATTAGTTTGTAAGCTAAATAAGTCATTATATGGTCTAAAGCAGGCTAATAGGCAATGGTATGCTAAGTTGTCGGATGCCCTCAGTTTCAGGGGATACACTCATTCCTTAAATGACTACTCTCTATTTTATAGAAAAAATGCTCATATATTGTCTTCATAGCTGTGTATATGGATGATACCCTATTGACAGGTACTGATCTTGAAGAAATTGATAGTCTCAAAAGCTTTCTCCATAATCAATTTAGAATTAAAGATTTAAGGAAACTGCATTATTTCTTGGGGTTAGAGATCCTTTACACTGAAGCTGGATTGCTTATTTCACAAAGGAAATTTGTGCTTGATCTTCTCAAAGAGTACCATTGTTCTGAACTTTCCAGCCTCACCTCACCACTAGATGTGACAGTCAAGCTCAAGGCAAATGAGGGGAAGTCTATTTCTGATCCCAGTGCATACAGAAAATTAGTTGGGAAACTTAATTTCTTAACTAATACTAGACTAGATATTGCTTATGGAGTTCAGCACCTTAGTCAGTTCATGCAAGACCGCAGAGAACCACATATGAAAGCAACATACCACATGCTGAGGTATCTCAAGAAGGATCCCACCTTAGGATTGCTTATGACATCTACTGATGATTACAACGTACAAGATTTTTGTGATTCAGATTATGATGCTTGTCCTGATTCCAGAAAGTCCATCACAGGGTATATTGTGTTGCTTGGTTCCAGTCCTATAAGCTGGAAATCTAAGAAATAGGAAACTATATCTCTTTCCTCAGCTGAGGCTGAATATAGATCCCTTCGAAAGGTGGTTGGAGAGTTGGTTTGGTTAGACAGACTATTTGAAGAGCTTACTATTCCTAGAAGCAGACCTTTTCCTATCTTTGTGATAGTCAATCAGCTCTACAAATTGCCAGAAATTTTGTGTTTCACGAAAGGACCAAACACATTGAGATTGATTGTCATTTTTGTGCAAACCAAGCTACAAGAAGGTCTTATATCACTGCATCACATTGGAACTCATGACCAACTGGCTGACATCCTTACTAAGGCTCTTACAGGAGTCAAACATTCAATAGTTTTGGACAAGTTGGCTGTGTTGGTCTCACCTCCAACTTGAGGGAGGGGGGGAGGGGGGGGGGGGGTATTGAGTTAGTTAACTAATTAGTTGATATGTCCACGTGTAGTTAGTTAGATCTATATAAATTGATTGTACTCAGTTGTAATAGTTAGTTCAATTGATTCAATACAAGCAAAGCAGTTTCTCTTTCGTTTTCTCTCATATGTCCTTCAATGGAGTTTTGTAGTTCTTCAGCATATTAGTTGAATCTCTTATTCTTGATCATCAATTTCACACGACCTTTAGATCCGCATCTGTATCGAACATCCACGCCCGAGTCCGAGCAACTTAGTCTGCCATTCCTTTCACTTATGTATCTGCTAATTGCTTTATTTTTATAAGAATATTAGCAAAGTCATGTTTTGTTTTAAAAAAAAAAAAAAAAATCTCTCTTCAATTGCCTAAAAAAATTGGCATATGTTATTTCATCATAGTTTATTTTAAACGTTATTGCATGTTTGGTTAAGTTTCTTAGAAATTAAAAACTATTTATGAAGGAATTAAGAAGTTTGGGTTCATCAAGTTGACTGAAAATGGATAATAAATTTGTTACTAGGAGCAACTGCAATTAGAGAGTTGTGAGCGGTAGTATCAAATTTGATTTACAATATAATTTCAAAAAATTAGTCTTAATTTTTTTTCCATTTACAATTCTTTCTTTTTGTTTCTGATATTTTCACACTAAAATAAAATAAGAATAAGAACCTCAAATAATGATAAGCAAATAATTTTTTAAGGGAGATATTCAAACTCAAATTATTCGTTGAATCAAAGAAGTGAAAAAATAATTCACGTGTGAGAAGAATCAAAAATACCCGTGAACTAAAAAAAACATGAACTTCACTAGAAGGATCTAACATACCCATACATGGGTTTTTTTAATAAAGAATAAATTTAATTTTTATTTAGGAAAATAAAAACGAAATTGAATTAAATTAATCCTGAAGGAATAGGAAAACACAGGAGAAGAATAGTATAGAAGGAAAAAATAGGAAACAAACCTTTAAACCAAATTAAAATATAAATTTGGCAAGGGAAATATAGATGTGATCGTCTTTTTTCTGGAGGATTTTCATCTTTTAAGAAACTGTAAGAATCCATTTAGGTATAGGAAAGGGAAACATATCATCTATAAATTACTATCTAATGTATTGTTATAATAATATACTACAACCATACTGCACATTCAATTCTTAATTTCCAATGGCGGGATTATTGTGGAAGAGAGGCACAACTCTTGGTCAAGGTGGATTCGGTGTTGTCTCGTTAGCTTCTACCTCCAACGCACTATTTCGTGGTGTTACTCTTCCCTCTCTCATCGCCCTCAAATCATGCAACTACAGTGCTTCTCAATCGTTGAAAGAAGAAGTCGAAATCCTCCGAATGTTCAAACATTCACCTTACATTGTTCACTGTTTTGGAGCTAATGTCTCATTTGAAGATAACGTCAATCTTTACAACTTATTGCTCGAGTATGCTTCAGGAGGAAGCCTTGCTGATCATCTTCAGAACTGCAATTCACTGTCGGAGTCTGAAGTTAAGAAACACACGAAGAATGTTCTTTTAGGGCTCAGTTGCATACACAACAATGGAATTATTCACTGCGACATCAAGCCTGGCAATATTCTCCTTGTGGGCAGGGATAAAACTGCCAAGATCGCTGATTTTGGGCTTTCCGTGACCTTGGAACAGGGCATGAACCAAAAACAGGGAGTTATCAGGGGAACAGAAAGGTATATGGCACCTGAATCCGTGATTAACACTGAGTATACCTCACAAGTTGATATTTGGGCTCTTGGCTGTACTGTCTATGAGCTGATTACGGGGACACCGCTGTGGGAAGACGCAGATGGTGATGATGTGTTGGACAAAATCGAGTTTGAGGAACCAAAGTTTCAGAATTCAAAGTTGTCAAATGAGGCTCAAAATTTTCTGGAAAAATGTCTTGTGAAGAATCCGAGCACGCGTTGGACTGCGGACATGCTCTTGAACCATACTTTTCTTCAGAATTCATCCAAAGTAGCCAACACAGCAAAGACAAGGAAGAAGAAAAGTAATTCAATGTCCCTTCTACACAAACCAATCCAGAAGATAACATTCAAGATCGGCCATCATAAATTCTCGAGGCAATTGCTGGATCAGAAGCCCCTTCTAGACAAGCCAATCAAGAAGATAACATTCAAGTTCGGCAATCATAAATTCTCGAGGCAATTGCTGGATCCGAAGCCCCTTCTACACAAACCAATCCAGAAGATAACATTCAAGATCGGCAATCATAAATTCATGAGGCAATCCCCAGATCTGAAGGAAGTAGAGAATGAACCTTGTGGAAGGGTACTGGGTACTGACAATAGATAGATACATAATAAAAATTGATTGTATATATATAGAGAAGTATGCATGGGTTTGATCCCTCTTTAGGATTTCTTTTGGGGTCTGTAGGCAACCTGTGACGAAGATGATCTCACGTGCCGCCCCTTATTAGTTTAATAATAAAAAAAAGTTGTATAGTTGATCAACATTCTTTATAAAGAAAGGTGAGTTATTATATCTGTGTTGCAAAGTTGAGTTTGTTATTATGATTGAATAGCTAGGTTAGAAATCTATGGTTTCCTTATTAATATGACTCATCTGTTGTGTTTTTCCATATTTGTGCCCTCTCTTTTGTCACCAATTTAGAAACAATGTTTTACCTGTCAAGTACTATTGGTTTTGGGGAATGTTATCTTGACTCGTGAGAATTTTATAGTCATGCTCGAACTCTAAGCTTGAAGCCTCCCATTGTGATTATCTCCAGTACAAACGTTATATTCATCAGCGTCACTCCTCTTATTTATGTGCTCTTCCCTGGAAAAAAATGGAAATTGATTGCCCTAGAGATAGTCCATCTACATTTTTTGATTGAAACAGCTAAGTAAATAGTGAGATGCATCAAAAAAGTGCTACTAATATGAACAAATTCACTACCTGTTGCTTGGTAAAGTCCATGAGATCAGCAGAATTGAACTTTTGATTACCACAGCTGACCGTTTGCTTGTACTTTGCTAGATAATTAATCACTATAAGCACTGAACAGAAAAGCTGTGCCAGTAGACTCTTGATAGAGCTTCGAGCACCGTCTTTACTCGTTTGCCTCTTGTAACTTTCCATTTTATACATGTAAGATGGTATCTTAACTTGGTTTTGATGCTCGCATATGCTTTCAAGCCTAAGTTAAAAATGGAACTTAACTTCTCACTAAGGCCTAAGCCTATGACTCCATGAACTTACAAGCCGATTACTCCTTTAATATTCTTGCAAGAAAATTGTTTTGCAATGAAGCTGAAGAGCAAGTACTCCAAAATCCAAATGAAAGAGCTACTCACTCCACTTTGAAAATTTCCAAAAATTCAACCCATTTTTTAAATTATAGACCCGCCCCACGTAAGATTTTTTTTCTCTTCAGTTTGTTAACTAACTAAAATACATAATATTGAGTCACAAATTACAATGCTTATGTTATTAGCCTCGTATAATGTTATTAACTGTAGAAAATTTCAACTACTACTAAATTATTCAAGTGTCCTTGAATAAAATCACTGAATGTATATGGTCCTTTATAAACTTAAAAAAAAAAAAAATTAATGACATTCTTTTAACTGCTCATTTAATCTCTTAAATAATATCACCCATTTTAATTCTATTTATTACCTCTACCAACTTTAGATTTTGGATTAATCAAGTCATATTTGGCATAAATAATTAATAGGTTTAGACTCAAATCATAAAAATGTTGGGATAATGTTGATTAATTAGTAAGTTTTCTTTTCTAGGACTCAAGAAAGACACAGAAATGAGAATTCAAAAAAGATAAATGAATTGGGTTTTTTCAAACCCACAACTACCCCGCACCCGCTTTGAACTTAGAAAATTTAGTTTTAACCCGCCCCGCCCCGCCCCATACCCGCATATGCCTAAACCCGCCCCACCCGGCACATGTCTAAGCCTACCCTGCCCCGCTCTCGCCCCGCCCCATTGTCATCCCTACTTCAATGGAAGAATTTGGCCTATACCCGCATATGCCTAAACCCACCCCACCCCGCATATGTCTAAGCCTGCCCCGCTCTCGCTCCACCCCATTGCCATCCCTATTTCAATGGAAGAATTTGGCTATACAAGTCTGATTCCATTTTATTCATAACAAAGGCGACTCCGTACCCAAGGAGGCTCGAACCCGAGACCTCTTGGTTAAGGATGAAAGAGTACTTACCACTCCACCACAACCCTTGCTGGTAAGTCTGATTCCATTTAATTTGCAGCCACTCTTCTTATTCCCAAATTGAAGCAAAAAATATATCAAATTTGGTTTCCATCCGAGTTACCGAGTCAGTAGATTTTTCACCTCTGAGAAAGTCCATCAACTTAAGGTTGCAAAGTACCTAATGACTTGAGAAACAATATTTATGATGTCGTCGTTTAACATCTACGAATCAACCAGCTTTCGGATTGATGCGTAGGTAAACACGGAGGTAAGAAGAAGAGTAGAAACCTCATGCAAAAAATCATAGCAAAGCTAAGCATAAGTTACAATAGATCAATTTTACAGAGAAATTGAGAGAGCAGAGACGTGCCTCTAATTTTCAATAAAAGACTGGATTTTTCTCAACCATCCAATTGCTTCAATTCTATCCTTATTCATCATAAATTCATGAAGGAATGCCGAAAGTTCATCATCTACCCCTCTTGCCTTTAGGAATTCGTTTAGGCCATCTCGGAAGCCACCGTTCAAATCCCTGATAGAAAAAACACAAAGAAGTATCAAAAAGTCAGGAGCAAGCATAAGAAACTGCAACGAAATAATGAACATACACAGTATGTCAGAATGAATAGGTTGACAATATCCAGAGAAAACTTGCAACTCCTTTTATTTTATTCTCTAAAGAAGAGTATAGCGTGCTATCAGGATGATCTGATTTACGATAGTTGATCACCATCCTCAAACATGAAAGGGATCATGTTTAAGGCCTTGCCCGCAGAAAATAAAAAAAGAACTTCAATGAGAAAAGGGAAAGAAATTCAGCTCCTTCTCTTTTCTCTTATTTTGAGGATTTTTACTCTTTAAAGGGGTGAAATAGATCAGTGCAAGTGTAATGCATACACAATATAATAAAGTTAGAAGATGTCTCATACTTAACATTGGGGCCCATATAAGGTTGAGCTCGAGAACTGTCGCTTCTGAGTAAGTAAACTTTCTGAATTTCCAAGGAATTTGGCCAGGATGAACAGACAAACTCCAAGAACTCACTACCTTCACCCTTCCATATGTCAACTAGCACACTTATGTGAAGCCGCACATCCTCCGCTAAATTCTCATCATTTGCTTTTGGAACAGTAATTGCTCCATCAATCATTGTTGCCTCGATTTTGATATGTTCATCCTCGCCAAATTTTCTCCTCAAGGTAACCCACTGCTCACCTGGCCGATCTTCCACCATAAATGTATTAAACTTTGTAACAGGCTGGAGAAAGCCAACACAGAGCGTGAGAAACAACAGGGATGCAAATATCACCATTGAATTGAACATTAAAAAGGGCTTAAAAGAAATAACAGAGCTATCTTACAGTTTCCTTGCCCAAAATGCAGAAAGGCACCTAGGTAAGCTAATAGAGATTTTTATAGCATAAATAAGCACTGCAGAATAACAAAAGAAAATATGTTGACAAGGAATATATCCTTTCTCTTTGGATAGAATAAACCAAAGGATGGAAAAAATTGAATCTGCAGTCAATTGATACAGAGAACTGTTCACCTTTCATAGTAAACAATTCAACTAAACGTGTCGACAGCCACACCATAAAAAACACTCATCATTTATAAGAATTTGTTTCTCCTATTAAGGATAGTGAACTGTATCTGCATTGTAATGATATATATACAAGCACATGGATGTATGAAACAGCATAGACACATTAAAGATATGCACATGCCTGAAGACATTCAAACACATAAATAGACAAGCCTACAGAACCAAATGCACACCAGTCCAAAGATAAAGCTACCTCTAGTGACCAAATGATAAGTTCATTTGAAAACCAATTGGCTTAATTCGAAAGAAAGTTTATACAGGTGACTAGTCCCTGAATTGATCATACAGCTTCACTTACATTCTATTGGCCTCCAAATTGTCCAATGGCATAAACTTAAGATTATGGCTTCAGGCACAGGGTTTCAAATAGGAAAAGAGATTCAGAAAGTCAAAACCTTTTGAACCACTCTCGAGGGTTTCTCTCCCATGATATCCAAAAAAGAAAAAATATAATATGTGTTTTCAGAATTTCCTTTGCCTACATAAGACTGAGATATATTCTTCATCAGTCCCTAAAGATCTGCACATCATTAGCTCATCTTTAACCACCTCATCAAATTAGGGGTTCAAGTAAACCAAACTAGCTTACCAGGTAGCACGGACTAATTCAACTTCTTCATGACAACACCATGAAGTAAAGCTCAAGTCGAACCAAAAAGAGTTTCAAATTGGCCTTCAGCCATAATAAACCAGCTTGGTTGACCCTATCAAGTGTACCACAATATCCGACATTTTTTGGTACTTGATAATGAATATCCAATGGTGATATATGACCCAATGGACAGTTCTATGAATCAAAATCTCGAGTTGGAGCCATTGCTGGGAAAAAGCCAAAAAGTGAATGTTCTATTGCAGTAGTAGCATTTGCAAGCCCAAAGGCATATGCAGGAGGGGGTCACTGGTTCACATGAACCCATGCTCCCGTCCCGAAATTATGTATAATAGTATTATATTTTTAATTTTTTGTTAAATATAGATGTGTGAACTTACACTCGAAGTATCATATAATGCGACAATGATTGGGTGCACCTCTAAGTGAAGTTAGAAATTTAAATTTTATATCTATCTTGTTTTATTTTTCTTTCTAAAATTAGATAACACATCTCTAAGTGGTTATTGATAGCACTTGTGGTGTTTTAATTTATTAAGCATTTCACTTTTGGACCTATAATTTTAAAATATTAATTATTTTCAATGATAAGAACCTAAATGTCAAACCAATTAGATCCACCTTTTCACAATAATGCATCAATCATCCCGAAATCCTGGATACGCCTCTGTTAACAAGCCTACATTCACCCAAACTAGTCGGAGTCAGCTTTATTGAATCGTTTATATCCATTTCGCTCCATTTGGACCAATACCATTCATAACAATAACAATAACTACGACTCAATAATTTGCCTTAGGAGAAGTTAAAAATCCTTTACATTTCACACTTATTTCAACAATCTCCAACCAAACTTAAACACCTGACATAATGTAAATGTTCTCCAAAAAAAATTGCATCATAACTAAAAAACCCCAAAATTAAGATACTTAGCCTCGATTTCCAAAAAAAATAAAACACAATAAAATCAGTAAAGGCGGAGCAGTCAAAACTCCGTGACTCGAAAATAAAGCAGAAAGGGGGAAATTCATTGTCTTCCCAAAATAGATAAATTGCGTAGTTCGTTGAAGATTTACCGGGTGGGGAGGGGCGTAATCCAACTGATACTCTATTTCATTGCGAAGTATTCTGAGTATGTTTGATTCGAACGGAGATTTTTGGATTGCCTGCGATGCGTGACTTCTGGAAAATTGGAAGATGTGCTTGCTGGAATGGAGAGAGGATTGTTGGCCGTGAGAATATAGAATGCCACAAGACGAGAAAAGTGATCTACGAGATGCTCGAAGAAATGCCGCCATGAACAGGACTCTAACTGAAAATTTGAAGGGGTTTTTGAGGGGTTTAGGCTGTTTAGATGGAATTAGGAGGATGAATTTCATATTTTCTAGGTATTTACACAAGCGTCCCATCTAGCTTGATGGAATTACACTTTTCTCCTCCTAGTTTATCAAGTTGTATACTTAGGGATGGCAAAGGGCGGGGCGGGTTGAGTTTAACCCGCAAAAATTTGTATCTATCCCACCCCGCACCGCATGACAAAATTTTATTTTTATTAATTAAAAATATAAATAAAATAGAGTATTAAAAATAACAAGAGTCTAAACTCAAAATTTATTTAAAGTTTTAAATATCAAAATTTAAATACAAATTATGTTTATATTATGTACTTCATAAAAAATTCTTAAAATTTCTAGGGAATCACTACATAGGTTGTAATCAATGGATATTGTCATATTTTTTCTATTTTATTATGATTATTGAAAAACAATTAGGTTAATATATCTATTTAGCTATTTATATTTTCACTTGAAATCAAACTTAATAATATTACAAAATAATTTTATATGTGGGTTTGATTAACAAGTAATAACAATAACATCATGTAATATTGTCTTGTCGATATTTATGATAATATTTTTAAATTACAATTTGATTTAAAAAATTATAAAAATATACTTTTAAAAAAAGTAGGTTGATTCGGCATTTTCCGTAGCCCACATACTTGTGGATTGGACTGACCGTTTTTTGCCCCATAAGAAAATGTGTCAGCCCGACTTGACAAATTTCAAAGTATGTATGGGTTAGTCCGAAGGGTTGGGTCAGCCCATATTGACAGCTCTAGAAGAGAGAAGAGGAAAACTCGGAGAAGCTTTTATCATGTTAAATTATTATTTTTAATCATAAATTTTATTGAGGGGTTTTTATAAAAAGAAGGGAAAATGTATAAGTACCCCCCCCCTCCCCCAATATATGTCCAAAATCCCAAAGACACACTTATACTATACTGAGGTCCTATTATCCCCCGAAGTTATTTTATAAATAATTTTTCTACCTTTTTTCAGCCTACGTGGCACTATCAACCAAATAGCTTGAAAAAATTGTCAACACGCACTAGGCCCAGAAGATAGTGCCACATAGACCGAAAAGGGGTAGAAAATTATTTATAAAATATGTTCGGGAGGAGGGGTAATAGGACCTTAGTATAGTATAAGTGCATCTCTGAGATTTCGAGCATAAGTTGGGGGTGGGGGGGGGGGGGTTACTTATGCATTTTCCCTAAAAAGAAAACTCAAAGTTGAGTTATTTTATTGATACAAAACAAAGATGATGACTTACAAAATAATTCCTCAAAGTTGAGTAACTTTATGAGATATTAATTCACTAATTCATATACATTCTGAAATAAAAAATGTTTCAAATTCTTTGATTTTTGCTTAAGAAAGGATAGATTCTACACTTCATCAAAATAAAAATTATAGGGAAAATGTACAAGTAACCCCTAGACTATGACCGAAATTCTAGAGACACACCTTATCTAAACTAACGTCCTATTACCTCCCTGAACCCATATTTTTGTAATTTTTTGCACCTTTTTGGCTTATGTGGCATCCAAATATCTCTCACGCGCCTCAATTGCGCGAAGTCACAGAGTGTCACGTAAGACAAAAGGTGTACAAAATTACAAAAAAAAAAAGTTCAGTGAGGGTAATAGGACCTTAATTTAATTAAGGTGTGTCTCTGAAATTTCGGTCATAGTCTAGGGGGTACTTGTGCCTAGGGGTGTTCGTGGTTCGATTTGAATCGGTTATTGGTTAAAACCAAAACCAAACCAACCTAATCATTTTTTTAAATATCTAAAACCAAACCAAATGAAAAAAATAACCGTCGATTTGGTTATTGATGGTTTGGTTCGGTTTTTATGGTTTTTTCAGTTTGAATATAATAAATTATTGAGGACATACATATCTTGATAGACACAAACACCTAGTACATGAATAATCCACTGAAAAACTATTATTGGTTCAATTAAGCAATTAAACAATACTAAAATTATCATTACACGAAAGTGATTCAATTAAGAGAAGGTGTAACTATCTTATAAAATGTATGGTAGGTAAAGACTAAAGTAATGGATTTTGATGGACTTGGACTTATGATTGTAATAGATTGGCTAAAATTTAAGTGTTAGGCTTGAGAAATTGGTAAAGTTAAAGACTTAAGTTACTTAAAATTTAACAAAATATTTATATTTTATTTATGAATGATATATAAATAATTATAAAATTTATATATATAATTTATCGGTTCGGTTTGGTTATTTTTACAGTTATTTTTTAGTAAAACCAAAACCAAACCAAATAGTATCATTTTTTCAAAATTTAAAACCAAATCAAACCAAATGTCGATTTTTTTAATCGGTTTGATTCGGATTGCAGTTCGATTTGGTTTTTTAACCATAACCATGAACTGCCCTACTTGTGCCTTATTCCTATTTTTTTTTTACTTTCTTCCAATATCTTTACTTCTCTTTTACTTGTCTCATTTTATCTCTCATTTAGATTTTAGCCTTCATTACCCATCTTATCTCTCATTGTGATTTTAATCTTTCATCCATTTGTTCCTTAATTTATAAATAGAAATTATATAATTATAACAAAATGGATTTCAGTAATCAGAATAGCCAATAACATACGACTTTAAATTTTATTTTTGAAAAATAGTTCAAATTTAATTTATTTTTTTCTTTACCCCGCTCAACCCCCGACTATCCCTACCCCGCTTCCCGCAAAAAAAATTAAAAGTTTATTTTTAAAAAAATAATTAAATTTTTGTTTTCTTTAGTTCACACCTACCTCAACCACCTAACACCATCCTCCTCCAAAAAAATAATTATTAAAAAGTTTATTTTTAAAATTATTTTTATTTTTTACCCTACCCATCCTCTACCATCACCCCTCTAAAAATAATGATTTAAAGTTTATTCAATTGTCGGTTGTCGAGGTTGGATCTTGATTCGGAAGTCGGGTCTCGATTCGAGTGTCTAAGTCAAAACCTGGATTGATGGATCATGTTCAAGTTCAGGTGTCGGGGTTAGGTCCTGGGTCGGATATCTAGTCTCAATTCGAATGTCAGGTCGAAAGTCGGGGTTAGATCTCAGGGTCGAATTTCAGATGTGTCATTGGGATTGTGTCCTAGTTTGCGTGTCGGGGTCATGTCCTAGATCGGTTATCGAGGTTGATTTACGGGTCAAAATTATTTTCTACTCTCTAGTAAGAAAAAAGATATTTGATTAAGAAAGTCTTGTGGGCTCAGCGCGTGTTGACAATTTTTTCAAGGATAGTGCCACGTAGGCCGAAAAGGGGTAGAAAATTATGTATAAAATAAGTTCGGGGGGTAATAGGACCTTAGTAAATGTTAGGTGTGTCTCAGGGATTTTGGGCATAGGCTGGGGGGTACTTATGCATTTTCCCAGAATAAAATGAAAAACTTATTATGTAAATCATTAATTACTTAATAGGTGTATCAATTTAAAAATAGACAAATCATCGTACTTGACATGAATTTGAATTGTGACATTGTCACTTTAACTTGTCAATTTAGGTCACATTGATTACATGCTTGATTATAACAGGAAGTCAACTACAATAATAATCCCACAAATTAGAGTATACAAATTTTACATCAATCTATCTCAGATAAAGAAATTGTTTCTAATAAATCCTCGATTCATAATTGCATAATCCAACAAAAAAAAAATTAATCCAACGAATTAAACTCTTTAGTATTTGACCAAATTATGACACAATGAAGCAACCAATTGTTATGTTTTCATCAAAATGAAATGATCAAAGCAAATAAATCCTACCAACACTGTTACACAAATTAAACCAAATATTCAACATTTATTGCTTGCAAGTTGTACATGGCGCTTAACAAAATTAAAATAAAATAAAATTTAGTGAACTAAAAAACGCGTTTCTTTCTTTGATGGTTTATTCGTTAAATTATTAGAGAGAAAAAAAAAGTCTTTCTTCCATGTGCATGCCTTATGTTACTCGTCCGTGATTGACGGTTCAAAATTTAAGAAAAAAGACTTTTTTTTTTCTTTTCTTTTCTCTTCATCTTGGGTAGTGGGTTCTGAGCCGGTGTTTAGTGTTAGAGTGGATAAAAGTCTCTCATTGATTGGAGAATGGACTGATAATCTCCTTATATGAACTTGAACAATCATTTCTTCATGAGCCAACTTTTGAGGTTGAGTAAGGCTTAAGTGTCATATCTTTATATGGTATCAGAGTCAAACTCATCTCCGTTTGAATTCTCGGTTCATGCTCCAGTTCGGCCTTGGGCATGAAGGGGGTTAAGAAGTATTTTATCCTTACTATAAAACTTTTCTGCATGAATCTGAATTTAGTCGAGTTCCAATTTGAATATCGGATACGGAATGGGAAACCAAAAAATAATAATTTGAATTTGTACAAGTAATATTTACCTTTTGATTTGGAATTACATAAAAATGTTATACGTCATTGAACTTATCAAAAATTGGTGGCAAGAGCTCGAAGCACAGGAAAGCAGGCTGCAGAGGCATTAATAGATTTTCTTAAAGCATATAATTACCTTTTCCAATTATAATTAATAAATAATATGTCTGTTGATCGCTACAAGTCTGTAACCACTGATAAAGTGAAAAGATTATAGAATGTGAGGGAAAAAGATTATATTATACTGGAATTTTACAACTAGTAGAAGGTTCTCTTAAAGCAAAACTCTAGGAACCAAAAAGAGGAAATGCCTAGACCTACTAATGATACATAGATTTTAGACGGGGAGGGAGACTACTTAAAAGCCTTAGTACAACAATAATTATGCCTCAGTCCCAAACAAGTCGGGAACGGCTATACAAATGGGGTTAAATTAGCAGAATGAGTAGCTTTCCAGTGCAGAGCAATGTAGGGGGTCCGGGAGGAGACAATACTGAGAGAGAACATCAGTAAAGAGTTATCCGGTACCTGTACTGATCAAATGTAACAAGTATTAAGTAAAATAGTCGAGATACGTGAATTTAGTGAGATGGAACATTAGAGCAAAGCTCAATGGATCCATAATCCAACAATTCTTCAATCATTTGTTCAATGTGATCATCTTCAAGTGGCTTGACAAATTGTGGTATGCCCTCAAGTACTTGATCTTCAACTTTCCTAATTACTCCCAAGTTAACTGTTTTAGCTTCCTCATGATGATGAGTCAATTGTACTGATGGCATTGGTACCAACATTTGTTGTTTCATTTTATAGGAATTAATAACACTTTCTTGAACATTGGTTGCATTTTTTGCTCTTTTTTGTTCTTGTGGTGAGGTTTTGGTCATTTGAAGTGAAGCCATGTAGCATTTGTGTAACTTGGCTGTTAATGTAGTTGAGAGAAGCTTAGAGGAAGATGTTTGTGGCATGTTTGGGTTGTAGGGGAAATTGGTTCTAGCTCTTGGACCACACATAAGCCTTGCTGCTTCATCATATGCTCTTGCTGCATCTTCTGCTGTCTCAAATGTGCCTAACCAAAGTCTTGTCTTCCTGAAATCAAAACAGAGACATTTAGTACTTATGTTATCTAAAATTCAATAACTTTGAGACAGAACTATCTGGGAGGATAAGGATATTGTAAAGGTCCAGTCCGCTGGTAATATTGTCCGCGTCACTAGTTTGTAAGGTCTGCTTACTAATATATCCAACATCTTTCTTATGTTTTGTCGATATAGAATTTCTTATCTTAAGTTGGGTTGTCGCAAATATGAATGATTTCAATTCACAGAAAGTCACCTGATCAGAACAGCTAAAAGAAAACTACATGTAACTAACTGTTCATGGAACTAGTCATTTAAAAGATAAAGGTAGACAACATGTCACATCAAGGTTAAGTTACACTAATAGCAGAGGCAGAGACATATACTCAGAATTTGAAGTTTATGGTTCCTGCATTGACCTTAAATTAATATACAAAAATAACTTTTAGTTTAACGTCAAGTAATTTCTTAATATGTATGTAAGTCTAGGCAACAACTACTGGTTTCATGACCCCATATGTTTTACTCTAGATCCGCCTCTAACGTGTCACTGTTTCCACGTATTTTTACAACAACTGAGGTGAACTTGACACATATATTTCATTATATTTATAAAGTTCAAGTCAAAAACAATGAGTGTGATCAGTGTGACGTACAATACGATATCTCAATAGAGAATATGACTTACAGTAATGGATGGCGAATTTCGGAGACCCAAGAACCCCAATGTCTCTGTCGAACTCCTCTATATCTTTGTTGTGCTCTAGCCATAATATTGACAATGTTACAATGTTGTTAATTGAAACTTCTTTTTTCTTTTTTTTTTTGTGTTTGCAAAAAGTGTTTGATGAAATGCCTGAATGAGATAGAAAAAGAAATTGGTTGAGGAAGGAGATTTAGTTAAGTGTGAAGATATGAGGGGTTTATGTAGTTGGGATTTTTTGAGAGAACATTCACAGTGAAATTGCCATTTTCCCCATCCAGGCTTTTTTTGTCTGTCAACCAAATTAAGCAAAAGGACCCTACAAAGGTTATTTTTTAATCATTAGTAGTTACCAGTTGGCTAATTGGAATTGACATAATTGATTAAAAAGAGCACTCACTAAGTTTTTGGTATCGGATCATAAGGTCTAATGTACACAGTTTTATCCTGCATTGACATAATTGGTCTCATATGACATCAACTTTATTAATTACGATAAGGCTCATGGGATTGACATGATTGATTAATGAATTAAAATGTGTGATAGCATCAATTTGGGTTTTCAAAAAGGGTGACCAGATGCAGTCCCCATGATTATTATAATACTTTTTGTTCCATAATATCTCAATCTTAATTAACCTATGATTGTAAAATTAAATTAAAATATATTAGAGGGAAAATAATTAAGGGACATCATGATTATTATTTTGTAACTTATATTGGACATTATTAGTGAGTCCAAGGTATGGACAAGACACACAGAATAATGATCTTAGACCATCATAATTATTAATTAGATTTGAATCATTTAACCAAATCTTGTTTACTTTTATTTGAGATCAATTATCTATATGGAATTATTAGCCCTTAAACGTAAGTCAGTACACAGCATTTTGAGCAAATGATTCTTTTTTTGTTAAATCATGGATAAAGTAAGGTAGATTAAAATAATCCATAAAGATGATTGAGTTGGTTTAATAAGTGAGTATCATATAAGAGAGGTCAGAGATTGATTCCCCCGACAATGCCTTCTGAATTCTCAATTGAACTCATCGTATTGAGCTATGTGATTTGTGAGCAATTGCATAAGAACGAATTTACCTGATCCACACCCAAAGTATAACAACAGTAAATTTCTCTGTGTTTACTACTTTACTATGTATTAGACATTTAGTACAAACTATTTATCTTATTTATGATCAGATTAGTTCAGAAAACAAGTGGGGTTAACTATATATTAGACATTTAGTCCAAACCATTTATCTGATTTATGATCTATTAACGGCTATCACACAAGTATGATATAATTAACCATGATATTAATTAATGCTTGAACTTAATGATTAGTTCAGATAGGACGATGTGAGATCAATGTGTGAGGCCATGATTCACAATTATATCAAAATAATAAGAGTTTGACTGAAAATAAAGTTGTAAAAAAAACATTTGGTGTTTAACTCTTTTCATCTATAATATTGTACAAATTGCATAAACTCCCTTCTTCCATTTTATGTGAGGGCAAAATAAAAATTTTAAAGTTAAATCATTTCTAAATATAAAAAAGTTTTAAGTTATATACATTGCGCACTTAAAAATATTTTATACTGTCAGCTCACTCCATTGATATCTAATTAGTTTTTCAAAATGTGAAGTTGTACATATATATCTAGTTTCTCTAAATTTCTCGTCATCTAGAGCAATTTACACCTATCGTAATAAGGACTAAAGCGGTATTGGCGCTCGTAGATTTAATGGAAAAAATACGCTTTATGCAATTGTATATTAAGCTACGTGACGTAAATATTTTTTTTTAAAATATATATTTTTTAAAATTCCCATTTAAAATTTCTAAATATGTTTTATATAAATTAAATGGGTTCAATTTAAAAAATTATTTTATAAAATAATATGGTGAATTTGAATGTGGAGGTTACCTCAATGCATGTTCCAAGTAATGAAGGTTTTTGTTTGGACATGATTTATTTAAATCCAAAAGCACATTGCTCCCATCCTTGGATTCTTGAATTGAAAGAAGAAAAAAGTGTCATATGCTAGGGTACCAGGATAAAGACACAAATTAATGTGCAATGTCTCATAATTTGCAATTACATGCTCTTGGGATTGGATGATAAAAGCGGATTCAAGATTTAAATTTTACGAGTTCAACTCTAAGATTTTAGCGACGAACTCATTTAGAGTTATATATAGGTTCATATTTATTTTATGTTGCAATTATCATATATCTTTATATGTAAATTCATACTTTGTATTAAAAGTATTGAGGTCAGATGAATCCGATATATATACTAGTACTCTACATGTTATACCCCACTATTTATAAATTGTTGGTATATACATGTGTAGTTGTTAATTATTTAAATGATTCTTTTAAATTGTTTTGGTCCTTGGGACACAACATGCTTTATTGTTTCTCCCACATGTGCTAACTTCCATTTTATGCTTATTTCAACCTTAGGCATTTCTATCTGTGGCGTTCTTTGGATGACATCAATTTAATTCTTGGATAATTTAAATACAAAAGAATCCTACATCAAACATGTAAATTAATACTTTTTTTTAAAAAAAAAACAAATCTTTTCACCAAAAATAATAACTTTGTGAGATAATAAGTAATAACTATGAGTTGAGTGAGGATTTGAAATCAATTCCAAGTGAATTCTAGTAGCACAAAAAATATATATCTCAAAGGGATAATAGTATATTTGGACTTTTGGCCCCAGCTAGTCATCAAATCCGTTATGCTACCACAAAGATTGTGGTGTAGTAGATAAAGTTATTTTTTCTTTAATTAGAAGTCTCAAATTTATGTCAGATACTACATGCCTTTTGGCTCCAAACTCATGAAAAAATCCGTAAAAAAAGTTTCCCCTAAATAAGACCTTACACGACGTAAATTCGAATTAATCGAGTTCCAATACATCAAACCAAATGAAGAAATCCATTATGATGTAGGCCCGTCGACTAAAGTCCTGCGGAATTAAATTGAGTCAAAACAAAGTTCGTGAATTTAGAATTGGGTCCCGCTACACTATATTATCATTAAACGCGTGAAAGTAGGACCCACTATTGTATACACATAACATGGTTAATGAAAAATATAGACCTAATATATAAATTAACTCAATCTCATCTAATATTTATGTCCTTTAATTTTGAACGTGGACAAATATATACTTAAATTTGTATAAAATTGAACAAGTAAACACATATATCCTACCTGACATGATACAAATCAGTTTGAGTGTATCTCACATGAATTGTCATGTAGAATATAATACATGTGCCTACTTATTCAATATTATACAAATTTAAATATTTACTTTTGCATTAATATCAATTGCTCCTACGAAATCAAGGTTGAAAAGATTGAAAAAAAAATCAGTAATTTACAACCACTAACGAAGGATTCCCCGAAAAGTTTTGATTACAAGTGGTGAAATTATAAATCTTAAAACAAAAAAAACCCTAGCGTACAACATGTTTGACCAATAAATTGTTTGGCCAAATTTGGGACGCTAAAAGTGCGTTGTGACCTTGTGTACATGAATGTACATATACACTTCCTCCGTTCCAAATTTTTTTTGTCTTGATTAAGAATATAAGGATCAAACTAATTATTTAGTATGAATTCGGATAAAGAATCTTTAAATTTTTGAAAAGAAAATTTACTTTTATTTAATGGTCCAAATAACAACTAATCTTTTTGGGAGGGAGGGAGTATTAGAAAAGAGCAACTTTCACATATAGCAAACACAAAATTCATATTTGTATGCTATAACAAACTTTGCATAATTGCGCTTCATAGCAAACATAAATATGTATATTTCGCTATACATATACAAAAGAAAGCAGTTGTATAATCTGCTTTGGTATACATATACAAAAAGATCAATTGTATAAAGTGAGAGAGGCGAGTGAGCGAGCGAGATCTAGGAGAGTGGCGAGTGAGATCTGAGAGAGTGGCGAGTGAGATCTGGGAGAGGGGAGAGAGGAGAACGAAAATATATGTATATATACAATTTTCACGCATTTTATACATTTGCGTTTTTGTATAAAGTGAGAGAGGGAAGTGAGAGAGCGAGATCTGGGAGAGTGGTGAGTGAGATCTAGGAGAGGGGAGAGAGGGGAACGAAAATATATGTATATATACAATTTTCTCTCGCTTTATACAAACACAAACGCATTTTATACAATTTGCAGTTTTTGTATAAAGTGAGAGAGGCAAGTGAGAGAGCGAGATCTGGGAGAGTGGCGAGCGAGATCTGGGAGAGGGGAGAGAGGGGAACGAAAATATATGTATTTATACAATTTTCTCTCGCTTTATACAAACACAAACGCACTTTATACACTTGCGTTTGTATAAAAAACGAGAGAGGCGAGGGAGAGAACGAGAGTGGCGAGCGAGATTCACCAGGAGAGAGGTTAAATAGCAATAGTTTGCTATGGGGTACAATTAAATCAAACTATATTTATAACATTTAATTTGAATTAATAGTTTGCTATTATATACAATTTTCCCATTAAAAAATATGTTCTGAACCTATGATTTCAAATATTTCAAAACCTTTAAATCTACTAGTATAAATATATATTGAACATGCTGCTTCATACCCCTATCTGTGTAACTTCGGACTTATGAACCAAAATATAGCAAAAATCAACACACTCATTCATTGATTAGTACTTATTCAAAGTAAATTCCCCAAAAAGCCTTTAATTTCGCAATGTTTTGTGTCTGAAAATTTCTTAATTAATTACTCTTGTTCTTTAACTGCGGTTAAAAAATTAGGAGAGTAAGAAAAAAAGAACATCTGTGATGTGACATGGTAAGTTGTGGTACTATTAGTCAAAGCCATAACTAACCAGTATAGTTAAAAAGTGCAAAAAGAGAATTAAACAGTGACTCTGACTCAAAGGTGAGAACTGTTATTTCACAGGTTACAAAGGTCGACGATGTTTGAGATTAGTTATGAGTGAATTTATGCATTTTTTTTATGTACATATTAATTATTTTAGTTTTTATCTTGTATACAATAATATCTTTTAACTTATATATGTATTAATTATGCAGATTTCTAAATTGTCAATCGAACGTAGTTCTTTCTATCCAACAAAAGGAATACCCACATGCAAGAATGTAACAGCGGTCACTTTCAATTTTTTCAAAGAATAGTATACTCGAAGTTATATAGTAAAAGAAATCAAGTGGCGTATCTAAAGCAAAATCTATTGGGTTTTAAAGGTGCGAACATGAAATGAAGGATTGTAACTAGGCTGAAGGGTTGTGATCTTTATGAAAGGTTGTGACCGTTTGAAAGGTTATGCCTTTTCCAAAGTGTTGTGACCTTTCTGAAAGGTTGTCTTCTTTCCAAAAGATTGTGACCTTTACCCTTTGTTGGCTATAAATAGAGAGACTTTCTCTCTTTTTTCTGCATCAACTTCTTCCCTTCTTTTGCATACATTTCTTACAAAACAATATTGATCGATCGTATCTGTGTGTGTGATTCGTTGCTGTCATTTTGAGTTCGTTGAAATTATCGAAGTTTGAGGTACCGCTACTTCTTTAATGGTTAATCTGTTTTATCTTGGGAGGATTTAATCTGCAGCCTCGGGTACTTGAGGGGATTATATTTCTTAAGGACACACAGTGGGTTCTGTGGACTCGGATAGTTCTTTGTGTTTTTCTTTTCATCTTTTATTATTTCTGGTTTGCTAACCTGAATACAGGAGATAACAAGCTTAAAAATTTTATTATTTATGGTATTTTTTGTGGTAAGGAAATTGCTTTTATTTTCTGTGCTCTTTTTGTTGAAAAAGAAGAAGAAGAAAAAGAGAATTATTTTATCATATGATAAAAGAGATTTGAGATGAATTAGTACTACTTTAATATATTCGAGTATATTTTCTGTAGTAAGTTTTCCTCAGATGGGTAAGATTATTTTTATTTTCTTCCCAAGTGAATTGAACCATTGCACCCCTTCAGTCTTCTTTTCAATAAGAAAAGTTATTTTGTGCATAAAGGTTAAGATATGCACTTTAGTTTTTTTTTTCTATATTCTTGGTTTTATATAACTATGAGAAGAAGTAAATGAACAGATGTTGTCTCCTAACGATATTTGAACATGAGTTTAGTTCTCGTTGAAATTCAATGTCTTCTGAGAAAAATTGGAATATGACGGAAACTGGGAAAGAAGGAAAAAATTAGCAAGAAAAGTGACTTGTATGGAATCATTGTTGACAAATAGAATATGTTTCAATGGGGGTAAATCAGGTTTTATCTTTATTTCCCTTGATTTTTTTTCTCTATCCTTTACAAATTATGAGATTTATTTCATAAATTTTAGGATAGATAGTCATTATGTGATGATCACAGAATATATATTTATTACTATTAATATGTATTCTGTTTAGAAGAGGAATTTTTTTTTTTGTAGTTTTCTACTCAATGTGAAATTTGATTGTGTTTGACTTTTGGAAACTAAAATCCTCTGATTTTTTTACTTCTTTGGTTTGAAGAATATAAGAACTTCACAAACAAATCAGATTGTGCATTGATTTGAAGAATATAGAAACTTCACCAATTTGTTAAATACTCTGTTTGAATGAATATTCTACTTGAAGAGTACAAAATCTTCGTCAGGAATATTAAGGCAAAATAATTTGAAAAAGATAAAATCTTCATCGTTAGCTAGAAACAGTGTTGTATTTGAGGTTTCTGGAGATTAAAACATTTTTGGTTTACTACTCTGTCTGAATGTGAAACTGATTCGAAGAATATAAAAACTTCATTAGAATTCAAGGTTCATTCGATTACCGATTAGAAGAATATAAAAACTTCATCGTTAAACTAGAAACAAGTTGTATAAAGATTGAATCTTTATTGTTAGTATTCTAAATACTAAGTGGTCTGTCTAATTGTGACAGAAAGGGGAAAAAAACACTAGTGACATAAAATTAGTGATTTTGTGTCTGCAATGGGTGTTTATATGGATTAAATCTCCAAAAGAAGGTTTCGTGTTGCCAATGTGTATTTTGATGGTATACAATATGAAAGCATGGAAAAAAATATGTGGAAAATAATTTCAAATACTTGAAAAATATTTTTGAGAACATATTTAAATTGTGAGGGGTTCTTTACTTGTGATAAAGATAAAATTAGACTTACTATCTAATTTAAATTTGAAAGTACAAGATATGAAATTTAATGAAATTCTTGTATTATGTTAGACCCACAAAATTCTTGGAGTATATTTGATATTATGGTCGTTGAGTCTCTCTTTACTAGTATATGATATGACTAGTATAAAATCACAAAATTATATTATTCGTTCAAAAGAATTGTATTCTTTGATGAAAAAGTTTCACTTAAAATATTGTGATTTTTCGTGAAAAGATATGTCTATTAAAATATATATATTTTTGTAAAGACATGAACAGTGGTGAAAAGTGATATGTTCTGTTTGTGTTGTAAAACAAACATTTTGGTCATATTGCCCATATTGGACCGATGAGACTATGATCATGGGTAATTCTATAACAAATTGAATGTTATGGAAAGGTCCTTCTGAAAATGACATATGACAAGGTGTTGACTCTAAAACAATGTCTGTATTTGAGAAAGTTATAAAAAGTAAAGAACAAAATATTTGTGGGAAAAGGTTACCTCACAGAAGGTCTTTTTAAACTTAGTATTTTTGTTTGTTCTTACTTGCTTGAATCAAATTGTTTGTGACATAAATGTTTAGGACAAATCATTGTGGCGGTAACTCTACCTAGAAGACTGGAGATCCCAAGATCAAGGTTCAAGGAGATCAAACAAAGTCATTGATGATGGTTCAACATTGTCAAAATATTTTTTTTATGGTCCATTAATTCTCATGATAAGACAATGTTTAGTAACAAGGATAAAGACATAGGACTTTTTAATGGTTTCTAAGTTTGATACAAGGTATATCAAATGGTGTATCTACGGGATAACACATTTAGAAATCACCTATGTAAGTGTGAAGTGTAAGCCGCTTCAAGGAGAATCTGGTAAGGCCAGGTCTCTACGCACTTATAAACCAAGTCGTATTCATGGATGAAACGAACAAAACAATGAGAACCAAAAACTGTTGAAGGGTTGATTGTGTGACTTATGTTGTCTAGGTATACACCAAAGCTCAATGGTTCAAAGATATCAAATCAACCGATTGATCGAGTATATCCGATATATGTTCACTATGGAAAGTTCAAAGGGAACCCCACTTATCCAGATGCAATCAATCCTTACTTACGAATCACACAGTTTTTCATGCATATGTTTTAACAATAGTCATTCCCTATTCATGTGGGGGATTGTTGGGTTTTAAAGGTGTGAACAGGAAATGACGGGTTGTGACTAGGCCGAAGAGTTGTGACATTTATGAAAGGTTGTGTCCTTTCTAAAGGGTTGTGACCGTTTGAAAGGTTGTACATTTTCCAAAGTGTTGTGACCTTTCTGAAAGGTTGTCTTCTTTCCAAAGGGTTGTGACCTTTACCCTTTGTTGGCCATAAATAGAGAGACTTTCTCTCATTTTTCTGCATCGAATTCTTCCCTTCTTTTGCATACATTTCTTACAAAACAATATCGATTGATCGTGTCTGTGTGTGTGATTCGTTGCTGTCATTTTGAGTTCGTTGAAATTATCGAAGTTTGAGGTACCGCTACTTCTTTAATGGTTAATCCGTTTTATCTTGAGAGGAATTAATCTGCAACCTCAGGTACTTGAGGGGATTAAATTTCTTAAGGACACATAGTGGGTTCTGTGGACTCGGATAGTTCTTTGTGTTTTTCTTTTCATCTTTTATTATTTCTGATTTGCTAATCTGAATATAGGAGATAACAAAATCTACAAAGGTTCACAGGAACAAATAAATTTTTAAATGAAGGTAGAAGAAAGTCATGGCAGCTATAAGCTATTAAGAAACTGTGTCATGCTTATGTTGAATTAGGTATTTTCTTTGTCCTTTAAAGCCTACATCATTGGACATAATGAAATGTATTTTCCGTTTAAAATGACCTCAGAATCACTTTTTTCTTGTCAAATTTTTCTCTCCCCCACATTTAGAAAATTTTAAATCAATATCACTGTTTTTAAAGCAATGTTTTGGTGAGAAATGGGTTTAAATTATTTAACACTAGGAGTTAACAGAAACTAAGTACTCTAGAAAAGGTTACTTTCTTCACTGAGCTAACTGATAGAGAAGAAAAGGCCCATCCCAAATTAGGCAACAATTGTCATGACTCATGAGTCAAAATTTTCACAAAGGGCACCATCACAAGCCTACCATCCAAGCCTGGATCAAACCCTCAGATGATATCTCTGAATACGCGTGTAACTAGAGAACGCAGCATAGAGTATGGACCAAAGCTAAAGCAAGAAGGGTGTTAACAGAAAAGGAGGAGCTCAAACCATAAAAACAAAAGATCCAACAATCACTATGGAGATTTATCAAGTAATTATTGTAATGCCCATTTATTTTATCTAGACATGTCTAATGTGTGGTAAAACCAACAGATGCAAAAGCAGCAAGACTTCTTAGGCAAGAGCATCTCAAATTGTTGTTTATTGATACATGTGGATAGCACGATAAAACTAGATGTGGGAAGGGGCTTTAGACGGCATACATGTTTTGACCCTCCACAATCTCACCCTCCCGCGTTCTTTCTACATATGGAATCTTTACTCAGATACAACAGTTTGGAGAGGAAGTGAGCTCTCAACCTCCTTTGCTTCAGCATTTCTTTCAGCGACAATTTTAGACATCCCAAACATCTGAAGGCATAACCACAGCTGTTAAGAATAAATCAGAATGCCTTATTAAGAAAGGAATAATCCATAATGCTATTTTGATTTGGAACTAACCTTATTGATGGTCTTCTTAAAGCAAGATGTGTGTTCATCCATTGAGGCATGTATAAACTCATCAATATGATCCTTCACATCCTCCAAAAATGTGGCACTTTCAGACTTCTTTTTTCGGCATGATGATGCAACAGCAGGTGACGTTTGCTCAAGCGGACTCTTCTCAGTCGACATGTTCTGCTTATGTTATAAATAGTGAGAAATACCATGATATAAACAGCTAAGTTGGGTGCAGAACTGTGCCAGAAGGCTGAAGTAATGTTTTAGTAGCTGTCCACTTGCTAAACAAGGCTACCGTCAAAGTGTTTTAGAGCATTAACTATGTCCCACTTTCAAGAGAAGGAGAAAATCTAGATAAAAACTAAGCAGGGTATGTCTTAAAATATCAGCTAGGTTAGGCTATGCTCGAAGTGTTATAGTACATTAATTATGTTCCTCTTCCAAGAGAAGGAGCAAGTCTAGATAAAAACTTAGCAGAGTATGTCTAAAAAATATTAGCTAGGTTAGAATGAGGTACATTAGAATTATTATTTTTAAAGGCAGAAGAAAAAAGAAGATAAGTTCCACGAATACTCCGATTTGAAATAATGGTGCAGTCAATGTAATATGTAAATGATTAACTTATTCTATCAAAATCAATTGTTGTTCCCAGTAAACTTATTAATGGTGACAATACGGATGAAGTAGCAGAAAGGATGTTAAAATCTCACTGGAACGGATATTGCATTGATAGGATACAAGAAGCAGTATAGGGAAATCGTCCCCGTCCGTCTTATGTGGTTTACTGAATGCACACCCATTTAAAAAAGTTAAACACCAAAGATATAGTTTGGGTAGGTGGTGAGGGGTGGACAAGGAAGTCGAAGTTGAGCGCATTTGGTGCAACAAAGCCTATCTACAAATCAAACAGCCTAAAGAGATTCAACCTAGATAATTTGAAATGTCTTCTGTTTGTAGTACTTGTGCATCCACAACAAATACCTGTTTCTCATTAGTCAGCACGCTAGAAAGCATAAACTTGCTGGAAGCTGAATATGTTGTCGCACAAGCTATTTGGCAAATAGACCATTACATTCTACCGCCATTTATTTCTACGTCAACAGAAGAGTTGCTTCAAATACCTTTTCCTATTTGTCAGCACACTAAAAAAGCAGCATTAACTTGCTGGAAGATGTACATGTTGTCGCAAGCTACTTGGCAAATGGACCATTACATTCTACCACCAATTATTTCTAAGTCAAGAGAAGTGTTGTTTCAAATACCTTTTCCTATTTGTCAGCACACTAAAAAAGCAGCATTAACTTGCTGGAAGATGTACATGTTGTCGCAAGCTACTTGGCAAATGGACCATTACATTCTACCACCATTTATTTCTAAGTCAAGAGAAGCGTTGTTTCAAATACCTTTTCCTATTTGTCAGCACACTAAAAAAGCAGCATTAACTTGCTGGAAGCTGAACATGTTGTCGCAAACTATTTTCAAATTATCAAATGAACCATTACATTCTATGTCTAGAGAAGAGTTGTTTCGGAGAAAGGCCTTCCTCGGATTAGTAGTTGTCAATGTATTTAGGTAGCCGTTCAAAATTTCAGAATATTTTTTCTAAAAGAAAGGAAAAGGAGATCTAAGCGGAATTCTTTCGATAAGGCTATAAGCTACCAGATGGAAATCACAGAGAACTTTCTTCAAACACATTACATGCATTAGAGTTATCAACATAAAAGTAATCCAAAACAAACACATAAGAGTTATCAATATATAATCACTCAATTCTAAACACATAACACTCGATCGTAAACAGATAATGAGTTATAATCAACATAGAATCACTAAATTGTAAACTACAAAAGCATCAATCAAAAAAAAAAAAAAACACGAACATATAAATAGCAACATTCAATTCCGCATTTTCTAACTATACGTTCCATTTCATAAAAAACGAAGCACCTAAAATGCGATTAACAAAGATAAAGCTGGTATCAACCTTCCCTTAGGTTAACCGGAAGCAACAAACGGAATAATAATGGGAACAAGGGTAAGAAAAAGAGGATTCTGGTTACCTGAGCTGAAGAAATCAGAGAGACAACCGGAAAGTCAATTACTACAACAAAAGATAGTAAAAGATTTAGTTCATCTTTAGCGCCTAATTTTGAGTTATTTATTGAATTAACAATACATACACGTACTTCACTGAGGTTCACAAGTTTTTGTGCCAGAGTTTGTTTTGCCGTAGTAAATTTTTATGTCATTTTAAATTAAAAGATTTGAATTATTTTTTTATTTATTTTGTAAGGGATTATAAAAGATTATTTTCATCGTGATGTAGGAGATATGACACTTGTAAATATGTTCTCTCAAATGCTCAAGTCAAATCTTGCCAAAAAAATTACCATTGTAGGTCGGTTGGTAGCCTTATAAGAAACAAATTATTCATATATTAATTTTTGTATGACTTGTACCGTTTGATAGATATAAAGAAAATAACGTATTCATGTATAAAATTAATACAACATTTGATTGACAAAGTTCAAAACTAATTAATATATGCATAAGTTATGAATGAATCTATATATTATTTTATACAAGATAGACAGAGATGAAATAACTTATACATGGATAACTAATACATGCATAAAATAATAATAGTACATAGATTCACTCATAATTAATTGGAAGAATTGTATGAAATAACAAACTATTAATTCAAATTAAATGTTATAGTCATAATTTCTTTTATTTGTAATTCACATCAAACATTTCATATTTTTTTGCCATCTCATTTGTATACCGAAATATACAAATGCATGACCTATTTGTATACCGAAATATACAAATGAAGGACCCATTTGTATACCGAAATATACAAATAGACCTAAATACATATATTTTTATGTATATGTATACCAAAATATACAGATTAATAGCCATAACAAACATAAAGTTTGTTATGAAGCGCAATTATACAAACTATAGTTATAACATACCAATATGGTTTTTATATTTGCTAAACCTAAAATTTACTCTTAATTAATTTCTACATTACTAATATCTGCATAACTCTAACCGATTACCAACCGACCATAGTGCATCTTTCCATCCTTATGAAACTTATATACTAAAACCAAATCTCTATATTTTTACTCCATAACGTTGCAATTTTAATAGTATTGTCACAACATATTGAAAACGAATTCGCCGAGAAAGTCACTATTGACCACGCGAGGTTGAATCTTTCCTAAACACAACAATAACAATATACTCAGTGTAATCTTAAGAGTAGAATGGTAGTGTGTGCGCAATCCTACACCTATCTAATATGAGTAGAGAGATTTTTTCTGATGTACCCTCGACTCAAGTCAGATATAAGGTAAAATATAACATCAATTTGATAAATCAAAGATAATGATTGATCTAATAGTTTACCAACATAGTATAAGGTTATGCAATGAAACAACAAACTCTAGTGGAGTCTTAAGTGTTCATAAGAAGTCTTTAAACAAAACATGAATAAGCATCTTGAAAACAATTCAAATATGTTTTTGAGAACTGAGAAGTCATATGTTGTGCCTGCAAATTCCTAGTTCTAGAATTAAACTTACACTATACACACACTCAGAATTTCTCAGTAACTGATCTTATTTCCTTTAAAATGTATGAAACAACATGACAATAAATTTGAAATATTTAGAAAAAAGTACTCTACCATAAAAGCTAGCAATATTTGCAAGTGGTTAACATTAGTCTCCACCTGATCTTCATGTTATCATCAATAGCATGGAAAATGGAACTCAAACAGGTCACCTTCTTCAATCTATCTTCACGGAAGAGAAGAGACGATGCACAAAGAAAAAAGACGTCAAGAACCCTATAGCACCAGTTGCTAGCATAACAGCAAGCGCCATTAAAAGCGAGTAGCCTAAGTATAGCACAGCCGAAACAGGTCCACTGAGGCTCTTGAGATCGAAAACAAGATAGTTGACGGAGTAGAAGAATATGTAGATTGCAACTGAGCCAGACGCGAAGAATGATTTCCACCACCATCTCCAATCTTCCATACAAAGATGCATATAAGTCAGGACCAAAGACACTTCAGCACAAACAACCACTAGCAGTATCAATACTACCAACAGAAAACCGAAAACATAGTAAACACGTCCGAGCCATATGCTAGACATGATGAAAAAGAGTTCAATAAACAGAGTTCCAAATGGCAGAGTTCCTGCTCCAATTACCAACACCCAAGTAGGAAATCTGTTTGATGGGATTTCACGAGGAATTTGATTGCTACGACAAGGGTACTCAAGGTGTGGAGCCTTTGTACCGATGAATCCACCTATGAGTGTAAGAGGCATGGAAATGCAAAACCACAACAACAACAGAACAATGTAAGTAGTGAAAGGAATTGCACCAGTGCTATGACTTCCCCATAAGAGGAAATTCAGAACAGTTAGTATAAGAAATGCAATTCCAGGACCAAAACAAGAAACTCTCCACGAAATCGAAAGCCATCCATTGGTATTACCAGCATTCAGTGTTTTCATTAGCCAAACAGCAACATAGCCAGCAATAATACCTAAGAACATGTAGAACAAAAGCATGCCAGTAATAAGTGTGCCTCGAGAGGCTGGAGACATAAATCCAAGAGCCGCGAATAATATTGTCACGACTGCCATTCCTAAAATACGACATCCATCAGCAACCATCATACTGAGGAGTTCTGCATTCTCCGGAACCCTGAAGACATCACCAACAACAAGTTTCCATCCTGATAACTCCTCATTTATTTGAGCTTGAGCCTCTTTGTCAAGCTCCTCGTAACGAGCTAGATCTCTTCGAATTGTCCTCAAGAAAATAATGAGAACTATCCCTGCTAAGAATGTAATAACCATCATGGAATTAAGAATCGAAAACCAATGAACTTTTGCACCTTCCATCTTCAAATATGCATCCCATCTTGATGGCCACTTAATGTCACTCTCCACAAAATTGACCTCATAACTATATACCAATGGCTTGCCCTCTTGGATCACCCCGGCTACAGTAGCTGGTTCACATTTAATAGGTGCAGTATACTTATCGTATCGTTTTAGATTCTTAAGCAAATCTATATTATGCTGAAAACTACAGGGGACAACTTCAAATCCAACAACCATGTAAGCCGGTGTGTCTATAACAGACTTATCATCCGTTGTAATTAACTCAACGCCATCTCCAGCCCCAATCACACCAGGCATAGTATTAGTCTTCTCATACTTATGAACCAACACAGTAAATTTCAAATGGTTGAACACATAATACACATCCTTAACCTTAATACCAACCGGATAACCCGTCCACCTAAGAAAGAATCCATCTTTGTTCATATACCGAATAGCAGGAAGATTATCAAGATTCAGATTAACTTGATACATCTCATCGATCCGTTCTTTCAAAACTTTGGATTCATCAACTGATAATGCATTTGTTTGACACAAAAACAACTCACTTTCGTTTACGTGCATTTTAAATCTATAAGGAGAGTTCTCAATTCTATCTCCCATAAGAAGCTCACCTAAGTTTTCAGCACTGTCTTTGACACCTTCTAAAGGTTTACAAAAAGGTAAACTGTAATATCCATAAGGTAATTCTGTATCAATTGAGGTCAAGGAATTTACTTTGACAGATAATTGATCACCTACATAATATTTGTGTGGGAAACTACCAGGTAGATAAAATCCACTAGCAAATTCAAGAAAAAAGGTACACAACAATAGACACTTCTTTAATTTATCCATCGATCGCCAAGTTTCGGATGAATTCTTAGAGATCTGAAAGATGAAAATGATTTAATTGAACCAAAAAGAAAACAGAAGATCTTGAAGAAATTTTTTCTTTTTTGATTGAAAACAATGCATGAAAGCATAAAATGTGTTAGATTCAATATACATGCATGGCACAATTGGATTTGGTCTATTTTGTTAGTGAATGATGAGAGAAAGGTGGGAATTTGTAACTAACTATTTATATGTCTGTGTTGTATGTTGGATTTGGGTCTATTTAGAGTTATGTCTTTTCAGCATATGCTAAATTTTATATATTCGAGGATTGTTTTTTTTATTTATATTGACTATGACGATCGGGCTAATCTGCACTCGCCTTTACTAATTTCATAGTGTATATTTGTTATTTCCCACTAGCTAAGTATTGAGAATTTTACTACCAAACTTGTTCATGGTAAAAGAAATGAGATCATAATTTTTTTTATCTTCGTTAAAATTTAAATCTAAATTTTTTCTCTAACTTCATTAACCATCAAACACACCTTTGGATGCATATACTACCAAAAAAAATGTTTTACAAGTTGAAAAATAATTGTTTTGATTGTATAGAAACACTACTTAATTAGTTGATTAGAATATTGTTCAAAGTTATTTTATTTATTTTTCAATTTTTTTGATATTCAAGTAAATTGAAGTTTAAATAATATTTTAAAATATTCAGTTTAATACAAGAGAATTATATAATCCTCGTGATTCAATTTGTTTATGTGATTTTAATTTGACACGAGATTTAAAAAATAAAGATAAACCTTTGAAATGTTAAAATTTAAAAAATCAATTAATTTGGTCTATTTCAATTTTTAAAAAAAGTCACAAAAAGAATTAAACCAATTTCTCAATTGTTGGGATTAAAAACCAATACTCCGTCCTATGCTTAACATCTGATCTAAAACCGCTTCGCCGGAGCTGCCAATCTCCACTTTCCACCTTCTCCGGCGATCATTTCCCGGCAGAGTTCGAAATGGAACCCGACGTGAGCATCGAAACAAGCTGTATGATCCGAGTAGCAGTTCTACCAATCGGATCTATAGCAATCCCTTTATTCCGCGACTACACTTCTATGCTAGTTCGTCACTACACAGTATCATTATCTTCCATCAGTTCATTCTACACAGAACATCAAAAATCTCCTTTCGCTCATCAACCTTGGGATTCCGGTAGCCTCCGGTTCAAATACATGGTCGGTGGTTCACCGGCTAGTCCTTGGGAAGATTTCCAATCCAATCGGAAAATTTTTGCCGTTATAGGCATTTGTCACTGTCCTTCTTCCCCTGATCTGCATTCTGTCATGGATCAGTTTGTGACCGCATGTAAGAGTTACTCGTCTTCAGTTGTTCAGCGTTGCTTCGCATTTTGCCCCGGTGACTCTCAGGTTCTAGTTCTGTTTGTCTTCTTCGATTGTTGGAACTGTTTGATACTATTTGATACATGTAACTGAGTAGGACCTAGCATATAAGCAGCTTATACCAACATAAATTAAACTTGGATATATCTTTATGTATCTAGAATAATTTGAAGAAAAGACTGTCTGGGAAAGATTTAATATTTGTAACGATAGGAACTGAATGCCTGTGCTATTTTTAAAAAAAAATTGTTATAAGGATGAAATCCACTTGTAGAATTAAGGTTTTGGGGATATTGAATTTAGAATTGTCACATCTGCTTTAGGACTTGGAGGATCATAAACTAGCAAGGAATTTACTCCAATTTTGCAGCAAATCATAGATACTTTATTGTTTTCACTTCTTTCTCAGTCAATTAATCAACTATGCCTCAAGTCTAAATCAATTGTGGTCAGGTATATGATTTTTTTATATTCATTCAGTTGTTTGACACTGCTTTGTATTTTTCCTGGCTATTCTTAGGTTTGAATTTTGTTTGTGTTCTTTGTTGTATAATTGATGGTTGGAAATGTTCTATTGCTGGTAGAGATTGGACTTGAATAGAGGAAATGGATATGGTCATTCAAAAAAAAAAGTCATACAGAGATTCATGTAACAACTCCAACTTAGTTGAATCCAACTTATTTGGGATTGAGACATAGCTGATTAATTGGTTACTAGATATTGGACATGTGAATTTCTGCAATATATATAAAATTGACTTGCAGAAAATTTGATCGAATTGAAAGTAATTAAATATGCTTTAGGGCTTTGAGGATCATAAGCTAGCAAACCATCTACTCCTTTGTGCAGAAACTACAGATACTTCAGTCTTGTCCTCTTTGTACCCCAAAAAGAGAAAAAGAAAAAAGAAACAGAAGTTATGTCAGTGCATACAATATGACTAGACTCTATTGTTTTATAAATCAATGAATCTTTCAGTTGCTCCACTGTTCCAAACTAATTGGGATAAGCGATCCGATATGTACACTCTATGTACTTGTAACTCTATTCAGGCCTATTTTTATTTGGATACACAGTAATATGTTTTCAAAGATAATTTAAGGATTATTGGAAATCAAATGTTCTCTAAGTCTCACTCTTACCCATACTCTCAACACACACTCACTAACAAACTGAAAAGATTCTTGGCGGATATGAATAGATAAGTATATATATGTGTGTCTGTGTGTTTGTGTGAGCACTCTTTTAAAGGATAGGCTTTTGAAAGCTCATATAACTTAATTTTTCATTATTTTCTTTTTGAATAATTAAATGCAGTGCTTCAGATACTTCTCTGGATGCATTCTTGAATGGATAATCAGTTTGCGTACTGTTAAGTTTGTGATCAAAAGCTCCGGACTGTCGGAGTGTCCTTGTTTTCAAGTTTGCTCTTTTCATGCATGACATGCCTAAAATGCATTTTTTATTGTGCAGCTAGAGGATGAAAGCTTCAAAGGGAGCAACTTAATTTTGTTTCCCCCAGCTGATCGTCAAACTCAAGAATTCCACTTGCAAACTATGATGCAAGATATTGCTGCCTCGTTGTTGATGAAATTTGAGAAATCAGTTCTTCAAGCAGAGTCTGGTGGAACTATTCTCAAGACACCTTTAGATTCCCAAGCGAGTCTTAGCTCAGAGGAGGTTCATATTTTAGGTGTTTTAAGGATTTATTTCTATAGTTATCTTGTTTAGTTTCTTGGTAGGATTTCATTACCATTTAAATTATTAACTTCTTGATTGCATTGGAGAACCTTATAGGTCATCAAGGCTAAAAAACGAAGATTGGGGCGTGCACAAAAAACTATCGGGGATTACTGTCTGTTGGCAGGGTCACCTGTTGATGCTAATGCCCATTATACAACTTCATTGGAGCTTGCTAGATTGACTGGAGACTTCTTTTGGTATGCTGGGGCAATGGAAGGCAGTGTTTGTGCACTGTTGGTGAGTATGAACATACTCTCAGTGATGTCAGTGCATCTTATTAGAAATTTAGTTCATAATCCACGAGAAGTCATTGCTTGACAAACATCTAATATAATCTGTACATCTTAGACTACATTTTGGAGTTGGAAACCATATTTGATACCTACACACCCACATATACTTCTTGATTTATTTTATCCACACGTGTTTGTCTACCAATGGGGAATGCTGTTTATCAGCTAAACATCTTCCAGAGCAAATCCCCAATTTTCTGTTCGTTCTTGTTCCTTTTTCCTTCTTCTTGGGGTGAGAAGAGGGAATTTTTTCTGGTATGGGGTGTAATTTATTAAATCAACGTATTCTCCAGTTTTGCTCGGTATTTTAAAATTCTGTTACCTGCTTGAGCCTGCATTCATGTAAGAACATGCATCTTTGTTTTCAAGGGGTTAAAAAAGAAAGGTATCATATCTGTCTTGTACTTTTTGTGTTATGGACCCTCTCAATCTTTCATAGTATTACTGTTTGCATGTAATGATCACAGTGCCTTTTTATCTACAGAGATGATTACCAATGATACTGTCTAAGAAAGGGACAGAAATTTCTTGTATGAATTTGAGAGGACACCATTAAGAGGGGGATTATTCTGTATATTCAAACCATGTTTTAGTCCTCACATCAAATTTAATTCTATAGTCAATCAGGTGTTGTAATTGAAATGACAACAATCAGTTAGGTTTATTGATATTGTTGGCTGGATATAGCTCCTGATAAGTATTGCAAACATACATCTGTTTGCAACTGAAGGCAATCAGTGTGTTCATGGATGAATATTGACCATATGTGTTTGTTTTATTTTGGATGTTTTGGGGTGGTGGAGCATATCTTTCAAATGAGACTAGAAAACATGGTTGCTAAGGTCCTGAGGAAGGATGAGGGAACATTGAGACTAGTAAAGGTATGGGATGCTCAAATTGTTCCAAGGTTTATGTGTTCTAACCTGTTCTGTGTTTCCTGTTGACAATCTATGGATGCCTCTATTACCTTTGATACAAACTAAAGTGGCAGGCACATAAAACTTGAATTAGAAGGAATGCTAACTTTTTGTGAAAAATGATGCAATATTGCAGATGTCAAAACCTCGAAATAGTAATACTTATTAAAGAGTTGAGTGCATTGTATATTGTGTTGCCATTTTGGCTCTTTCTTCTCAAGAGCTTATTCATTCTTAAAGTCACAAGTTCTTAGTTGTATATCCTTACTTGAATCTCATGGTTACTATTTTGATGATTAGATAGATCAAATGGGTCAGAGGGATCAAGTTCTAGATGATGAGATTAAAGACCGTTACAATAGTGTCATTTTGCATTACAGAAAGTCATTTATCCAAGACAATGCTCAAAGGTATATGTCTGTCTTTTAATCTTTCTATAGATGTAGTTACAACTTACATAAGCACCTTTATCATGATTTTTTTCTTATAATGATTGGGTATATAATTTGTATTTGCCATCCCTTTCTTTCTGATTCGCGCACAAGAGTTTGAGAGGGAAAACACTATCTTCTTTTTTCCGATGAAGTAAGTGATATCATTAAAAATGCATCAAGAAGATGCAGTAGTTACAAGATATGACATTGAAGCTTTCAAAAAATCTGGCACTTATACAAAAACTGTCTATGACAGAGTGAGGGAACTAATGAAGTCTAATAGTTGATCTGAACTATTAACTGGGAACAAACTGGACCAGCGATGTAACCCCAGGGAGAATAAAAGTGGACTTCAAATTATATTTCCATCTTAATTTTAGTAGTGTCACAGGATCCCTTGATAATGGATAAGTTGTAATCATTATGTTAGGAACCTGCAAGTCCTATGAAAGTAAAGTAAAAGGACTAAGTTGCTTATTTTGGTGGTGCAGCTATTCAGAAGTTCTTAATTTTAGTTTTGTTCGTAAAATGACTCAGTTCCCAAACCCTATTTTTGGTAGTTTAGCAGATCACAGAACAATTTAGTCACTTGTTTAGAAGTCTAGAACTCCATGATGCATGGCAAGTTACTGTGAAATCTATCATAATTTGCATGTTGAACAGCTTTGACAGATCGGTAGATGAACTAATAGTTGGAGGCTGACTCAGATAAACTTTTATGACTGAATGTGTGAGGAAAACTATGTTGTGTGGGGCAAATTACAAGAACTGTCCATAGGTTGTGAGGGATTGCCACCTTTCTATATTGAAGAAAAGCTTGAATTGCAAGCTTTTTTGTCAAAAACAAACAAGCAAAACAGTTAGCATGACATAAAACTAGTGATATGGATCTTTATCTTATGACCAAACTGTTTAACCATTAAAATTGTTCATATATAACAAAGAGCCATTGCTATGCCTTTTCTCCGTATGGCTCAGTTGTGGACTGTTGATTGAGATAATCCTCATTTTAGTAGGGGTTCAAAATGGATTTATTCTTCTTATCTTCTTTGTGGTATAAACTAGATGATTTCCCTTTTCAACTAGCGATAGGTCTATATTGCTTAATCTAAATTTCTGATTATTTTCTTATTCAGCATATATAACTGTTAATATTGTTTTTGGTGCAGAGTTTCTCCTCTAAGTTTTGAGCTCGAGGCTACTCTCAAATTAGCACGATACCTCTGCAGGTACTCTTAATAAAGATCAAATATAATTCTGGAATGATCTTCGTAACCAGTTTAGTTATGTTCTTTTCTTGATAAAAACCAGTTTAATAATGACTTGCAGCTATATTCTCAAAAAATAATGACTTGCAGCTACACTGTAAACTTGCTGTGTTCTCTCTGTTCTTTCCTTTTGACGTACTTATATGTTAATTGAGATCCTTTTGGGGAAGATATGTTTGTTGAGGTTTAACTTCTGAATGATGCCCAATTTATAAATTGTGAGATATGACACAAACTTGAAATTACCACACAAAAAAGAGCATGTTCGTATTCGAATAATCATAAGTAGCTCTTTTTGAGCATTAGTACTTGTCATAGAAAATCTGAAATTGCTTTGATATCAGTCAACTCGACTCAGGCCAAAATACTGCAACTGGGGTCACTTGCTAGCTTTAATGCGGTTCTTATCATTAGTTCACCTGGACTTTGCACTGTATATATTTGTTCATGAACCGAATAATTTGGTGGGATTTAATTAAGTATAGAGGTATGATGCTGTGCTTATGATTTACTGGCTACAGACTACGACCACGGCCCTCCAATAACTAGGTGGAGTGGGGTGAAGAGGAGAAGGTTTGATGGAGAGTGAAAAAGAAGTGAACTAAGAAATTTCTATATTCCAATTTTTTTTTTAAATGTTAAAAAAATTAAACTAACAAATTTCCACATTTAGCAAACAGCAGATTTTGTTTCCCTCGAACTTGCTTCTGTTTGTGATTAATCTAGGTTACTCATTAAGTCTAAGCTACAGAAATATGTTCCTCAACAGTTATGAACTTCAGTTTTTGTAGAAAATGAGAACCAATAAAACTGATGATGTATCTGAATTCAAATCACATCGCCTTTACAAAAAATGTTCAAATCAATGGTATAAACAAAAAATAAAATAAATATTAGTACCTAAATCTGCAACATACAAGTAGCTTCATCTCTTCAGACTAAAATAATGCCTTCTGTATATCTTTTGCTTATCTGCTGTAGTTCATCAAAGAGAAGCCAATGATACCTCGCTTTTTCAAAATGCATCTTGTTTCCAGATGACTTCAAACTTTTTGGAGAAATCTGGAAGATCGTGATGTAATATTACTTAGAAGAAGAGCTACTTCTGTCATCTAGATCTTCTTGAGCAGTTTTTGACTTTTACTTTCCTTGTTTTTTGTTCTTGTTGGTTTGGCAGAAAGGAGTTGGCCAAGGAAGTGGTTGGTTTGTTGACTACGGCTGCTGATGGAGCAAAATCTTTGATTGATGCTAGTGACAGATTGATATTATTCATTGAAATAGCTCGCCTCTTTGGGACTCTTGGTTATCACCGAAAGGCTGCTTTTTTCTCAAGGCAGGTGGCTCAGCTATACTTGCAACAAGAAAATCGGTTGGCTGCTATCAGTTCAATGCAAGTACTGGCAATGACCACACAAGCTTATCGTGTTCAAAGTAGAGCCTCTACTGACCATGCTCTTTATCAGGTGACTCAAAAATTCATATTGTTTTTCATGATGCAACAAACAGATTACATGCAGGGCTTCACTTTGAGTTGCACCCTACAGTCCTGCTCCTTCTGGTTCTTAGGGGGGAAGGACACAAACACGTTGTACTGGCTTTTAAAGAAGCAAAAATCTTTCTACAGTATGGGTTGGGAACTGTTTTTGTTCACATACTTGATCCGATATAATTGGTTGTACAAAGTCTTCATAACTTTTCCAATGAACTGTCTTCTCAGGCTTATGAAACATGCATTTCAAATAATGAATACTTTCTTTGGGCGTGTCAATTGAAGACGGAATATAGATCTGTCACCACCTGCAGTTCCATAATAACTTTGGCGAATGACTGAGAAAACAATTACTCCCTCCATCCCAATTTATGTAACACCCCTTTCCTTTTTAGTCTGTCCCCAAAAAAATGTCATCTTACTATAATTATTAGAAATTTCACTTTAAAATTCTCCATGATTTACAACCACACAAATATCTAAGGATTGTTTTAGACCACAAGTTAAAAAGGTCTTCCTTTTTTTCTTAAACACTGTGCAGCGCCACATAAAATGGGACGGAGGGAGTAATTTATTTTATTCATCAGTAGGAGGTTTCCATGTGAATACAAAGAAAAATCAATGGGAAGTCATTGAATATATGGCAAAAAGGATATAATGTTTTGATTTACTAGCATTGTGTTATGTTGCACCAAAGTATATGGGTAGTGAGAAACTGGACATTCACAGAAATTCTCTTAAAATTGTTTATCGACGGGTTTTGGTTTGTAGTGTTGCTGACGTGATCCTTGAGAGAAAATGTAGTGTCACAGCTATCTACTTGATGGATTAATATTTCCTCAAACATTTAAAATTTCAAATGCCCAAGCATTCAGGATAGAGTGCATAATTTTGTATTTACAAGGAGGGGCACTTAAATTTTGTCTACTGGAATTGGTGTACCTCCTATGGCATATAGCATGACTTGGATCCATAACATAATGGAGATTTGATACTGTCATAAAAACTTCTTGAAAATGCATATCAAGATAGGACGATGCAGTTTCCAAAGGAATTCATGTGGCTTGCTGTGGGAATCTGCAGTTCAGTGCTTCAATTTTGGAGATATTAGACTAGATTAAACTATCATTATCAGTTATGGTATGATTTATAGTGAAAGCTAGAGTCTGTATGCGGATTCATCTTGGCTGTCAGTCATATACATCGGATCAATGGCTTTTTTAGCAGATCTTGTCTGTGCACATTTTAGATTATTTTGGAGTCAAAATACATGCTAAGTGAATGTGTCATGAGCGTCTTTATCATAGTTTCTTTTAACTCACCCTGGTGTCAATAAAAGAGTTAACATTTATTTTCTGTCTCTCTTCATTATATATGAAGGAAAGTGGACAAAATCATGCTGATGGTGGAAAAGCGCATCACAATTGGATAGTATCACTATTTGAATCTCAATGGAGTAGCATTCAAATGGTTGTTCTGAGGGAAATACTTCTATCAGCTGTTCGTGGTGGAGATCCTCTTACTGCATGGAGTGCAGCAGCACGTCTTCTTAGGTCCTATTATCCTCTTATTACACCTGCTGGGCAAAATGGTCTTGCAAGTGCACTTTCAAATGCATCTGAGAGACTTCCCTCAGGAACTCGCTGTGCTGATCCTGCATTGCCTTTTATAAGGTATTGCTTGTAAAGTATAGCAAAGCTTCTTATGTGATGGAGATTCTTATATTTTCTGTTATAGAGTAGTCTGTCTCTTCATAATTAAGCAAAAATTTCAGCTCAGCTGTTTTTTTCATCTTGTCTCAAAGCTGGTAAATTCCCCTCATTTCTAGAGGCAGGGGTACAGGAAGCTGGTGTCTTATTCTTTGGCACGCACTAGCCAGTTGTTACATTGAACTGTATGGTTCCAAATACCCAAGCATCAAAGTAGGAAATAGATTGTTTTGTACACGGAAACCATGTAAATCACCTTGTTCTGCACTTTGTATTTTTTAGATGTTAGATGGCACATTGCCCTATGCCAGATGGGGAAGCTTGGGGTCCTTGTACTATATGTCATTGCTGGTGTCTAATTTTCACAAAATTCTGCTTTTTCCTGTGTTTGATGTAATATGACGTGCAAAAAGAGAAGTTCGTTTAAGTCATGTCACTAAATTGCCAAAGAAGGTTTTTGATTCATTTGTTTATTTGGTGTCAAGAAAATGTTCTCTTTTGTATAGATAGCTGGATTGATACTTGTGTATGATTAATGCTATACCTTCTGTAAAGACGATAACGTTTCAGTGTGACATGAATTAAAATGATTTTAATTGTCAGAAGAAATTGTTTCACTGGCTTGTGTATGTGCTAGACCATTAGCAGTTGATGAAAGATTTAAGTTGTACGCCAGTGATGGACTCATCCTGTGCCCATGTCGAGTAAGGGTAAGTTTGAAAAGCAGACTATCAGGACAGATCAGCTAACCTAATGATCTGTAGCAGCTATTTCCCTCTCCTGGTGGCTATAAGTGGAGAATAGAAACTGAGATGAGATGTATCAATAGAAAATAGGAGCTGAAATATCATCTGAGTTGTGATTCTAGCTTTTATCTTGGTAATGTCAGACTTATGTTTGTCATTTGTGGCCTTTCTGTTATCTCTGATGAAGAAAAGGATGAAACAAATGGTATTTCTATAAAGGATATCTTTTAATAGTCTACATGGATCTTTTGATATTGTTTGCTTTCCTCGATTCCTATTTTGGTTTTCTGTTTGTGGGTTGCTTATGTTGCCCCTCAACTAGATGCTTAGGGTGTGTTCGGTATGATGGAAAATGTTTTCTTGGAAAAGATGTGGGTTTATTACTTATTTTCTTGTGTTCAGTATGCAAGCAAAAAATAATATCCTAAAAGCATTTGTATAGAATCTAGACATATACTATAGGAGGTGAAGGTGGAAGGTAGGGGGTGGGGGTAGGGGTGAAGATGAGGTGTGTTGGAAGGTGAGGAGGACACTATCAATGTGAAATGTCACTTGTGTAACTTGTTTTCCTACTTCCATTAGGGAAGTCATTTTCCTCATTTTAAAGGAACTTATTTTCCTAGAGAAAATATTCTCCAAAAATTTTGACCTACCAAACATGAGAAAATCAGAATATTTTCTGGAAAATATTTTCCTCCATACAGAACACACCGTAGAAGTGTTTGGTTCTCCTCTTGCAGTGTTATATCATCTTTTATTGTGTATGAGACGAGCAAAGGAGGAATAGGTAGAGTAAATGAACTGAGCTTACCAATTCAGAAAGATGTACTGATATGGTAGTTGTCTTTCTTGCTTCATTCTTTTCAGTTTCTAATCCAAGCATCCATGTATATGTAAATTTAGAGTGAGATGTTCTATGTTGAATCAGAAGTATGTTGGCGATGCTGGTATTTCTTCAGGGTTTTTTGTATTAGACACTGCTAACTAGATCTTGCTTGAAAGATACTCAAATTGCCTTTGTAAAGGCTGGTGTAACTTCAGCGTTTATTGTATTGCACATTACTAACTAGATCAGGCTTGAAAGATTCTCAAATTACCTGTTTTTAGTCCAATACATGTATTGACCATATCTTCAGCATATAATTAGGAGTTTACCAATAAGCTCATAAAAATTAGAACAATTCTAACTCCGTCAGGTATGGCCTTATATTATCATAAAAACTATTCTTTTGATGTATTCCTGTAGCTAACATACTATTATTAATGGTGGTAAACTTGCAAAGGATTATTTGGAACTTTTTTCACTAGTCTCCCCAGAAAGCAGTAAATTTAATCTGATTCAATCTTCATAGTTCCCTCAGATTTTACAATTATTAGTTTTGCTGTTTCAGAATGATCTTTCTGCATACTGATACTCTAAATTTTATGGTGTCTACAGTTGCTGGCTTATTTCTTTCTTCAGACTGATACTGTTCTGTGTTTTATGGTGTCTGCAATTGCTGACCTTATCATCAGAGTTTTTTTTTTCTTTTTTCACAAAAGCCTAATTTTCCTCTCCTCAATACATATGCTCCCAGGTTGCATTCTTTTCCACTTCATTCCTCCCAACAGGACATAGTAAAACGTAATCATGGGAGAGATGATTGGTGGGCAGGGTCTGCTCCTTCAGGACCTTTTATTTACACTCCTTTCAGCAAAGGGGAGCCAAGTCAAAGCAGTAAGCAGGAGCTGATTTGGGTTGTGGGTGAAGCAGTACAAGTGTTCGTTGAGTTGGCAAATCCTTGTGGTTTTGATTTGAAGGTGGATAGTATATATCTATCTGTTCATTCTGGAAATTTTGATGCTTTTCCCATCAGTGTTAGTCTGCCTCCTAATTCCTCCAAAGTGATTGCATTATCTGGAATTCCTACTGAAGTAGGTTCATTAAAAATTCCAGGATGCATAGTTCATTGCTTTGGTGTTATCACTGAACATTATTTTAAAGATGTGGATAATCTTCTAGTGGGAGCAGCTCAAGGACTTGTGCTGTCTGACCCTTTCCGCTGTTGTGGGTCACCAAAGTTGAAAAATGTTACGGTTCCAAATATTTCGGTGGTCCCCCCGCTGCCATTGCTTATATCACGTGTTGTGGGTAGTGATGGTGCTATAATTTTATGTGAAGGAGAGATTCGTGAAGTACAGATAAGCGTGGCCAATGCAGGTACAGTTCCAATAGAGCAAGCCCACATCTCATTATCTGGGAAAAATCAAGATTCAATCCAGTTAATTGTTTATGAAACCTTGAAGTCTTCCCTTCCTTTGAAGCCCGGTGCTGAAGTAAGAATACCTGTCACTTTAAAGGCTTGGCAGCTCGGATTTTTGGATCCAGCTGCTGCTCCTGGTAAGAACATATCTGGAAGCACCGGGAGGCAAGTCAAGGATGGATGCAGTCCTGTGCTGCTGATCCACTATGCGGGTGAGCATTCAAATACTGATTGTTGCAGGTTATGTGATAGACTAGGAAAATGAAGCACTGTGAACTTGGGATGCTGCATCCTGGTTCTACGATTTGACATATATCAGTGCAACAAGCTGGGAAAGTCCCTGCTCTCTAGGAGCCCCTCTTGTTTGTGTTGCTTTCCCATCAATTTTGAGGGGTCCTGTTTTTTCTTTGTTTCCATATGACTCAGAATGTACACAATGCATGTGGATTTGGATATGGATGTTGATATGACTATTCTTTTTAATTTTTCTTGCATTGCCACTTGTTTTTGCAATCTGGAAGGGTCAGTCAGGCTGGTGGTGAGCTTCAGCACCAACATGAGAATCATATTTGTTTAGGATGAAAATTGAGAGAGATAAATGTTAGGGATCAAATCAAATATTGGCCACGAAATTGGGAACAAAGATAGAAATTACGCTGTGGGTATACATGGAATATTTTTGCACAATACTAGGAGACAACGTAAAATGATGGAAGTGTAGGATGTCAATTAGTTGGTCACTAATCATGACATGATTACGTGCAGAAGAATTTTAGTTAGAGAACATTGTGCAGCATGGGATGAGATTTTATTTGTTTTGACTTTTCGTTTTGTTTTTGAAATGTATTAGCCTCATGCTTTAGTCAGACATTTGAGGTTCATGATTTAGACTGATGTTTACCTGCCAATTTTTGTTGTTATGATTTATTACTATTTGGATTCTCTAACTGGTTATCAGTAACAGCCTCTCTACCTCATAGGTAGGGGTAAGGCTGCATACTCACCACACTCCCCAGACCCCACTTGTTGGATTTCATGAACATCTAATTGTATTACCTAATGATTTGCTACTCTTGTTGTCCATTAACTCATCCTGGATATTTAGATTCACTAACTGGTGTTTGGGGCTGGGTAGCATAGAATTTCTTCTATATTGACTGATCTACTTCTCTTATCAGGTCCACTTACTTATGCTGGAGGAGATGCATCAACAAATGGATCTATTCCTCCTGGTAGGCGCTTGGTCGTTCCCCTTAATATATGTGTTTCACAGGGATTATCTCTTATGAAGGCCCGTTTGTTATCAATGGAGATCCCTGCTCATGTTGGTGAGGATCATTCAAAAGTTCAAGTGGAAACCAGTTCTGCTGAAGGATCCCCTCGTACTGATAGGTTCATGAAAATTGATCCTTACAGAGGAAGTTGGGGCCTGTGTTTCCTCGAGCTTGAGTTATCCAATCCGACTGATGTTGTCTTTGAGATTGGTGTGTCTGTCAATATGGAGGATTCGAACACTGAGGAGAATCCTGAGTATGATTATCCTAAAACTAGGATTGACAGAGATTACACTGCCAGGGTGCTAATACCATTAGAACATTTTAAGTTGCCGGTTCTTGATGGTACTTTCCTGGTTAAGGAGTCTCAAATGAATGGGACCGCTACTAGAAAATCAAGCTTCTCTGAGAAAAGTAGCAAAGCTGAACTTAATGCTTCCATCAAAAAATTAATTTCTAAAATCAAAGTCAGGTGGCAATCTGGCCGAAACAATTCAGGAGAACTAAACATAAAAGACGCAATACAGGCTGCGCTTCAATCATCCATGATGGATGTATTACTACCTGATCCATTGACCTTTGGGTTTAGGTGTGGCAATAATACTTCGCAAGATTTTGCTGACCTTAATTTGGATGAAGGATCTAATATTCAGGGTGCACGTAAAGGTTCAGTAAGAGCTCATGACACGACACCAGTAGAAGTGCTGGTTCGCAATAATACCAAGGAAATGATTAGAGTCAGTCTTAGCATCACATGCAGAGATATAGCTGGGGAGAACTGCGTCGAGGGTGATAAAGCGACAGTGCTATGGGCAGGTACTAGTCTAAAACGTTACTCGTTTCCATCTCCATTTTCTTGTTAAAATACCTCTGTAATTTTGTATCTGCATGTGTATCATTTAAGCATTTGCTTTTAGAATAATATTTTTTGCTTATGTACCGAACACGAAAAAATAAGCCAGAAACCCACTTATTTTCGTAGAAAACATTTCCCTTCGTACCAAACACATCCTAAGAGAGCAACTATACGCATGATGTGTAATTGAAGACCAAACTTACTCTTGATCTGATATGTGTATTGACCTTTCTTGATCTTTTTTAGGTGTTCTGAATGGTGTCACCATGGAGGTACCTCCATTGAAGGAATATAGACATTCGTTCTCCTTGTATTTCCTGGTTCCAGGTGAGTACACACTATTAGCTGCTGCTGTGATTGATGATGCTAATGAAATGCTCCGAGCCAGAGCAAGAGCTACTTCATGTGATGAGTCCATATTTTGTCGTGGGCCACCGTTCCATATCCGAGTGAATGGGACTATGTGATGTCCTTATTGAAGTGTCCATAGTTTACTAAACCAGGTGAAACTTTCCAGCCTCAACTATTTGTAGAACTTGTTATTTGCACTTGGTATTTCTTGTAATTCCTCCTTATATAGAGTTCCATTTTGTTTAGGAGAAAACTGTATCACTCAGTTTCCAATTGATATTCAATAGGATTCTACAGTGATTTGTAAAGCTGTACTGTTCAATCAAGAGCTGGACATTTATTCCTGCAATTTACAGCTTTATGATTTTGTTGCCTGTGGCTGTGATTGAGTTGCTTTAGCCTTAAAAGTGGATGTTTCTATGATGAACTGTGGACTAGTTGTTTATTTTGTCCTTGTGGAATCGGGTACTAAAGAGTCTACGTGATACCTTGAAATATAAACAAAAGAATTATCCCAAGGGATCTACTGATTGTTTGCTCTCTATACTGCCCATATTATTTTGGCCAGATCCAAGTCTTGAAAAGAGAAATGAGCAGAAGCTTTTTCTTCTTCTATTTGGGTTTCTGCTATCAGCCTTTCCCTGTTAGCTACTTCTTGTTTAGCACCAACTAGGACATTCAAATATGTTTTGATTTTTTATAATTCGTTAACGAGGCATATCCTTTTTCTTATTACTACCTATTCCATTTATTTCTCCATCTACTTAAACTTTCTTTTATTTTGTGGTTTTATCTAGAGTTGCAGACATACTGTCTTCTATTGCAGCACACACATTACCTCTTTCTTTTGCTTCGAATCTCCTTTAATTTATTTATTTTTAGACGTCTTGTGTTCTTTTATTTATTTTCTGATTTTGGCTTGCCAGGTCTTTGTTAATGTTCCTCTGGTTTTTCTCATTTGATTAAAGGTTCTCAATGCTGGTGCTCTCAGATAAAGGTAGTCATTTGATGTTGCTGAGCTCAACTAGTAAATAATTTGATCAATTCAAAGATGCCTAATTTCAAAATCCCAACATGTAAGAAAGATATGTAAACAAACCGCAGCCGTTGAACTTCATTAAGTTCAACAACTTCATTAAGTTCAACAATTGAATCAAACTCTTGACCTGACTGAACACTTATCAAATTTACCAATCCCTTGGTGTTCTTATTTTAACAAAATAACAAACGTGTGACATTTTGATCATTGCATTTTTTCTTGAGGAGAACAAGAATCATTTGTCAAGGTGCCCATCCATGTAGGTGGCATCATTCCAGTCTGTTCATGAACAGTCTTAAACAGTGGTGGCAATGTTTTGTAGATACCAGCAACTTCTTTTAGGGCACTTCCACCACCTGCATTTGACTCAGATCCTCCATTTGTCCAAATGCTGATTTTGGGTTGTAGGCCTCGAATAGCTTCACCGTTAATCTTGGCAAGTTCTTGAAACATCCCACCACTGATCATTAAGTAATCCCTTAGAGCACCATAGTTTCCGCCCAAAGATTCTAAGAGAGTGCGCAAGTATGTGCCTTGAGCTTCTGCTAGAGCTTTAAGTCCTTCTGCTTCCTTCATCTTTGCGTATAAATCTCCATCGATGATCTGTTTACGTCTGTAGAAATCAGCCTCTGCAGTTGCTTTCTGTGCCTCTGCTTCTTTCTCCTTTTCGTAGAGAAATGCTTCTGCTTCTTTTTGTTTCTTGTAGAGCTCCCAATTTGCTTCTTGCACCTTTTAGACCAATGAGGCATTAGAAACTTCAGAGTTACCATTTTTTTGTAAGTTTTAAGCTTTATGTAAAAAGTAACCTAATAATAATTGTATTTAATCTACTTTCATGTTAAACTTGCTTTTTTAGGTCTCAGGCTAGCTTTTGACTTATATGGCGCTTAGGCTTAGCTCATCAAACAAGTGCGCCAAAAGTGGGAGATGGTATCATATTCTCTTATAAGAGAGGCATGCCTGCTTTGAATTATTGTTGATTCTCTTATAATTAAAGATGTTACTTCCTCCATTCCAATTTATGGGGTAAGTTTTTCTTTTTTAAGTCCATTCCAAAAAAGAATGACAACTTCTTAAATTTAGATATAATTTAACTTCAAGCATCTCATAATCCCCTTAATGAGAAGTGTTCAGACTCTTTAAGTTTCAAAAGTCTTATAATCACACTAACGTTATGGTATGTTTATGATCACTTTCAAAAGTCTCCATATTTTTCTTAAACTCTTTGTCTATTCAAACTTTGTCACGAAGCATTGCCAATTTAAGTAGAGGTTAATTATTTTATGTTGTCAAAGGAGTCATGAGTCTAACCTTAGTTTCATACTCAACACTAGCTTTGCTCAAGAACTCAGCCTTAAGTTTCTCTGTCATGGCTAAAGCATTCATCCTCTCTACTTCCTTTTGCAACTCAGCATCTCTCAATGCCACTGCTTTCTCTGCCTCCACCTCTGCCACTTGTGCTTCTTTAGCCCACCCTGCTTTCTTCTTTGCCAACACTGCATTTGCTTCAGCAACTTCTGCTTCTCTCTGGTTTTCAAATACCTTCACTTCTGTCTTCACTTTTATCTCCTCTTTCTTCCCTTCTCCTTCCCTTTGTGTCGATATAATCCTTGTTTCTGCATCGATCTTAGCTGCGTTCTGTAGCGTTTGCCCTAATCTTAGCTTTGCCCCGATCTCCCCTTTCATTCTGGCTTCCGCCACGTCTATTTTAGCTTGGTTTGCAGCTTCCATTTGAGTCTTTTGACCCAAGTAGGAGAAGTACTCATGTCCTGGAACATCTACGAGTTGTTTGACGTTGGCATTGTAGATTAAGAGCCCGAATTGGTTTAGTTCGAGTTGGACTTTCTGGAATACTTCTTGTTTGAACTGTTTGGTTCCTTTGAATATATCTTCCATTGTCATTGATGCAGCAAGAACTCTAGTTTCTCCTTCAATGATACCTTGAAAAAGGGGGATAACCAAATTAATATAGCACCTGGTTTAGCAGTTAATGAAGTGGAGTGAAAACCATGATCAGTGTTGAAATATCAACAACAAAAGAAATGCTAAGTTATATTCTTCCTTCCACCTATGTCTTGGTAGATAGAACCTATACTGATAGGAAATAGCAGGTACGCATTGAAATAGTAGATATGTGCCCAAACTACCCTTATTATCACCATTTCCAAAACGGGGTACATGGCCAAATTTTTCCATCTATAATCTAAAATACTTTAACAAGTGGGGTATAACTTAGTTGGAGAGCTGCCTACATCCTCACCCTAATGATAGGGGTTCGAACCCCATAATATCCCCTTCCCAAAATCCCACCAAGAAAATAGTTGTTGACAAATCGTCTCATATCTATTCTCCATTATTATACTTCATGTTAGAGATCGGGAAAATATACGATAATTTGCTTAATGTTGAGGGTATAAATGACCACAAAGTATAATGGAGGTGTAAAATGAGGAATACTACAAAATCATGGAGGGACTATGGTTCAATTCCCAATAGAGCGAAAAAACAATATTATACAAGTGAATTTTTTCCATCTATCTAATCTTGGCGGGAAAAGTTACTTTGTACTAATATTAGTGGGATATCAGTACATAAGCACCCTGTAAAATAGTCGAGTTGCACGCAAGTTGCTTTAGTCACCACCATTTTTTAACACAAAAAAGAGGGGTGGGGGCATACCTTGAACAAGATCATTGACATGGTTTGAGTATTTGTCATGTGGAGAGATAAGTTTTGCATACTTCAAGAGGCTGGCTTCATCATCAAGTCTAGGACCAACTGTGAAAACAGCTGGAAGAATAAAAGGGAGCTTTTCAGCACTCATAGCTTGGACTTCAAATGTGTAATTCACAGGTGAAACATCAAATTTTGTCCATGATTGTCCTGGAAGTATCCATGCTTTCTTTGTTATATTTATATCATTGATCCCTGCCCCTGTCACCACCAAGTACTCTGATGCTTTTGCAACTCTATACATCTTTTGTTTTTGGACACAACTTCTTTTGGTATTTTGGGTGGATTAGAGGTGGTGGAGGAGGTATCGCTACCAAATAAAACTGGAATTAGCTACGAACTTTGTCACTGATCAGTCGTTGAATCGATCGTAACTAACAATTTTTGACAATATGTGGCTAATTAGTAGTGTATTAGGATGATATTCTAGAGAGTTAATATATATGGAAGTTTACTTTGAATGTGTCAAATATGAACACACCATTGGATGTACATATGACAATGAACTTCTGAAATTGCAAAGTAATGCAAGTAGTATTCTACAAGTTGTACATTAAATATAGTTGTTGGACTTCTAATATAATATACAATTGATTATAGAAAACTGACCAATGACATACCATCAAGTTAACAACTAATTAAAGCGGTATTACAGCTTCATAGCAATTGCCTAATACAATGACTAATGAAAAAGCAGCAACTTCTTACGAGTCAGATAGATTTGGAGCCCGATACTAGGGCTGCTTATTATCAATGTTAGAAAAAAGTGGGAACATGTAGAATTAGTAGCAAGTTTTGGTTGTATTTTTTCAAGGTTAAATATATCAAGATTAATCAAAAAAAATATTATTTTGATAGGTCAATTTCATTTGATGTATAAAAAACTCTATACACTTCTCGTGCACATAATTTAAACTCTAGTAGTATTTCGATAGAATAGTGGAAATTTACCGGTTACCTAAAAATAAGATTAACATAAGCTTCATTTATTTGCAATTAATAAGGTCTTGATCTTAAATCACTAGAGTTCAATCATTGTACAAGTTTTGTAGGCCTGAATGTTATTACTAAGATCTTATCCGTTAAGTATACTTGTTTTTATTTTTATTTTACAACTCATAGATAATTTATTAATAACAAAGTCAAGTTTTATTGAAATGTTTTGTTTAAAATTTTCTTATACCAATCTGCACTCTATCATTATTAACTATCATTATCATCCACAATTACTATTATCGTCAATCACCAAAATCAGTTATCATTATCATTAGTCATACATCGATTTATTGATCACTGCCTACACCCTTTTCCGCTTGACCCAGTCACCTTTTCTTCCCTTGCGTACTTAGAATTACTCTAGTCTTCTTTGGATTAATATGCCTTATTTAATATATTTTTCTCACCTAATTTTTAATTTATTTTTTTTGGACTAAAATTTAAAGTTTCTTCTTTTTTGCCGCCACGGTTTTTGTTTTTCAAATTCAAGATTTGTCCTATTAATTAAAAAAAATGGTCTGAATTTAAGAGGTAACATTTGAAGAAAGGCTAGTGAGGTAATTGAAGACAAAAAATTTGTGCTTTTTTAGACATAAAAAGACATGTCCTAACTATAGTTAAAAAGGAGAAAGTGTTGTTTTTAACATACCTCAGCTTTAACAATATTAGAAGTGGTTCCTTTTTTTTTTCTCCATGCAATTCAAGATATCATTTGCGTTTATGTTAGCGATTTCTAACGTGAATTCGATGGGTTGTCCCTTTCTACAGATTGTGATACATCAACTACACCATGTTTCTTTTTCTGATCATAAAGCCTCTTGATTCCTTTATTTGTCTTTCATAAGTTAGATCCCTCTCTTTCAAATTAAAAAAAAAGGACGAAGAATTATCTAAAGTGGTGAAGATCATACCAAACTTCAGATAAAAAATATTTGATATTTAATCTTATCAATGATACACTTCAAATACGAAGATCTAAAATTGTGTGTGAAGCAATAAATTTATTTTAAATAATTTAACTTTAGATAAAAATGTAAAATTACCTAAATAGTAAATACTAATCTTATTTTATCATAATTTCAAAAATTTCCTATCATTTAAAAAAAAATAAAAAATCTCCTCTCTAATACATCATTCTCCTCCTATGATACATCTTTATCCCCCTTTTGAATACATCCTTCCACTCTCTGATACATTCCTCTCATATGTGTCCAGTTGTCCTATCCTCTCCCCTATGTATCCACATGTCTGCTTATGTATCCGAAAGTCATATAAAAATAATATAATTTTTTTTAACACTATAAAATTTATGTAAATTATCTGAAAATGTAATGACGACCTAAAACAGATATTTATACACTTAGCCCTAATTGAGGTGAATTGGAATGATAGTAGGCCCACATTAGTATCCAAAGTCAAAAAGTTGCCGAATTAGCTGCCCCATCTTTCTAGTCTAGGAGAATGAGCCCCCAACATTTTCCCGCTTTTTTTTGGGAGCCTCACCAAATACCAAAAGCTCTTTGAATTTTTAATCAAGAAAGTTGTCATTCAAAAAAAAAAAAAAAACTTGCAAGGAATTTCTCAAGATGATATGTGTAATTGTGAGCAAAGTTTCTTTTTTATATATATATTTAATAACTAAGAAATTTGGGCTATTCTTTTGGTGTACTTATGTAAGGTTTGCTCTAATATAATAGTTACATAAAAAAAAAATATAAACTACACTAGACAAGCTTCGTGCGATAAACTCTATTAGAAAAGGCATGCAAATGGTATCGAAGCTAGGACTCCCTATAGAGAAATACCTTGCTCAATCAACTTAGTCACCATCGAAGTAGCATTGCGTGCAAAGTTATTCAATTATGAAAGAAAAACAAAATGCCAAATCTTAATTTTAAGAAAGAAAGAAACTAAACAAAATATTTAATACAACCATGTCGGTAACAACAATAACTCCTTTAATTATATATGACAGTTACAACATTAAAATCTCTAACGTATTGATTGCTTAGTGTAACATAACTATACTACCAAAAAAAAGGCTACAATGTGACCTTAGATTTTGATTATGAAACTTAACTTAAATTAATACGTTGAGTTTATTATTATTGATTGTAAATTAAATTGCCCTACAAAAGTACTGATAATTAATAATTTATAGTCCTAAATTAATTTGTTGAGACTATTTTTTTTTCGAATTTAGTAGTGAAAATGGAAAAAGTTATCCAATTCACTCTTCAAAAACCAAACACTAAAGTTTTTTTGTTTTTTGTTTTTAAAGACATTAATAGAGTATATACTTTAAAAAAAATTGTGTGTCTTGTGTTGGGGAGAGGGGGGATGTGTCCCTTACATTCTGGGCACTGGACTTGCATCCCCAGGTTCACTAGTTTCATAGCATGCTTTCAACCTGTTTTATTTTATTTTATTTTGTAAATTTTATTAAATAATAATAAAATAATTATAGGTAATCATTTATATTAAGTGAAATTAGAATTTCTTAAAATAAAATAAAACAGATTACTTTGTATAACATGTTGAAAAATATATTTTTTCCACCCGATGTCAAGTATGCATAATCAACCTTTGAGTAATATGAATCTGTGTTAAGTAAGTAAGACTCATTAAAATGGAAATACCTTCATATAGCAAGATGCTATTTTATATTAGAGCTCGAATTAAGAATGAATGGATCATGTGTATACTCTTCGTCTCAAATTATCTGTCATGTTTATTTTTTACACAGCTCTTAAGAAAATATATAAACTAGAGTAATTTTACCTTTATTTATATCTTATAATATAATCTCTCACTTGTGATATTGAAGTATTTATAGTCTTCAAAACAATTAAGGATAAAATAATTAATTTTATATTTAAACTTGTAAAATGACAAATAATTTGAGTAAAGGCATTTGTTGAAGTGTTAGTGTAAACGCATATGCTTTTATTACAACATGTTTTTGAACAGTTAAAACTCTCATCAGTGAGTATGTACAGAGTACACAACCTTTATTCAAGAAGTTACTTTCCTTTGTTCATTGTTTTTCCAACATTTTGGAAGTCATTAAGGAACAAGAAGAATAATTGACTCACTATAACAATGTTATGTAAATGGCCAATGCTACTTTCTCTTTTAACCATTTTCATCTTTTTCTCTAACTTCACCCATGGAGATGGAGGGGAAGACTCTCATTTTCAACCACCACCTTTATCAGGTAGCTTACTTACCACTTTCTTTTTTACTTTCCATGTTCAAAGTTTTTCTTTTTTTCTTTTTTTGTTGATTAGTAGAGTGTGGTGTCGCTTATCCTTTCGTAGCATTACTTTTGTAGTTTCTTGTTATTCAGATTCTGTTTTATACTTCCGTTACTGTATTGTTTTGTTGTAATTTCTATTTAGAATGTTTTGTCATGTTCTCTATAGTATTTTGTATTTTGTTATAATTTCTTTGTTAAAGAATGATAAAAAGTCTCGCGTGCGTTGTTGATTAATGAGATGGATGGACTCAATATAAATCTTGGGCAATCCTCTTTCTTTTGAACTAACTTTTGGCGTGAGTTAGGCATAAGACCAAATTTCATATGGTAATTAGTGCAAAATCCATCTCACCCAATGTTGGGTCCCCCAAAATCAAAAAATTGACCATGCACTAAATGCTAAAAGAATGACAAAAGTCTCACATTGGTGGTTAATAAGATGGTTGGACTCCTTACAAGGCTTGGCAATCATCCTCCCTTTGAGCTAAGCTTTTGGTGTGTGAGTTAGGCCTAAAACCTAATTTCACATTCTTTATTTCCGTTATTTCCTTTTTCGATCTACTTTGAACTGTTTTTTTCTCGAGTCGAGTGTTTATTGAAAATAACCTATTCTCTTTACCCCAAGTAGGGGCAAGGTCTATGTATGTCATACTACCTCAGACCTCATTTTGTGAGATTACATTGTGTATGTTGTTGTTGTTGCTGATTAAATGGGACAATTTTAGATGAATTTAGGAAGGGAAGAAATGAAGATAATGTGGTATTTTCAAGGCTATTTGCTGAAGGTCCCAATATTGTTGAGGCTCCAGTGCAGAGCTCATCACTTATATTGGCTGCTGAGAGAACATACAGGAAAGACCCTCTCAATGGTTTTAAGAGATATAATGGAGGATGGAACATCGATGACCGCCATTATTGGGCTGTAAGTACTCAAGATTTTACCTTTCTTGTAATGTACTATTTTCATTCGTTTTAATTTGTTTGTCTGGTTTTGACTTAACATAAAGTTTAACAAATTAGTGAAGACTTTTGAATGTTGTAGTCTTCAACTAAATATATGTAGAATGTACCAAAAAAATGCATTAATCTTATGGTCTAAAACATGCTACGTGGAAAGTTGGAATTAATCTTGCGGTCTTAAACATAGTTTTCCTTTGATTGTTGTTCATGCTATAATTTGGTTTCTTGTGCAGTCTGTGACATATACAGCCGTTCCATTCTTTATCACCGCGCTGATCTGGTTTGTGATCTTTGGACTTTGCTTATTGTTCATCTGTATCTGCTCCCGTTGCTGCAAAAGAGAACCTTATGGATACTCTTCGATGGCTTATGCTCTCTCCCTCATATTCCTTGCGCTTTTTACCATTGCTACAATGTATGCTCTCTCTCTCCCTTCTTCTCACAAAATGGATGACTTTCCTTTGTTCACAACCTTAATATCCTCGGAAGATGCAGAGCGTTTTTTCTCTCTTTTGGATTGCTAAATGAATTAATTTCTCATTTATGTGCTTTCTCTTTTGGAGTTTGGTTCTAATTTGATTTTCGATATGCAGCATTGGATGTGTCATATTGTACACAGGCCAAGAGAAGTTCCACAGCAGTACACTAAACACTTTGGATTATGTGGTGCATCAGGCAAATGTCACAGCTGATACTCTCATGAATGTGTCTGTTTATCTAGCAGCTGCCAAACAGCTCGCGGTGGATCGAATTTTGATCCCTGCTAATGTTCAAACAGACATTGATTACGTTCAAACGAAGATCACTTCTTCTGCTAGTACCCTTTCCACTAAAACAGCTGATAATAAGGATGACATAGAACACCTGATAGAATCAGTGTAAGTGAATAGCATTTCAATATTTTAAAATTCAGGGTACTTAACTTACCACTAAATATCCTGAGGCTCTATAAATGCAGGAGAACGGCTCTTATCGTTCTATCTGTTGCTATGCTTGCTTTGACATTTCTTGGATTTGGTAACATTTCCTTGACCATTACACTAAATTATGCATACCTTAGAATTTTGTAGTAAGTTCTTCGTATTTTCCTAATAAATATGCTCTGGTACTGTGTCTTTTCAGTATTCTCAATGTTCGGCATGCAGGTCTTTGTCTACATGTGAGTTAATGCTGTGCGTCACGACATAATTATGTCTCGTGTCTTTCCATTAACTCCTTTCCCACGTACTTCATTCTGTAAGAACGATCTCGTGTTCTATTTGTGCAGCTTGGTTATTTTTGGATGGATTCTCATCACTGGGACATTGATTTTATGTGGCATATTTCTTGTTCTCCACAAGTAAGCTCTTTCAAGTTTTCCACTATTTTTGCTGTTTCACTAAGCTATTGAGAGTTAGTCATGACACCTCTTCTCAGATTAGGCAAGTCTTCGTCTTAAACATTTAGCTTCACCTGGAAACAGAGTTAACTGGTGCTTCCTGATGCCTTCTTTTGGTATCAGTATAACTAAAATGCTGCGTAAGAACCTTTCAGAGTTTGCTGATTGCGTAAACATAAACTAACAGACTCATCCTAGAAGTGATTAACATACACGAATATTCGAATATTGTCCTCTATAGAGAGTTTGTGTGTTTATTCTTGTTCAACAGTCTCAAGAGGCATGTTGTAATTACTTATATTGTCTCCTGGGATACTGTCGTGTCGAACCCTAATCCTGGGATACTGTCGTGTCGAACCCTATACAGAAATTAACAGGGAGGACAGCATGATGTTAAACAGTGATGGTTTAATAGGTTTTTGTTATAGAAGGTTAAGAACAATCAAGTAGTTGATTAATGAGTCCTTTCGATATCATGCATTTGGACATCCCTAATCGTTCTTTGTTTAGCGTTTCAGTGTGACTGCAGACACTTGTGTAGCAATGGATGAGTGGATCCAAAACCCCACAGCTCATACAGCTTTAGATGACATATTGCCTTGTGTGGACTATGACACAGCACAAGAGACTCTTACTAAAAGCAAGGAAGTGACTTATAACCTGGTCGATATTGTCAACCAGGTTATTACAAATGTCTCTAACATCAATTTCTCTCCCAACTTTGCTCCTTTTTACTACAATCAATCAGGACCTGTGTTGCCAATACTTTGCAATCTGTTTAATCCTGACTTAACTTCTCACAACTGTGGTCCTGCTGAAGTGGACTTAAACAATGCAACTCAGGTATAACCCGCTATCAGATTGAATTGCATTGATAGTGTAAAATTTCTTTATACTGTCAGTGTATATAACGTAAACTCAATTTTTGCTCTGTGAAGGTTTTGAACAGCTATGTTTGTCAAGTTTCTCCGAGTGGTGTTTGTGTCACGCCAGGCCGTCTGACTCCAACACTCTACAGCCAGATGGCTGCTGCTGTAAACATGAGCTATGGATTGTATCAATATGGTCCATTCCTGGTTGACCTGCAAAATTGTGATTTTGTTAGGCAAACTTTTGGTGACATATATAACGTACATTGTCCTGGTCTGCTGCAATACAGCAAAAGAGTGTATGTTGGGCTAGTGATGGTAACTGTTGCAGTGTTACTTTCTCTTACATTCTGGATAATATACGCGAGAGAGAGGCGCCACCGCGTCTATAAGAAAGAACATATGTCCAAACTTGATGAAGGAATTGAAGTTGAAGGGGATAAAATTATTCATGAAGAGTAAAGTAATCTGTTTCATTTTGTGCAATAGTACTAGCTGAGAGATGTATTGTTATTGTTGTAACTTGTATTGGTTTTTTTTGTATATACTGAATCACTTGTGGCAGTTCAAAGAGCCTATGGTGTATTAATTGTTGAGGTTCCCAAAAAGTTTGAGGGATTGAACCATCAATGTGTTGAACTTAGCAAATATTGTATTTTGATGTTAGTGAACCAACCATGATTCTCATAGAGGCGGATTCAAAATTTCAAGTTTAACTATGTTGAATCATGATATTTTTTGCTTTTGGATTCAGGATATATTTATACATTAACACAAATATAGAATTTGAGTCAAAACTGTTGAGTTCTGACAAATTCGTAACTCGGATAGTAAATTTGCTTAAATCTTAAAATCAATATTATTCTTCTTTTAGGTGACTTAATGGTCATTGAAATGGATATAAATCTTAGAGATTGGGTTCATATTTCAATAGAGACAACAAACGATAGGTGATCTCTTCTCATCTATCTATCTAAGCTTTGATGGACAGAATTAGTTGTAACATATATTATTAGCAGGTACTCGATGAAATAATTTGGATATGCACGACTCTGGCATTTCTTGGTAGTGTTAGGTTCTATACTTCTATTTAAGGGAAAATTAGCAAACTAGTCACAATCCCTAACTTAATTTGTAAAAACATCTACACTTTAAAATAATTATTTAAAACGTCAAAATGTCAATATTTTAGAAAATAATTTGTATCTAAATACTATTACTTGTCTTTCCTTTTATTTCTCAAAACAGTCCAACATGAAATACATCCACTATTCATTTACACTTCTTCCTAGGCTTTAATACGATTAAATTTATTTTCCATCTTTCACGTTTTCAAATTTTTTTCTCTTTCATCAACTTTTCAGTTTTCACCATCCCCATCATTCCCGTTTTTTCATTTTTTTCTCTTTCATCAAATTTTCACCATTATTCTCTCCCTCATTGTTGAAGAAGAACTAATTATTCAAGTTCATACCAATTTGTTCAGATCTATCAATTAATTCAAGAAATCTCTCAATTGATAAAGGTATTTTCGAAGTCGTCATTTATTTTGCGAGATTTCATGAGATTTTGTTTTCAAAATCACAAATTATGTTGAATTTTGGATTGTATGTATTACGGATCTCCGTCTTTTTATTTTAATTTTTATGTGAGTTTGTTAACATACTCATAAAATATTTATGCATTTTGGATTTTTAGTATTTTAAACACTATTGTTCGATTTTTTTGTGATATTGTCTACATATTTGAGATTTAGTAGATTGTAATTTGTAGTAATCTAAATTAGCATTCATACATAATATATTGTTTGATTTTTTTATATATTCATATTTAATAATTTCAAATTTTGCTTATAGGATTACTAATGCACAAGTGAATACAGATTCAGATTTGGGTTTGGTGAAAAATATCGGAAAAAAGGAACATAGCAGACGAAGAAGAAAGAGAGAGTCAGAGAAGAAGGTTGCAAAATTGTATTCATAACAGAATAGTATTCATATTAATTTTTGTTTGTCAATTGTTTTTCTTTTACTCATCATTGTATTTTTATTAAGAACATTGTATTTCTTTTTTAGTTTGTAGTCATTCAAATAGGTATGTCAAATGGATTTTTATTTTTAAGCATAGATGTATCCTATTTTTTAACAATCAATTTGTATTTTTTTTTTTTAGAATATTGTATCCTTCCTCAACATACTGTATTATTTTCACTATGTATGCTATTTGTTTTCCAGAATCTTGTATCCCTATTTCTTTCATAGTCAATTTGTATTTATTTTTTTAGAATATTATATCCGTCCTTAACAGATTGTATTATTTCCACCACGTATGCTATTTTTTTTTTTCAGAATCTTGTATCCTTTCATATATCATATTCATATGTAATGATTAGATTATGTTGAAATACAATTAGTAATATTTTTGTAATACAAATAAAAGAAATATATATTTGGCAAACAAGTACTCCCTCCTTCCCATTTTATATGAGGTACTTTGACTCGGCACGAAGTTTAAGAAAGAAAGGAAGACTTTTAAAACTTGTGGTCCAAAATGAATGATATAAATTTGTGTGACTGTAAATCATTTCATTAAGGGTAAAATAAATATTTTATAGTTAGATTGTTACTTTATATAGAAATGTGTCATTCTTTTTGGGACTGACTAAAAAGGAAAGTGAGTCATATAAATTGGGACAGAGGGAGTAATACAATTTTGATCAATGAAATACAATTTGTAATTTTCACTATGAAAGTAAAAGAAATCAATTTTAATTTGAATGGTAAAGTGAGCACATAAAATGTAAAAATTATTGGTATACAATTATAATGAAAACATAATAAAAAGGAAAATTTATCCAATTGAATGAAAAAGAGAATTTTTTTGAAATTGTAATTGATGAGAATTTTAAGTGATATGTTCCTTTTTAAAAAAAAATATTATCTCCCTTGATTTTCTCCTTTCTAAATAATTGTAATCTTAAAAATTAAACAAATAAAAAAATACATAAATCAAATACATAATTATCTAAAATATTGACATTTTAGATAATTATTAAAAGTGTGACTAAGAAAACCCATTAAATATCAAAATATTGACATTTTGAAAATTTTTCCATTCACTTAATTACTATGTTCTTTTTGTGGCTAACTATAGTTTGATGGCCAAAATGTCAGAGTCAAAGACAATGTTGTACTGGTTGGGCTAAAATAGGTTTTCATTGAAAATTCTGCTTTGAAGGAAAAGTCAATAGTCATAAAGAATAGGTGTTAGATAACTTACTTATTTTACTCATTCTACAAATGTTGCATAAACTATCTTATTATGAAAGAAAGAAAAAACTTCATTGAATATTTACAAAATAAAATGTTTTAACCGCTTTAATAGCATAATTAAAATCTTAGTAAAGCAGTACCCTCCAAATTTTGGCTCGTTAACATTATCATAGGATTTAATTTATATATATGGCATAAACTATATTCTCTCTGAATAAACATATATCTTATAAGTACTTAAAGACAACAACACGCATTACTCAGTGTAATCCTATAAATTGTGCAAGAGTAGGAAGGTGTGTGTACAGTTTTTACTTTATCTTATGATATGAAGATAGAAAATATGTTTTCGATAGACTCTCGGCTCAAATCAGCTAACTACAAGAAAACATCTTATTTGTAATATGATATTCCATCTTGACACATGTCCTAATCTTATTTGAATCACTTGTGTATCACACAATTACAATTTCAAATCCAATCCCCACCTAAAAGTTGGTTGATAAAAAAAATAAATGATAGAAGTATGATCATAACTCATAGGATATAATTTATATTACCTTAAACAAGTTGGTGTAGAGAATAATCTAATTGACATGATTTTTAACCAATAAACAAGCGTTTAGAAGCTTCTTTTATACTCTATGTTATTTAAAAACTTAATTAAGTCTTAGAAGTGGAGCTATTCCTTGTTGACTACTCTTCATTTAAAAGCAACCCCAATAAGTATTTTAATTTAAAAGGAATAGGATAGTTACTTTTCGAGGAGTACTTACGTTAGTTTAATGCCACATAATTATCTCACTAATCAGATCATGATATAGACTGTCTAATCAAATTTTTAAAACACTAGAGAAAATGTTTATTTTTAAAAAGTGACCATCGATAATCATCAACAACAACATAACGTTACTAACAAGATAAGAAAATAAAAAGAAAATTCTTGAAGAATTTTATAAAGCAACCCTAGTGTGTCCCAAAGGGTGGTTTTATAAGGTCAACACCAATATAATTTGAATAACATTATTGTTCTTATCATCAAAGAACCAAATGACCTAATTATTGCAACTTCTTTTTGATCGTTACCATGAATATAATTTTTGCCTGTGGTCCTTTTTCATGATGACTATTTAGTAATTGACTTATTTTTGTTTTAGTTTTTTAATATAATTTATGAACCTTTTATACTGTTGTCTAAATATGCCTTTCAAACAAATAAAAAGACATAACATTATATTAGATCATGCTCTACAAATTTTAAACATGATACTTTCTGACATTAATTTCTGCCAAAAACCTCAAGAAGTAAAAAAGGAAACAATGAGAAAGAAAAATAAAATTATAAAAGGTCAAACTAACTATTTTCAGCTTGAATCGTGTATAGATATAAAAACAATTATTCCCTCGGTCCCTTTTTATTTGTCAAATTTTGACTAGACATACCTATTAAGAAAACAATGATTGATATAAGAAATTTATAATTTTATCCCTATTAATTGATAGAGTGTTAAACATATTTACTCGCTATATTTTTCAAAAATATTAACTCAATAATAAGTTGAGGATATAATAGGAAGGAAAAAAAATTTCCTTCCTGATTTGTCAAAAATGACAATTAAAAAAGGAAAATCAAATTAGAAAATATTTGACAAGTAAATAGAGATCGAAGGAGTAATAAAAAATAATGTGTACTTTGGTTGGGGGGGAATTTTTTTTAAAAAATTATGGAAAAAAAATCTCTACGCTTTATTAAAATCGTCTCTTAGACGAAAATTACTTCTTTTTTTTTTTGTTCTTTTTTTAAAAACATTTTTTAAGGAATTTTCTTAACCCATAAACCATTATAACTTTAGCGTTTGAAGCAGAAGCAACTCTTCTTATCTAAAACACCCTATATGTCATTATTTTTGTGTAAAGTTAATTTTGAAAAATTAAATTATCATTTATTAAATAGCATGACTTGGATAACCACAAGATAATCCAAGCAACCACTAGCAACCAAATTTATATCTGCCGAATACATTGGTTTAATCTCAATATCAACACTTAATTGCTTTGATGATCTTATCCTCTCTGTCTCTGACTTTAATTCCATGTAGAAAAGGACAACTTAAGAGTTTTTGGATTTAAACTCTGAAAAATAAGAACTTTATGATAAAGAGCCTTTAAATATCATATATGACATGAATATAAATTAGTTAAGTGAAAAAATATTTATTATTGAGTATAAATATAGTGAATGTTTACCTTTTTAAGAAAATTTAGGAATTTTAATTTTGAGATCAAGTCAATTTTTTCTTATAAATAGAGGATCAACTCAAATTTAATAAGATTAACCATTAAAATTTTTAAAAAATATCTTATTAATTCATCCAACTTAACCTTCACTCTTTAAAACTAGTGCGATACAATTATTTAAAAGAAGACTTATTAACACAAATTATGTCACCCAATAATAAAAGCTTGGTGGCTCAAAATTCAAATATAGTCAAATGAATTTGAATTATCTCAATGTAACTTATTGCCTATAGGCTTATAGCATGTTAGACTAGACTTTCAAAATTTCTTTGTTTTGAAAACTTATCTTTTCTCGAATCTCTTTTTAAGAAAAAATATTTTTGACGAGTAACATTTTATGTTTGATTAATTAATTTAAAATTTATTTTTATCATTAATGGTATAATGTAAAAATATATTCTTTAACTTAGCCCAGTTAATATTTATATCCTATAATTTTGGGTGTGCACAAATAGACATTTAAATTTATATAAATTTGAATAAATAAAAATATATGTCCTACATGACAATTTATGTCCTACGTGTATTGTGTCTCATATGACGCATGTATCTACTTGTTCAACTTTATATAAATTTAAGTACCTATTTAAATACACCCAATTGAAGAGTATAAATTTAAAATGAGATCAAATTAAAGAGCACATATTTTGTATTATATCATATTAAAACAATATGTTGGTGTGACATTTTAATATTAATAAAAATATATTATATGTCACATTATGTATCATGTTATGTCCATTGGTGGACATTACATTTGTGTCTCTTTACTCTCATCAATTATGGAAGAAAGTAGTCATTAGTTGTTAGTAACTAATGTAACCACCAAATCTTTATTTCACCCATTATTCCATCTTTTATGTCTTGTAACTTATGTAACATTTGGGCCATTTATTTGGCAAATTTACTACCCACTATCTTCATATTCATTGCATGGAAGAATTCATCACCTATAAATATTGTGGTCTTTCTTTGTGTTGGGTACAAGAAGAAATAACAATAGATGTACAAGAAATGATAGATCAAAAGAAGATATATAGTATTATATTGAGTGTATATTGATGTTAGTGTAGTGAAAGAGAGAGTAGTGAGATAGAAAACATTCCAAGTCTTCAACTATATTCACTATACAAAATAGAATATTTATATGTTGAAGAAAGTGTTCTTTTTGTGGAGCTTTGGACTCTTCAATTAATCCGGAGTTGTTTGAGTTGTATGACGTTGTTGGGCTGTTGTATCCTGAAGGAGATAAGTCAAGAGATATATTGTTGGATCGGTGTAGATTATGCCGCAGTGGACTTGAATTTCCTTAAAAAGAACGAGATATCCTGCCTCAACCAAAAAATTTATTTATTCATTTTTATTGTTTATAATTTATTATATTTATGGCATATTACACCAACACAATAACTTGTGTTTTGGTCAAGGTTCTAAAAGTATCTAGAAAAACTGCTTTTTTTAACACAAAGCTTCAACAAGCTATTATTTATAGGAAAAAAAACTTAACAAAAGAATAAGTCCATTCTATTCAGCAAAAAAAAAAAGTCCATTCTAGTTTTTACATTTTGTAATTTAACCATTCATTTAGTTCACTAATGATCAATTCTTTAACTAATCTTTGAAATCATAAAGTGACAATTATTTTGAGATCAAGTGATAACTAAAATGGGAGTAAGTAACTTGGATCGGAAATTTCTCTCCTCCACCCCCTATTTCTCTTCATTGAACGGAACAAATTATAATTTTCATCACCAATAATAATGAAATTGATAGAATGCCACATATTTAATTAAAAGCCTCAAAATTCATAGTTTGAATATAATTTTTGTAAGGAGGACAATTTGTTCTTAAATTGTCTTACACGATGGAAATTCAAATTGATTAAAATTCTAATAAAAATACTTCGTAATTATAGTCAGAACATCAATTTTAATTTATGTTTCTGGTGCATAGTCACTTTCAAGTTTTATGTGACGTTACGTCAATATACTAGGACTAGGGTTTCCCCAACATATGAAGCAAATAAATAATGTAAAGTTTTTTAAGAGATCAAAGATATCTTTATATAAATTATACTAGTTTCTGGACATATAAAAAACATTTTTTTATACTTTTTTATTTATTTAACATTCTATATGACATATTTAAGACTATAAAATTAAGAGGGTGTTCAGGTAAGGCAGTTTTTAACTTCGGTAAATATTTGATAAATAAGAAAATAACTTCAAATAAGATGTTTCTATATATCTTAATTTAAAATATAAATTTATTTTTAAAATTTTTAATTTCTTACATTAAATTAAAAGTACCAATATTTTCAAATTTTTATAAGGAAATAAAAGTGGTCCAACTTGATTAACTAGAGGACTAGACAGCTAGATATATATGACAGATCTATTTTGCCAGACCCTAAATCAGCCTATCCTATGCTTCCGCCAATTTAAGTCGGCGCATATAATCCATATTTTTCTTTTATATAGTTTGAACATTTAATCCAAGTTGATCCAAAAAAATAACAAACTTATCTCGGTATATAAAAATATTTTTTTTATTTTAACTTATTATTTAATATAGTTATGATAAATAAATAAATTATAAATAAAGAAAATGACAATTTAAACAAGATAAGTTATATTCCTTTTATTCGCTTCACTTGTCCACGATGAATTTTACATTTTTATTTAAAATAATAATAAATAAAACATATATTTATCATAATATGCATGACTATTAATATTTTAATTTTGTTTTTAAAAAATGATGAGGGAATTAGTAGTTATGTTAAAGGTAAAAAAAGGACAATTTTTTATTTCTAGTTACAAAATTTTCAACTAAAAATAAAAAATATTTTAATATAGCAAACAAATAAAAATGAATGAGAAATAAGTTAATGTTCAATTCGAATTGACTCAATTAAATGTTAGCAAATTATAACTCAACTCGTCTATTGATTCTACTGATGCTAACCATCAAAATAGTCCTTTAATATTCTAATTACGAAATCCTCAATCTTTTCACACCAAATCAATTTAAATAAGTATTAAATATTTAAAATTTATTTTCAATTAATTCATATCCTCATAGAAAGAGTCAAACTATAAAGAAAAATGCATCTAGTTCTAAGTGAACGTTTAATAGTAGATTTTAAGCGTAAATTCTTTCATTTGTATTTGAATATTTATCCGATAAAATTTTGAAAATTTGATCTTCAACTATTTTCAAAAATTCGATTCAAATCATTTTATTTTATTTTTTAAAATTTTCATTTGTAAATATTTTAGAAAGATTAAAATAAAAAATATATATGTATTTAACTTTCACTCACAAAACTTAAAAAAAATTAAGTAAAAAATACATAACTAAATACAATTTTTCAAATTTAAAATTTATATACAATGAAACAAAAGACAAATACGTGGTACAGACATTATTCTCTGCAAAAGCAGTCAGCTAAAACGGCTCCAATTATTGTCGTTTGCTCTATTATAAGTCGCTGTCCATTGAGAAGCCCATATTTAACCTCCACTCTCGGGTTAACTAGTGATCATGGTTACTTGAACCACACTACCAATTTGCTTTCCTAATTACACCTCAAAACTTCCTCTTATTTACAATCCGACCATCATCTTCTCCCAGCTATAAATTTACCCTTCGAGACTCGCTAGGTTTGCCAAACTGAAAAGCCTTAGGGCACTTTTTAAGAGATCTATACAAACAGAAATTGTTTATATAGATCTTCAGCGAAAATGGCGAATTCCTCTAGAAGGCCTAGTGGGTCAGTGTTGCTTAAATCGGCGTTTGAGAGGTCAATCTCACCTACCGGCGGGTTCTGTAACACCACCACCACCGCAACTGATGCGATGTCGTTCGCTTCGTACAGCAACTCTAGTTTTTATTCCTCTCCGTCGACCGGGTGTTTCAATCGATCGGCTTCTCCGACGCGCGTGAATCTTCACGCTCTGGCGCCGGTGAATTCTACGCCTAGCGTTAGGTTCTCCATTGACAGATCCATTTCTCCTCGGCGTTCCATGGCGGTGTCTCAACGTGATCAGGTGGTTCGAAAGCAGATTCCGAAGAGAACGTGCTTATGCTCACCTACGACGCATCCTGGTTCGTTCAGGTGTAGTATGCATAAGAATGTGAAGAATACTCCTTCGATTTCGTATTCGCCTAGCCGATTGAATGCACGGAGATCGGCGATGACGAATTCACTGGTGCGTATCTGGTCTGTTGAAGGTGATTTAGTGAAACGAGCTTTGGCAGCTCTTATTAGGCCATCGTCGCATCATCAGAGACGTCGAGGTGACTTTCAACCGCGTCCTAGCCGGCTTTCCAGAATGTCCAAAGCTGATAACCTGTGAAATTTCCGTTTCCGTGGTGTAACAGGTTGGTGATTTTCATATATTAACTGAGGCTCATCTCTTGAGAGTTATCCGGCGGTGGCGTCTGATCCAGGCTGCGGTTCTTACTACTCCGGTGGTGAAATGAAAGCTATAGGGCAATTTTGATGCAGTATGGAAGTAGTAGAATTCTCCCTTGTACATATGGTGTTGTTGCAGTAACTGATTGCAATTGAAGGACAATTTGAACTTTTAAAATCTAATTAAACAGATTAAAATTTAAAGCAAAAAATCAGGAATTCGGAACATCGATTAAATATTAATTAACAAATCATGAGAAATTTGTGTGTGGACTTTTTTTGGTGTTCGATGAAGTGGTGTGACTTGTTTCTCTTTGTGTTCGTTCACAGCCTTTGTGTTTTCCGTCGTGTTTGGTGTTCACCGTTACGTTGTGCAATGGCGTTTCCCGTTCGTTCGCCGTATATGCGTTCGTCGTGTTTTGGCATCTTTGCGTCATCGTTCGAGGTATTCCTTTTCTGTATAATTTTATTTACGTATTTAGTATTTATTTCTAGTTGAATTTGTTAATGTTATTCTTTTTGGTGTCCTTGTTTTCAGGTTCGGAGTATTCAGTGCCAATTCAAATTCTTGGACCAACGGAGAGTGGATGACGTGTACGTATATAACAATAGATCTTCGTAATTTTTACCTTACCCTTGTCTTGGAATCACGGAGGAAGATTGAAAATAAATGTTAAATTCAAGTGAGACATGTGAACATACTGGACAAAATAAAAGGATCATGAAATGAACAAAAGAGGAAATCTTGAGATTACAATAACGAAAACAATAATAGTAAAGGCTAAAAAGAGAAATAATAATTTGGAAATTAAGTAAAGGAGAAACGCCATTAATGAAAGCAAGAAAACGGGATACAGGCTGTACGTACTGGTATGGCCCAGTTAGGATGCCAGTGGTCCTAAGCATGAACTTTCCCGAACATTTTGAACAGCAAATTTTAGACATTCTAGAAGTCACGGTATGACTAAAAATGGCTGGAGTTGGTTGGCATATTGAGGGAAAGATAGAAAATGAGGAATGAGTCCAAAAAAAGGGAGGTCTTGAGTAGTTCTTACTTCATTATCTCCCTTTTTGTTCATATTCATTCACACTCCTATTCAATACTCATGGAAAAATCCACCCTTGAAAACTATATATACCAAACACTTGTAACACAAGACAAAAGTGCAAAGGAGTGGACTTGGGAAAAAAAGTTTTGATTATCAACCTAAACACAACACCATTGGAATGGTGCCACCCCATTTGTTAATATCCATTAATATTTCTTGCAAGAAATCTACAATTATTTTATTTCTGAAGTAACACTTACTGTTCATGCTTGAACTGTATTTGACATGATTCTTTTATAAGATAGATTTCAACCAATACCTAAAGATCTTTAGCAACCACATAACTCATTCATCTTGTAAGAAGGTTGTTGACCTGGAAAAGACATACAATAAAATTCATAAAATTTCTAAGGAAGTTTTATAAAGGTGTCTGGAGTTTCGAGGTGTTTTTGTGGCTTATATTAAGCAATTAAAGACATGTATGATGGAACCAAAGATTTGGGTAGGAACTGTGAGAGGTAACTAATCGGAACATTTTTTGTTCATGACGGGGTTGCACTAGGGATCAACCCTTAGTATGTTAGGACGAATTAACATGGTATATTTAAGGAGAGGTGTTGTAATGTACGTTATTTGCTAATCACATATTATTGATTAACGAACACGTAGAGGAGTTAGCTGTAGGTTGAAAGTTTGGAGACAAGCCCCAAATCTAAAGCTTTCAAATCAAGCAAGACTAAAACAAAGTACATGAAGTGCAAGTTCAGTGATGTAACACATGAAGTGGAGGTGGAAGTAACGATGATTCACACATTGTATTGGAGTGGGTGGGTGAATTGTGGAGGTTCACATTTGGCATACTAAGTGATAAGAATGTGTCACTAAAGGCTTAAAGGTAAGTTTTATAGAGTGATGGTTAGACCTACTTTGTTGTATAAGGATAGAGCGCATGCCAATCAAGAACACACATATTTAGAAGATAAAGTAGAGATATGAGGATGCTCAGTTGGATGTTTGGCATACTAAGAGAGATAAGATTAGAAATGAAATTATACAAGATAAGTCTGACAGGATGAGGGAAGCTAGATTAAGATAGTTCAGACATGTGAAGAGGAGGGTTCGGATGCACCAGTAAGAAGGTGTGAGAGGCTGGCAATGAGAACAATGTTGAATAGGCTAAACCACATGAGAAGGACGAGCAAGAAACAATAAAGACACCAATTATGCTATGAAGGTATGTAAGACATAGGTTTCCAAACAAATGATATTCTCCTTCTGTTGATTACTTGTTACTAACAAATGGCAGTGAGATTAGCTGTTTTGATAAGACAATGCAGGTTGATAGCAAGTCCAAGTGAATTTAGGAAATGGATGAAGAAGTATACTCACTCCACATAAATCAAACTTGGGACTTGGTCAAACTACTGGAAGGGAAAGACAAGTCAGAATAATGGGTTACAGGGTGAAACAGAAGCATATGGCAAGCTAAGGTTTGGTAATAAGAGGTTTCCAACAAAAGGCATGTATGGATTTTACTGAGATTTTCTCCCATGTGGTTGAATTACCTACTATTTGAATTGCGTTTAGTATTGTTGTGGCATAAGATTTATTATCATTTGTATTTTGAGCATTTAGACGTAAGGACAACCTTTCTCCATGAAGATCAAGATGAAAGACTAGTATATGTAAGAACCTGAAGTGTACATAGAGGCAGATAAGAAAAATCTGGTCTGTAGACTGAAGAAGAGTCTCTATGGTTTGAAACAAGCACCAAGAAGTTTGACAGGTTTATGATGACTCATTGTTGTTACTTGAAGAAATTTATAAATTCATACATTATTTTGCTCCTGTATATGGCTGATATGTTAGTGACAAGTTAAAATATGTGGGGAATCACAAAACTGAAGGAAACTATATAAAGGGTAACTAATTGCCATAGTTAGCCACAAGAAAGTGAAAAAAAAGAACAAATTAATGAACTAACCTAGAAGTTTTAGTGATGTTTTCATGTTTCTCTTGGGATGAATTACTTCTATAATTTGTTTTCTTTCATATTTGTTCATTAACTACATGTTTTTATTTAAGGTCTCGGTTTGACTTTAGTGAGGAGAACGTTGAGACTCACGTAGTGTACTGACGTTCTGTTTTTGGAATCTACATTGACCTATGCCAATGTAGACGCAGGTTTCATAGACGAGCAGATTACAAGTTAGATTGCTTTATTTCAGAAGTTGATTTGGTAAGTTCCGCCCTTCACCGTGGAATTTCTTCTTCTTTTCAGTTAGAATTTTTCCAGCATTTTTTGGGTATTAGCCAGAAAACTTATGTCCTGTGCATTCCCCTTAGTGCTCCAGTAGAAAGTGTAGGCTCTTGGGTGAAGCCGGTATAGCAAACACTATTTGGGGCCTTGTTTTTTTCAATAATAGTAGGTTTACAAATTATTATTTTCAAAATAGATTTGATCAATTGAAAGCATATGATTATTTTAAAAAAAAATTATTTACTGGGGAAAAAATTGAGAAAGTAACATGAGAAAAAAAAACAATTACCTTAACCACGATTTTTTTTCAAAATATAATGTTCCTCAGATATACATTTTTTAGCCTTATTTTCAAATGGTAAGTGTTAAGAAAAATGACATAAATAGAAGATAATATTTATTATACTCAATCAGAAGAAACGACTTGATTGTTTTCAAATGCATATATTGCTTACTAAATAATGTTGACAATTTTATTAACATTTGAATATTCGGAAACAACTTTTTAAAATTAAAATTGATAAAATCCTAACAAAGATTGACAAAGTCTCAAACAGATACCCTCATAGGATGCATACTCCTGTTTAAACTTGCCTAACTACGTGGAAGATATGTCTGAATCTGGAAGTAGGCCATTAAGAAGGACGGAGTCGGTATCGGTATAGTGACAATCATCTCTGGACCGGGCACTATCACTATACTATGCGATGCTTTTAACCAAAAAAATGGAAACCAAACGTTTTAGTGTTGTTCCTATAAGAGAGATTAATTGAAAAAAAAAATCATTAGAGAAAATTGATTATAACAAATTTTTAGTAATTTCACATCTCAAAAAGTAAGAATAACTTAAAGTAAGAATATATACAAAGTTTTTTTAAAAAATATTCAAGGACTCTTATTATGATTTTGTTTTAGACCATCAACGTTGTTGAACCATTAACGCTTCATTAACATGTTTTTAGTAGGGTTATGGTTGTTCACATTTGGCATCATTTTCTAATTGTTTAGATATTTCGATATATCTTTTGAATTATTTAAGATTTGTTGGAATAAAGTTTTGATTAAAAAATTTAGTTAAGGGAAAATTGTGCATTATAGCAAACTATTAATTCAAAATAAATGTTATAGCTACAATTTCATTTAATTCCAATTCACAGCAAACACATTGTTATTCGCCTATCTCCCCTGAATCTCGCTCACCACTCTCAGTTCTCTCCCTTGCCTCTCTCACTTTTATACAAACACAAATGTATAAATTGTGTTTGTATAAAGCGAGAGAGACTGCATATACAAATACAAATACATGCCTCTCCATCCTATACACTTAAAATTGTATTAATACAAATCTTCATCTGCTCAGTTCTCTTTTGTCTTTCTCTCTCCAGCTTTATACAAACACAAATTATACAAATACAATGTATAATTTGTATTTGTATATAGCGAGAGATATTTGATATACAAATACAAATACAAATGTTTTAACTCGATTCGATCGTATACAAATTCAAATTTTATGCAAATATACAAGCACAATCATTGATACATATACATACTAGTTACATATATACAATTATCTAACCGATATACATTTACAATTCATCTCTCTCCACTATCTGCCCTCTCGCTTGCATCTCTCCTAATCTCGCTCGCCACTCTAGCCTAACATAAAGAACATATACATATAAAGCACAATTTTCATAGACACAGACGCTTGATTTATACAAATCGTCGCGATTTATACGAATCAAATGCTCCATAGCTAGTTTGCTATAGAGCGCAAATAGCAAAATTGCAACTATAGAACGCTAATATGATTTTTATGTTTGTTATTCCTAAAATTAACTCCAACTTAAAGACATTGAGCACCAGTTACGACTTATCATGACAATATGTACAAAATATTTCTAGGCAGTGAAAGTTGTGAGTAGATTCATCATGTCAAATCTTGGTACAAAATACTGAAATATTGTGAAGTGGATTTTGAAGTACATTTTAGCAATAAAAGGTTTGTACCAAGATGTTGTTGATTCAGATATGGCTGGACATCTTTCTCGTGGAATTTGCAGTTGAAATTTATATGATTCCACACAGAGCACTAATAATACATATTTACTTAATAGGAAAATGGCCTCCCACAACCATCATCCTCTTAACACTCAATTTAAATGGCGGTTACATATTGTTTCATAATATATCTTATTATATTATAATTTTCTATATTATTTTAATGAATATAATGTTTGGATAAACTATATCATTTTTTCTGGCATTACATAACGTTATACATACGTAATTTAAAGAATAAATTTACTAGAAAAATAGGGTATAAGATAGAGCTATAAAAAAAAAGATAAAATATAATTAATAAAAAACAAGTAAATACAAAATAAAAATTCTGTTAATAGGTATACATTAAGGACCAATATAGCCCACCTTCTATAGATTAAGGATCCTTTTCATCATTTTTCTAAATCATTTGGGTTTCTTGTAATTCTAACACAACTCTGGCATCATAAAAATACTGATTCAGAATTTTACATTTATGAATTTTGCTCTTGATCATAAATATACCGTGGATCAATTTTTAATTTGTAATTTTTGCATACACAATATTTTACAACATTAATGGATTTTTTTTTCTGAAGTTATAATCAAAATTCCAACTAATATTTTCTAAAACAATTATTACTGTTGTAACAATTAATTTAAAAAACCAAATCGAGAGGGTCCTCATAATGTTTTGTTCAAAATTATGGTGGGCACGTCTTGCAAAAAAAGAGAACATGAAACGTAGAAACAAACATGGAAGAGAAAGGAAAAGAAAACAAATCCAAACAAACAATCATTGCAGATTTGCTTTATTTGTCAATATTTCCTTTTCTCTTCCATATATATCAATCGATTAATTGTTATCGATCGACTATATATATGAATCAAGGATAATCTTTTATTTCAAGATAGCGATACGTTCTAAAAAAAGTGAAGGAGAAGCTTTCATATGATCTTTTTGTTGGGAGAGCGTGTTCATCGTGTATTGAAGGTAATCTAATTTTCTTTTTCTCCCTTTCAAATTTAGGTTACATTTCAACAAGGCATATCTAATTCCATAAATCAAAATTACATCTGTACAATTGAGTTTGATGATCATTAGCCATGAACATGTTTGAAAAGATTTGGTCTTTATTTCATTATTTTCGATGATTCTGCAGCATCGTTATAGTTATTTATTGATTTTCAGGACAAAATTATAAGTTGATTTTGGGGCTATTCTAATTAGATTAGCTTATTGGAGTGACAAACCATGGGGAAGCCAACTGGGAAGAAGAAAAGTAATGTAAAATCAAAGTCAAATGATGGAGATGTGAAGCATAAATCAAAAGCATTTGATGAAGACACAGCTGTGTTTATCAAGATGTCTAAAGAACTGAAGGAAGAAGGGAACAGGTTCTTTCAGAAACGCGATCACGAGGGAGCCATGTTGAAGTATGAGAAGGCACTCAAATTGCTTCCTAGGAACCATATTGATGTTGCCTATTTGCATAGCAACTTGGCTAGTTGCTACATGCAAATGGGGCGTAGCGAGTTTCCAAGAGCTATAAATGAATGTAACTTGGCACTTGAAGTTGCTCCCAAGTATAGCAAAGCTTTGTTGAAGAGAGCAAAGTGTTATGAATCATTGAATAGGCTTGATTTAGCTTTAAGAGATGTAAACCATGTCTTGAGTATTGAACCTAACAATTTGACTGCTTTAGAGATTGCAGACAAGGTTAAAAAGGAAATAGAAGAAATACTTAAAGTTGAAAATAAAAAGTTAGTCTTACCCCTTCCAGAATCTGCCAATGTTGTGAAGGATAACATGAAAAAGGAGAAGAAGAACAATAAATTTGATAGAAAGAGGATAGTTGAGATTAAGGAAACGAAGATTGATGGAGTCGAAGAAAAGAAGGCCGAGGACAAGGTGGTAGTGGAGGAGAAGAGAACCGTCCAGGGAGAAAAAACGATGACAAGAACAGTGAAGTTGATTCTTGGAGAGGATATAAGATGGGCACAGTTACCAGTTGGTTGCAGTATTCGACTTGTGAGAGACATAGTTCTAGATCGATTTCCAAATTTGAAGGGTGCACTTATCAAGTACAGGGATCAAGAAGGTGATTTGGTAACTATTACAACTACTGATGAGCTCAGGTTGGCTGAATCATCTGTTGATCTTCAAGGTTCTTTAAGACTCTACATCAAAGAAGTTAGTCCAGATAAAGAACCTATGTATTTGAGGGTTGAAGAAGATGAGAAATCGAGCATCTGCAGATCAACTATAGTAAAAAAGGATGGGGAACTGAATAAAGGGCCAATTTGCCCTGAGAACTGGTTTGTCCAATTCGCAAGGCTATTCAAGAACCATGTTGGAGTTGATTGTGACTCGTATCTGGATCTTCATGAGACAGGAATGAAATTATATTCAGAAGCTATGGAGGACACAGTTACAAATGAAGAAGCAGAAGAGCTTTTTGACATTGCTTCAGCTCAGTTCCAAGAGATGGCAGCTTTGTCTTTGTTTAACTGGGGAAATGTACACATGTCTAGAGCAAGAAAAGAAGTATTTTTCACAGAAGAGGGTTCTGGGGAGACGGTGTCGGAGCAGGTTAAATCTGCATATGAATGGGCAGAAAAAGAATATGAAACTGCAGAAATGAGGTATGAAGAAGCTCTTAGAGTCAAGCCAGATTTCTACGAAAGCCTTCTTGCACTCGGTCAGCAGCAGTTTGAACAAGCAAAACTCTCATGGTACTATTTGGTTGGGAGTAAAGTAGAATTAGAGACAGGGACATGTGCAGAGATCTTGGAGCTATACAACAAGGCTGAGGATAGCATCAACAGAGGGATGGAAATGTGGGAAGAGATGGAAGAACAACATCTAAATGGACTCTCGAAATATGAGGAATATAAAGCTCAATTGTACAAAAGGGGCTTGGAGGGTATACTTAGAGATAAATCATCTGAAGAAACTAAAGAGCAGACTGAAAACATGAGGTCTCAGATTTACCTGTTATGGGGAACCATGCTCTACGAACGTTCCGTGGTGGAATTTAAGATAGGATTACCAACCTGGGAAGAATGTCTAGATGTTGCAGTATATAAGTTTGAACTAGCTGGAGCATCACATTCTGATATTGCAGTCATGATAAAGAACCACTGTTCCAATGAAACTGCTCTCGAAGGTAAAATATGAGTGAGATATTTGTTAACTGGTCTTTTTATGTTTCTCTTGAGTGATTTTCTTTAACATATTGCACCTGTTCTATTCCAGGGTTCAAAGTTGATGAGATTGTACAGGCATGGAGTGAGATGTATGATACAAACAGGTGGCAGACTGGGGTGCCAACTTTCAGGCTAGAACCATTGTTCCGCCGTCGGGTTTCAAGCCTTCATTCTATACTGGAAAATATTTGAATTGCAAAGCTATGATACATTGAATTGCAAAGCTATGATACATTAAAACAAAGACTACTGGTATCACCTCAACAAGTTTATGCAGTGATATACTTCCCATGTCAATATGTAAGTAACTGCTTCCTAGAGTAGTGTGTCCTTTACATGCTAATGCTATTGTGACTTAAAGGTGGTGAGAATAACTCGAAGCATGTTACCCTTGAGGTTTCTGATGCTTTTCCTGTCTTTTCTTTTCATTCTTGAGTTATTACAAGAAAAATAAAACCATAAAAGAGTAATTCGAATGGTAAAAAAGGAAAAGGAAGAAGATAATATTTGGAGATGCATGTTACTCTGAATAAGATTTCATGTGATATTTTCTTGATTGACAATGTTATCATCTCAAAACAAAGATTTATTTATGTGAACTCTTGTGATTGTTGTGGTCTGTGTCTTGGGCTTTTGCCGTATCGTCACTTCAGTTACAAGTCAGAATGTCATGTTAGCTTCGGTTGGAACAGGACATAATAAAGGAGCTAAAATAGAAAGAAAGTTTATTTCTGGATCCTCTTTATAGAAGAAGCAGAAGTTAAATAGGATTGGCCAAGCTTCTGTGAAGCCAGAAGTGCTTATTTTTAGAGCGTTGAGGTGTTTGGCTAAGCTTTTAGGAAAAAAATATGTGTTGTTGAATCTTGAGTAGTAGCAAAAGCTGTTTTTCAAAAGATGAAAAAAGAAGCTTTTCCCAGAAGCACTTTCAAGTAAATTTGTCAAACAAAATTACGTAATTGAAATTCACGTAATTTTATTTTTAAAAGTAAATAACTAAAACTCTATTAAAAAATACATATATAAAACCTAAATAAAATGGAGGGTATTTTTGTAAACAAACAACTTATTCTTAAAAAGTATACCATGCATAATAGTTTTAGTACAACAAACCAAACAGTCAATAAAAAACAATCTCAGGATAACTAATCCCAGCATAACTTGTATTCAAACCAAACGACCCCGTAGTGTCCAGGTCAACTTCCACGCACATCACCTAATTCCACTGGATACCTGTCACCAACAACAGGTACCAAGTAACTCTGTCCACTAAGGCTAGAATAGATGGGAAGAAATCCCCTAGTGTTTTTGTCTCTGTTGGATTTGAGCCTGAGACCTCATGGTGCTCAACCCACTTTATTGGCCGCTAGGCCACACCCTTGGGTGCAGAGGGGTCGTATTTTCTTTCAATAATAACTTATCATACACATGTTAGATTACTACTGTTTGTTAAATATAGAAGATGCATCTCCTTCACTCATAAGTGATTTTCTCGTGTTCTTGCAGATTCTTTCTTTTGAGTTATTGTCTTCATGTTCTGTTATTTGCCTTTGCTGATACATCGCTGAGTTCCATCTTTTCAAGAGATTTGTTTGTTCTACATGTGAAGGTTTCTGTGCCATCATTGGCTTTTACAGTTTTTTGTTATATTTTGTTAGAGGACCCATGCAAATTAGTTGCATTCAATTTTCACAAAACTAGTAAACTGTAACATTGAATTTGTAAGTCTGTGGTATATAGAAAATTGCACTTTCTGTTTTCGTCTTCATTCAATCTCACAGATGTGGTATATAGCTAGTCAAGAGAAGTTTGTTCTACAATTAATACTTCCCATTGTTACTGTTAGCCATCCAAATCGGGAAAACAATGATTATAAATTAAGAGAGCAGAAAATGCTGTAAGTAAAAGAAAAGGATGTATGTCAACAGGGCCGAATATAGTGTATATGTAACAGGTCAGATTGCTTGCAGCTCCGACCTTGCATATATATATGAAAATCTATTAGAATCAGTTTATTATTAAGAGAAGTGAACCTAACCTACTGCTTCAAGAGAGTCAGGTGCAGTTGGCCATTGCTCCTCCAGCTAGTTAAACTCAAGGCACTTCCTGGATCTGCCCTTGCCTACCAACCTCCAAATGGTGCTTTTGGCAGGAAACTTCCTGGGCAAAGAAATGCAAAGTTGGTTTAATATGGAAAATGGCTGCACAAAAAGTTAGATGAGGTTGTCCAGTATAATAAGACAGTGGAATCAGAAGCACCAAAAGAGGGATACATGTAGTCAAGGAGTTTGGGTTTGAATTGTGTGTGTGTGTGTGATTGTGAAGCTATCAATGAATTAAAGAAAAGAGGTCTTCAATATCAAACTGTAGCTCACCTTGCAAGATAAGAAAATGACCCCCATCTCCAAGTTCTTGAAACCAACGGCGGATGCCTAGCCTCCATCGCCATTTCAAAGAATTGAAACCATATTCTCTGTGTTATTTGAAGAATATGATTTCTTCAACAAAGGACTTACCATATACACAAAATCTATGAGGACAAAATACTAAGATTAAATTCAAGCGAGCTCGTTTGATTGGTCAAATAATTGTTCTCTTCTAAGGGAAATAAATTTCTTCCAATTAAACAATAAGACCGCAGCAACATCCTCTTTTAATTCAAAAGCCATCATTCTCTTGTGGCGAACCATTTCCTTTTAACACTTGTAACAGGCGGCAATGTTACAAGAAATTAACAAAATACTCCAGAATCCAGAAACAAAAACTAGTATACAGAATAAATTAATAATGAAACAAGGCTGTTACATAGAGGTTGACTGTATCCAAAACTTTTGAATTAGCATTCTTCTTGAACTCCACCTATAACAAGGTTCGAGAAATTCAAATTATAAGCCTCTTCAAAGGAAAAAAAACACTCTTATACAGCGTAGTTGATTCACTGATGCTGCTCCGGAGCCGCATATCAAGGAAAATTTTGGTGTTGTGACAGACCCTCAGGCACTAGTAAAAAATAATATATTCCTTCAACAATCAGTGTTCTAAAGCACTGCGAATAGAAAGTGTTGGATCTTGCACAACGCCTCTACATATCAGGTCATGGTTTAAGAATAAAATAATTACAGTTATATCATCATGAAAATGACGTCGGACCTTTTTGTCAATGTTTCGAAGATCAGAATAACGCATCTCTCTTTTTTTGGCAGCTACATGGAGAGCAGCCTTGACAAGCCTCTTTGCACTTCCCTGTATTTGCAAGAAAAATATGAGCATGAAAAAGTGAGAAGATTTGTTTTTCATGTTCAAGAATGCATACGAAAATACATCAAAAGGGACAACGAGCTAAAACCATCTCTTTGAAAGAGTCTATATATATATATATACACACACACACAGAGGGGATCTCGAAGGGTAAGCCTTAATTAATAAATTGAACCATGAAGAGTAAAAGGATTATGTCATTTGGCATGGTACTGAGTTTACAGGGTTGTTATTATGGAGAGTGATGATATAACTGTGAGTAACTCAAAGGAATTTCAAGGTTGTGCCACAGCTTGAGTGGCTTCAATCACTGGTGTACTCCCAAGATCAAAGTAACATTTGATTATCATCCATATGTTACAGAGCTCTTTTGGAAAATGCATGATATCTTTGGTACACTCCTGTTACTTTTTCTTTCACCATTCACCATAAAAATAAACTATACACCGCAGGAACCGGTGATCCCATTTCAAACTAGATTTGGAAGGTCTGAGCCTTTCATTTAAAAGACATCACGAAGAGGCATCCACCTACTTGCAGAAATTGAAAGAGATCACAAGGAGAATAGACCTTGGAAGGTGAAAGCATCTTCTCACCCGAAAACCTGATTATTTGGTGTTAAAGAGATTGACTTTTCAATAAAATTATGAAGGAATAATTAAGGAGAATATTCAGGGTATAAATAATGGAAAGACATTAGGCAAGTCATCTACAAGTTGCTGAAATCTAATGGGGAATGCCAGAGAGCTTGAAAACCTAAAAGAAAAGTAACGTCTGAAGATATGATTCAGAAATCATGAGGGTGATCATAGGATGGCACTTATGCTGGTATAGACAAGCGCTTATGGAGTGTATGAGGAAGTTGACTCTTGGATGGTCCAATTTAGTACACTGGATGTATATCACTGTGTGATTACTGATTTGGGTAGCATATATATATCTATCTCTTCGGTTTTCTGTGTGGTTTGCCTTTAGTGTAAGAAGAATATAGTATTCCTCTTAATAGATGGTTAAGTTACAGTAGTTTGATGTGCTTTCATTTTATAGACTTCTACATACTTGGTAGTTACTGAAAATTATCCTTGAATTATCAAAAAATAAAATAAAATTATGTATATCATCAAAAGTAAACATGTATTTGAAGTCATAGTTTACCCATAAGAAGCATATTTAGCTTAAATTGAACTGAATATGCAGGAAAGTATAATGGTTTGGTGCATAGAACTTACTTTACGAGGGTGACTCTTCACAATTTCAACGGCTTTTTCATTGCTCAAGTGCTCCCATAGACCATCAGAAGCAAATATGAGGAAGGAGTCATTTGGATGTAGAGGATGTTTTAAAATTGTTGGAGTGGCCAACAGGATAGGCATATTAAGGGGTGGAGGAACTCTGAATTTTCCATTTATTGGTTCCCTGCAAAACCTTGTGTGTTTAAGATAAACATCACCAATGGATCTTGAGACCTGCAGTCAATTTAGGAGACCAATTATTAAGACATAAGTTGCAGACTAGAGAATGAATTCTAATTTTTATCCATGAAAGGCAACAATTGTAGAACTCCAATTCGAAAGTATGACATACACCACAAACTGATCAACCATAGACTAGTGACACTTTCGGCGAAAAAAAAAAAAAGAATTCTTTATCCTACCGATAAAAATATAAAATATTAAAATTGATGAGAAACAGTAGATATTCGAGACGCGTATCAATTTTTCTTTAAAACATGATGTCATCTTGAAAGTTTGTAAACCTGCTTTTCTACCCAAAATTCAGTTTACTTCAGTTCATTATTACACCATATGGCCATACATAACATGGTAATTCCCCAGCAAAAAGAAGGCTGACAGAAGCTTAATTATTTACTGCAAGTGGCAATAGAAATAACATCATTCACATCAAACTCTGCTATTATAGATCGTGATACACATCAAAGCATCTATGCATATCCTCTACAAGCATAGGAATATGGGAAATGTAGGGAGAACTTGGAAGGTTTTTTTCATAATTTAATAACAAGAAACTTTTCATATAGTTGACCTTACCTGAATTATTCCTTTTACCCTCCAAACACCATGTCTAAGAACAACAATTTGAGGATCATTTGGATGCAAGTCTTTTAGCTCCCACCTAACAGACTCAATATTGGCATTGTGCTCCGTTGATAGCTGTATGGCAGCAATTTCCCCAGTGTTTCCAACCTTCTTTCCAAGGACTACTCGAGAGTCACCAAGATTTGCTACAAAGAGCGTCTGCTGATAAATAGCTCCAACCAGGCAGCATGCCCCCACTGTCGCTAGCTGTGGTCGAGAATGCCAATTTTCCGAAACAACAGAAGTAAATCCTCTCTCTGTCTCAAGAAAGGCCCTTTGAATTGTCTCCTCTGTGACTACACCATTTCCTTCAGCTGATATTGCTGCATTAAGAGTAAAATCCATGAAACCACTACAAAGTTTTCCTTTCATAATGTTCAATATCTAAATACATTTCTTTCACCCTCAGGGCTTTGGTCTAGTACTAAGAATGCAGTGCATGATGTGTGCCATTGACCCTCGGGGATTCTCTATTATCAAGAAAATATATCCAACATATTTCGGTGTTTCAAAAATTTTGAGGAAAAAGGAAACAATCAATGAAAAACTTGAGCCCCCTGGTTTTAGGAGTTTGGGAGTTAGAGATGGTAATGGAGCAGAAGGGCCAAATGAAGATCAACCCACTATAATATTTCACATGATCACATTAACAAAGTAGATATCAGGAATTTCTATAAAATAATTTAGGAACGCTTTACACTCTAAGCCATTTATGCAATTAAACCCTTCCACTAGAAAGAGCCCAAGGAAATGCCTCTAATAAATCCATACACCCTATTCATCAAGAAACCTGCAGAGAAGGTACCTTAAGAGTTAGAATTTTTGTAACAAGGATTCTCAAGAGTTGATCTTTTTCAATAGTACAATGCAACTGCTACCAGACATCACGGGGAACTTCCATATCCTTATGATTATTCCCAGAAACAAAATTATTTAATAAAGTTCTAGAATGAAATAGGCCCGAATAAAGTGGAATACAAAAGATTCATATAACTGAGCAGGTGCCCTTAGTTAAGTTCCTTTTGACTCATAAGTTCATCTAAAGGTCAGTTGTTCAAGTCAATAAACATGAAGGCCCCCTTCTCACTAAAGCTCAAGCATTTACTTTCTAGTTAGAAACCAACGTCTTGGGACTAATGCGGAATCCACTCAAGGACTCCCTCCCCGCCCTGTGACTTGAACTAATTAGACTTGGGGCTAGTTTTGCCTCATTCTTGAATCAACCTTCCTCACTTAAATCGACATATCCTAATACTCATTAGACTTGGGGCTAGTCATGCCTCATTCTTGACTCAACCTTCCCCACTTAAATCGACATATCCTAATACTAATTAGACTTGGGGCTACTCTTGCCTCATTCTTGAATCAACATTCCCCACTTAAATCGACTATCCTAATTTCGATATGAGACGCAGTAGATTGTCTACATAGCAAATTTAACATCTTTTTTCCAATAAAACAGATAAAAATTGGAAAAATTACAAAGAGAAAGAAGATAAACCTTGGAAATGTCGAAATAAGTGATCACAAACATAACGAGCAGTTTCAGGTCCACCATGACCATCATAGACTCCAACAAAAGTTCCAAATGGACCAGACTCAATCTGGCTCTGATCCTCTAAAACCTGATTAGCTTGCACAATTGCCATGGAATATTCCCCACTCCCACAATTCCCAATATCATGAAACCACAACAACCCATCTTTCCCAAATCCACCATTGGAACTTTCACCACCCCTAATTTCACTTCTTCCAGCTCCACCACTACATTCACTGTAACTCAAACATCTTGGAAGGAAATTCATCAAATCAAAATTCAAGAATCCCACATGGAGCTAACCCCAATTCAAACAAACAAAAAAGAACTTCAAGATTCCAAGTACCCAACTTCCAAAATTGGAAATTTACAAGGTGAATGAAATTTTCTTGAAGCAATACTAAGAGTTAGATACAGCTATGTATATGTAGAGGATTGTAGTTTGGGGGTAAGGGGGCCAGAGGGAGGTGGGAGGTGTTGGTTGGAGGAGGAACACGAAATAGAATGTGCCTCATTCTTAATTTTGTCGGCTGCTATTAACAATCTCTCTATTGCTTTCTTATACTCCACCATCACAAAATACTTTTCTCACATTTCAATTCTCCAATACATTATTGATCTTCCATTAAGTGTTTAACAGTTAAGATTTGATAAATAAACAAAATTAATTATGAACATGAATTGATAAATTGTATTTGGCTTAAAAGTAACACTAACATATCATATAATAATCGAAAGCTTGAGACTGCAACAAATAAAAAATTGAAATTAAATCATAAGTTAATGACTTTATATATCGAATGATATAAATATAATTTATTATTGGATTATTGTTTAGTCCATTAAGAAAAAATCTCAAATCCTTAAGAATTGATAACCTAATAATAAAAAAGAATCAAAACAATTAAATTAATAACTCATTACCAATAAATCAATAACTTTCTTTTTTATTCGATTTTGAGTAGCCCTACTCTTCATCACCTTCTTTCCTTTTTATTTTCTCTCAATATCTCTCTATCCTAGTCAATTTGCTAATCATTTACTTCCTCTTTCCCTAATTACTTGTCAATTTTGACAAATCAACAAAGGACAAATTATTTTTACCTGTTATATCCTCAATTAACTGACTAATTATTTTGAAAATTGTAGAACTTTTCATCCACTTCATAATTAATAAGGGTAAAATGGTAAACTCATTATGTCATTAATTATTTTTTTAATATGTGTGTCAATTTAAAAGTGGACAGAGGGAGTAAGTGTGAACAAACTTTTAAGGTTCAAGTGTCAATATTTGGTTACGACTTATGATTATAGATTTATACTACTTGGTAATTTTCGCAGATATTTGGTACACTTATTCTATCTTTCTTTTTTTTAAAAAAAAATTGTATTTAATTTATTAGATTTCAATGAATTTAATATATTTTTATACTATGGTTCCTAAAAAGATAATAGACATACTCCTCTCTCATTTTTTGGACAAAGTAATAAAATTGCTAGTTCTAGTAAGCCTGAAGTACCTAAAACTAGAAAACGTTTAAAGAGTTATACATATTGATTAAATGTTTCTTTTTCTAAACCTGATTTTGATATTAATTCAAGGGAACCACTATATAATGAATAATTAAAAAAATAATTTGGCGATTACGAAAATATGAATTAAATGAACACCTACTAATTCAATAATCGAAACTCCAACTCAAACTCGATTTGGAGCTTGACCTCCTCATTTACAGGTAGGACATGAGGTAGACATTTGAAAAACAATCACACAGATCATAAATGGAGTACAAGATATTGGTAGTGATTCTGTTAGGGTTCAAATATGTTCAACAACAATTACAACTTACCCCCTGCTAATTAACGAATTTGTGCTATCACGATTTTCATAATTTACATTCATCAAATATAATCTTACTACTCTTATTACTTACTCGACCACTAATTTCTTCTTTAATAGGTCAATTCTTTGTGACCTGTCTAAGAATAATTCTTATTTATTGCCCAAGTTTACTTGTGACACAAATAATATCATAAATAATATTTAATAAATAATAGATTTTGTCCGTACATTGGTTATTTGATGGACATATCAGATTAAGTCTTAACCTCTATAAATTGGTCATCTCTCCATCAGTGGCGGATCCAGAATTTTTAATAAGGGGGTTCGAAATCTGAAAAAATAGACACACGAAGTAGCCGAAGGGGGTTCAACATCTACTATATATACCTAAAAAAATATTTTAACCATGTATAAATAATATGATTTTCCGCCAAAGGGGGTTTGGATGAACCCCTCATTGTAAGGTGGCTCCGCCACTGCCCTCCACCTATTATTAGGGTTATAACATATTCTCAAAAATAATTCCATCGCTGACGGTTGTGGTAACGTAAAGCTAGGACAAGGAGGTAGAAATTAATTTATGACTAACGCTTTCGTTTTTCTTTGTGATGATGTCTTCCGCATTAGGTACGTAAGATTATTGTGTTCAAGATCTTGATGTGTATTAAAGTATTTAATCTTATAATTACACTCTGTTCACGACATCCTCGCTTATCTAGAAGGCAAAAAAACTGGTTAAACTGTCCAAATACTATGCAATATTCTTAGATTTTAGCTGAAGGTTTTTGTCTCAACTGTTTAGAGGCAAAAAAAAAACGTTAGAAAAAACATTTGGGTCAGATTGTCAATCAACAGAATCAGTTAAACATGTAGAACAAAACATAATTGATGAACTCCACCATCACTTGGTCTCTACAATTCAAAACAAAAACAGAAATTATATATGTCGACCATGATGTTTTTTGTTTGATCACTAGTGTCAATATCAGACACTGTTGATTTTTCCATAGGCACCTTTCTTTATTTTTTGTGCAGATTGGATGTTACAACTAATTTTGGCCTTGTAATCTATGAGACATTAATCTGGGCATACTTGGTCATTGCAGACAATGTTGTACTAAATGGGGTTTTGATAGTTTCACAAAATAAATAATTATTTTATTAGTAAATTAAATTATGATTAGATGTCCATATATATGCATTGGATTGACTGCATATTACCTCACACTTGGAACCAATGAGATATTTCCATTACCATATGAATACTAAGTAATAATTGTATGGTAGTTCGAATTCAATTTGAGATTTTATTTTTTTTAATGTTAGATTCTATATCGATAGAGTAGTAACATTTTTATATGTTCTCTTATCATGTATCGAGAGTTTAGTTTAACGTCACAATTTTTTTTATTCTCAAAGAGTTCTTAATAATGTGTTATGAATCAAAGTTTCAATGTATATATATGCAGTATTACCATGCTGCTTGAAAATAGTATGAACTAAATAAATAATTTAAGATAGAATAAAACCGTGAAATTAATATAATGTTAGATTTAGACTATTTAAAAATTAGTTGTGATAATAAATCGATACTGCTTCGGTAACTAAACTCACATCACCCTTTCAAATCACCTTCTCAACCATTTGAGACATGTTCACGTTATTCTTCCTTTCTTAAGTCTTCATTGATTAGATGGGAATGAAGGAGGAAATATTTTATCGTCCAAAATTAATCAAATCTATATATAGAATATTTGTTTTTCCGTCCAAAACTTTTTCAGTTTGTATAACCAAAACACTACTCTCTTGTCCATTTTTAATTATCATGATCTTTTTTTTAGAGTAAAAAATTGCAATTTATAGTACTTTTTTGGATAATTTTTGAATATCTAATTTTTTTGCTTAAAATATAGAAAATGTAATTTAATTTTAACTTTGAAAATTAGTCAAATTGACTTTGAAAAGTGAAAAGTTTCGTTGACACAAATATTCAAAGAAGTAGTGGTTGTTGATCTGATAATGAAAGAGAAAAATCGATGAAAAAACGAACACAGTGAAGAAGATGAAACTACCTATTGACATATTTGAAATTTGTTTACTGGATAGAAATTCAAATTAGGATGAAGTGATAAATGTAATGGAGCAATTAACTGAAAAGATCATAGGGATAAAAAATGGGAGAGATTTGTGAAGTGAAATCAGGTAGTAATAAATATGGGTTTGGAGAGTGGAAATATTTATGTATCGAGATATTTTGTGTTGCGTTCAAAATAAGGGATTTTAATTTTTTTTAGAAATGGTAGGAAATAATAGGAATTATGAAAAAAAAAAAAGTGTGTATATATATATATGTAATTTTTCCATTAGCTATTCCTCTCTTGAAAAATAGTAGCATTAAATTTCATTTTAATGAAGTGAGTATGTGGTAAAAAAAGCAAAGTCAATCGATGTGGTCTTCCAACTTATACTTTTACCCTTTAACTTGATAAAAAATAGATAAATTTTTTTTACTTTTACCTATACTCAGAAATTTAATTTGTCACGAGTAAATTAATTGTTTTAATTTTGTCATGAGTTGAGGTAATCCTAGTACACGTGGACTAACAATATCGGTAATTACTAGTATACAACAAAGATAAGTATATTATTTTCTTTTCCCTTCGAGAAAATTAAATTTTTTTTAAATATGTAAAAAAAGAAGGAGGAAGTATTAACATAAACCAAGCGATTTACTTAATAAACACACATCTTATTATTAGTTCTAATTAATAACAACGACGAGTTAAGATCGTCGATATATACATAAAAAAAGGGCTCGATTAGGCTCCTTCCCTTTAACGTAATCGTACTAGAAGATATTACGAATCTTCTGTTCCACACATCTAACCTGCTTACGTGGTTCACCAATGCCAAGCAGAACACTTATTTCTTAGACAACCTATGCCTCATCACAGGGCCACCAAATTCTACTAGAGCACACCACACACCTATATGTTATTTTTCTCTATAGCTAACCTTATTTTAACTAAAATAATACAGTACATGAGGATTAATAATTTTGCATACATGCATATTAATTAATCCCTTATACTATATTACATATTTTCAAGCACTTGATCAGCTAGATATTTCTTTAATTTATTTAATTTTAAGCATATTAAGTCTCTCTTTAATCCAAGAAGGTCCAATTTTACCCTTAGCACAGTTGATATGTGCAATATGGCCAGTATCCTTGCTATAATACATCCAACCTTCCTTAGACACCTTCTTGTTACAAACGTTGCATCGTGCTATAATATTGTCACCAAAAGGAAACGTGTAAGAAAGTCGAAGTTTTCCATTTGTATTATCGGCTCTCTTGACGATGTTGTACAACGTGGCACAAGTGACATGAAGATCAAAATGGCAGAGGTCACAACAGTAGAGAAAACTTTGCTTAATGTGTTCACAACAAGCGTCACATGTCTTCCCACAATGCTTGTAGTAGGATGGGTAACGAAGTGTCATAGGGTGTGCAGGGTGTGCATCGTGCTGGATCTTCTGTGGAAGATCGAAGCACGATGCATGCAGATAAAATTGACAACTTTGACAACCGTAACCCGATCCAACAAGTTGCAGCCCGCAGACTTTGCAGTTGGTTTCTGAGTATTGTTGGAAATTGTACATGTTCAAGTTGTGGGAATGGCTAAAGTGTTTTATGACCCCTTCGTCATCAGTACATGAGTCTGAGTAGTCTGGAATAGATCGACGATTATGGTTAATCGTTAGTTGGGAACGACCAAAACCAGCACCAGAAGAAGCACCAGCACCACCACGTTGATTGAGATTGATCATCATCATTCTTAGAAGCGATGTAATATCATTTTTGGAACGAGGTTGACGACTCATAGCATGTCCTTGATCATCTTGATCGCTTTCTGAAGAATCTAAAATGGAGCAATGATTATAGCCAAAAGAAGTAGGTTTGGGATTACTGTGTCGACTCTTTCTTTGAAATGATGCAGCTTGATCAACATTGTAATTATCTTCGTCATTGTAATTAATAGAGTTGTAACATTCCTTGCTGCTGAGACTATCCATGATTGTATGAGTAGCCATGTACTTTGATGGTACTGATCTGTTCATTTTTATTTTTTTTGTTTTCTTGTGTTTGTGTTTCTTTGTATATGTATTGCTTGGTCTATGTTATTAATTACAGTATTTATAGAGGTAGTTTGAGTAATTGGAAAATACTAATCATAAGATTCCTGCTTAAATTGGAAGCAAAGAATCAAGTTCTCATACTCACATCCATATATCGTTAACTTGTGCTTATCAGCATGAGCACCTTTATATATGACAATGTAAATAACTTCTAAGAAGATTTAGATTAATTTTGTTATTACTAGGGGTGTTCATGGGATGGTTTTGGATCAGTTATCAGTGAAAATCAAAACTAAATCAAATCGATCATGTTAGAAGTCTTAAGGTAGAGAGGTTGATTGTGCTTTAGGTCTCAGGATAAGGCGAGAAAGATATTAAATGAGTTTAATAAATAGCTGAAAGTCCTGGTATGAACTCCCCTATTGATCTGACTCCAGTGGATTCTCGAGAAGAGAGGAGTCGTGGTGGTCCCCCGGACCGCCTGGATCATTAATTAAGGCATTCTTCCTTCTTGCGTATGTGTTGTAGCTCATAGCTCTAAGCCCCGATTCCTTGGTGAATCGGTTTTAAAATTATCAAAATCAAACCAAACCAAACCAAATATAATATACATTAATCGGTTTGGTTATTATCGGTTGTAGTTCGGTTATTTGGTTATTAACCATAGACAAAAATAAAAGAAACAATTCATTCAAAACGTGAAAATGTGACAAAACTCCATTCAAAATGAAAAATAGTTCGAATGGTTGACATTATAGAACTTTCGATCATTGAAAGTTTCAAAATTCACTATTTTGGCATAGAAGGAAGAGACAATGACATTTTCAAGACGATGACATTTTCAGTCCCACAAACATAAACACTCGTATAATGAACCACTAAGACAAATATTCTCACAATAAAATCAGTTTATTTTATCGGTTTGATTCGATTTTTCTATTTGAATTGATTTTTATCCATACCGAGAACACCCTACTTATTAATATTATTATTATTATTATTATTATTATTATTATTAAAATGGATAAATTGTAGTGCATTAACACAAGCCTAGTTGTTGCAAATTTGTATGAGGTAATAGTGCAAACGTCAGTAACATGTAGTAAGATTTATCATTTGGAATAAGATTCACTTCTATCTTCTAAGGAGCCTTTTTCTGTTTCTATGGATAATGATATTCTTCCACAGATTTATTCTTAGCACCTAACTATATATAAATGCTTATCGATCACTTTTTTTTTTTTTTTTAATGTCTTTGATTCTCTATCTTATTTTTTTACTTTCGGTTTCCTGCTTCAGCATTTTCTCTTCCAGAATATGTTATGGAAACACAGAAGAAAAAAAATCTTGAAGCTCAACCTTTGTATTTCATATTAGTACAGTCAGAGATAAATTCAAAATTTAAATTTTATGGATTCTAGCACAATTAGAGACGAATTTAAGATTTAAATTTTGTGGATTCTACTTGATATTCTTACTAGTAAAATTACCCGCGGGAATTTAATATCACGAAATTTATAAAATAATACTTAAAACCTATCAGTCATTAAAACTAAAAACTATATTATCTTACAATGAAAATTATTACATCTTATCATTTATCCTTAATAACATAAGCATAAATTAATGGCTGTAAAAATACATACAAAAATCTATAACATAAGCAATGGTGTCAGTGAGCCACTCAATATGAGCAAAGTACACAAATATGTAATTGTGAAGAAGAAGAGGTTCAAAATTTTCGTTGTTTTAAAATGAGAGGAAATCCCTCTATATATAGACAACAAAGGGTAGTGTGAACAAATATTTATTGTGTCTTATCATAAAGGTTACAACTATTTGGAAAAGTTGCAACCCTCGGAAAGGTCACAACCTTTCATAAAAGTCACAAATTTTCATAAAAGTCGCAACTCTTCATTAAAGTTATAATTTTTCATAAAAGTCACAACTTTTCATAAAAATCGTAACTCTTCATTAAAGTCACAACTTTTCATAAATGTCACAACTTTTAATGAAAGGGGAAAGACTAGTTTTGGAAATAAATAAATTAAAAGGAAATTTTTATTTGTGGTGGCACCACATAGACAGGTCTAAGGTTCTCTTTTATATATATATATATATATATATATATATGATTGTTGTTCTCCTCACTCTTATGATATTATGAATTCAAAATTATATATACTCAAAATTAAAATAGACTCAGAACCTCTTGGTTAAGTATGAGGGATCTTATCTATCCCACCGTAACCATTGATGATATATGTAATATGTACTTCATATACAAATTTAACGTGCTATCAAATGTTTCTCCATGCAATGCTTAGTTATGTAGACACTGAGAGGCCGGTTGGTAGTTGGTTAGAGTTATATAGGTATTAGTAGTAGTTGATACATAAATTAATTATGAGAGAATTTATGTACATTTAGTTATTTTATCTTCTATCCTGTATAAAATATTGTGTGTTGAATTTTATACTACATAACCACAGAATGCTATCAAACATGATATTACTCATCCATGATTTATATTTAACGAGCTACCATACGACCCCCAACAGTTTGTTTAGAACAAAACTAAAATACTAGAAAGAGTATTACCTTGGCAACTTACTTCCAAACTCTCTTCTGAATTTCCTTTTTTTCCTTACAACTGTTAACTGATGGTTCTAATAAACTTGTATAACACAAGCATATACAGTGATCAAGAATGGCAACACTAATTCGAATACAGGGAATTCAATATGAAATAGTAATTCTTAGGACAACCGATCGATGCATAAAACATTAAACTGATACCAGAGGCCTAGTAACTTTAACCAAAACGAAACGTAGGATTTTTGCAAGTGATAAATGAACTAATGATGGTACTCATTGACTTTAAAACAAAAACCTTGATAAGGATCGTTGGAACTGAGTTTACGAAGAATTCAGCTTTTTCATGGAATGGCCATGAAGGATTTCCCTTTATAGCAGGTGAAATCCAATATCTAGTTGCTGCTTTGAGCCCCAGGTAATAAGCTTGAAAGACTGGCTTGGTTTCTCAAGATTTCCTCTTGTGTTCGTCTTATTTCTTCAGGATCTGTCACACATGAAAATCAGCACAGTAGCGCGAGTTATTTTATGTATAATGTCTGTTTCATCACAATTAAATAGAGAATCTAAAGGTCAAGTAACTTGCAGAAATGTAAGCAAGAGTACACTTAATCAACGTCAAGTTCCAAAATCTAAATGATTTTGAGATTGCATGGAGCCACTAATGATGCAATTCAAGGGCTCTAGCTTAACAAATTTTCTCGTAATTTTGTAGATAAAATACCAGACGTATTATTCTATTAGATCATATACATAAACACTGACACATATAGGACTTGAAACACATATCCGCAGATACAATTGAGACGTTATGATAGGCAAAAAAGACAACCACAAGCATCCAGTTGAGAAATATTGTTTTTGTATGTGTAGGGGCATCTGTATTTATTTATGTATGTGAGGGAATGTGTGAATGCATATAACATTTAGTCATCGTAACATACTGTAACATAGATATCCATCAATATATATAAGAAAACAGATTCAGGAAAAGTCGATAATCTTCAGACAGAATAGTGTGCATAGTAATTAAGCGTTAGGAGACAGTGAAGTTCGCGTTCACTCAGATATAAGGATTAACAGATGATGCTTCTTACTTTGAGAATTTTGCCACCCTAGTGAAGCACATATATATTTGGTGCCGATATTCATGGTCCAATTCGATGAAGAAAATTAGAGATTGATGCAAAAATGTACATACATCACGTTGGTACCATTGGATACTAATCCTTAGTGAACCACATATTTAGTGCAGTCATCCCAAAGCACAAAACTCTTGCATTACAGAGACGTTAAATTGGAGCAACGTTATGGAACTACCGTCCTATAGCATGTGATAGCAACTTCATTTTGGTTAAAACACAGAGCACAAGAGTACTCACCAACATTTTCTGCTAATTTTGGCATCACAAACATTACAAACAGCATAAATCCGAACATCAGGCCAATTGGACTTTTCACCAGAGACATAATGGAGAAAGGTTCCTTTAACTGCAAGGGATATTCACACAGTAGTTTAGAGAAAGAAGGGCGAAATGAAACGGAAAGCTAGGAGATCAAAGTCCGACCTCATAATACTGCTCCTCACTCAATGGCTCCAAAATCAATTCAATCAAACTCCTCCTGTTCTCGGTTAATGCTGCTTGAACCTTACCTGGATTTCTGGCACTGACATCAACTCGGACCTGACATCACGAAAGATACATTAAGCATATAAATCTTTGTCCTAGAAAATTGGTGAAGAATCAAACATATCATAGTAGAGAAGCTCACCGGAGAAAAGAAGTAGCCAATTGCAGACACCTCAATAAGATGTGTCCCTGCTGAAACATTATGACTATTGCTAAGGTTAAGGAATTGCATTCATAGAATAACATTCCCTTCGCATAGCCTTTGCAAAGAGGAGTAGCATTCTAGTTTTCATGTTATCCCGCAAACTTAGTAGAATTCAGATGAACCACTCACAACCCAACTTATCTGGGACTGAGGCATATTTGTTTGTTCTTGTTGTTGTTATTGTATCATACAAGAAAACAACACATAAAAACAGTGAAAACACATTATATGAATGGTTTTTTTTTTTGGAGTGTGGAGCAGCAGTAAATATGCAGTTGAGGAAGCACAAAACTCATATCAGTATACATAACCTAAGGTAATGAAAGCTGAAGTACCAACTTAAGACATTGAGTCGTCAACGTAGGAAGGATACAATGAGAAATATCCATTGGGTCTCAAGAAAGTAACTCTTTGGCCAGCATTGAGTATGACTTTAACATTTGAAGCTTTAGGTAAGAAACCAGATCCTTTCAAGCTAAAGACTACAGAAAACAAACAAACAAACAAACAACAACAACAACGCGGCATTAGTCACAAATAAGTTGGGTTGTCTATATGAATCTCCACATCATTTCATATATATCAATAACAATAACAATAATAACATTAAAAGTTATGTGACAATTCCAAAACCTTTACTCAATTACAGAAAACAAAGTCAATATTTCTTATAACCTGATAAATCATCACAAAAGAATATTTAAAAACATCAAAGTATAGTGAAGTGAATCTCTATAACAAAAGGAGAATTTTAGCACTATAATCTAAAATTAATAGAACTTATATAGCCTTAACAAAAAGTTGGGAAACTTAACTAACTCACAACTTTTTCATGCCAAATAATTGTTTACTTTTGACCTATTTTTTCTTAAATTAATGGTATTTTAGTTACCATATTAGTTAAAATAGGCAAATAAATGACATATTATCCAATATATGAAGCTTATGTATACTAACTACAGTTCTATACATCAACAACATACCCAAGTCCCAGTGTATTCCCACAAGTGAGGCCTCGGGAAATGGTGTATACGCATCCTGTACTAGTCTTTTTCAAATTTCACAATAAAACATGATCAAACGTTGAAGTGGCATGTGCTAATAAGAAATCGGAGAATAAGATAGTACGAAAGTGATACTAAAGCAACTATAACTACAATTCTATATATTCTAAAACTATAACTAGGAAGAGAAAGGTGAAAAGAATTCTAGAAGTATGTACTGGGAATTTTTACTCGACCGGTAACAGTATAACCATCAACATTCCTGCAAAAAAAAATTAATTAAAATAATGAAAATGTGGAGAAAATAAAAACAGGCCAATTCAATTCTCTGTATCAATTAGGTTTAACTAATTTGTTATCAACACGCTACGAAAAAAATTCAAAACAGGGGAACTTGAAGATTGAAGATCCAAAATTTTTGGACATTTTTTTCCCATCCAATGCCAAAAAATTCAAATGGAAATTAAAATTAATTAGAAGCTACGGGAAAATAATCAAATTGTTATTAATTAACAAGCTTAATAAATTCAAAACATAAACTAAATTTTACAATTTTTATGAATTGAGTTCATATTTTTACGTGCATGAAAATTTATATACCCAGAAAGAATAGAACATAAGAAGAAGCACTGAAGAAGAAATATTGATCGCACTGCCATTAGGACTATATTTCTCTGTAAATTTCCAAGGAAAAAACTAAACAAGAACGGGTACAATTTTTCCAATTAAATTATACAATTATTTATATTTCTTATCGAATTATTGTATTTATTATTAAAAATCATATCCTTGAAGTTAGTAAGTTAGTTATAATAAGTTCACTTTACACGTTCGAAATGTAGCATATATGCCCTTTAATTTGTCTTTAATAAGTATTTATGACCTTCAATTTTGGTCGTACTTAACTAACACTTAAACTTGTATAAAACTAAGCAAGTGGACGTCACATAGGACACAAAATTATCATTTAGAACTCAAAGTAAGACAAATGTATCTATTCGTTCAATTTTATATCAGCTTAACTGTCTAATTAAGCACACTCAAAATTTAAGGGTATAAATACCAACTAAAATTAAGTTAAAGAATACATTTGTATATTATGAATCATAATTTTTATGATTTATGCCCTTGTAGTACTCTACTAGTATCCTATTAGCTTTGAGATTTTATTAATTTGAATTAGTGTAAAAAAGTTCACATTAGAAGTAAAATATTTTTTGTATTAAAAAATAAATTTTGTTGATTAGTAATTCTTTTGTGAAGGCTTTAATAATGAAATGTTTTGATTGGAGAAATTGAAATGTTTCGAGGTGAGTAACGCAGTATAGACAATATTCCAAGGATGTAGTTTGCAAATATTAATTTTCCCAAATTCTAAGACCTTACCGATTTTGGTTCGCTCGCCGTCGTACAAAATCAGCCTTTCCACCTCCGCCGTCCGCCGTTCTCCGCCACCACCCTCGCCGCTCGTTCGCCGGCGCGTGACTTTTATTATTAGCCTGCTTCGGAAATTGATAATTTCTGTTGAACAGCTGAGCTAAAATTATCTACTTGAAGATGAACTGATGATGATTTTGATTGAAATGTTTTGTCCTGGATAAGAAAAATTTAATTTAGTCCGGTAGAGGTATAATCTTTTCTTCTTTCTTTTTTCCTGCTAATTGTAGGTAGTCCTTTATTTCCTTGAATTTTTTAGCTAAATTTGATTATAGTTTTTTTGTTGCGTTTAAACACTTCATTATCAATGCTGAAATTTCTGAGGATCAGTAACAGTTCATAAAAATGGAGGTTGTCTGATGTTAGGGTGACTTTAGCTTTTCAGTTGATGAATATCACCTGATCTCATACTCTTTTTGTTATAATTAAAGGGCATGATTATATAATATATGATTTTAAATACTTCATCAATAACCCAATTCGATCATTATTGAGCTATGGAAACCAAACTTGGGTTATGTCTCTTTATGAGCTTTTCCATTTTGTTTTGGTTGATGTATGATATTTACTAGAAGGGATTCTTCTAAGTGAAGTGTTGTTGAGTGTTGTATCTTTTATTTTGGAGGGTGGAAACGGAGGAGGTGAGTGTTGATTGGGTGATGGCGGAAGGGAGGGGGTATGTTGACTATCAATGTGATTAAGGAAACCCATTGATCAGCTGTTAATTTACATGAAAATATGAAGTATATGGTCTTTCTTTGTCATATGAAAAAAGAGAGAAAGGAAAAGAAAAAAGGTGTTAGTGAGTGATCATGCTGAGGCAGATCCCAGAACACTGACTGATCTCTTTGGAAGATTTTTCAGGCTTCTGTGGCAGGAGGTGCTATGTCATGTTTGTTCGGTGTTAGCTGCTGCGATTTTAGTGTTACTTTTGGAAGATCAGGATGAACAAATTGGCTCGTGTACCTCAAATATCATCTTCTTTAGTGCCAAAAGCACCTCTACTACTTTTATGCTACTTCGACTGGTTTAGACCAATCCCGTCTCCACTTGCATGTTTTTATTTTCACTACTATTTTATGAGTCTAGCGGATTGGCCGCACTTGTTTTCTGCACCCCATACCCGTGCACAAAATAGTTGAATCATATGTAATATTTTGTAGTGTAGTGTTTTTTTTGTGACATGGAGATATGTTTCTCAGGTTAAGATGGTGGCGGCTCTCTTTTGAGTTTCAAAATGACAAGTCTAATGTCAAAATCAATGAGAATCTCGCGGCTTTTCTAGCTTACACTGCGGCATAGTTGATGAAGAATCTGTAACTGGTATGTTTAGTGTTAAGATGATTGTGTTTGTGGATTGTTAGAATTTTCTTGGGCTCTCAAATCTCTCTGTGAACTGCTTTTAGTCATTTTATGAACTTCCGTAGTTGGTGAAGGAGAGAGTAAGATACATAACTTTCAAAAGAAAAAGCTAAAAGCACTACATAAAGTATCACATAGCCTGTTAGAAAAAGAATATGCTTCTGAATTTCATGTCAATATTTGGGGTTTTCAGGGGTAATAAAATGTTTGGTATCAAAATTATTATAAAACACAGGATAAGGTCCAAGGTTCCATGTATTTAAGCCGTGAAATGGGTCAAGCCTCGTCTCTAATACATTTTGAAACTTGGAATAGTTGAAGGAGTTAAGTTAATCCACGTCTTTATGTGTTTTTTGGTGTATCTATACATGCCATCTCATGTTGGCCTAAAACATGCATAAATAAGTGGACATGCATTTTCTTTTCTTTTTTACCAGCCTTTCTATATGTGAATTTCCTGCTTGTATTCACCTTTTCTACAAGACCGTAATTTAGTCTTTGACTGCATAGCTTTTATCTTATGCTGGGAAGCATTAATTGCTAGACTCAGGCCCTCAAGTTGCGATCTGACATCTTGTCGAGCATATTTCTGATGAGTGCATAGTGAATTCAGGTTTTATTGGTCACCCTGTATTTATTGCCTAAAACATTTGCTAATCCTCATCTTTTTCATCATGCTTATTCCAAACTAACTTATATTAATATTTGGGCGTATGTGCCATGCGGGCAGGATGGATGGATTTCTTACAAAATAGAGTATACCTATCACCTATGCATTTAGTTCAAGTAATAAGATCATGCCCCGGAGGAAATGGAAAATGTGTTTCATTATTCTATATTTCGAATAGTCTAAGAATATAATAATGTCTTCGCACGTAAATATAGATTTTTCCTTGAGTCTCCTTGGAGATGGAAAGACTGGATTTTTTTCCTATTCTCAGTGCACATGAATGCATTATTGGGGCATATTGTTGTCACTGTACACATGCTTGGATAAGTTCAAGCAATTTGTTCGCTAAAGAAGGATGCAAAAAATATTATTGGCTGCTGTGTATCATATGCAGGGGAAATTGTTACAACAACAACATACCCAGTGAAATCCCACTAGTGGGGTCTGGGGAGGGTGGTGTGTACACATACCTTACCTCTACCTTGTGAAGGTAGAGAAGTTGTTTCTAATAGACTCTCAGCTCAAGTAAAACATTTCATAAAAAGGTTTGAAAAGGAAACACAGTAGTGAAGAAGCCATGTGAAAATAATGGAGAAAAGAACAGTAGCAACATCAAATAATACGATAATCGAAGTAAATGAAACAATAGGTAATAAAAAAATGAAGAATAAGATAAGAGAAGATTAATATTAATAATAATGATACTAATAAGAAAACCTAGACATCGTTTGATACCTACTAACCATCTACCTTAATTCTCGACATTAATTTCCTCCTCTCTAGGGTCATATCGTCGGTAAGTTGAAGGTGTGTCATATGTTGGCTAATCACCTCTCCTCAATACTTCTTTGGCCTGCTTCTACCTCTTCTCAGACCCATCATAGTCAATCTCTCACACCTCCTCATTAGGGCATAAGTGCATCTCTTCCTCACATGCCTGAACCATCTCAACCACATCTTGTCCACCGCGGAGGCCACTCTCACCTTGTCCCAAATATCTTTATTCCTAATCCTATCTCTCTTAGTATGCTCATACATCCATCTCAACATCCTCATTTTAGCTTCTTTCATCCTTCTAGACTTGCAAGTTCTTGACCGGCCAATACTCTGCACAATACTACATAGTTAGTCTAATAATCAATTTATAAAACTTACCTTTAAGTCCTGGTGGCATATTTTTATCACACAAGACACTGGATGTGAGCCTCCATTTCATCCACCCCGCTCCAATACGATGTGTAACATCATTGTCAATCTCCCCATTGCCTTTGATTATTGACCCAATACTTGAAACTTCCTCAATTGGAGATGACTTGTGTATCAATCCTCATTTCTGCATTTGCCTCGTGAGTTATGCCACTGAACTTGCACTCCAAGTAGTTTGTCTTAGTCCTGCTCAAGCTCAACCTGAACCCTTTAAACTCTAGGGTCCGTCACTAGACCTCCAGCGTATCATTAATTTTGCTGCTTATCTCGTCAATCAGTATTATGTCATCACAAATAGAAAAAACCATGGCACCTCGCATTGGATATGCAACGTTAGTTCATCCATCACCAAGGCAAATAAAAACGAACTAAGATTTGATCATTGGTACAACCCCATCAAGATTGAAAAGTGTTCCAAGTTTCCTTCCACTATTCTCACCCCAATCTCGGCTCCATCGTACATGTCCCTAATCACCCTACTGTATGCGACATGTACACCTCAACTTCCAAATTGTTGTTGTAAGAAAAGTCCTTCCCATCATTCTTGCAATTTTACCTTTTTCTTAGTACATTTTAGTTTTACTACTTAACAATGTTGTCTTGATTTCTATTAAACCTGTCAAACTCTAACCACATTTTCAAATCCCAATACCACATCGTTTTGAACTTAATCTATGAGTTCTTGAAGGGTTGAAACCACCAAGTGATCTATCATGAACTCTAAAGCACACACTTCAGGTTCTTTTTAGAATTGTCTTTTTGATATGTTTACTATATTTGAAACGCCTCCTTCCAAAATAGACTATTTAAAAGAAGGTTGCAACTGATTCAGAAAGAAAGCATTTTGTTTGTTTACTTCTGGTCAAATCATCTCCATGCTGATTTCAATTCCATGTTTCAGATGGAGGCAGTTTGTCTTAACAGCGGCCCAGTGTTTGATGACTGTGAAGAATATGAGGATGGAGGAGACTGTTCTGTGGTGGAGCATGATAATGAAATTCATGAAAATGATTCAAAGAAAGAGCCCCCACAACCCACAGTCGGTCTGGAATTTAGGTCTTTTGATGAAGCATATGATTTTTATAACATGTATGGTAAGGAAAAAGGATTTGGTGTTAGAGTGAGCAACTCCTGGTTTAGATCAAAAAGGAAAGAAAGGTATAGAGCAAAACTTAGCTGCAGTAACGCAGGTTTCAAGAAGAAAAGTGGAGCAAATCACCCTAGGCCAGAAACAAGAACTGGTTGTCCTGCAATGCTAGTAATTAAGCTTGTGGACTCAAAAAGATGGAGAATTGTTGAAGTTGTGCTTCAGCATAATCATACAGTAAGCCCAGAGATCGGACGGTTCTATAAGTCTCACAAAAAAATGATTCTTGCTTCCAAAAAGCAGCAGGAATCGACACCTGTTACAGAAGTACATACAATTAAGTTATACCGCACATTTATTGATGCTGCTTATAATGGATCCCAAGAAGTTGAGGAAACAGATAGTGGGCTTCCTGTTGATACCTCAAAGCATTTGGAGCTTAAAGAGGGGGATGCGCATGCACTGTATAATTATTTTTGTCGTATGAAATTGACAAATCCAAACTTCTTTTATCTGATGGATCTTGATGATGAAGGATGCCTTAGAAATGTGTTCTGGGCTGATGCTAGGTCTAGGGCTGCTTTCAACTCCTTTTCTGATGCAGTTGCAATTGATACAACAAGCTTGAGAAACAAATATGAAATTCCTCTAATTTCTTTTGTCGGATTAAACAATCATGGGCAACCTGTTTTGCTGGGATGTGGTTTTCTTGGACATGATTCAGTAGAGTACTTTATTTGGATGTTGAAATCATGGCAAACATGTATGCTGGGGAGACATCCACAAGTTATTCTAACTGATCAGTCAAAATCAGTGCAAATTGCAGTTTCTAAGGTTTTCCCTCAAGCTTGTCATTGTTATTGTTTGTCATATGTCATGCAGCGAGTTCCTGAGAAGTTGGGAGGATTGAAGGGGTATGAGTCTATCAAGATGCAACTGTATAAAGCAGTTTATAATTCTTTGAAGATCACCGAATTTGAAAGTTCTTGGGGTCAGATGATAAGTCAGCATGGACTCAAGGACAATAAATGGCTTCAATCATTGTACGAAGATCGTGAAAAATGGGTACCAGTCTACTTAAAAGATATTTCCTTCATGGGAATCATGCCAATAAAGGAAAACGAGAGTTTGGATTCATTTTTTGATGGTTATGTACATAAACACACTTCATTCAAAGAATTTGTTGATAAGTATGACCTAGCCCTGCAAAGGAAATATCTGAAAGAAGCAATGGCTGATATGGAGTCGAGAAGTTCAAGCTTTGAACTGAAAACAAAATGCAAATTTGAGCAGCAACTCTCTCGGATATTCACAAAGGAAATATTCAAGAAGTTCCAAAAAGAAGTTGAGGAAATGCACTCTTGCTTTAACACAAGACAAGTAAACATTATTGGGCCGATAATGACATTTGTTGTCAAAGAAAGAGTAGAATCCGAAGGAAGTGAGAAGGAGATCAGGCAGTTTGAGGTTCTCTATGAGACGACACAAGTAGAAGTACGCTGTATTTGCAGTTTGTTCAACTTTAAAGGCTACTTATGCAGACATGCATTGAATGTACTGAATTATAATGGTGTAGAAGATATTCCATCACAATACATCCTACCGCGTTGGGATAAAGATTACAAACGTAAGACTCCAGTAGATTCTATTCTTAGTCATGTTGATGTGAATAATCCTGTGGAATTATACAATCATCTACATAAACATGTCATGCGAGTTGTTGAAGAAGGGGCTCAATCTGAAGAGCATTACATGGCGGTCCTTAAAGAATTAGAAGCTTTATTGAACAGGTTTTCCCTTATAGATGACAATTTGGTTTCACTGTAATATTTGACATGGAACATTCAATGCAGAATTATAGTGCATCTTTGTACAGAATATATATCACATATCTTGATATAAGGATGGAATTGTGGTAGTTTGAAATTGCATTAGCATTTCCTCTATAACAGATAATTTGTGTTTGGTTGAAAAACAGTTTCCTGCAAAAACAAAAATTGAAATATATCCTCCAAAATGAAGTTTTCAAATCTCTAAAACAAATGTTACATAGGTTGAAACCTCAAATAAGTAAGCAACAAAACCAAATTTTCAGCATAGAGTGCAAATAAAAAGATAGTCAAGATATATTTCAACACAGATATCAAGCCAAGAAATCAATCATGAGTTATTTGACCCCTTCATTTTCCTCACATGGGTCAAAATTATATATAAATACAATCTACATTATCAAACCAAGAGTTTTGGCTTGCTTATAAACTCAAGGATATCACACGATTAATACATATCAAGGATGAAATCCATGCCAAAATACACATCCAAGCTTTACCCCAAGATTAATTAAGATGAAAAAATTGCAAAATAATGTTTCAGGACGAAAGATGTGATGCTGATCCAGTAATCCTCACTTCAAACAAGTTGGAAGTGTGAGTCCATGACAAGCGAAAGCCAAAACAACATAAACTATCACAAGGAGGAGGAATATCAGTGCCACCCTGCAAAAATCAAACATCATTATAAAGAACGATGACAAAATTAAATAATGAAATAGGAAAAGAAAAACTTGAAGCTGGCAACTCCTTCAATGTAAACAACCATCAAGAACAAAATTAAAAATATCCTGAGAGAATCAGTACAGTATAAAACTATGAAATCTTCTGTAAACGTAGGGATCTGTTGTTAGAATTGCTTCACAAAATTCACACTGTTTAGGAGCAGGCAGATAAAAGATCGTGAAACACATATTATAAGGAAAAGGAATAACCAGATCAAGAAATCCATGAGGAAGCTTCATACTGATCTCAATCATTTCATGGACTTCCCAAAGATGTAAAATTTGGATTATTATTTATTCACATTTTAAAATCTCTCTAAATAGATCCTGGAAGATACACTGTCCGTTTTGTCAAACCATTTTAGGTAGGATAGAGCCCAGCTAGTTTCAGTAATGTCAGATAACTTACAACTATAAGGGATCTTCACATGTAACAATCTAACTGTTCGAATCAGAATTTATTCTTACCCAATAAAAGAAATCTAATAGTTATAATTCATCCAACTATTGAAAGAACAACCCCCCTCCCCCACCAAGGAAAAATGAAACAAACAAAGAAATAGCTTTTGTCCAAGTAATAGAAGCAGCATACGTGAGTTTGACATTTCTCCACCATACAGTGCTTCTGAAACGGCGAGCCTGCTTTCTGAAGCGGAAAGTGTTCTCTTGCATATTAGCTGTTTTATCGACCAGCAATTCCAAGCGATCACCTCTCTCTAGAACTTTATCAATATTCTCAACCATGACAGTGCGCACCTGTTACATGGCACATACATCCAAAATTTTCTTAGCTAATGTCAAAATATAATGGCTGGTAAATATGATTTGCTGCAATTTCTAGTCTACAAGATTTGACAGCTGAAACTGTAAATATTGTTTTTATCACCGCTACTCATCAATACAATAAAAGCTTTATTACAGGAACATATAAATGACTACTGATGGTCTCAAGGGAAGCATGTTGCATCAAACACCACAAATTATTATGCCTAATAACTCATTACAATATGCTTGTTGATGAGATAATTATGATGCATTGAAAGGTGCAAGCCTCATCAGATTGAGAAAATGTGGATTTTGCATGAGCCAACATCTAGAACATAAGGTCCCTAAGGCCTAAAACAACATTGGTAACTGACCTGACTCATTTCACCCTTTAGCCTGTTTATTCTGTCTGCATTTGGATCACTAGAGTAGTATTCCATTTGCTGGCTAAGCACCCTTGAAAATTCATCATTCATACCATAAGCTTGCGCAGACAGAACTGCTCGGCCATAGGTCCTCACAAATCTTTGATGAATTTCTTCAAGAAATGCGAAAGGGATTCTTCCTGTAGCGGAATTTAGTATAGTAAAATATCCACAATATATGACAATCTTCCAAGGCAACATATCAAAAATGAAAATGAAATCTGTGGTGTTACTAAAGAACTAAACCACTATCTAAATTCGAACTAAATTAAAAGGAGAGTCTGTGTACAACTACAAATCTTCTTCTTTTTTGGGAACTACTAACCAAAGTGTATTTACACAATGTACTAGGAGATACAAAACCAAGGAAAAGATGCCAAGGTAAAATATATTAAAGAATGGTATAGAATAGATATCCCTAAGACAGAATAAATATATATCAAGAAGAGCAGAATTACCAATGCTGCAGGATATTATCCAGTGATATTGTGAAATGAACCTGTAACTAAAGACCATAAGGCTGCTTAAAAGACAACACTTCACAATATTCTGTTTCTCGGATTTATAAAATGGCTTTAAGCCCAGGGATTGATCACTGAGAGGAGTCCTTGTGGGATTAATATATCCATTCACCAACTCACTGAAGTATAGTTATCTTCACACCAACCTACCCTGACCCCACTTGTCACTGGTTATGTTGTTTTTGTTTAGATATAACTAGTTTTAAGTCGAGTATCCATCAGAAACAGTCTCTCTACCGTCAGGGTAAGGTTGCATACACACCACTCTCCCCAGACCCATGTTGTTGCTGTTGTTTAGATATATCTATATTTGAGCCAAGGCTATCGAAAACAGTTTTTCTATCTTCAGAATAAGGTCGTATACACACCAGTCACCACCCTCCCAGCCCCACTTGTCAGATTACACCGGCTATGATGTTGTTGTTTAGATATATCTACATAAACATGAATTTAAACACATTCTAACAACATAACTGCATTATACAAAATGGTAATTGCTTACTTCCAGCACTATCATCCGCCATACAGAGTACGGTAAGGCCATCAGTGCGTTTAACATGGAAAATATACCGATCCTGTGAGTACGAAGCATTGGAATCATTATTCCCCGGGATTTTCTCCAAAATCTGCCTCGCGATCGTACTCGCGTTCGTTGACGTCCCGCTCTGCTCCGCCAACACCACCGATCCCCTCGCTACCAGCGCATACAGTATCGTCATCTCTCTTCCTCTGCACCTTTCTTCCTCTGTATATACATACAAAATTAAAAATATGTATGATTATGATTATGCATATCATAATTTCAAATTCTAGATCCGTCTCTATGTTTGTATAAACATATTTATATCAAAATTTATATATATACCCGTAAATTTCAAATTCTAGATCCACCTCAATAATATAAATTTAGAGCGAAGTTTGAAAAAAATCGAATCGTTACAGTAGAGCGTTTACCTTTTTTTTTTCTTTTTTGAGGAAGAAGGCGATGAAGAGATAGGCGTTTGATTGACCCACGCTGTACCCTTTCCGAGCTGTCAACTAACTTTAATGCCACCAATCATGGTTTGTTATTTGAATTTAAATTTGGCAAGCATGTGTTTGGATGACATTTGATATGATTTTTATTTGTTTCTTATTGACTTAACATATCTTAAAATGATAATTTTATTATATTATTATTTGAATATAATAAATTTTATATTTTAAAAAATAATTATAGTTGATAGAAATTAATTCAAAATGGAAAAATCACCCCCACATATAATTTGTTGGGTTTGTGTTTGTGAGCTTGTAACGTAAAATTTTAGTGAAACAGACAAGAATTTCATCTACGGTAAAACATCACTAAATTAATATAAGTGGAATCATGAAATATTATTATTTTATAGAAATATTATTTTATCGATAAATTGATATTTATCAATTTAAAGAATATTTTGAGATTCAATGAATGTTAATTTTGATTACATCAAATTCATTGTATTTTACTAATTTATGTATCATATTTATTGAATTCACATTAAAAAAAAAAGTTTATACATAATGTACAATGAATATGTCAAAATCATTGTATCTTGCTAAATTATGTATCATATTTATTGAATTCATATAAAAAAAATCAGTATACGTAAAGTACAATGTATGTGTATGATCCATTGTAATATATTATTTTGTTAAATGGTTTGTTGTAATATAAATTCAATAATTCAATGATTCATAGTAAAAGTAATGTACATAATGTACATTATGTACATTATTTCTTAATAATAAAATATTATTCATTGTATCTTTATTACAAACACTTTAATGTATGATGGTGAGACAATAAATTATATACGCAATATAGAAAATTTTGAAAACCATATCCAAAAATGGCTTCTCATTTAAAAGATGTCACAAAATCAACAATGACGGATCAAAAACATAAAGCATTATGTGAGTACAAAGAGATCATTCCACATGCTCTCAAAAGAATTTGCAGTCATGGATTAATGAAAAATTTTCATTTAAAAGCTAGTCAAGGTACAATACCAAACACACTCAAACGATCAGCTGAATTTTATGGTGCACTTCAAAAAGACATCGTCAGAACTTTTGAATGCAATAAGAAAAGTTAGAATTGAGCTTCAACAATACACAATAGAATCATATTTCATTAATTTGTCTTGGATATATTTGTACTTTTAAGGAATTATTAATTTATAATATTAATGAGACCATATATTTATATAGGTTTTCTGAAAATATATTATCTTATCGGAATAGTTGATATTTTCACTGGCCCATGTCGTGATTGGAGAAAATATTATTTGTCATGACCTGAGCCTACATCCTAGACGTGACCGGCACTCGAGAACCATTGTTGGTCCTGAGCCTACATCATGGCTGACTACAAGCGGAAGACTAACTCAAGCATATATAAGCATCAAATTGACAGAAACGTTTAAAACAATTTACTGAATCTTAAAACTGAACTGAATATACTGAATATGAAACATAAGTTTTAAATAAAACATTTGAAACTGAAAGACTCTACAAAACTGTTTATCAATGAAACCTCTATTATACAAAGATGAGTCTCATAAGACTGGAGTCCTCCGGAAGCAAAGAGACCTCATTCGAAAGTTGACGAACAGATGAAGTGATCTTAACAGACTCTTGTTGAGGATCTTAATAACTTGTATCTGCATCATTAAAAGATGCAGGTCGAATGACATCAGTACATTGAATGTACGAGTATGTAATATAGTTGAATAACAAATAACGAAAAGAAAGGACTGGAATAGATAACAATGTACTCAAGCTGAATGTAAAGAAATAAATGAGTTAAAATCATTTAAAGTTTTACAAAATACTTTCTCATCTCTGAACTCAACATAATAAGTTATACATAAAAATACACTTTAACTTTATTTGGGAGATTCTAGAATCGACAACCATTACTATGAGCTACATGATGAAACAACGTCTCGCCCACGCTGCCAGAACTGTCATATACCTTGTCGGGATATAGGACACCTCAACTAAGTAGATTCACTAAGATATGCTTAAAAAGCAATATGGAATTATCTAAAAAGTATGACCCTTTACCCATGTTGGCATACATGGTTTATGAGGACTTTGAGTTGTCTGAACTCGTCCCCATATCGGTGCTCAATACTACTCCCAATAATATATAATCATGCTCATATGTTTAAAAACATAACTCTTCCTCTAGTTTTAGATAATTGCTCAAACTACCATCTTAAAAGAAGTAACTGGTCTTGAAATATCTTTGAACTCATAACTCATTTAGGAATCTCGATTCTTTTATCAATGTAAAAATTGATACATCTGGGAATACATAGCCCCCGTATACTTTTACTCAATTCATACTTGAAAACTCTTTCTCAAAAATATATCAAAATCATATTTTAATATGATCATTAATGACTCGGGAAGTCATACTGCATAAACATTGATAGTATATCTAGATACCATACTGCTCATACATTCATGGCATACTCAATTGTCATATTAATCATGGTTTAGAAACTCTTTTCCCAAAACTCATCTTTACTTTCTCAAAACTCAGCTTAAGAACTCAAGTGTTGGTTTAAAAGCTTTTCAAAATTTATAACTCAAATCATAGGGTTCATGCTGAAATATAGACATGAACAAATCAAATCAAGGATCTCAATAAAAATATAGAGACTCAATAATTAGGAATATAATTTGTTTAAAAGAAACATGAACTCAAGAACTCAAAATCAACTTATCTCAAGAATACTCAAATCTAGGGAAAGAATCCTAGATTTTTCTTTTATTGATTTGAAAGTAGATGTAGGGTGTGAGGACAAACTAGTCCAACACTATGATAGCCTTACATACCTGAAAGAACAAGGTTCTTGAAGAATCTTGAAAAAGAACTTGGTTAGAAGACTTGAAACTCTAGCTTGAAAGAGAACGATTAAGAAAACCTTTATTGAGATTCTTGATTACTTTCTTGAAATCTCTATGGCCAAGAATTATGGAGGAATTTGAGTTGAAAATAATGAAATTCTAGGAGAAAAACTTACCTTGAAGAAAAATCTTGAAAAAGATTGAAAGAATCTTGAATGGAGTCTTCTACTTTTATTTTTCCTTAGGGTTTTGCCCTAGGGTTTGAGAGAGAAGAGAATGATGAATTAAAAGATGAAAATCTGATTGTTTTGAGCCTTATATTAGTCTAGAAAGCAGTTTAGAGTTTTATTGGAGGTAAAAAGACAAAAAGTCCCTTTTTAATGTTTTTCCGTCGGCTAATTCGTCACTGCACTGTATCAGTTACTAAAATGGTCATAACTTTTTACTCATAAATTGGATTGACGCGAAATTGGTGACGTTGGAAAGTAGATTAAAATACCTTTAATTTGATAGGTTATAGGTCACATAACACTTATATTCTAAGAGATATGGTCGTTTGAAGTTGATCCAAGTAGAATCTTACATCGAAACTTAATCGGTAAGGAAACTTTCAACTCAACTCTGTGTTAGGAGATTCTAGTTACCTTAATTAATATCCAAAATCATTCCCAAACTAAAGAATTTACCTTTACACATATAAACAATTTAAGAATCACCCGATTCATAGTTGCTTAATTTCTCCCCCTTGTGTCAGAAAAATCTAACATATATCTTAATCTACTTTGAAGAATTCATTTTTTTGTGTCATGGTATATATTATCACAAAAAAATAGATGAACAATATGTTGGTGTATATGCATTTTGAAATTAAAATATTAAGTGCATAAGTTTAGTGGTATAAGTTGACAAGAATGTGGTCATTATTTTGATGTAACTCTTATAACCATTATTGACACGATCTACCATTAATTCCACTCATTATTCTACCTCATTATACATTGTAACTTATGTAACATTTAAACCATTTATTTACCTACATTATATATATCCATATTATTGATCTTATTCAATACAAAGAAGAATTTCTCCCCTATAAACAGTGGTATTTCTTCCTTTATGAAGGGGCTATAAAAAAAAAAAGATGTGTGGAATAATATTGTAGTGTATAGTGAGGTAAGTGTAGTGAAAGAGAGAGTTGAGACAAAGAAAATACTCTAAGTCTTCAACTATATTCACTATGGAAAAGATAATATTTATATGTTGAAGGAAGGTGTTCTTATATGAAGCTTTGGACTCTTCAACTAAATCCGAAGTTGCTTAAGTTGTACGACATTGTTGGGTTGTTGTATCTTGGAAGGACAAGTCAAGAGTATTATTGCTGAATCGGTGTAGATTATGCCGCAGTGGGCTTGAATCTCCTTAAAGAGAGCGAGATATCCGCGCCTCAGCTTAAATAATTTGTCTATTCATTTTTGTCATTTTGTTTTCAACTGTAATTTATTATGTTTGTGGTAAATTAAACCAACACAATATTTATTTTTTTAATCATAAATCAATTGAGAGGAAAACTTAATCACGATTCATTGATGTAATGTATACAAATGCTTTTGTACGCAATATATTAAGCAAAACTCGTCGGTAGCCACCTAAAATTAACATCAACTTTCACTTAGACACCTCAATTAGGGTTTGTTCATTTTAAACACCTCAATTAGGGTTTGTTCATTTTAAACACCTCATGTGGAATTTAATTTCATTATGTCATTTTGACACTTTTTTAACAATCATTTAAATATTAAGATGTGTGTAACACACTTGCCGATGATATGTAAAAGTAGCGAATTAAATAAAAACATGTGACATATATACCAAAAATAATTGTTGAAAATATAAATTGTGAACAAAAATCCATGTTTAAAGCTATTTAGTTAATTACTTTTAATAAAAGCTACATTTCAATAAAGAAGAAAAAAAAATAAAAATGCACCACTTCTTTTTTTTCTCCCCCGTTTTCACATCTTCTCCTCCTTTAACAAGCATGACCTTCTTATTAAAACATGTTGAAATGTGCCGACTTAGTAAAATGTAGGGATGGCAATGGGGTGGTGGGGGTTGAACTTAACCCACATATTTTTTAATCTGCCTCGCCATGTCCCACATAATAACTTTTTTCATTTTCAATCCACACCGCATAAATTTTTAAATATTTTATTTTTCTAGTTAAGTTTGATTCTAAAAATAAAATTCATAAAAATAAATTCACTTTTCATTAAGTTGTATTAATTTAATAGGATAGTGACTTAAAAAATTATTTTTAGAGGTCATTGGAAAACATGTAAGAAATTGTATATTCTTTATTGAACCATTTTGATTTACTATCTTAAATATTTTAGTAGCTTTATAAAAATAATCTTAATAAATAATGCTCTATCACTCTTGTTGACACCCAATTTTAGACCTCCACAATATAAATTAATCATCGAGCTTTCTAAATTCTAAATGATTTGAAATAATTGACTTTATAAAATTCAAAATATTTTTCAAGTCATTTTAAGTAGTTTTGTCATTTTTATAAATGATAAAATAATAAATATGATATTTTATATAATTATGTGTCTAATTAGTATATTTTATGAATGTTCGAAAATTGTCTCAAAAAAGATTTTAGTTTTATTTAAATATTTGGTTATTTAGTTTAATTAATTAATAGCGTATATTTTGAGTTGATTAGTTTATTAAGGTAATTATTTTGTTTCGTTAAAATTAAGAAGCTAATTAATTAATTTATATTAATTCATCTTATTTAGTTATTAGCCAAATCCCCTAAACTCATTTGTGATAAGCTAAATTTGGGCCCTATTTGTAAATTCCAGCAGCCCATCTCATTTTTTCCAATTCTCATTCCTCTCAGCCAGTCAAATTCCCAGCCTACCCATTTCCTTTCTTCCAACCCAATTCAAATTAACCCCCAGCCCACCTTTTTTTCCATTTCTTTTCCATTGCCAGCGCAATTCAGCGACCCCAATGTTAATTCCCCCGACCCGACCCACTTTTCCATCCTCAGAAGAAGTCCAAAAATGTCAACGCGCAGCAGTCCGTGAACGACAAAGCAGCAGCAACACACGCAGAAGCCAAGCGACGTCTGAACGCACTTCACCTCCCTTCACGCGAGGACGAACAATGGGGAGTTCACGGAAAAGGCACGGCTTCCAGCTCTAACGTTCATATCGGTGACAGTACGCGTCAAACTTTAACAATCTCATTCACGATTCCAAACAGACATAGACGGAAAGCACAAGACAGCAAGTTCGTTGTGTTGACACCCAATTTTGGCCCTCCACGTTATAGATTAACACGAGCTTCTTTAATTTCAAACAATTTGGAAAAAAGTTAGTTTATGAAAAAAAATCAATTTTTTTTTTAGTTTTAAAGTGATTTTAGTCATTTTATAATATTTCCAAATAATAATTATATTTTAAATATAACTAGTATATTTTATAAGTATTCGAAAATCATCCCAAAAAGATTTTATATTTTTAGTTAAATGTTTATTAATTTACTTTAGTTTAAGTCATAGTTATAACCTCAAGATTAACTAATTTGCAATTAAATTAATTATTTTTTGTAATCGAATTAATTATTTCACTTCATTAAGATTAAGAAGTTCATTAGTTAACCTCTATAAATTCGTCTTATTTAGCTTTTGACCGAATTTGCCAACTAATTTCAATTCGGCTAAGTTTTAACCCTAATTGGTTATATTTTCAATTTGCAAATATAGCCATCTATTATTAGCTTTAGTTCCAATTATTTTAAGACCCAAAATTTGGGCCATTTTGTCAGCCCATATTCTTAACAAAACTCTCAGGCCCATTCTTTTCTCCAAATTTCAGCCTACAACCTACAAATTCCAGCCAAAACTGACCCAAATCTCCAATGTACAGCAACACACACCGACGCGTACAGCTCCTGTACGTTTTCTTCGTTCTTCTTCCTCGCGTACAGCCACGCGAACCCACCCAAAAATGCTGCAAAAACCCAGAAAATGAGCCAGCAGTCCAGACGCTAGCCCGAGCCTAGCAGCGACGCGATTCCTTTTCCCTCTCTCCTCGCGACGTGCCCATCTCCGTACACGAACTCTCGTACGAAGCCAAGTGTTTGCATCTCAGAGATTTTGAAATTTCTCAAAATCCCACATCGAAAATCTTTCCACATTTCAGAGATTGTAGGCCCTATAAATAGGCCTTCTTTTCATTGTTCAAAGGGGTAGGATTTTGGAGACCAAAGAGTATCCTGAAATTTTGGGAATTCTTGGTTTCTTAGTTTAAAATTTTAAAACATTTTTTTTGCGGATGTTCGAGTTGAAGAGGTGGAATCACATCCGTTAAACTCGTTGTCCGGTTCGCTACCCGGAAAGAGGTAAATTCTCTCATTAACTTTGTTTCCCGTTAATTTTTAGTTTTGTTCGGTTTATGTATTCTTAGTCCTGTATGTGTTTTAGCTATGTTTTAATCTCTTTATGTTAGCATTTTGTTGATGGGTATTAGTAGCTAATACCCATTTCATTATTTTTGAGTTCTTTGTTTTCATAATTAGTTTCTATTTTATATATGTGTATCTCTACCTAAGCTGTGATTTATTTATATATCTTGCTTCACCAGCCATTAGAATTTGTATATTGTGGAAAAATTAAACAATATTATTGATGTTCGAGTTTTAGCTGGACTAGTATTAGCTTTATTCTTGTCCGACTTTTCCTATAATTTCGGTGTCATGTTGGAAAATTCCTAATTCTTTGAGCAATCAGTTTAGTCTAAACATGAATGTAAAATAGCTTTTTATTTGCTCAAAGCTTATAGCTATGCATGAATCTACTTCAAGCCTTTTCTTGGTGTGATCAGAAGTAGTTAGTTAAATGTTATTTGTTAGCATATGGGTTAGAAATCCCCCGTTTATTTGTTACTATACTCGGCTGCCCACTGTCGTTAGTTGCTTCACTGTTCTACCCAGTAGCAATGTCATTATTCTCTGTTTTCTTCATGATTTGTAGTATTTTTTTCTTGTAATAGCTTTCCCCACTTGCCACCGAGAGTTAGATATGATTTCCTAGGACATTCATTTATGCTTGAGATTTTTCTTGGGATCATTGTTCTACCAAAAGTTGTTGCTTGTCTGTTTTAAATCAATCACCTAATTCTCTTCATAATTTTCCAGAAATCCTTTCATTTTAGCTTCTGTTCAAAGTAAATCACTGTTGCTAATATTTTATATTGTAGAGTTGAGTTATGATTCATAGAAAACTAGCCATGTGGTTAATTGATTGGTTACTTGCTTGATCATTGTGAAAATAAGAAGTCTATCCTGTTAGGGAGTAATTTGGTTGGAGATTATCTAATTCCTACATGTTATCTTTATTGATGAGGTTGAATATGTAGTTAAGGTTTGTTGTTCTCTTATGCTGTATTAAATCACTTGCTAATTCTTTTTCTTCATCTTCTTTTCATGAACTCTCCGAATGAGTCCAATGGACTCCCCATCTCTTGCATACTCTTATATTCGAGTCGACCTCACCCAAGTCATTAAAAGAAGGCTAGTACTGTTTGGTTAAAGTCCAAACCAAAATCAGCAACTTAGTAGCGAAGTAATGACAGTCCTAAAGGGCTGAAATTTGAGTATTTTGGATTTAAAAGCTTGGTAAAATGACCAGCAGCAACAACAGCCTCTAAAAGGCAGAAAAACGAGGGGTAAAATTGGGTCGAAATCCCGACAAACCAGCAGCAGTAGCAGCAGTCCCAAAGGGACTAAAATTGGAAATTTTTGGACTTTAAAAAGTCCAATCTGGGCAGCAGCAAATGAAAAGCAGCAAGTGGACTTAAAGTTGTCCAAATCTTATTTGCACTTTTGTTTTCCTTATATCGTGATTTTGTGATACTTGCTCTTAATTTCTAACATTTATTTTATCAATTTAGATGAATCCTTGGGGTGATATGTTTATTTAAGTTTTCAAATTTCGAAACTCATTTCAAGTTAGCTAATTTAAGCTTTATAGAATGACTTGAGAACCTTTTATGTTCTTTCATAGTTATTGAAAAGCTTTGAATCCATGTTTACGAGTTTGAATTAACATATTTAGTTCAAATTTTTAAATAGGATAAAGTTGTTAAGTTCTAAAAATAAATTAGTTGTCTTTTAGTTTAACTTAGGACTTTGTATGAATGACTTAAGGATTTTCTATATCCTTTTGTAGTTGTCAAACAAGGTCCTTTAATCCATGTTTAGGAGTTTGAATTAATCGTTGGTTCAAAACATGACTATGGGTAAAAGTTTCAAGTTAGGTTTATTCTTGAGATCTTTACAAGTATCAAAAGATTTTTATCTAAATTTCAAACATGAACTTTCTGTAAGTAACCTTTTTTTTTATATATATAAAATTAGCCAAACTTTTCAATCCGTCGGTCAACCGCGTGTTAGCGGATTCTCTAAGATGCCTGAACCCTTCCTTATAGAATTATTTGAACCCTTACCTGACTCTGATTTTATTTAAAATATCTTCTTTCAAAAATTCCTTTTAAATGGTTTCCTTAATTTTTCCTAAAAATTAAGTGGCGACTTCATTATTATAAATTTCTCCAAAACATGTACAAAATTGCCAAAAGTTGCGAAATTGGTTTCGAAACCTTAATTTTCGAAATTGGGTCGTAACAGAATGTCTTCTTCCTCCTGTGTCCCTCTCAAGTCGTACCATCAAAGCAGCAGAAAAGCAACGCAGAATCGTCTTTGCACCTTGGGATTGAGCCGCGTGGCATAGCGAGGATGATCGAATCGATCCGGAGCATCCATCTTCCCTTTCCTCTTTCGGAATAGGGCGAAAGTTTCAAAAAAGGTTGTCTTTCCGGAATTGTGAAAGAATTTTTCGAGTTTGAATTCGAAATAGGCCTTGAATCCGACTTCGTCCGCTCCCCCCAAAAGATTGGGAACCCTAGAAATCTGTTTTATATACTCTCTTCCTCTTTAGTGTTAGGGTTGGGGAACAAAGTCTAAGAAATATATACTCAGGCAAGAATACACATAAAGAATCACTAGCTATAAAAGATAAAAATATACTTTCTACTCACTGCTTGCAAAGCTCATCGGAATCCCGTTGTGGTAGTGAAGTCGTTGTTCCAAAGCTCACCTGGTCTCGGTTCTGCTGCCCTTTTGAAGGTAATACTCGTTCCGCTTCAAACATTTTTTGCTCTTATTGTGTTGTTGCTAATTTTTTACTATGTGAAACTGTTTACGTGTTAGAATTCAGAGTGTTTTTGACTCACCGTTGGCTGTAAATCAGTGAATAAAATTTGTTTGTTAGTCCATGTTGTTGTTTGTTTCCGTTTTCTTGAAAGGTTTGGTGTTTCCTCCCTGTATTGAGTTCGTTTCTCCTTATTGGAATCTCTTTATCTCATTGCTATCTCGATTGGCGAGCTGTAAAGTTGTGGTTTAGCCGTGAAGCTCGAACTCATCTCCTATAGGTCTGATGTATACGTTGTTTCCTACTCTTGTTACTTTCAACTAAATATCGTGTTCCATTGTTGGTTTTTTGTGTGTCGTTAGGGTCTTTTGTTTAAATAAAATAGAAGTATTGATCTTGTGCCTTTTCGTTAAATGATTGAGTTAAAGCTTGACTAGTGAGTTCTCATATGCTTGCATATTTGAGGGTCTATTCATTTATATTCTCTTTACTTTGTTTTGGTTCCATTTTTTATGTGAGTTAGTATCTCTATTTCATGTATTGCGTGATTGTCTAATGAACCATGTGATTGGGGTGCAGTTAATGCATCTTCTTATCACTAAGTTAAAAGGCAAGATTCAGTTTTCTTTCTTAAGTTATTATTAGATTTCAAATGACTGGTCCATTTCTTTGTGTGTGACTTTAGCTAAGGGGTCAAATATTTTGTCTTTGTTTGTACTGTTGTCCAGATCTTCTTAAATTCACATAGATGCTAGTAATTTACTCTAAATCATGTGTATTCCATTGTATGATTTTCAAACCTCCTTTCTTTGTTAAGGCTTGTGTTCTCTGGTTTGTTTCCTAAAAGTTTAAGTGCTTCTCATGTTAGTGTATAGCATTTGTGTTTCAATTTCTTTTGCGTGTTTTATCATGAATAGAAGTAGCAATTTGGATCAACTTAATAATTTATTCATTTTTAGGTGGAGCATTAAAGTTATATTTTCCTTAATTTGCCGAAACAAAAGTCATTTGCAAAGATGTTGTATTATTTATCTTAAACCTATTCTTGCTTTATTCCAAGTTTATATTGGTGTGGAATTTGTTTATTTTCTTCTACAGAGCGAGTCCAGTAAGCATGCCAACATGACTTATTTATTTGTGTCATTTTTTTTTATTCTATGTCTTATTTTCCTTGGCTAATACAATTATTTTATGTGTATGTGAATCTGACTTGAGTGCTCACAGACTTCTCTATTCCCCTTGCATTTCGATTTGGGCCGTAAAGGCCTAAATTTTCTCTTCTTCAAGTCAGCCTCATTATCGAGTCAGAAAAACCGGCGAACAGGTTACAGGCAGTATAAGGGCTGGAAATTAAATTTTCAGATTCCGGAAAGCTGAAAAAGGGGTTGATATACATGTTGTATACACTGATATACAGTTGGAAAATACGGTATACATGTTCGAAATACAGAAATATAGATTGAGAAGAGCGAAAATACAAAGTGCAAATAAAATACAGCCTTCGGAAGCCCTAAAACGGGTTGGATACGGCTCGTATACAGCGATATACATAAAACGTATACGCAGATTTTCTAAAGGCAAATGGGCCCAAAAGCCTTAAGCCATTTTCAACAGGCCTAGATGGCATGAAAATGGGTCAAAGCCCAATGAGACAAATCAAAAAAATTGAAGTGAGAGTAAATGGGCCAAAACCCATCATTTTGGCAACTTTAGACTTGGGACAAGTTCAAAATTTGGGAATTTGGGCAAAAGGCCCAAATTTGATATTTCCTTCCTTTGCTTTTTATTTGTTATTGACTAACACTTTTGGTTTAACTTAATTAATTTCCTGAAGATAGTCGTTTCTCTTTATATTCAAAATTTAAAATATTTATTCTTTCTTATATATATAACTTATTTATTACTTAGCTCTATTTTATCATTAGACTTATCGACACTTAAGTTTCTTCCCTTTGGAATGATCCCCCTTTAGTTTATTTCCCCTTAAAATAATTAATTAGAAAAATAACAGTAACAAGTAAATAAAATAAAAAATGAGTTTTTTTACATAGTTAAAATTTTAAGAATTAGTCAATGTCATTTTTAGTCAAATCGCTGGTCAACCGCAAGTTAGCAGACATTTCGAGGGCCTAACACCTTCTCGAAATGTACATTGAACTTGAACCCTTTTTATTTCAATTGATTTTATCTGTTTAGATCTCTTGAAAACCTTAAGTTTTTCCTTCATTTTTACTAAAAAATAAAGTGGCGACTCCGTTTCTTTTTGGAAAATCGATTTCTCTTCAAACTATAAGTTTATTTGATTTTTCGAAACAAGTCTATTTTTTTTTTTTGAGTAAAACAACTCTTATAACATGTAAAAAGTTAAATTTAAGTTTGAACCAATATAAAATCATATATATCCGCAATCTGCCCCATTCCGCATTGGTTTATAAAACACCCACCTCAATCTACCCCGCATCCCACCCACGCCGCCCCGCCCCATTGTCATCCCTATTAAAACGTGTTAAAATGTGCCGACTTAGTAAAACATGTTGAAATGACATCGTCAAGTCTTATTTGATGTGTTTAAAGTAAATAAATTTTAGTTGAGATGTTTAAATGAAATTTGATGTCAATTTTATGCAGTCATCGATAAATTTTGTCGATACACACACACACACACACACACACACACACACACACATATATATATATATATATATATATATATATTTCTAAACAACACATGAAATTTTGTTCTCATAAACAATAATTTAGACTAACCATATCAATTTATTATTAATGAAAATCATATCAAATACATGCTTGTAGCATTATTGAAATAATTTTTTAAAAAACAAAACACCTTATTAATATAGATTTAGACTTACTAGAGTCTTCCCTAATATATCCATAAGTGATAATTTAGGGTGAATCATTTGCAATTTGAACTTTTCAAATTTCACACTCCAAAAGATTCATATCTCATTAAGGATGAAGCTTCAATTTCTAATTGATTCAAACGATGGTGTAAATTAGAACTAGTTTCATTTAACCAAGTTTCAAATATGAACACTTCATCTGGATTGAGCTGCTCAGTCGACTCCCACCAACCTTTTTGTCTTGTTTCTTCCATTTGTTCATAAGAATTTTTCTTAGCAATCGCAATGTCTTCTATGACATCAAGTTCTTCAAGCCTAGTTTTGAGTTGATTCACTTCATTTCTAGCAAAATTCGCTTCTAGATTTGTACTTTCACCTAGCTGCATATTAGGATTCTGAAAACGAGAAATAACTGCATCAACTGTAGGGTGAAAAAATGAATGAGGCTTACCAGTAGGGGAAATCATCATTATTCCAATGTCAACATTGCATTCTGTAGCGAGTTCGCTAGATTTTTTGTACAAACCCTCACGACGCTTTGTAAATGTAGCAAACATGGAATCCTTATTTTCAATTTTTTTCATTGGTATCTTTTGACGTCCTTTCGTCTTTTTTCTCTCCATGCCTAAATGAAACGTTTTTCAACAAATGATACTTATGAAAAGATGACATCGCACTTATTTATATACATCAATTTTCTTACTAAATGACATATAATTAATTCTTTAGTCAAACAACACAAATAAAAATAATATTTTCATCATACAGAAAATTAGGAAATTAATTCAATATTATACTGTAAATATATTTTGTATATTCACCACATTATTAAAATATAATTTTTTAATCAAATATTTTAATACACTCATGAAATTTATCAAGTTAAAGTTAGAAAATCTGAATATGATTTTAAAAAGACAAAACAATACTCCATTTTTTAAAAAAAAAAACTTTTGTATGATAAACAAAACAATATAGTAACAAAAATAAATCTGAAAGTTATCTATAATAGGAAATATCTTAATATTTTGCATAAATTAATCAAATTCAAATAGACAATAAAAAATAATTGATTATAATTAGAAATAACATAAATTGCAAATTAAAGTAATTTCAAATTTAAAGTAAACTTCAATTTATTTATATGCATTTACATTAAATAGACATTGACTTGAATAAGATTCACAGATTTAACTTTAATGGGAAATAAATTAATGATGCAATGATATAAAAGGAAATTATATAATGAAATATCATGTTGAAGTTAACAAATATGAATACAATTAGCTGTAAAATAAATTACATACCAAAAAATTTTAGTTTTTTTTATAAGAAGCAAAATCAAAATCCTAATTTACTTTAGCAAAAACAAATCTAAAGCTTAACCATAATAGGAAAATATATTAATGTTCTAACATAAATTGTAGTTCTACAAAATATAATTTTTTAAGTAAAATCAAATATAAAAGGAAATTATATAATGAAGTTAACAAATATGAAAACAATTAGCTGTAAAATAAATTACATACCAAAATTTTTTAGTTTTTATTTATAAGAAGCAAAATAAAAATCCTAATTTACTTTGGCAAAAACAGGTCTAAAGCTTAACCATGATAGGAAAATATATTAATGTTCTAACATAAATTGCAGTGCTACAAAATTTAAAATTTTAAGTAAAATCAAATCATTAATATGCACAATATATAGCCATTGACTTATAATTAATGAAATATCTTGTTGAAGTTAACAAATACGAATACAATTAGCTGTAAAATAAATTACATACCAAAATTCTTTAGTTTTTTCTTTTATAAGAAGCAAAATAAAAATCCTAATTTACTTTAGCAAAAATAATTCCAAAGCTTAACCATAATAGGAAAATATGTTCTAACATAAATTGCAATGCTACAAAATTTTAAATTTTAAGTAAAATCAAATTATTCATATGCACAGTAAATAGCCATTGACTTAAGTAGGATCCAAATATCTAATCTTAATAGAAAAATATATTAATGACATACAACAATAAAGATTTTTTTTTTTTACATATTAATATTAATCGAATATGAAACCATGTTAAATGTGCTGTCAAAAAAATTGTGAATATATATAATTAGAAGGGAATAAATAAAAATAAATTTATAATTTAAATTTTATGAATTTAATAGTTATAAGAGTATTAAACCTATTTATCTTTTTGAAGTGGTGAATTATTACCTGCAATTGTTATAGTTTTAGTTATTTTTACATGTATATAATCCGTGTTAAATAGGATTTTTTTTACATATATATAATAATCAACATCCATCTTTAGGAACAATATTTTTTTAAGAAAAATTATTAATATTTTTTTTTAAAAAAAAATTGTGTTTGTATTATAGTGAACTCAGAGCACCTTCATCACCCATCACCCAAAATGACACATTACCCTATGTGTCTTCACTTGATTGGTCCTTCACATTTAAACTCTCAAGTTTTGCATCAGGTCTCTGCTTCTTGAGTCAGGCCTCGTGGTGGTGGAAGCATTTTATCACTTCCAGAATACTGCTTCGGAAAAAGGTAATTTCTTTCCATTTAGTTTCTCCCTGTTCCGCTTGTGTTTGGTTTCAACATTATAGCTTAATTTTTCAGTGGAGGCTCAAGCTAATTAGTGCCTAAAGGAAAAAATAAATCGGGCGCATAATATTTATTTATTTTATTATCTTATTATTGAAATCCAAAGTTATTTCTTCTTTTTCAATGAAAAAACTTTATTTTTGTATGATCTTAAGCTATATATATATATAACAAAATTGTTTTAGTTCTTGAGTTGATTAGGCTTGGATTATGTAACCTATTGTGAAGTCTGTTTAGCATTCTAGACTAGGAGTATATTATAATATTTTTGATTATTGAGTTGTAATATAAAATTGCTCGAGAAGTTACTTAATTAACCTGAGGTAAAACTTTAAATAAAAAAAGGTTGTGGTTTTTAGCATATATCATCTAGCCTAGTGAGTATATTGATTGATTAGTAGAGTATTGCAATTAGTATTAAGATTTATAAAACTTTAAAATCTTGGACAAAATTTTAAAATACTTGATTTTGAAATGCAAATCAAATATTCAAAAAAAATAGGATTTTGATTTTGTCTAAACTATATCAACTCCTAATTTAAAGGTCTATCTTAAACTTATCTTAAATATAAGAGATTATTTCTGTCATTTTTTCGTCTATGCAACAAATATCTCTAATTCCACACATACATTACTTTCATAATTTCAATGTTATTGATTTTAACTTGACACGAAGTTTAAGATGATTTTAAAAAAATAATTTGGATCTTACGATCTTAAACTAAAAATACGTAGAATATATCAAAATGTCTTTAAATTTTTTGGTCTCAAAACAATTTGGTTTTCTTTTTTGTTTAGTTGTTTGTTTGATGATTTCTTTGTTTTGGGGGGTGGGAGAGCCGGGCCCCGAGCCTCTCGGGGGATGGGGGTGGGGGGCTCGGGGGACGGCGCCTCAGTCTCCCGGGGGGTGGGTTGGGGTGGGGGGCTCGGGGCACGACGCCTCAAGCCTCTCGGGGGGTGGGAGGCTCAGGGAACGACGCCTCAAGCCTCCTGTGGGTTGGGAAGGGGGCTCGAGGCACGGCGTCTCGAGCCTCCGAGGGGGAAGGGGCTCTGGGCACGGCGCCTCGAGCCTCCGGGGGGGGTGGGCGAGGGGCTCTGGGCACGACGCCGCGAGCCTCCCGAGGGAGGGTGAGGTGTTTGGGGCACAACGCCTCAGGCATCTTGGGGGGTGACGACGGAGGGACTCGGGGCATAACACCTCAGGCCTCCTGGGGAGGCGAGGGTGGGGGGCACGACACCTCGAGCCTCCCAGGAGGTGGGGGGATGATGATGATGAAGAGTGTATCTTTTCCATTAGAAAATTGAGAAAGCTAGTTGTTGTACTAATTGATTCCTTCAATGAACTAACCACTGAGAAGAATATCTTGAAAAATAGCTTAGACATCTTTCAAGATGGAAAACCTACTATGATTACCTAAATATATGATATTGAAAAACAAATGGTCGTTCTATAACTGAAGGAAAAGATAAAAAGGGTGACGACAACCGTTTCTAAAATAGATATCCTAATGGTGTAAAAAGTATTTATAAAAAAAAAAGAAAAAGAAAAGGATAAGGACTAGACAATAGAAAAATAAATAGTGAAGATTTATTTTTATTTTTTACAATTATTATAATTGATTTATTTTTCACCTCTAATTAATTAATTCTTATCCGCTAAAATAATAAAAATAATCCCTCCCATTGTTGTAGATAGGTCATAACAATCTTTACCATTTACTTTTCAAAATATTTTTGATTGTCTAATCTTTATAGAATTATTATTTCAAGAATATTTATATCAATCTAGCGAAATATTTTGTGTGTGGGATGGAGTGGGGAATAGGGATCGCGGATGGCGGAGGGTGTTGGGTGGGTGCATCATGCATGGATGGTTGTGGAGGAGACAATGAACTTGGAATTTCACTTGTAAAACTTGTTTTCCCTACTTCTATTTGGGAAGTCATTTAGCGCATTTTTATGGACCTTTTTTTAGGGAGAATTTTTTTTTTCAAGACATTTTGTCACACCAACCATAGAAAAATTGAAAATATTTTTCTTTCGTCATAACCCGCAACTTAATAACTATATTTTCCTCCGAGTCTGCTTTGTCATTGTGCAATTTTACCTAACATGTTGAATTCATAAAACTAACTTTTCTAGGAGGAAAGTAAGATTAAATTATTTATACTTAAGGAAATATGATCCGTTAAATCTTTCTTCAAAAGCGCGTTACACAGAATTTGATACATCTAGCTGTCATTTCCAAAAGAAAAACACAAGTAAAAGAAGAGGGAAATGGCAGCAACGCAATGCAGGCCAGACATAATGCACATGTAAAATCGTATTGCTTCAATAATTGATGTGACCAAATAACCATATACATAGGACAAGGAAACATTATTAAAGATGTATTGTTTCCATATGATATTTGTACAATATTTCTATACATCAAGATTAATTGTCGATTCATTTAATTTTTCTTTTTTTTTGAAACGGCCATGGTTTTTATAATTTATAATTTACAAACATGATTTAACTTGTATAGTAGCATAAAACTTTTTATCATCATCAATACTATAATTTTACCTATGCTAGCTAGCTAGTATTGCATCATTATTCGTCCAACAAATCACGTTACTAATTCACATATTATATACATTATCTTTTAAGTGGTAACTTAATAAGTTAAGAAAGGAAAATATACTATATTGTCTATAGAGAGAAGTTGATCTCTTTTATAATATCTAGGGTGGGTGGATTTGTCACAAAAAATATAGTACCGCAAAGGATTAATTGGTCATGGAATTACAATCGAGATTTTTGGGATTATATTTGCTAGTATCATTTCTATGTTTATTACTATACCATCATTTGCTCTGTTATACTGATCAATAAATGAGGTATAGTAGTAAATTCATCCATTACTATAAATGAATTTTGAATTGCGTTTTTTTAAGTAGCTTATAAGTTAAAAATCATAAGTTGGTCACATCCAACTTTTGATTTTTAACTTTTTTCTTTTGTTTTTTTTTACCTAAAAATAAGCGCTTAGAAATACTTTTTTTCTCTTCCAAACACCTTTTAAAAGTTATTAGACATCAAAAATAATGAATTCATGATCTCTTCATCAAATTAATAGTATTTTATGTATATATTCTAAGTAGAATAGATCTAATATTATATTCGGTCGTCTCAATGCTCCATAAAGTTCGAATGGTGCACATTGAATGTTGAATTATTTAACTAATAGAAACATAAATAGATTTCACTTAATACTTCCTTCTTCCTCCCTTCTATCTTCCAATCATTCACATGTAAATTATATATACAATATATATATCTTATATTCATTGATTTAATATACATATTCGATGCAAATAAGTTATAGAAATCAACGATTAATCTCTACATCTTTTACCTGTCGTAAAAAAAATAAAAATAAAAATAAAAATGAGGTAGGTCCATGACAGATAATGTGCCCACTGGCTTACATTGTCCTGTCTACTATACACGTTGCATGGTAACCAGGGAAATTAACCATATGAGGTCAAATAAACTTAATTTCTTCACAAACTTACAAAAAAATTCCAGCATCATCCTGTTTTTTTTTTTTTTTCACTCTCTTCCACTCAATCAAACTTTCAACTTCAACCTCACAATTTCCCCCCTATGCATAATGTATTTTGACTTATACACATTTATAGTATGAAGAATTTCTATATTATTATTGTTCATGAGTCCCACATCAATGGTGGGACGAGGAATTTATCAGCTTCTTATATGATCTTAGATAATTATCGCTTCATAAATTTTAATTTTTGAGATTGAGTAATATTTAAAGTCTATTTTTTTGTCATGATATTAAAATCGTGTCCATCTCATAAATTCTTGATTTATTAAATATTGGAATTAATCTCATATTAATTATATTGTCCATGCTCATGTTGGCAAGCTTGGGTGCGCAAGAGGTGTTGAGTTTCACATCTATGGTGAGATGGGAGTCGAATTTGGTCTCTTGCTCTTGAACAATTTTTATAAACTAGTTTTTGAGTTAATTGATTTAGATTCAGAATTCATTTTCTCATCAATTAATATAATTTTAAATTTATTATAGCAGGTAACATGTCTTATATTATTAAATTTAACTTTTAATTATAAATAAGTATTTGCTACATATGTTGCTCGAATTCTCTAAAAACATGGTTACAATGCAACGTCCCTATCTAATCCTCCAAAAATGACACATGCCAACTTCTTAAAAATTATATAAAATATTTTTTTAAAGGATATTCTAACATGGGCATGCCAATATTTTTGAAAAATTTAAGTACCATAGGTCACTTCTATATTGTTATCTAATAGCGTAAAAATTCTTTTACGACTTCGTTCGTCTATGTATAGAAGTTGGTAAACTCTAATTCTTTTACAACTTCGTCTATGTATAGAAGTTGGTAAACTCTATAAATAGTAACTCCTCAAGGGCATATCATTCACAAACTCTAGAAACCAAGCTACACCACCACTAAAACTCTCTAGAAAATCATGGCTACCCTCTCCTCCACCATTTTCATTTTTTCCCTTCTCATTTTTGCCACATTCACTAGTGGTTGTGGTCCATGTGAGCCAAAGCCTCACCCAACACCAAAGGCACCCCCAGTGAACCCTTATTGTCCAAGGGACACATTGAAGCTTGGTGTTTGTGGTGACCTACTTGGCCTTGTAAATGTTGCAATTGGTAGCCAAGTGACAACCCCTTGTTGCTCATTGCTTGAAGGTTTGGCTGATTTGGAAGTTGCAGCTTGTCTTTGCACTGCCATTAAGGCTAATGTACTTGGGATTATCAAATTAGATATTCCTGTTGCACTTAGTGCTTTGGTTAGTGCTTGTGCTAAGAAAGTTCCCACAGGTTTCAAGTGTGGTTAATTATATTAATTAGCTAAGGGTGGGGGGTTTGGGGGGAGGAGGGAATTAAAGCATATCAAATGTCAAGATTTGGTAGCTAGTTAAGTTTTATTGTTTTAATTAATCATTGAGTTGTAAAATGATGTTTGTGTTGTGATTTGTTCTTGATTTGTGTTTGTTTGATTTGTTATCTAGCTAGGTAGCTAGGTTCCTTTTTTGTTTTGGTTGGTTGTAAAATAAACTTGTAATTTGTGCTTAATAAAGTGTGAAACATTCTTCACCTTGTGAGAACTGCCTCTATATGAAAAGTTTCAAGTTCAATGTATTGATTTTTCAAAATTAAAAAAGTGTCTATACAATTAGGTTATTGAAAATGCAGTTTCAAGTAGCTCTCAATAATAATTAATAAAAATGGTAGATAACTTTGAAAAATGGTGAATAGCTTCTACTAGAGATAAACTGTCAAGGCATAGAACTTAAATTTTTGTAAAATAATTATAGTATGCTGGTTAACTTTTACCCTAACATCCACTCCAATAGATGTGTATATTCAACAAAAAGTTAAGTTTTATTCATTTATAGTGCAAAATTTTGCAAGTTCGATGTAATTTAATCGTTGTCAAAAATACAAAGTAATTTAACCAATTCCAGTAATTACTTAATTGTATTTCTTTCAATTATTCAATCAATATTTTGTATATATTCACTTGAAATTAATTTTTTCATCATGAATACTTATTGTGTCAAACTTTTATTATATATTTTTTAAAAATAATCCTTGCAAAGAAAACTTTTAAAAAATATTTGATAAAATATATTTTTTTTAGAAATCTTTGCTTATACAATATTTACATATATATATATTTCTTTTTCAATTTCGACTAACTCAAAATTTCCTCTAAACTGTCCTAAATTTTTACTTCACTGATCAATTTGCTCCAACATATACCAACATGATAGACATTTGATCAAAGTAATTTTTTTTATCACTTTCATGTATCAAAGTAATAATGATTCTTTATTGAATTGACGGAATATTAACGATAACATACTTCAATTCGAAATGTTATGCTAATAAATTTGAATGAACCACAACATATTTAAACCTCAACCAACAAACGGTGACATAATAATGAATTTTGAGGTTAACAATTCCTTCCATAATCAAACCCAATGTAACTGTGCCTCAGAACCAAACATGGTGTAAAGTATAATTTTCGAAAGAAGAGGGGTACATTTGAGAGATAAAAAAATCAAAGAGCCACAAAACGTTGTCGTTTAAAGAGCCTAACCCTTAAAACCACCTGGATATGACCCGAGGGTTTATCTGTTACTCTTTTTGGTATAATTTTCCCCAAATTATACGGATCCTCTCTTCAAAGGGAAAGGAGGCTGCGAAATTAGGGTTTACCTGAAGAAATCAGCAAATCAATGGAAGGAATCACAGAGGGAGTGAACAAGATGAGTGTCTCAGAGACACAAAAGAAGAACAGAATCCAAGTTTCTAACACTAAGAAATCGCTCTTCTTTTATGTTAATCTCTCAAAGGTGCTTTTTTTCCCATTTAAATTATATATACATTGAAATCATAAGGTGTTTTTACACTATTACTGTATTTTAAGCTATTAGTTATTTAAATTTGTTTACTTGTTTTTCCATGTTATAAAGCCATCCATTGTAGTCTGTGTATCCATTGACGAAGTTTTGGGTAATTGGACGTAGTTTTAAAATGATTATACTTGTTTGTCTGTAAATTGGTTATGGAGGATTCTTTTGTTGGATGTTTTTATGAAGACAGCTAGATTTGCAAAAGTTGTTTCCGTTTAATGATTATGAGGGTCTATGCTTGTTGAACAATGATAGATTCTTTTATGGTTGTTGAGTTGTTTGCTGACAAGTTATGTGAGAGAAGGTAAAAATAAGGACTTGGATCTTGCATACTGTTTCCACTATCATGAACGGGAACAATTAATTACATTTTCAAAAATGACATGGCTCATAGTGGGAGACCTGCAAAATGCTTTCAGTTAATGCACAGTAACCAGGATCTTTGTTAATTCAATGCGTTTGATTGCTTATGTTGGCTAAGGTCTAGTTTTCTGGGATTTTATTAGTTTTTGATTGAAGAAAAATTGCTAATCTGTATTACAATAATTAATTGATGGGTTGGGTGATTGAAGAAAAAATTCTATATGTAATACGGAGAGTTAAAAAGAACAAATATTTTGTTTGAGAAACATAAGATTAGAATATAGTTCAAGTTCTGATTGTCTGCAGTAGCAGTTCAGACAGGACTTCACAAAGTCTAGAGCAATTGCAATCGAAGTGATGTGAGTTTATGTAGGATCCAAATTAACAATTTGGACCTGCAATTGAGGCAGTTCATAAGTATTCTTTATCAAAAAATACTTTAGGTATATTTAGTGACAATTATAGGGTTGGCGCCGGACTTATAGTATATTGTTTGAAGCTTTTTCTGGATGCAAGAGAAAATCTTGAAAAGTGTTAGCCATGTGACTATCTATATTTTCCTGGTCTTACACCAGAATCTAAAACTGTTGCTATTGGTCTGAGTTCGTATCCTGAGATATTTGGTATGTTTCTTGCAGAGGTACATGCAACAGTACAATGAAGTGGAACTCTCTGCTCTTGGGATGGGTAAATCTTCTTGACCCTCAATCTTGAGTACTAGTTTGTGGTTTCCCCTTGCTTATAATGCCATATGGGTCTTCTTCTACATTCTGTTTATTCTGTCTTTTCACATCAAGAATACACCGTGTTACAGTTTGGGTTATGGAGGCACTCTCACTTTCTTTTCCCAATTGACTTTTTCTTGATTATTGATGAATTCCAATCTTTGCAATGTGTGATGTTTTTTACCATCTCAAGAATGTGTTGTTTACTATTGCAACCGCATGTGTATAATAAGAGTATAATACACAGTGTTGCTCACTTTACCAGTGATGTGATATCCTAGTGAAACAATTTTGAACCAACTTCTGGCATAAAAACGACCATGGTTTTCAACCATAGAAAATAGTTGAGCATATCTGGGATGAATTCTGATTCATCACAACCTTATTCCTGCGGCTTCCCAGGGATCTTTTACTTATAAAGCAGAATGTGCTTGAGAATATGCTTGAAGTGGTTCCTTTACCATTCTCAAAAAAAAAAAAATTATGCTTGAAGTGGTTCCTTTGGCTTGCCGGTAAACCTTATTAAGTACAAAGAAATATATAGTGGTGGTACAGTTCAGTTTGATGTTCTTTTCATTTTTTTGTGGACTTATTATTTTGTGTTATGTTGCAAACTCATTAATAATTGAATTGGCTTGCCATATAGTTCTAAAGGATTAACAACCTTTTCCACATGTATACAGCTATTTCAACAGTGGTTACTATTGCCGAAATTCTCAAGAACAATGGATTTGCTGTTGAGAAGAGTGAGGCTTCTCGTACTCCACTCCCATCCCTTTTATAATCTTTCTTGTCATCTAACTTTGAGGGTACACTTGCTGCAGAGATCAGGACACTCACTGTGGACATGAGGGATGACCCAGGAGCCCGACCGATACCAAAAGCAAAGGTAAATTCCAAAAGCATTATGAGTCGGTCAATTGATGCATTAGTCTGCTTCAGTTTTGGTGGTTTGGTAGTAATGGAACTCATTCTGTAGAGGTTCTATGGTAAATGTTAGCTTGGGACTCAAGATTCTTTCTGAAGAACAGTAGATTAAGTTAAGTGTTCAAGAGGTAGTTGATGTGTGTGTGTTCTTATTTTTCTCTGTTTGAGTTTGGATGTGTGCAGAATTTTAGAAAAGCTGTAGAATAGATGGTAGGGTCAGTGATGGTTTACATCCTTACGAACCAAAATTGTCTAGTCCCATTTGGTCAATCTTAGACTTGATTAGAAGTTAGTTTTACACCCCCATGCCTGTTGAAGGTACATTCCCATTTAATGCATTATCTTGTGGTTTTTCCCATTGTTGTTGTTCCTGTTTTCAAAAGCCGTTGAACAGAATAAAATCATTTTCTTTTGGCAACACTCAACAGCAGAGATGGAAAAATGAGTCTAGCCAGTATTACGTTATGCCATATAGATGCTGCTTTTACAGCTTTCATGTTCTTCTTCCCCCATATACTCTTTAAAACATTGTTGAATTCATGTGAGCTAGTGGGTGTTAAATGTGGTTCGCAATCCATCTTTTTAAAAAATTCCTTCTCCGAACAGTCATCCTTGTCTAATCTGTGGTGTCGTCTTTTTTATCAAATTAAGGTTTTTTGTTTTATTTATTCATCTTCGCTTGGTGCAGATTGAAATAGTGCTGGGCAAGACTGAGAAGTTTGATGAGTTAATGGCTGCAGAAGCAGAGCAAAACGGGGACAACGAGGAGCAGCAGAACTGATTATTTTTATGTCTTCTCTTTTCCTGATGATTGAAGTATCCCAAGCTTATACTGCATTCAGCTGTTGGGTTCTCTATGGTCTTGAATTACATCTGTTGGAAAAGCAAAAAAAAAAAAAAAAAAAAGCATTGTTAACTTTAAAATTCATTATTTGTTGGATGTGTTTTTTTTTTTAACCTTGCTTATCTAAGGTGGTGTTGAATGTAAACATCTTGCTGCTATCTTCACTGTAAGTGATGTGGTAATAGTTTACGCCTGGTAGTTAAAAAAATGAACAATTGGATATGTGGGTTGACAATTCTGCCATTACCTAATTAAGCGCCATTGACCAATTAGTACCGTCTCACAATTGCACGCGCAATTATATCCTTCCCTCTCTAGACTCCATTCGTGGATATGTTCTTGCTGTTAACCAAAACTTGTCGTAAAAAAAAAAAGGCAATATCAAATCATAACTGACAACTTCCAATTACCTTGATGGATTACAACTACTATCACGCCTCCCAAACAAGTTGATTTGTGTTTGTCTCAATGTGCTTTGGACAACGGTAGAGACACCGTTTCCGATAGACCTCAGCTCTAGGACCAAAACAGTATGGAGAGAGAAGTTGATCTCTGGCTTTCAAGTTTCAATTTTTCTTTTAACTTCATAAACAAAATCCTGAAAAATCACTTAGAATCCTCATATTACCAAAAACCAAGATGTACACACGAGATTCATCATATAAAAAACCCAAATATTTTCACATTTATATATCTTTGATCAAACAGTAATCTGATTTACTACACGAATTTTCAGAATTAATTAGTGGCAGGAAGAACTTTCTTGACAATCTCATCACTAAGAGCAGCAATCTGAGAATCAAGACTCTTGATTGTCTCCTCCTTTTGACTCTCTAAGCTAGCCAAAGCTTCTTGCAATTCAGCCTCAACTCTCTTCCTTCCTTCTGCAATCTTCTGTTCTACTTCTTGCTGAGTCTCTTTCTTCATCTTGTTCAATGCTGCTGATATCTCAGCCCTTGCAGCCTTCATAATTGCAGCAGCTTGGTCTTCCAGTTGCTTCACTTCAGCAGATGTGTCCTTTACACTGCTAAGTTTCTCCTTAATGGAAGAATCTCTTTCATCCATGAATTTCCCTAATGGGCTGAAGTAAATCTTGTCTAAAGCAAACATGAGAAAGAGGAATTCAGCCATCATGATGGGGAGTGTCAGGTTGAAGTCAAAAAGGGAAGCTTTTTCAATTTCTTCTGCTAGTGAAGGTGGTGCCATGGCCAATGAGCTTGCAAGAATGACTGAAATGGACTTGAGAGTTGATGGGATTGAGAGGGTTTCAAGGGATTTGGGTGATTTTGGGAGGGGTAGTTTTGGAAAAGGGATTTGGGTGAGGGAAAGTTTGAATCTTGGAGATGGAGGAATGGTGGAGGATGAAGAAGTGATTAAGGCTTTGGAGGAGCTCATCATCATGTTGGCCATGGCTTCTTAGAACTTGGGATTTTTTTTGGTGGTTTTAGAAGGGAAGAAGGAAAGTCTTAGAAAGGCTATCTCAATCTATGCCACACAATATTATGAGGCTGAGATGGGTGTGCAACTGGTTCTTTTTTTTCTTTTTCTGTGAGTATTTCTTTATGTAATTCTAATAAACCAAAGGCATTGGCATTTGATATGCACAAAATTGTAATTAGTTGTAAGTGGCCTTTTGGTTTTATTCACTAAGGAGTGACTGAAAGTTTGTGAATTGTGATGCACAAGTTAATTCATATACCAATTTTGTAACCTGGATTTAAGTTATTACACCAAATAGAGTAAAGATTTTTTATGCTATCAGTGTAGTTTAACCTTTGATGATAGTTTAGTTAATGTTTTTATTTGATTATCAACTAACTTATCGTATGATTTACATGTAGTTACCTTACCTCCTGATTAACCTGATGAGATGAGTATTTTTTTTACACCGTCAATGCATAAGAAGTTAAACTTTTTCTTAATAACCATGGAGATCCCAAACCAGATTGCAGAAGTTAAGTGTGATGATAGATGGATTTACTCTTAACCAATGAGGTAATGACCAAGAGATATTAGTGCATTTGTGTTCTTAGGCAAAATGATGAAAATCAAGATTTGATTACACAGAACCTAGAAAATAGTGTACATGGAGAGGAAATTGGGGGGTGGGGGTGCTCTTTTACACAATCCCAAGACTTTTTTTTTTTATGCCAAACCCCAAGTAAAATCATGTTGCACAACTAATTGACTGTCATCTGCAAATGAGGAAATGAAACAGATGATACAAATTACTAATTTTCTATCAACTAGAGGTGAATGCCTTCTATTCGTGTGATCGCAATGCCCTGCTCTTCTGTTTTATTCTGCTCTCTGGGTTTGGCAACTTGTATGGGAACCACCCTCTAAACAAATGAACCAACCTGGATTCACAATTAGCTACAACACACCTGTTGTCATTAAAATTAGTTCGATGGTTCTTTAATAAATCATCTTGATGGTGATTACCCTCCCGTTCACCTCTCTGATATCTGCTTCCACAGCCTTTGGGTCTGCAAAAATGCATTTACAAAGAGGATATTACCTAAACTGCTCTTACAAGTTACAGTGCCTCTATGCGAGACAAATTCATACATATAGTTAAACATTTCATAAATATATGCATTAAACTCTGCAACACTACGTCCATTCTTCCAATTCTTCTGCATGATCATACAAAGTAACATAGCCAGGTTTATATCGGTATGATGATGAGCAGTATTGGGAAAATATCGGCATAGAAACTATAAATGGAACATATATATGTCAATGTTCCAGTATAGAAACTATAAATGGGAACACCTAGATGAACAAGATCCAACTTTTATAACCAAAAGTCCAACAACTAAGGCCTAGTGTTTGCATTCTATGGAAGAATCAAGCATTGATAGCAAAGCAATAGGGTGGCAATATTAGAACAGATGAACCAACAATAATGACAGAGCCAGTATACAGAACTTACATGCTTGGTTTCATTTTCATGAGGGTCCTCTCTCTGATCACGTTTTGACCAGATTGTAACTAATGGAGACATGCATCATAAAAGTGAGCTGCACATGCAAAAACATCAAGAATTAGCGAGCCAAGGAAATGTTCAAACAGTTTCACTTGTGCTTCATAAAGGAAAATGTACATATCTCATTAGGTGGGAAGATAATCCATCTAAAATCTCCAAAAGAAAGTTCTAACTTGTAATAAACAGAGTTCTCTGCTTTGGCCCATATTCAGCTCTTTACTTGTAAGTGATAATCTGTTGCCTTTTGGTTTGGGAGAATCATATGAACCAGAATTCTCTGGAGCCTTAGTAATTGAACCTGCTTTTACATGTCTCTCTTCAGACCATATGCACCGCCTTTTAGTTTCCAATCAAAGACTCCTACATCGAAACAATGAAAATGCAAATCGGAACAATTACAGCCAAACTTCTGACTTATAAGTTCCATCTGTGCCAGTCCACACACATTCAACTGCAAAATGACATATCCTGATTCATCTCAACAAAAAATCAAGTTTCTTCAAAGCCTGGACATAAGATGGACTGGAAATTATTGGAATGTGGTTCCTAATCTAATAATCTCCTTTTACAGATTGCATATTTCAGTGCATTAGCAACAAGCAACATAAGCAAACCATATAAAAAATTAGATATAAGAAAACTTTCCGAGAAAGTACGATGAAATGAGAAGAAACCTTATCAGCATCCTTGATCCAATAGGTTCCTAACATATTAATATCAGTAAGTAGCTTCTGCCCATCATAGCCCAAGCAACAATGTCCCCATATATGTCACCTGCAAGAGCATCACAACAACAACAAAAAAAAAAAAAAAACATAACAACGTGATCACACCAAATCTCATTATATAAAATGAGACTTTTTGTGGTTACATAACAATGGTTTTAAATAAAATTAAGTAACAATCAAAATAAACATTGTATTTAAACTAACATCACAGTACAATATTACATGTAACAACCATCCATCCAAACAAGCTGTTAACTCTTACCAATCCCAAGAAAAAAAAAAACATTACAACTTTTCAGAATTAGTTACTGACAGGAAGGACTTTCTTGACAATCTCATCACTAAGAGCAGCAATCTGAGAATCAAGACTCTTGATTGTCTCCTCCTTTTGACTCTCTAAGCTAGCCAAAGCTTCTTGCAATTCAGCCTCAACTCTCTTCCTTCCTTCTGCAATCTTCTGCTCTACTTCTTGCTGAGTCTCTTTCTTCATCTTGTTCAATGCTGCTGATATCTCAGCCCTTGCAGCCTTCATAATTGCAGCAGCCTGGTCTTCCAGTTGCTTCACTTCAGCAGAGGTGTCCTTCACACTGCTCAATTTCTCCTTAATGGCAGAATCTCTTTCATCCATGAATTTCCCTAATGGGCTGAAGTAAATCTTGTCTAAAGCAAACATGAGAAACAGGAATTCAGCCATCATGATTGGGAGTGTCAAGTTGAAATCAAAAAGGGAAGCTTTTTCAATTTCCTCTGCTAGTGAAGGTGGTGCCATGGCCAATGAGCTTGCAAGAATGACTGAAATGGACTTGAGAGTTGATGGGATTGAGAGGGTTTCAAGGGATTTGGGTGATTTGGGGAGGGGTATTTTTGGAAAAGGGATTTGGGTGAGGGAAAGTTTGAATCTTGGAGATGGAGGGATGGTAGAGGATGAAGAAGTGATTAAAACTTTGGAGGAGCTCATCATCATGTTGGCCATGGCTTCTTCTTCTTTTTCTACTCTTCTGCCACTTGGGATTTTGCAGTTGTAAAAAACAAAATATTTTTGAGAGGTTCGAATCTTGATTATTTTTTTTGAACAAAAGGAAACAAGGAAGATCTTAGAAAGGCTATCTCAATCTATGCCACACAATACGATGAGGCTGAAAATTGGAGCTCTAAGGGTGTGCCACTCACGTGAGGTCATTCTTTTTCTCTGAGTATATTTTTTCAAGTCATATCCTTGTTTAATTAGTTACACAATTTTAGTGTCTCCAAATGACGTGGTGCAGTGGATAAGGTTAATAGTTCTTGGTAACGAGTGCTACATCTGAATGGGCTGAATCCAAATTAATAGGGTACCAAGACGGATATAATGAGATGGGAAACCAGAAAAAAAAAGTTACACTTGTTATTAGTTGGTAGAGTGACTAAAAAGTTTGAAAATTGTGGTCCGCAAGTTAATTCATATGCCTAATTTCTTACTCCCTCCGTCCCTTTTTAGTTGTCCACTTTAGAAATGGCACACAGATTAAGGCAACAATGATTAGCACAGTGAAGTTACAATTTTACCCTTATGACAACTTTTCACTTCAAAATTACAACCACTTATTTGAATTCAAGTGAAATAAATTGGAGGGAAACAACATACACTTTTACAATTTTCAAGAAGTGTAAATAAGGGTATAATAGGAAAAAAATTGTTGTCCTTTCTTGATTTGTCAAAATGGACAACTAAATAGGGACAACTAAAAAAGGAAATATGGACAAGTAAATAGGGACGGAGGGAGTATCTCGGTTCAAGTAAACATGCTAATAGTGTAAATAATGTTTACTCTATTAGTGTAGTTTTAACCTATGATGATAGGCTAGTATGAAGTTTCTCGGATTCTTCTAAAATCCTCCAAAAATGCATAACTTTTTTGAAGGATCACAATGACATTTTTGAAGAAGTCTGAGGAACATACCATTAGTTAACATTTCTACTAGATTACCATTTAATCCTTGTAGTATGTACCTATAATTAGTTCATGAGTGACTAAATTGTGTAAGTAGCTTTTTATACCGTCAGTGTATAAAACACAAACTCTTTTTGAATACTCATGGAGATCCCAAACCAGAATGCAGAAGTTCAAGTCTGATGATAGTGGATTTGCTGTTTCTAATGACCAAAGAGATATTTGTGTTCTACATAAGCAAATTCATGTACACAATTAATTTTGATATGCAAATGAGGAAATGGAACAGATGCATAGGCAGGCAACTGATCTTCTTTTATAAAGTCAAAAGCTTAGAGCTTTAACTAGAGGTGGATGTTTTCCATTTCACTCTCCAACTCTCTTTGACATTTGCAAACAGTTGCTGGATTCCTCGCTTTCAAAAGTACTAATCACAGCACAACACTGTTAGAACTCCATAAGTAGACCATCGTGTGATCTCGATGTGCTGCTCTTCTGTTTCATTCTCCTCTCTGGGCTTGTCAATTTGTATGGGAGCCACCCTCTAAACAAATGAACCAGCCTGGACTCACAATTAGCTACAACACCCCTGTTGTTGTCATGGATATTGTTTTGGTTCTCTGATAAGTCATCTTGATGGTGATTACCCTCTCGTTCACCTCTCCGTTGTCTGCTTTCACAGCCTTTTGATCTGCAAAAATGCATTTTCAAAGATGATGTTATCTATGTGCCCTTACAATGCCACTATGCAAGACAAATTCATACATATAGTGAACATTTCATAAAAATATGCATAAACTCTGCATGATCACACAAAGTGACATAGCCAGGTCTATATCGGTATGATGGTGAGCAGTACTGGCAAGAAATCAACATAGAAACTATAAATGGAACATATAAATGACAATATTCTAGTATTAGAAACTATATATGGAAACACCTAGATGAACAAGATCCAACTTTTATGACCAAGTGTCTCCAGCAACTTAGGCCTAGTGTTTGCAATCTATGGAAGAATCAAGCATCGATAGCAAACAATACCATACCAGGCATGGGTGAAGTGCATTATTAGAACACATGAACCAACAATAAGGATGAAAACAATATACATATCTTACATGCTAGGTTCATTCTTACTAGAGTCCTCTCTCTCTGATCGCGTTTTGACCAGATTGTAACTGATGGAGACATGCCTCATAAAACTGAGCTGCAAATGCAGAAACATCATGCATTAGCGCGTTAAGGAAATGTTCAAACAGTTCCACTTGGGATTTATAACGAAAAAAGTACATAATCATTAGCAATGATCTGAAAAATTCTTAACTCCAGGGTGGAAAGAAATTGCTGAACTCCCATAAACCAGAATATAGACAATATCGGATTAATAATCAGTCTAGTGAAAGAAATCATAGCCTCTGGCTATACGCAAACACCATGAGAAATCTGTCTACATGAGCAATCTTACATTTTCACGATTACCTAAAATAATTTGATAGTAAATCTGTTTCTTTTCGGTTGGGAGAATTCATATGAACCAGAATCTCCTTAGAGCCTTAGATACCTTAGTAATTGAACCTGCTTTTTACAGGTCTCTCTTCAGACCATTTTCACCTCTTTATGGTGCATTCAGAATTATTTGCTAACAAAGATGTACTCGAAGGAGCTTATTAATTTCCAAACAAACAGGAATATATAGAACCACACACATTCGACTGCAGAAGTCAAGATTCTGATTTGGCTAAAAAAAATCAATTTTCTTCAAAGCCTATACATCTCCTTTTACAAATTGCATATTCCAATGCATTTGGCAACAAGTAACATAAGCAAATCATATAAAGATTAGATAAAAGAAAACTTTCCTAGATCAAAAATATGATGAATGAGAAGAAACCTTATCGCCATCCTTGATCCGATAGGTTCCTAACAAATCACTATCAGTAAGTAGCTTCCGCCCATCGTAGCTCAAGCAAAAATGTCCCCATACATGTGACCTGTAAAATTGTCACAATAAAACTATTGAATTTGAAAGAACTAGCTAAGGTAATATACAGTGAAACAGCTATGCAAATTACGTCAGACAGAAATCGAAGTATAAGTCTCAAGCAATCTACAACAGAAGAAGTTTAATTTGAAAGTTTCCTTTTGCAATGCACATACCATGAAACCTTGCCTGTTCCTGTCTTTGGAAAATGACTGAAGGCAGATTCCACCGCCTGTTTCAGCTCCGCCACTGTCCCATTCCTTGCAACTTTAATATCTGCACAACACAAAATTCAATTGATCTGACCATTTGAAAAAACATATGATACATGACCAATGATGAAGCCTGCAACCTAAAGCAATTTTTGAACCCCCTTTGCACTCCACTAAAAGAACTCTCATGTCAAGGGTGTTCGAAAACTTATAAATAACAAAACAACACAAAAAAAGGACTACCTTTTACCCTATTTGCATAATAGTGAAGGGATTTCAATTGAATCCCCTTCCTCCAAGCTAGCTCCGCCTCTGGATAAATCAATACTAGCGAGCCACATATGAATCAAACTAGGTAGTATAGAATAAGTGTGATAGCACCTAAAGTCCTACCTTGGACTCAAACCATATATACATATCAAAATATTTAAAAAATCATATACCTATAAGTACATGGGCGGAGTCACCTTAGGCGAAGAATGGTCTGGTGTACACTCTTGAAAATTATGTGGTGTACAAAAGTTAAATGTTAGCTATTATGAGTGTATATTTAATTTTGCACACGCTTAACACAACTGACAAGAAAAATTGCACACCCTTCGCCAAATTCCTGGCTTCGAGATTATATAGTTACATACACACATATATGGGGGATTATTAGTAGGTCAGTTAGTTGGCTACTTGAACTTTCATCTCAGTGAGGGTTCATTCCCCCACCTTGTAATCCCATCCCATTTCCCTAGCCCGAATTATTAAAAAATATTCACACATAAACAATACTAATCTCTGAATTCTAGATCCATTTCTAAGGGCATCCACACATGAATTTCAGTACTATTTGAACTCACTGACTCTAAATCCTGAATTTGTCGTCTATACAGACACATATAGATGGAAATCAATTTCAGTATTTCATGACAATTCAACAGGAGGAGGAAAATAAGAAAAATTACCAAAGGAAGAGCCATCCAATTTGAGTATTGTGAGATTGAGTGGCTCCTCAGGCAACTTGTTGTAGTACAAACTCTTTTGTGGGCTGAGCAAAAATGGTGGTACTACACAAGACAATGATGATCCATTCTTTTGAAATGAAAATCTAGGACTAACATCTTCTTCATCCCTCTTTAAAACTTCCATAACTAGTACACCATTTATAAGTAGTAAACTAAAACTATATTTGATTTATAACATCACCATTTTAAAGAGCTCTAATTTGATCTCCTTAAGTTTTCTAATATTAATATTGTTATTATTTAAGTAGTATTATTATATATATCTTTTGGTGATTGATTGATTCTTTGGTGCACATTTAAGGTTGTGGCTGGCTTATGTTGGAGGAAATTCTAAGTGGAACATAAAGAATTCAATTCAATTGTTTTCTACTATCACTTTCTGCCTACTTTTTTTTTCAATTCACTGTCCGATATTTATATTAGAGTCCGGCGAATTTAAATTTGCGTCTGAAAATCTCACATTGATATTAAAGCACTCCCTAATAAAGGCAACTCTTTATCCAAATAATTTAAATTCGAAAGCTATTAAGCTAGCGTTTGGCCACAGATTCCCAAATATTTTTGACAAATATTATTTGGGTGAAATTTCACCATGTGTGGCATAATATTTGGGAAATATATTTCATATTTTTAATAAATTTAATTTATACCCATAAGTTTTAAAAACTATCAAAACTAACCATTGTATTACATAGCAAAATAGAAACGTCGACGTAACAAGATTCATGACTTCCGCAACAAGTCAATTGGACCTTTGTTGCAGCAAATAACAAGTAGTGTCCATGACACTAGAGCAATGTGGTAAACAAACATCATTCCATACATCGTGAAGTAGACGGAGTACATGACTTTATTACCTTAAACCGATTATTCATCATTTTCATCAACAACCATATCATCACTTTCATATTCATTGAATATTTCATCACTGGTTTGGTGTTCACGTAAAAAATTACTTATGTAATACAACATAAACAACTACTATGTTTTTGTAATAGATAAAAGTTTGATATAGAATTTGAATTTTTTGAAGCTCCCAAATAATGAGATTTGACCCAAATACTAGTTTTTTCTAGTATTTGGGAATTTGGGTTATTTGCCAAAAATATTTGTCAAATAATGACAAACTATATGGACAAACACTATTTGTCAATTTTCCCCCTAAATTTTACTTGAGAAATTTATGGCCAAACGAATCCTAAAAATGAAGAAATACTTATCGGTCCGTAACACGTGACTTTGTGCCTACTTGTTTAGTGCGTTTATGACTGAGAGGGAGAATTTTTGTTCCCAAATGGAATTAAGCGTCCCTATCACGCGCCACAGATGGAATAACAAAGTTGGGCCACCGAGAACCCGTGATTCTACTAGGCCCGCTTCGATTTTAATCCTTTTCGTGAGTGCTTTTGGTACTAAATAAGATTGAAGAACATTAATCCTTGTCATAAAACGAGTGTTATGAATTAATTACATTATTTTTCTATTCTTTTTTAAATTATAAAAAATCCTTAAAATTTATAGATTTCGAATATATTACTGGACTTTCTGATACATCACTGGACATCCGGATACATAAGTGAGGGATGTATCCGAGAGAGGAGGGATGTATCATAGAGGGAATAGAACATTCGAATACATCACTGGATTTCCGGATACATCAGCAGACATCTAGATACATATGTGAGGAATGTATCTGAGAGGGGATAGGGATGTATCAGTGAGAGGAGAGTGATAAATTCGAGAGGGAATTTTTGAAATTTTTGTAAATGATTGAAAATTTTAGAGATTATGACAAAATCTTATATGTATTTAGGTAATTTTTCCTAAAATGTATAAGATTCTTAAAGACCATAAATTCAAGTCCTAGATATAAAAAAGGGAAAAAGGACAAATATACCCCGAACTATTACAAATGGTATGTTAATACCCTCCGTCATACTTTAAGGTTGTATATACCCTTACCGTTACACTTTTGGATTGTGTATACCCTTAAAACCAACGGACGGACACGTGGCTTCATCTCAACCATTTACTCAATTTTATTTATTTATTTACCTAAAATTAAAAGATCCACCCGACCCACAACCAAATAACCAAATCTTCATCTAGAATAAACCCAATGCATCCTCTGTAAAGTTTCAAACAATAACAATGAATCAACCCCTTTCAACAACACAAATAGATTGTAAGAATATTTTTAACCTTGTGCAAAATTAAAATCAAAAGCTTTCCAACAACAATCACAAAAATATGGTGCACTTGGTTCAATTCATCAAAATCTATTTCAAGAATATTTTTGAACCCTTTTAACCATAACAAATCAATTTGAGCTCAAACTTTTTGATTCAATTACAAACCCAATTTAAAGCTTGAAGTTTTATCCATCAATGGTGATAGTATATTTAACCTGTTTCAACAACAACTAATCAATTTAAGTTCAAATTTTCTTATTTGATTGCAAACCCACTTTTCTTGAAGTTTTGTCCATCAATGGTGATAGTATTTCCAATCCCTTTCAACAACAACAAATCAATTTAAATTCGAAATTTTTGATTCTATTGAAGACTCACTTTTAAACTTGAAGTTTTGTCTATCAATGGTGATAGTATTTCCAACCCCATTCAACAACAAATCGATTTGAACAACAAATTAAAATTGATCTCTTGTTTTTCAACGAAAGCGCATGCTACTGTGTCTTTGTTTTAATGAGATTTGAAAAAGAGTTGCAAATGAAGATGTATTGAAGAACAATTTTGTCTTTTGTTTGATTTAAAAGGTTTTGGGCTATGTTTTAATGGAGGAGAGTTCTTTGCTTTTTATTTTAATTTTAAATGCCATGGTGTTGTAATGTGGGTCATGGGTGGGTAAATTAAGAAAGATGGGTGGGTTTTTGGGTAAAAAAATAAATAAAATCAGGTAAATTATTGAGATGAAGCCATATGTCCGTCAGTTAGTTTTAAGGGTATGCACAACCTAAAAGATTGACGGTAAGGGTATAGACAACAAAGTATAACTGAGGGTATGTACGTACCATTTATGCTAGTTTGGAAGGTATATTTGTCCTTTTTCCCTATAAAAATTTTTTATGTACAAGACGCAAATCTAGAAAATAACAAAAAAAAAAAAATTAGAAAAGAAGAAGAATGTGTTTGTAGAGTAATAAACACATTTTTTTGTGTTAGGAACTTCTCTTTCTTCTTTACAATGTACAATGCACTATGTATTTACTTTTCAAAGGAAGCTCCTCCTCTAGGACCCAGTAGACTCCCATAAATCAATTAGGAGGAATAAAGTTTTTCTCTTTTTTTTGTTCAAAGGAAGAATAAAGTAAATCATGTGTTGTTGATATTCTTTTTAGGGATAAGAGTCTGAAAAATATCCTAATTTTGGTCGAAATTGTTGTTACGATACTAAACTTTATAGAGGACCTATTACCTCTGAACTATTTAATAGTGTATTTTTTACCCCCTAAACTATTTAATAGTGTATTTTAAAGGTATATATGTGCCCACGTGGACACATTACTATTTATAATTATGCATTAATGTTTATGTTCACATGGGCAAATATATATGTTTAAAATACGATATTAAATAGTCTGGGGGTAATAGGTCCTCATTAAAGTTTTGTATCGTAACAGCAATTTCGGCAAAAGTTAAGATATTTTTCAGACCATTATCCTTTTATCATCTTTGCTTTATTGAACATGTACATTTTTCCTAGACAAGAATGCTACACTTCTAACATAATCATATTTCCTTTTTAGTGCATTTAACAATAATGTTTTTTCTTAAATTTGAAAGTTATTTAATTTCATTTTTATTTATCTTTATAACATAAATATTTTGGCATATTTGAAAATTAAAACTGATCATAAATTTGTATCCAATCGAAAATATTCATATAAACTGAAACATCAAAATTGAAGTTGAGGAAAACAAATTACTTAGAGACGATCGATCATCTTAACAGTAATTTACTGGAGCCACCTTTGTCAGAATATTATACCATGTAGGGTAAAAAGAAATTATGTATATATATTATACATTGAATTTCTTTAAATTTTGTCTTGTGCATGCCCAATTGACACTTTGAAATATCCTTTGAAATGAAGTGGTTCACTTAGCTAGAAATTATACATTTCATCGAGACAACATAATTTTGTTCTACTTGTAATCATTCATGAACAATTTATTGTTCATATACGTGTACTTTGTCTTTTTTTTTGTATGATTTGTTGCATTTAATTATGATTAATATCAGAAAATGAATCAAAGTTTAATGTGTTGAGTCCCACACATGACACATCATTCGTAGAATGGGGATTTAGGGACTCTTTATATGACCCTTTGGGATCGTTTGGTGTGATAGATAAGATGAATTAATCCTGGGATAACTTTTTAGTGGCATTTAATTCATTGTTTGGTTGCAAAAGTAGGGATAACTTATCCCACGATTAACAATTAGTCCTGGGTTAAGTTATCCCTCACTGGGGGTGGTATAGTAATTCCAGGATAAGTTATCCTGGGATAAAGTGTGTAAATTAACAAAAATACCCCCCTTAAACTCTCTCTTATACACCACTTTTACATTCATACATATTAACATAATTTTTAACAACATTTATAATATCATTCACAACCTTAAGTATTCGTTGTTTTTATGATAAATACATTTTTCTATTAAAAATTTACATTTTATAAATACAATTTTTATTTATGAATATATTATAAGTTAAATTTATTTGCGTAATTATTATGTTTATTTATATTTTGATTTCTCTTAAAATGTTCACTCCACTACTAAATAACATATTTTTCATTAAATAGTTTATTACTCACTTAAAAATTATATTTTATTTATAATTAAAATCTAGATAACTTTAATAATAAATTTTATTTTACTTTAATAAACTTAAAACAAAAGTTTTATTTTTAAGATAAATAAGATGAAAGTTTTATTTTTAAACTAAATAAGATGAAAGTTTTATTTTTAAGCTAAATAAGATGAAAATTTTATTTTTAATCTAAATAAGATGAACATTTATTTTTAAGCTAAATAAGATGAACATTTATTTTTAAGCTAAATAAGATGAAAGTTTAATTTTTAAGTTAAATAAGATGAGCGTTTAAATTTTAAAACATACGACCCAATCATGGAAATGCACACACAAAAATATTTAAGCTAAATAAGATGGAAATTTTATTTTTAAGAATGAATAACTAAAGATTGCAAAGAAAATGTAAAAAAAAAAAGAAAAAAAAACTAAATAAGGTGAGGGTATTTTTGTAAACAAACAACCTATTCTCAAAAATTATACAATGAATATTAGTTTGAATATGACAAACCAAACAAACAATAAAAACTAATCTCAGCATAACTTATCCCAGTATACTTATCACAGCATAACTAATCCCAACATAACTACTATTCAAACCAAACGACCCCTTTTATTATGATATCGTCCATAGTAAACTGTCTACTAGTCTTACGCTCTAAATTAGTGGTGTTTTTACTTTCTTCTGAAGTATAATTTTTTCTATGACCTTTTTAAGTTTTTTAAAAATTAAAAGAAAGTTGATTTCAATATTTAATTGTTCTCTTAGCATACTTTTTGATAGAAAAAATTCAGACATCATTAATCAAAACTGACCCCAAAATGTTAAGTCTTGGGAGACATATGACTTCTTTTGGAAAAAAACAAGTCCTAATTAGACAACAATGTGATCCATGACTTTCATCATATGATATATTCATGCCCACTAAGGTAGCTCCATTTTGTTGGGTATATTAGATCCACATGATCATTACATACCACGATCATAATTTGATAACTCGTTAATTTTAACATAACATTTCTTATGACATATTTAAAACGATAAAAAATTAAAAAAAAACTGATATATTATACATATCTTTAGTATAAGAGATTCAGAACGACTAAATCTAAGAAAGTAAATTGTTTACTTTCTTAGATTTTGTGCAATTCAATCAAACTATAAAAGAACAAATTGAAACGAAAAGAGTAATTACTATCGTTGAGAAAAAAAATAAAATATGTTCCACCAATAACAAAGTACCAATTAGGAATTGTATACATTGAATGATACAAACCACCATGGGACTATTCAAGAACTGTGTAAACTTCTTGAAAACCAATTGACCACAAAACACTCACCAAACCATTGTCTATCTTTGTTGGTTGTTTTGTCCACCCACCCCCACCCCCAAAAAAAAAAAAAACATATCCTATAATTTCATGTGGAAATATGTTCAACAAATAATTGTCATTCTCTCAAATAGATTCTACACGATGCAAATTTAAATCAGTCGAGTTTCAATATGAATATTGAATACTGAATGAGAAAACAAACATCCGACATAAGGAATTAACCTTTAATCCAATTTAGAAATATCAAGTAGCATGCTTCCAAACTAACCAACCAAAACCAATAGAATATTTTGCCAATTTTCTCATGATTTTTTTTTTTGAGATTTTTCAATTGATGAGAGTGGTTGCATCATGACTTTAATTTCTTGAACTTTCATCTCAGACATGTAGCACATGTCCAAATCTAATCTTAGTTAATTAGACAAATGATAGTAATAATCAGAGGCAAATTCAAAAAGTTAATTTAAATTTACATCGATTTATCTTATAACAATCTTAAATTAATATTGTAATAATAATCGAATCAATGGACTGAGTTCCAAGCCAATTAAATACATCATATACATTTAATGAATTATTTAACAGAGATATATAATCTAAATAAAAATTATTAAATTTACTTGTAACTATTTCACTAGCTCCGCCCCGATTAATAATTGTTACTTCTAATGAGTGTAACCAGAAAGATCGTATTCAAACGTACAAGTCAAATAACAACATTATCATGATGGTTGACTGGTCATAATTTTATCCTTAGGTTATACTAATTTTATTTTTATTTTTTTTATAAATTCGTATATATTTTAATTTTAACACGTTATAAACGATAAATTTATTATTATCTTCAGACTACCGATTAATTAGTTAAGAAATTCCATATAATTGTTCTTTAAATAATTTATTTCTGTAAATTCTTAAGTTAATTAGCAGTAATTCGTTATGAAGTATTAACCGCCTTTTGTGGTTCAAAATTAATTAAAGGAAAATTTACTCATATTTTAATGGGGACATAAACAAGTCATGACCTAAATTTGTCCAAACATTTGTCATGCCAGACAAAAAAAAAATTGCGTTAATACTTTATTTGATAAAACACGTTTAAGTTTCGTTCACACGCATTAAATCTTGAATTAGCAATTAATCCTTTAATTAGTAATGATATGTCATTTTCCAACAACTAGAAAATTAAAGGGAGAAGATTTATATTCTTGTTCTACTTTATTATAATGTTCAATTCACCATTGATTGTTAATGGAAAATTATATAGTATCTTTTACTTTTTCTTGGTAAACAAAGGACTGCATGCTGGATCAATAGGTCAAACACGTATTCATAGAAAAGAAGGAAATGTGGGACAATGTGAATGAAATTGAGTTCATTTAAGAAATTAAACTTTTTTACGTTATTAGAGTTAGACCTAATTCGATGCGGATCTTTAGGGTCTCGAATAGTTATCGGGGGGAATATAGGAGTACTTCATGAATGTATTTGCACACACTAGATCAGATAGTGGAACCTCTGATAAAGAATATTTGTATCTGAGCTTGGAGAGAAAGATGATGAATAGAATGAATCCTATATGATCGGTGAAAGACGAAAACCCTAGGTGGTATATAATTTGGACAATCTTTTTTTTCGTTAAACTAATTTTTGAGTTATGACTAGTGAAATAAAATTCAAGACCTAATTTAATAAGGGAAAAAAAAGTATTTATCATAAATTCCATTTGTAATTTTCTTTAGGAGGTAACAAAAGTAAAAGACAAGAGATTGTACCATCAGTTGCATTGTCGGACGGATCACAAGAGAATTAATTAAGCTCTACTTTATATATGAAAAAGTTGAAAACAAAAGGAAAAATCAATAAACACTTTATTAATTGTTAATTCAAGAGTTAAACTAACTAATATATATATCGATAATGTAAAATAAAAATATTTTTAAGATTGATGTGTATGATTAATTTAACTATTTAATAAACGATTAAGAATATACACAAAAAAAATTCCAAAACTGAATCTAAAGTCACTACAACAAAAGAGACATTTTATGGCAATAGATTTTCCTATCAACGACAATTGAATCAATATCATTGCATCCAGAATCGCTAAAATTTTTGCAGATTTTATATAAAGTGTTATTATAAACACTCATATTTATTATTGCCGTTAAATATAATATGGAGACAATTATATTACTATCACTAAATTCTTTATTTGTTATAGTAAATCTCTAATTGAAACATTTTATTAAAAGTTAATGTGTTAATTCGAGTGTCTAAATGAAATATCTTCAGAATTATGAGAATTAGTGTGGGAAAGTATTGTAATGTGTAATGAGATTAGTATTTGAAAGAAAGAATGGAGAAAACGAAAAATATTCTAAATCTCCAACTTATTCACTATTGAAAAGAGCGAAATATTATATTGAAGGAATACGTTCCAATGTAATTTGAAGTTTTTGAGTTATACGACATTGTTGAATTATATTGTTGTATCATGAAGGAAATAAGTCAAGAGTTCTACTGTTGAATCGGTGTAAATTATATTGCAGTAGACTCAAATATCCTTAGAAAAAACAAGATATTTGCACCTCAACTTAAATATTTATCTTCTTAATCGTAATTTACTATAATTTGTGATATATACACGAACGGTAACTATGCCACTAGTATAGAAGTGTGTGGGAGAGATGGTCCAAAAACATGCTTTTGTGAGGTGTCGATATGTTTTGCTACTCTTTTGGCCGACCCAACTTCAATGCTCTCTCCCTTTTTCTTTTTCTCACCAGACAATTCTCCTTCTCCTCTCTTTCCTTTTTCTACCACATTAATATTTACTTATATATAAATAAATAAACATCTACAACAAATTATACCAATTCTTTTATAATCTCTATAGGTATTTTTGTGATATCATTTATGAGATGGAACTTGAGCTTGGTCTTGGTCTTGCACTTCCTAATTCCCATTTTGTTAATCCTATCAAATCTTCCTACCTAAATGACAACATTAATATTGACACATTTGATGACAACTTCTCAGAAATGAAGAAGATTAATAATGATGATTATGGTAGCAATAAAGTTGAAGGTAAAACATTACCTTTGCTTATATGGAATGGCCAACCAAATGAAGAAGAAGATGATAATGATGATGGTCATCAAAAAAGGAGAAATTTTGAAGCTTGTTATAATCAGTAAGTTTATGTTACAAAATGTGTGTAATGTAAATTATCTGCTATTTGTTGTAAATATATTATTACTACATGTTTATGTGTAGTTTCATTCATACCTTTACTAACTCTTCGTTTGAGGTGGAGTCAGATAGGGTCTAAGGGTTTATTTGAAAGTCCTTTGAAGGAAATTTATTTTAGTTATATATAGTTAAAAGTATTTCATAGTAGATGTTGGATCACTTTTAACTTCTTCAAATTTATTTATTTACTTTATCATATTTTAAACTCTCTTACTGAAAACTATGACTGCACCACTGCTCCTCATTGATCTCTCATATCATAATCTACTCGAACATACTTGTATATGTACTTGGAAACTTGGAGTTTATTTGGATTGACTTATTTTTTAGTGTTTTTAAGTCAAAACATATTTTAAACACTGGTATATTGTTTGGCCATTTGGGTAAGATTAAAAAAATACTTTAAACACTTGTTATTAAGTCAAAATAAGTCCAGAATCATAAGTTAGAAATCCTAATTAATGGTTTTGACTTATAATTTCTTGTCTAACAATATTGTTATTCTGTTAGTTTAATTTCCTAAGTGTATTAAAAATCATTATTTTTAGCTGATCTTAGGATATATTAGTTATTACTAATTAATAAATATGAATTTGTGATGCAGGGAATTCAAGGAAGAAAATGGAGTAGTGGGGTGGCCACCAATTAAATCATGGAGAAAAAAACTTATTCATGGGATTAATCATGAAGTTGGATGGAATGAAAATAATAATAATATTAATCATAGACACAATATTGGAATTAGAAATTCCATGTATGTGAAGGTTAAAATGGAAGGAGTAGCCATTGGAAGAAAAATTGATCTAATGTTATATAATTCTTACCAAATCCTTACTAACACCTTGCTCCAAATGTTTCATAAATGTAAGTAATTAATTCACTCCTATTATTAAATAAAAATATGAAAATTAAAATAGCATGTCCTCTTTTCTTTTTTTCACAAAATAACAATAAGGAATTAATTAAGAATTGAATTAATAAGTTTGGTTAATTTATATGCAGCACATGAGAGTTGTGATGAAAATGATGGACGCTTTACACTATTGTACCAAGACAAAGAAGGAGATTGGATGCTTGCTGGAGATGTACCTTGGGAGTATGTACCTTACCTCTTCTATCCTAGTGTGATTCACATAAATTCAGTAACTTTTACTCTTACTTTAGATACGTATTCAAAAATTTACTAACATCTCTAGATGAATATTTGATTGTAAATCTGATTATTATTGTATATATTAACTTGAAATTGTGTAAAATTTATAAACTTCAAATCCAGGAGTGCTCGGTTGCTACACCATTATTTATATTTGATCTATGACAAGTAAAATATAAATTAGAAATTGTTGTTTCCAGTATTTATTCAGAGGATATATAATGGTTTAATTTTGCAGAACATTCATGGAGACAGTTCAAAGAATACAGATACTAAGGAATTGGAAGAGTAGAAGAAGTACAAGAAAATCATCCCATATTTCTTAAGAGTACTAATTATATTATATAGTTTAATTAGTACAGAATGTTGAAGGTAATTAACTAAAAGATATGAAGAAAAAAAATTAGTTACATGAGTTTGACATTGTAATTTTATTATCTTATATTGTACTAATTTTATATTTATTATCTTGGTTTGATTTGGGACAATTATTTATAATAGATGGACAAATAATATGGGAGTGAGTACTCACTAGCGAAAATTTTCTTCACGTTAATTATACATTAATGCGTAGTGGGCAAATGCATGCTCTTTTTTCTTCTCTTTTTTTTCAACGGTATGATTCATATCCATGATTTAAAGTTTATGAGTTTTTACAATGATTTTTAAGTTATTTTACGATAATAACTAAGTTCACTAAATTAATATACGATAATAATTAAATCCCCACGAACCCATGCCAAGAAGCTGACCTGGCCTGGTAGCTCATTCTGGGTCAGGGCCTTTTTTTTGCTGGGCCTGGTTGGCCAAGTTCCTTGGCAACACAGCCCAATATTACCATACATAGTAGGGAAAATTATACAACAAACTATTAATTTAAATTAAATGGTATAACCACACTTTGATTTAATTGTGCCTGTAGCAAACTATTTGTCAGTCGCCTCCTTCCCTCAAACTCTTGCTCACCACTCTCCCTCTGTCGCTCACCTCTCTTGCTTTATACAAACAGAAATGTATAAATTGTGTTTTTATTTGTATAAAGCGGGAGAAAATTGTATATACACATGCAAATACATATCTCTTCGTCCTATACACTTATAATTATACAATACAAATATTACCCTGTCCAGTTCTCTTTTGCCTTTCTCTCTTTCTCGCTTTATACAAACATAGATTATACAAAATACAATGTATAATTTATGTTTGTATAAAGCGAGAGAGAGAATGATATTTGATATACAAACGTTTTATTTCGATTCAATTGTATACAAATTCAAATTTTATACAGATATACAAACACATAAAATTAAATTGAGAGACTCTCAACGTTTTATACAAACGAGAGGCTGACAACAATTTATACAAATGGTCTGCCAACGAAATTATACAAATCTGAAGAAGAGTCAGCGAATTATACAATTGCTTCTTTTGCTATAGCATACAAATATAGCGAAATAGCCTAGTCATAGCATGTTTGCTATGGAGCGCAATTATGCAAATTTTGCTATAGCATACAAATATGAATTTTGTGTTTGCTATATGTGAAAGTTGCTCTACATAGTAATGCAAAACTACTAGGTGCATATTAATAAGAGTAATAACTCATCACATAAAAGGGATTTTTACATATATAATTTATATTTAGGAAAAAATTTGCATTATAGAAAAGTATTAATTCAAAATAAATGATATAGCTACAGTTTCATTTAATTCCAATTCGCAACAAACTTTTTGTCATTTACCTCTCTCCCCTGAATCTCGCTCGCCACTCTCTTGCTCGCTTCTCACTTTATACAAATACAAATGTATAAGTTGTGGTTGTGTTTGTATAAAGCGAGAGAGAACTGTATATACAAATACATATTTCTTCGTCCTATCCACTTATAATTATACAAATACAAATTTTTCCCTGTCAAGTTCTCTTGCCTTTCTCTCTTTCTCGCTTTATACAAAATACAATGTATAATTTGTGTTTGTATAAAGCATGCGTGAGAGAGAGAGAGAGATATTTGATATACAAATACAAATGTTTTAACTCGATTCAATTGTATACATATTCAAATTTTATGTAGATATACAAACATAATCATTGATACATATACATAGTAGTTACATATATACAATTATCTAGTCGATATACATATACAATCGCTGCGATTTTATACAAATCATATGTCTGTGATTTATACAAATCAGATGCTCCATAGCAAAATAGCAAAACTATAGTTATAAATCAGTAATATGATTTTTATGTTTGTTATTCCTAAAATTTGCTCTTATATTTATCATAACTAATATAGAAATTATTTATTTACAATCCATATTAGGAATTTTGGAGATCTTCTCTTTTTTTTATATATATATATTCTCTCTCGCACAACCCCTAACTACCATTGTCCTCACCCACACTACAAAATCATTATTTTTCACTAAAACTTTCCATCAAAAAATGTTCATTGGCTGTTTCTACAAATATGTTTGATTGAATTGGTAAGAAAAAGAATATCACTATTTTCATATTAAAAAAATAGAAAGTTTTTCAGTATTTTCGGTGAGAATTCAATTTCTTACTATATATTTTCCCAACGAGCTAATTCGATAAAAAATGATTAATACAAAATTTTCACTAATTTGTGATAAAACTTTTGTTTTTAATAGAGTCTCATGTCCATCGTCGTTAAAGAAATATTTAAGATATATCATGCAGTGTCCGTTATTTCTAATCTTGTACTACCAGCTCATCAACTTCAATAAACACCATATTAACCTTAATTGCATCAGCCCCACCCACCGCGGAATTAAGTTTCTTTCTATTTGATCTGATCTATAGTTAAAGAGCAATACCCCCTAATAATAATAATAATAATGGAACGTGTATTTGAATTTTGCACTTGAAACGAAGGATATAGGTTTGGCACATTAATTAATTTAATGATCGATTGACCCAAAATTATTTTCATACTCAACTCTGGGAACATGCCGCACGTGGAGTGTTGAAGAATGTTTGCAACCTCAGAAAATAAGTTGCTCCTTCCGTTTTAAATTATTTATCGTATTTTATTTTTTTATATGTACTTTTAAAAAAATATTAATTAAGAAATGTTCTTTTATTTTACTTTTATTTATGTCTTTAAAATATAACATCTTTTAGTTAGATTTTTACTTTATTTATTTGTCATCACTCCATAATTAGAGTTTTATAATCTTCAAAAATAATTACCACGGAGGCTAAAATTGAAAAAGGAGTAATTATTTTTATCGCGAACAATCCTCTTATGTTTTTTCAAGGAAAAGCTAAAGTAAGTTTCTATAGCTAATTGATTAAGTGTGATTAACCTAATCAAACATCATATTCACAGTTGCCATCTATGTTAAAATTGCTTTACAAAGTGGCCACTACTAGGAAAATTCCTCTATAATTGAGTTTGTCTAATAATAAATCATAAGTTCATGAAAGATTAGGGCCACTTCAATAAACTTATTTTCTTTGTTCATGCTCTTTGTGTCATTGACTCCAAGACCATTTCTCATTTGATGATTAAATTATTGCGAGAGATTGGAGTTAAAATTTTTAATTTATGAATTTTAGATTATTTTTAAAAAATTATAAAGATCTTTGAGAAATTATTTATACATCTTGAGTAATTTTATATTATAAAGACATGATCTATAGTGAGTTTTATCGAATCTGTAATCGATATGCTAGCTCCGCCCTGATTTATATGGCCACTATAATAATCTAAAAGTTTTCGTCCATTTTAAGCAACTATCCTATAATGAGGTCACATGTGTAAGAAAGAATCTATCTAATATGTCCAGCATAGCATTTTCTTGCCACGTGTAATTCCAAATCAGCAAAAATTGGTATGTAAGATTTTTTTACACCTAATATTTATACCAAACAGGCAGCCACCTTAATAATTGGATTTGGTGTAATTGGGTGTAATTACACTGTTTATCTTGTTTAGTTGGACAGGTAATTTTGGTCAGCATGTAATTGACAAGGGTAATTACACTCTCCAATTCACAGGGAGAGACTGTGACAATGTAATTACCAGCTGATTACTTTTTATTTTTATTTATTTTATTTCTATTTCTATTTTTTGTTTTATTTTTTTTATTATTTTAAGTTTTTTTTTTATTTTTATTATTCTAAAAGTTTATTTTATATTATTATATTTCATTTTCTTCTCATTTTCAACCTTACTTCACGTGATTCTATGCAATTTTTCGTATTATCTATTTCTTTATGCCATGCTTATATTCTCATTAGCATATATAAGTATTCTAATTTTTAAATTAAAATAAACTTATTCTTAAGTAAGGTTATAGACTTATATTTTATTTTTTAAAAAAAATTAAAAAAATAAATCATATTTATGTATGCTATATTGAAATTTGCGCTAATAGTATTATGTTAAATATTTTGTCTTGAATTTGTAACTTATGCTACATTTTTAGTTTCATTTGTTTTAGTAATATTGAATTCACATTACAAGTCATTTTTTAATTAGACTTGATAGATTAACTTTTTGTCAAACATTTTAATAATTTATGATATTTTATTTATATATTAATCTTTTTATCAAATATGCATTTCACGATATTCGTAAAAACTTCGTACTTTTGGTTTTCATGATCAATTAGAGGGGTAATATTCCATATCCCCATCCCTTTTAACAAATAAAATTAAAAATCCGCCACACTTTCATTATTCCTCTCATTATTTAGTTTATTGTATAAAAAATAATTGATAAATAAGATACGGAAATTACTTTTGAAGCCTTTTAAAGTAAAAAATATTAGATATAGAAACACACACACTCTCTCTCTATATATATATACTAGACATCGGAATCTGTGTTAGCACAGGTCCAATATGTATTATTTTTTGTTTCAATTTATGTGACAAGGACAAAATTAAAGAGTTAATCAAATTTTAATATTAATTTAAAATAGTTTAAATTTTTAATTATTGTTAACTATGGTAAAAAAAAAGTTATGTCTTTTAACATTCTAAATTACTAATTATTGTTGTATGATTTGTAATATCTTTTATGCAATTTTGAAATAATAAAGGTTATTTTTTTCTTTCTCAATTTATGTGGTACTAATAAAATTTCGAGATTCAATCAATTTTTTTTTGTCTTTAAAATATTCTATTGTTAATTACTGTAAATTATTGTACTTTCTAAGTAATTTTTAAATAATATATATTATTTCATTTGTCCAATTTATGTGTCACCGATAAAATTTGAAGAGTTAATCAGATCTTTTACATATTTTTATATCTTTTGAATATTTAAGTAAATAATTATTGTGATTCATAATATTTTATACAATTATTTAAAAAAAATTAAACAACAAACAAAACGAATTCATCATAAGAAAATTACCAAAGCATCCTTGAATACATCAATAATGGGTCCCACTTTTTGTTTTAAAAAATATGCATATTGGGAGGATATCTTTGTCCAAAGTGGAAATAGAATAAGTATAAAGCATTGAAGTCTTTTAAAATTTTAAATTGTTAATTCTTATTGTATGATTTGTAATACTTTTACGCCATTTTCAAATAATAGAGGTCATTTCTTCTTTCTCAATTTATGTAGTACTAAAAAAATTTTGAGATTCAATCAATTTTTTCTGTCTTTGAAATATTTCTAGTTGTTAATTACTGTAATTTATAGTACTTTCTAAGAAATTTTCAAATAATATATATTATTTCATTTGTCCCAATATCTGTGTCACCGGTAAAATTTAAAGAGTCAATCAGATCTTTTATATATTTTTATATCTTTTAAAATATTTAAGTAATTAATTATCGTGATTCATAATATTTTATACAATTATTTAGTATAGTAAAATAAATTTAAAAGAAACAAACAAAACAAATTCATCATAGGAAATTACCAAAGCATCCTTCAATACATCAATAATGGGTCCGACTTTTTGTTTTTAAGAAATTGCACATTCGAAGAATATTTTTGTCCAAAGTGGAAATATTGTGTAAAAAATGTGTATTTATTGTGATTTTGAATGTTTTGTGGGGTAATAGGATGCACGCAAAGTTAATGTGTCTTTTTGAAAATCTGGGACAGCTTTAAGTATCACTTAATGTTTTTTCTCAAAATCTAATTTACTTTCGTAAACTATGTGTCAGATCAAAATCAGATTAACAAATTCAAAAGGAATGAATAATAAATAGCTCATACAATGACATATTTATTATTTAACTAAATAATAAATATGTAACTAAAAATCTTGTTAGCTTTTGGTTGAAAGCTAACAAGATAGTTACAATGATAGTTGCATTGTGACTTATTATATATATATATATATATATATATATATGAAAACTCATCTATTAAAAATGCACATTTCAAAAAGGGAAAATTGAATGAAATAATAAACTATTAATTCAAATTAAATGTTATAGCCATAGTTTCTTTTATTTATAATTCGCAGTAAATATTCCATGTTTTTTGCCATCCCATTTGTATACCAAAATATACAAATAGACCGAAATATATAAATGCATGACTCATTTGTATACCGAAATATACAAATGCAGGACTCATTTGTATACCGAAATATAGAAATACAAGACTCATTTGTATACCGAAATATACAAATACAGGACCCATTTATATATCGAAATATACAAATAGACCGAAATATACAAATGCAGGACCAATTTGTATACCGAAATATACAATGCAGGACTCATTTGTATACCGAAATATACAAATGCAGGACTCATTTGTATATCGAAATATACAAATAGACCCAAATACATATTTTTTTATGTATATGTATACCGAAATATACAGATTAATAGTCATAGCAAACATAAAGTTTGCTATGGACCGCAAGTATACAAACTATAGCTATAACATACAAATATGATTTTTATGTTTGCTAAACCTAAAATTTATTCAGAAAAGTAAAACAACTTTATTATACCTATCAAGAATATCTTTTATTCTAATTTTGCCATATTTATAGGATTTGAGTGAAGAATATTAACTCAAGTTTGTCAAAAAATTGTTGACTTTGATGTTTGCTTCTTTCTTTTCTTAGAAATATTATTTTGAAATTGATTTCCCGTGCAAAATTATGATGCTGTTGTTTTCCTTATGTCCCGTTCATTTTGACTTTGTGATTAAATTGAAATATTCCTGTTTTTTATGGGTAAATTATTAATTAGTAGGATTTTTTAAGCTATACAAATAAACATTTTTGAACTAATAACATATTCAAAATCAACTATATATATGTATAGCTTTTTATGTTAACCGGTATACCTTCATACACAAAGTATATGGATAAAATAGGAAAAGATTTTTGAAACATAAGTAATTTTAGGATATGAAAGTTTTTTTTTTTTTTCTTAGCTAAATGAAAAAAGTCTTTATTCAACCAAAAAAGTGTAAATTATGTACATGCTAGTCTATAGACTTTTTCGGACTTGTTCTCACAGAAATAATCAATACATAAGTCTATGAGCAAAAACAAGAGTATTAATCTATCAGCAATTTAAGTATTAGCACTTGATGAACATTTGTAGAATCATTGCAAAATTTGTGCTAAAAATATTATTATTTTTTTAGTGAGAATAGAAAAAATAGTAATTTTTCATATGGAAAAATTACAGAACTGTTCACTATTTCAATAAGAATCTGTTTTTCACCATTCATTTTCTCAGTGAAATGCTTCAATGAAAAATGCGTGGAAAAATCAGGTTCTATAACACAAATTTCTCATTGATTCGTAGTGGAAAAACATTTATTTGTAGTATTTTTTTTCTTTTTGATTTCTCTCCAATCATAAGTGAAGAGTCATCTCAACAAAATAAATATTACATAGAAGAGTTCAAACTCATCTCTTAATGAAAGTTATGACGAATTATTTTGGATCGATTTAGCATGAAAATTGTGACAGGAGAAAATCATGAATAGGTTTTTGAAGTTTGAACATGAAAAATTGAGAAATATGATATTTATTTAAATGAAAAATACTATTTAAAAATTAAGTTATTATTAAATACACATTTAACTTGAAAAAAAATAAAAATTTTCATGAGAAAAACTCACTTGAAAAGTAAGTCTAAAGCACCTTTTCAAACTTGAAATTCAACTTCAAAATAATTTCAAATAAAAAAAAACTATTTGCTTCTTCAATTTTTCAAATTTGTGCGACTTGGGGTTACGCTGTCCTCGTTAAAATTGTGACTTTGGTCTCAACCAAAGCTGTCTTTTTTGGATAATAAAATGAACGGAATATAAATTCCACAAAAAAGGTAAAATCAATTAATTAATTAAATCCAATATAAAAAGAAGAAGAAGGAATAATCTTCAATTGTGAGCCACTGATATTACCAGGTAAGCATGATCATGGGGCAGGTACATGTCTGTTCCTCCCTATCCTTAAATTTAAGGTGATTTTTTTTCTTTTGAGACAGTGACCTGGTATAGATTAGAATACTTCTGTCACATACAACCTAAAATAAATTGAAAAAAAAAAAAACCATCCCCCAACACACACACATGAGCAAACTGTCCCCCCCTTCTCTATTTTTGAGTTGAGAATTTTGTGAAATAGAGAAACCCCATCTTCAAAGTTCTCAACTTTTCACTTTCAAGTTCAAGAAAACACCATCTTTAAAGCATTTTTATAAATTGTTTCTAAGATTTCAAGATTCTTGTTTGTTTTGCAAGTGTTTGGCTTTCTGTGTCAAGATTCTTTCAGATCCCTTGTGGATTTCATGGGCTTGTGATCTTTTTATGGTTGTTTAGGTAAGTATATTGCATTTAGTAGCTAGCAACTGCATTTGTTGTGGTTTGTGTTTATAAAATGTTGGTACATTATGTATATCTTGTGGGTATTTAGCTTTGTGAAAATGGGTTTTGCTGTTTTGGGGGTTTTGGATTTGCTGTGGTGAATCTTGGATTGAGAAAAAGATTGGATCTTTTTATTGGGGTTGGAGATCTAAGTAGAGTAAGTGTCGGTCTACTGATTTTGTCGTCTTCTGGTACTGTATTTGGATTTGGGTTTTTGAGTTCTTTGTTTGTGGTCATTTGCTGAGACTTTGCATAGATGAACTTGAATAGAGTGGAATGGATACCCAAGATCCACATCATAATTGGAATTGGATTGTAATTGATGGAAATGTTTGATTTTTAGGGTGATTTTACCTTGTTTCTCAGCTCAGTAGAAATGGTATTGACTTGATGCAAAGCCCGAGTTTTGATTTGTGTGTTGTTAGTTTGTTTGAAGAACAAAGTGATTGAAGTATTAGATGAGAGTCTGTAGTGTTCTAAAGTATGAATTTTTTGAAAGTTGAGCTTTTTGTGGTTGTAGCATTGCTTTGGTAATCCTCTATATACAATTTGTTTTCTGCTGGATTGGTTGTTTTTTAGTATGAGATTGCATTTCTTTAGACCCTACTATTGGGGTTTGATTATACTTTAAAAACATCTGTTTTAATCATGACTCATGAGGCATTTTCTGTTTGTGTGGTTGACATGTAGAATTGTGGTTGCAAATTTTGAAACATTATAGAGCATGATGGATGTTGTCAATAACATAGCTGTTTCTGGAAATGGGTTGGGCTTTGGAAATGGAGTCCACCAACTTCCAGAAGTTGTTGCTGGCATATCCAATGGGATGCCTCATGCAAGTCCCAGTAATGAAGAACTAGAGAGGAGTTTCCAGAGCACTGTCGTATTGACTGATAGTGAAACAGTTGGATCTTCTGTCCAAGAGGTCAGTAATGAAACTACAATTACTGTAGAAAGCAATGCTGGTGTCAGTTCCGAGGTAAGGGAGTTTATCCAGTTTTTACTTTCTAAGGACATTTTGAACACCACATTTAGGTAATTGCTTATTTACTTGCAGGAACATGAAGCAAAAGAATCTGATGATGCAACAAACAGTAAAGAGCAAAAGACTCCACCTAGGGCAAGGAATGCTAAGAATTCAGGCCCCAAAAATGGCGTAGCCAAGAAAAGCAAAGATGGAAAAGAGGCATCAAATGGTACCCTTGCCTCCAAACCGCGTCCTAAGCAGCCATCTTCCCTTGATGCAAAGGGTAAATCATTCAGTGACAAGAAAACTGTTGAGTATTATTCAAAACCTGCATTGGCTCATCTAAATGTTGATCGTGCTAAGGTAAATGTCTTAGGTCTAATTTATGACCTGCAGTCCAGAGTAACAGCAATCTGAATTTCAATATTGCAGCTTCATATGCATCTGTTTATTGTCATCAATATCATATTCCTTTTCTGGTGTCTTCTAGCAGCAACCTGGTCATGCTGACGTAGCAGCATCAGCTTCTCCGAGTGCTGCTCAGTCTGAAGGCCTTAAGTATGTCCGATTTCTCTTGTAGTTTCTTACCTATTACTTGGAGGAGTCCTATGATAATTGTACTGAGAATGCTTTCAAAACGTGCCAAACAATCAATGATTACTTTTCCCCAGTGGTTTGTGAACTGTAATTTCGTTACTGCAGGGAAAAAACAAAACTGATGCCTTTGAAGAAAGTGCCCCCTAATAAAGCTGATGGAAGTGCAGAATCATCTTCGTATCCTAAATGCGTCAAATCTTTCTTTTTTCCTTCACTCCTTAGATTTGGAGTTCTTATTTTTATTAGCATAATAAAAGTCTTTCTGTCTATCCTTGATCACTTCATAGCAGTCCTACTGCTGCATCAGATGCCAAACCTCGCAAAGTAGGTACTCTTCCAACCTACAATATCAGTTTCAAGTGTGATGAAAGAGCTGAGAAAAGGAAAGAGGTTAGCCCTTTGCTTGCATCACTGAAGCTTATAATATATGCTTGATTGTCTTGCATTGTGAAGTCAATCTAAGAACATTTGTCTTGTTATTTGGACAGTTTTACTCCAAGCTTGAAGAAAAAACCCAGGCAAAGGAAGTTGAGAAGAGTAATATGCAAGCCAAGACTAAGGTGTTGTGACACTTCTGCTTCTGGATCTCTTGGTGTAGAAAATTTCTTGTTGTAGGGTTATCTTGTAGCATTCCCATTTTATTTTCTTTCATTTCTCTAACAGGAAACTCAAGAAGCTGAGATCAAAATGTTAAGGAAGAGCTTAAAATTTAAAGCAACACCCATGCCAAGCTTTTATCAGGAACCTGCACCTCCAAAGATGGAGTTGAAGAAGGTAATTTTTTGCTGTGTTGTATGTTATGATGCTGAGAAATACAATCTTGTATGGCATGAAATGCCTTTTGCTGTTATTAGACATAGTATGCTGAATATTTAGTGGTTCTTTGGCTCAAAATGATTTGTTACCAGAATTGATAAATATCATTTGTTTTATCCTGAAAAAAAAAATATATATTTGGTGTCGGGTAATGTGGAGCACTGTTTAGTTTTTTCATTTTTGTTTTTTTGAAGCTCTAGTAAAATATAGTAAACGAGTTAGGTTCAAGTTCATCCTTCAGCTGATCTTTTGAATGCTTTCAACTTGACACTAAAATTGCATGTTCTGTCTAAATGTGATGAACTATGAAGAAAGGAATTGCAGTGCTACTGAGCTCTGAAAAGAAACCCTTAGCTAACAATTGTTAAACTGGATATAGCTTGGTAGAGTTGGGAGGTTCAGTGCCTTGACTTTTAAACCACTATTGGCGCATCTCCCTTGATATATTTATGTGAAATTGCAGTACTACTGAGCTCCTAAAAAAGCCATAGATCAATCGTTAAACTGGATATAGCTTTGTAGAGTTGGGTGTCTTTCTTGAATTTGACCACAAATGGAGCATTGCAATTGATACATTTATGTGAAGAATGACTTTATTGTTAGCTAGTGGAATTTCATCATCATTTCTTGTGATATTTTAAGTGCTTAGCATGATCGGGGAAAAGAAGTGCATAATAAACTTGTCTCTTGGTGAAGTTCCAGTATTATATGTGAAGCTCTACTTTTTGATGCATAATTGATGTGGCTGATCGTTGAGGAAAAAATCAACAAGAATAAAATCTGAAGATACAGTACCAGAATTGATAGAATAGGTGTGTAAGATCTGATTTTGGTGCTTAAGTAACAATAGAAAAGGATATGAGTCCGGTGTAGAAATTCATGATACTGTACATCAGGTTAACCTTTCTCTTTTTTCCTGGATAAGTATCAGACAAGGTCAACTTCATTACATGTTCACTTTGGAAGGGACAGTATATGCAAGTTAAATTGTGGAAAAGTTAGTCTTGGAATCATTCCTCAATGATGCTTAGGATCCATGAATTCTAGCGGTAGTGTCTACAGGTACACTATTGCACCTACACACACTCAATGATGCTTAGGATTCATGAATCTCGGGCATATCTCTCCTTTCTTTTCTTACATCATGATACCCTTCATGGATGATACCTTCACAAACACTCGTTGTACCAAGCATGAAATCAAACTCTCTAATTCTTTTGTCAGTGTACGACTTTTACCGTTTTGATCTGTTTTTTGTCCTTTCCTAATGAACTGAACCTTTTTCAAGGATTCATGTACCCAATCTGGTCCCAATAGCCTCCTCTCCCTTGGCCCCCAAACAAGCAGTGAAGGTTTGCAACGCATCCTGTACAGAGCCTCATAAGGTGCTAACTTAATACTGGATTACTGACTCTTATTATAAGCAAACTCAGTGAGATGCAAAGTGGTTAAGCATGATAGAAATGTGAAGAGTACACATGTGGTTCTTGACAGTTCATCATAGGCTAGATATATTCCTGATTCAGTAAATCTAAGACTAGGTAAATTAGTTTTGGATCATTACTTATTATTTCTTGAAAGCACTCTCTTTTGTGCTATAAGCACTACATGACGTCCTTAATCACCATAACAACCATAAATTAGAGTTCCTCCATCTACTCTACTTAAGATCAAAAAATGTTAAAGGGTCAAGCAGGCAAGTTATGGTCAAAGCTAGCTTTTATAAGTAGGTGGTATGCGAAGATTTAGGAGCTCCCTTCAGGCACTTCACTATTCAGTTGGCAAAGAAATGGAGTTGGGAAACTAGATAGTATGCGGAAATACTTCTATCTGGTGTCAATCTCTCCAAAGTGTTGAGCAAACATTATCTGTTTTGAAGGGAAATTCTGGTATATATGTCTACATCTGCCCCTATTTATCACGTGCATGTATATTTTGTATCTATACACATCTAAAAAGAAGGGGAGTCTTGGCGTAACTAGTAAAGTTTTTGCCACGTGATCAAGAGGTCACGGGTTCGAACTGTGGAAACAACCTCTTGCAGAAATGCAGGGTAAGGCTGTGTACTGGGTCTGGACCCCTGCATAACGGGAGCTTAGTGTGCCAGGCTGCCCTATACATTTGTAAAATATATCTATCTTAACCTGAATTTGATGCCTTACCTTTGCTGGTCATGCTAGGATGCTGGTATGTCATGCTCTTGTGAGTTTTATCTAAAGAAATTTTCTAATATTTGCTTTCTTACTTACTAGTTTTGTAAATGTACAGCTGAAGCCCCTCCTAAAGTAGTTTATTCTTCCTGATTATTTTGAAATTTACAAGTTATCCCGATGTTTAATTAACACCTTCTATCACTATCTTATGATGTCAGATTCCACCAACCAGAGCTAAATCCCCCAAACTTGGGAGAAGAAAGAGCTCGCCCACCAAAGAAAGGATCAATGAGAGTGTCATGCGCCCAGGTAGGTTAAGCTTGGACGAAAATGCATCCCAAAATAACCCTGTCAAAGGGCATTCTCCTCTCATTGTTAAGAAGCCTCAAAGGAAGTCACTTCCAAAGCTGCCATCTGAGAAAACCAACTTATCCAATGAAACAAGAAAGCTTTCCATTCGCAAGTCTAGCTCATCCAAGGAATCAGCAGAAGCTGCATCTCTGCCGAATGCTTTACCCAAGGAAACAAGTGAAGTTTCTTCTCAGCCAAATAACCAACACAAGCAAGCTATTGAATTTGATGCAGATGGTCAAGAGTGTGAGGTTGTATCAGTTGTTGAACCGAGCCAGACTGAGACTGGTGTTGAAGCTCAAATAGAGACTAATCTGGTGCAGGAACATGTCACAATCGAGCATTAGAAGCAACCACTGAAGTTGAATATATACTCATGGAGCAATCTTCATTCGCTCTTTGCCTTAAGTATTGCAAAGGTATGAATAAGATGAGAAATGAATGCACTTGATATTGTACTGGTCAAACATCACCATTTTGTCTATAGTCAGCGCAGCAAGGTTGAATTTGTAGTGGTCTATCTTCTTTCAAGATTGCTGAGTGTGGTCATCAGAAATATGCAGGCTGCTTGCCTCTGTTATCTAAATGTTGAGTAGCCAGAAATCCTTAAGAATTTTTGTCTTTTCTACTAGTCGAGTACTTTGCAGTTGCAGAAAATTTGGGACAATACTGGCTGCTGAAACTGTTCTGTTGAACCAAATGGTTGTTGCTTGTTTATTAAGGTGTATTTATAAATTACATATACATTACATGATGCTCTAGCTTTGTTCAGGTATTATGAATCTTTTCCTCCCTTGAGTCAGTGTAGTGTAGTCATCTTATCCTCTGAGTTTCGAATCGTGCCCCTCTGGACCTTTACGATTTCTCTGTTATAAAAAATAAAAAGACCATGTACTTTGTTGGAGCTGTTTTCTAGTATGAACTTTTGTGTTATGGTCCATTGCAAGTTCCACATTGATACTACAAAGTGTTGATGTGGGGTTTATATAGCCTCGGGGTCGGTCTCTCCCACCTCAATAGTGTTTTTTTGGGGTGTGGTTCTCCTTGGGTTGAAACTATGATGTCAGCGCTAGCCACCACCCTAGGTGATTTCTTTCAACTCGACTGTGCTCGTATGATGTAGCAAGTTCCCGCAGGCTATCTAGGTGTGCACGAGTTGAATCGAATACCGTTCTTAATAAAAAGACAATTATTCCTTTCAATAGGAACCACAATTATGGCTTTTTCCTCCTATAGAATTGGTAGGTTTTCCAAATAGATTGATTGACAGATTAAAATGATTGGACCAAATTGAATAGCTAATAGCAAATTGCTTTTTGTTGGAAATATTTTAGTAGCCTATAAGAACAGTCATAATATTCGAGAAATGTTTTTGGTACGGAGAAAAATATTCTATGGAAAATAAGTTTCTTAAAAATACTAATAGATGATTTGGAATTGAATAAGTTGAGATTAGTGTTGAAATTGTTTTCCTATTGGTGTGATATTATTGATATGACAATAAATAAGTGATTTTACTATTCAATTAAGCTAGTGATCATTTAAGAAATTTATCCTATAAAAAATGAACAATTTAAGGTGAATCTTTAATTTAATATATAGACCTAAATAGAGCGCAACCAATCCAAATGATTTATATAGTTGATTAATTAGTAATCCTCGCATTCCTTTTTAATTGAAAATATAATTTTCGACACCAATTTAATGATATGATAGCTGTAAAAAAAATTAAAAATTAATTTGTTCAGAACTCACTCTAAATAAAACCCAATCCTTGTATAAGTTGAAATCACCTATACAAATTTTCATTATTTTAATTAAGCTAAATGGATTGATAAACTTTACCATGAATTGACAAAATTTACGTTGATGGTCCAATTTATTGTAAATCACCTCTCTTCATAGCACTAGTGGTGCTTTGATCCAACTTTCACTGTCACATACAAGGCAAGCTAAAAAGTTATCATTCTTAGATAGTACTATTACTTGTATTAAGAGATTTATAATAACCAATTAAGTTTTCTTCTTTATTTAGTAAATAAAAATGATTTTTTAGTTGCAAGGATTAGACATTGCCAGATATTATAATTAGAAATTTTGAAATTAAATTCACTGGATATTACTATTATAAAAAGACAAATGCATAAGACTCGGACATGAACAAATCATCACAAGCTTAACACTGACGTTATACGAAGAAGCCCATTCAGCTCTAGATGAATTAATTTGTGACATAGTCTATGTATTACATCAATGGTAGCATTGCCTACTCAAGGACATTTTTAATCCAACAAGCTTAAGGTTCATACAATATTGACCCATAATTTTGAGAGACTCATTCTCAATATATGAACAATCATTCATTGACAAAGAGTTGAGATTGAGACAATTCTTTGCTATACCTAACAAAGACTTATTAGTAATTCTTGGGCATTGGAAAAGATCAAGCTTCTCTAATAAATGACAACCATGAGCAATCTCAGACAAGCCTTCATCACTAACAGATGACACATTCGATAAGGAAAGTTCTTTGAGAGTAGGGCAACCTTGAGCAATAGCCTTGAGATCAACATCAGTCACACCAATTTCCCTGAATGGATAGCTTTGCTAAACCTCCACAGTTTACAGTTCCAACAGCAATAGCAGCAAGTGTTACATCTATGGCTTTCCTACCAACAAAGGACATGTTAAGATATCCATTAAATTTTGCAATCTCATCCTTGCGAATGTTGCTTAAAAGTGTAAGCCATCACTTGGGAACACAAGCACTAGCACTTCTCTCTTGACCACTGGAAAGACATTTGAAAATCTCAAAGAGGCATTCATTAGGAAGAATTTTGAGCTCTAGGCTTGGTAAAAATCCTTCGAGTCAGAGTTGCCATGGGTTTGGTTGACACAACTCTTGAGGAGACCGTATTTATCAACGGAGATCCATATTTCTTGATGCTTAATGACAGACCAAGTGCTTCTTCAACAGGTAGATATCTCATTTTCCAGGTCTGTACCTCCTTTTCCCAGTTAATACGATGTCCATCAGGAAACTTACTATGTTTCTTTGGTTGCACAGTACTCTGACAAATCTTTTCACAGGGATGTAACTTGGATCCCTCATACTGCACTTTTTCTAGTCCACTTGATGAAGACATTATCCCTTTGCCAATATCACATTCTTCACAACACCAATCCATTGGTGCATCAACATAATATCCCAGCATGCAATATCTGAAAGGAAGAGAAAAAAGTAGAATTTTTTTAAAACAAAAGGAGGATTATGTATGCATAAAAGATACAGGCAGTATTTATGAGAATTAAATGCCACAACATGCAAAAAAATTCAAAAAGGAAAGCAAAACTGATAATCTAACTAGCAATTTCCTTCAAGAGGAACAACCCCTTGTGTAAAAAGATCAACTTCTCTCTTAGAAATGTCAAGTAAACTAAATAAAAGGGGGTTTGGGATTGGGCCAATGTTTGAGGTTTACAAAGAACATATAGATTTGACACAAGGTGATGAAGCTTGATAGAGAATCATGGCTTTCAGATTTTCTAACTGATTGTCTACCTTTTCATACTAAGAAAAGACAGAGAGAGAGGAGGGTGAGAGAATTATCGATGCACGTCAACATTGTTACACTGATAACATGTAGAATTGCTTTTTCAAAACCTGTATCACCGCAAATTTCACAATTTTTTTCTGCAGGTACACATAGAAAACATAAGAAATTTAGAAGTTGACAGACTCTTAATTGGAATTAAGATTACCATATGAACAATATATGTGGAGACAAAATGTCATCAAATACGGAAAGCTAAATCATAACCAACAAAATCAAGTTCTCGTCTTCTTTCATAATATATAACAGAAGCATATCCACCAGCGCATTCCAAGTATTCTATTTAAGTTTGTTATTTTTTACTTAAATGTTATACCATTAGACACACTCTAGTTGCCTTTAACAACTTCTTTTGGACAATCTGTTATAGAGCAAAAACCTTGATGCACAAATGAAACCAAACAAGTATCCCCACTTTCAAAAGGCATAATAATCTGCATACACAGGTAAATGTACAACCTAAAAAATCATTGAAAATGAGAAAAACATAGAAATTATAGACGTACTTTGAGAATCACTGCACAGGGCTGTGGATACAAGTATAAAGAGCTCAACGTCATTTATAAGCATTCTCATTAGCAAATCTTTGCTACGCATGAACTTCACTAGAGCAATATATCTCTCAAACCTACATATAATGGGAAATGAGAATCAATTTCTAGTAAAAACGTTCCTTTGCAAGGGGGGACTTCTACTTTGCAACCCCTTGCCCCTTTACGGATAGATATATAAGGCAAAAGCTGACCTTTTTTTCTCACTTGCAAAAAAATACAGTCCTATATCTTCTTTACTAGGAATATGGTTGTTAAATAGACTTTCCCAAATATCTCCATGGGGAACAAGTTCAAATTCAAGAGTATCAGGCACAAAACCTGAGAACTCATACACCTTACGTCTAACTCTAGAAAGAGGATGAGCCTGGATACAACTATTGAGCATCCCAGGTAAAATTTCCAAAACACCTAAGATGTCAAAACCTCCCCTGAAATGTAAAAAAGAAAGAGAGATTAGATCATTTATCATTTGACTATGCGGTACACATTCAGATTATCATTATGCCATATATTCTTTAGTGCCCTAATCATTATTTTAGCGATACTAATGGCGTCCCAACCAACTTGCATGTACCCCAACTAATTCATTGGGCAACTTGTCCATCCCACAAGTACATATTGACACGGTAATGCTTCAAAGTAAGGCTAGATCACATGGGGGCACAATGTGTTGTAGCTGGGATTCAAAACTAGAATGTCCAAGCTGTTAGTCTTATGCCTTAACCACTAGGTCATCTCCTCATGGACCAACATTATGTTGTTGAAAAAATGTATTATATATGTTTTCGTATTTATCAATAAGGAAATTACAAAGAGTAGTTAATCAGTCAACTGACTACTAGCAAAGATGGGCCATCCAAAAACAGACATGAGCTAAATTTGAATTAGTAATAACTGTACACGATTAAGGGTACTTACTTCCGGGAAGGAACTAGAGAAGGATCACAATGGTAAGTCGTAGATGAATTCATTATTCGATTCTTATTCAAATCATTAGGATCGTATGCTCAAGACTGGTAAAACCACCTGAACCTAAAAAATAGGCTACATCAATTGGGTGGAAGTACAGAAGTAAAGAAATTTTTCTATGAAAGCTTTATAGATGTTGATGGTGTAACGAAAATTATTTTGAAAGATAATAACAACTCTAGATATATCAACATCATTTAAAAAAAAACTATTTAGAGTATATGCTAGAAAATGAAATTTCTGAAGAATAAAGGTATAAGAAGAGGACAAAACAAATCAAGTAATTTATACAAAATATTGTAGTGAACACTTAACCTTTAGATACTTGAACATTTTTTTGCTATGTTCAGTGTTTTTGGCAATTCGAAGATTTTGAGGTTTAGTATATCCCGTTGATGCTAAAGGAAGCTGCACTTTGCTCTTCTCACGAAAAGAGTTTGAAATTTTAGCTCTAGGCTTGCTAAAAATCGCTCGAGTCATGGTTGCTATGGATTTGATTGACACAACTCTTGAGGAGACCGTATTTATCAGAGTAGATCCATATTTCTTAATGCTTGATGACAGACCAAGTGCTTCTTCAACAGGTAGATATCTCATTTTCCCGGTCTGTACCTTCTTTTCCCCATTAATACGATATGCACGAGGATACTTACTATGTTTCTTTGGCTGCACAATACTCTGACAAATCTTTTCAAAGGCATGTAACTTGGATCCCTCATAATGCACATTTTCTAGTCCACTTGATGTAGACATTATCCCTTTCCTAATATCAGATTCTTCACAACACCAATTCACTGGTGCATCAGCACAACAACCCAACATGCAATATCTTAAAGGAAGAGAAAAAAATAGAATATTTAAAACAAGAAGAGGACTATATATGCATAAAAGATATAGGCAGTATTTATGAGAATTAACTGCCACAACATGAAAAAAAATTCAAAAAGGAAAGCAAAACTGATAATCTAACTAGCAATTTCCTTCAAGAGGAGCAACCCCTTTTGTAAAAAGATCAACATCTATCTTAGAAATGTCAAGTAAACTTAAAAAAAAGGGTTTGGGATTGGGCCAATGTTTGAGATTTACAAAGAACATATAGATATGACACAAAGTGATGAAGCTTGAAAGAGAGACATGACTTTTAGATTTTCTAACTAATTGTCCACATTTTCATGCTACGAAAAGAGAAAGAGAGAGAGAAAACTTACTAATGCACGTCAACATTGTTACACTGATAACAGGTAGTAATTGCTTTTTCAAAACCCGTGTCACCGCAAATTTCACATTTTTTCTGCAAGTTCACATAGAAAACACAAGAAATTTAGAAGTTGACAGATACTTGATTGGAATTAAGATTACCATATGAACATAATGATATGTGGAGACAAAATGTTATCAGATACCGAAAGCTAAATCATAATCAGTAAAATCAAGTTCTCTTCTTCTCTCATAATATATAGCAGAAACATATCCACCAGTGCATTACAAGTATTCTATTTAAGTTTGTTGTTTTTTACTTAAATGTTATAACATTTGACACACCCTAGCCGTTGTTAACATCTTCTTTTGGACAATCTATTATAGAGCAAAAACCTTGATGAACAAATGAAACCAAACAAATATACCCACTTTAAAAAGTCATAATCTTCTGCATACACAAGTAAATGTATTATTACCTAAAAATTCATTGAAAATGAGGAAAAAATATAGAAATTATAAACGTACTTTGAGAATCAGTGCACATGGCTGTGGATGCAAGTATAAGGAGCCCAACATCATTAATAAGCATTCTCATCACCAAATCCTTGCTACACATGAAGTCCACTAGAGAAATATATCTCTCAGACCTACATATAATGGGAAATGAGAATCAGTTTCTAGTAAAAACCTTCCTGGGCAAGGGGGGAGTTCTACTTTGCGACCCATTGCCCATTTACAGATAAATATATAAGGCAGAAGCTGACCTTTTTTTCTCACTTGCAAAAAAATACAGTCATATATCTTCTTTACTCGGAATGTGATTGTTAAATAAACTTTCCCAAGTATCCCCATGGGGAACAAGTTCAAATTTAAGAGTATCAGGCAAATGACCTGAGAACTCATACATCTTACGTCTAACTCTAGAAGGAGGATGAGCCTGGATACAACTATTGAGTATCCCATGTACAAATTCCAAAGCACCTAAGATGTCAGAACTTCCCCTGAAATGCAAAGAGGAAGAGAGATTAGATCAATTATCATCTGACTAAGCAGTACACATTCAGATTATCATTATGTCATATATTCTTCAGTGCCCTACTCATTATTTTATCGATACTAATGGCGTCCCAACCAACTTGCATGTACCCCAACTAATTCATTGGGCAACTAGTCCATCCCACAAACACATATTGACACGCTAATGCTTCCCAGTAAGTCTAGATCAGATGGGCGCACTATGTGTTGTAGCTGGGATTCAAACCTAGAATGTCCAAGTTGTTAGTCCTATGCCTTAACCACTATGCCATCTCATCATGGACCAACATTTTGTTGTTGAAAAAATGTATTATATATGTTTTCATATTTATCAATAAGGAAATTACAAAGAGTAGTTAATCAGTCAGCTGACTACTAGCAAAGATGGGCCATCCAAAAGCAAACATGAGCTAAATTTGGATTAGTAATAACTGTACAAGATGAAAGGTACTTACTTTCGGGAAAGAACTAGAGAAGGATCACAAGGGTGTGTCATAGATAAATTCATCATTCGACTCTTATTCAAATCATCAGGACTCATACGCTCAAGACTGGTAGAACCACCCGGACCTAAAAAAATAGGCTACATCAATTTGATGGAAGTACAGAAGTAAAGAAATTTTTCTATGAGAGCTTTATAGATGTTGATGGTGTAACGAAAATTATTTTGAAAGATAATAACAACTCTTGATATATCAACATCATTAAAAGAAAAAAAACTATTTAGAGTATAAGCTAGAAAATGAAATTTCTGAAGAATAAAGGTATAAGAAGAGGACAAATCAAATCAAGTAATTAATACAAAATATTGTGGTGAACACTTACCCTTTAGATACTTGAACATTTTTTTTTCTATGTTCAGTGTTTTTGGCAATTCGAAGATTTTGAGGTTTAGTATATCTTGTTGATGCTAAAGGCTGTTGCACTTTGCTCTTCTCACGAAAAGAGTTTGAAATTTGAGCTCTAGGTTTGCTAAAAATCGCTCGAGTCATGGTTGCTATGGATTTGGTTGACACAACTCTTGAGGAGACCGTATTTATCAGCGTAGATCCATATTTCTTGATGCTTGATGAAAGACCAAGTGCTTCTTCAACAGGTAGATATCTCATTTTTCCGGTCTGTACCTTCTTTTCCCCATTAATACGATATGCACGAGGATACTTACTATGTTTATTTGGCTGCACAATACTCTGACAAATCTTTTCAAAGGCATGTAACTTGGATCCCTCATAATGCACATTTTCTAGTCCACTTGATGTAGACATTATCCCTTTCCTAATATCAGATTCTTCACAACACCAATCCATTGGTGCATCAACACAACAGCCCAACATGCAATATCTTAAAGGAAGAGAAAAACACAAAATATTTAAAACAAGAAGAGGACTATGTATGCATAAAAGATATAGGCAGTATTTATGAGAATTAACTGCCACAACATGAAAAAAATGATTCAAAAAGGAAAGAAAAACTGATAATCTAACTAGCAATTTCCTTCAACAGGAGCAACCCCTTGTGTAAAAAGATCAACATCTCTCTTAGAAATGTCAAGTAAACTAAAAAAAGGGGTTTGGGATTGGGCCAATGTTTGAGATTTACAAAGAGCATATAGATATGACACAAGGTGATGAAGCTTGAAAGAGAGACATGACTTTCGGATTTTCTAACTAATTGTCCACCTTTTCATGCTACGAAAAGAGAGAGAACTTACCGATGCACGTCAACATTGTTACACTTATAACATGTAGTAATTGCTTTGTCAAAATCTATGTCGCCACAAATTTCACATTTTTTTTCTGCAAGTTCACATAGAAAACCCAAGAAATTTAGAAGTTGACAGACACTTGATTGGAATTAAGATTACCATATGAACAGAATGATATGTGGAGACAAAATGTTATCAGATACGGAAAGCTAAATCATAATCAGCAAAATCAAGTTCTCTTCTTCTCTCATAATATATTACATGGGAATTTTCCTGGAAATTAATATGAAGATTTGCAAGAAAATAAGGTTCATGCGGATTTTCATACCAATCCTAGGAAAATCCCCAAGTAATTCACATTTTTCCTGCTGTGAGCATATCCACCAGTGCATTCCAAGTATTCTATTTAAGTTTGTTGTTTTTTACTTAAATGTTATATCATTAGACACACTCTAGCTGTTGTTACCATCTTGTTTTGGACAATCTGTTATAGAGCAAAAAACTTGATGAACAAATGGAACCAAACAAGTAACCCACTTTAAAAAGGCATAATCTTCTGAATACACAGGTAAATATATTATTACCTAAAAATTCATCAAAAATGAGAAAAGAACATAGAAATTATAGACGTACTTTGAGAATCAGTGCACATGGTTGCGGATGCAAGTATATGGAGCTCAACATCATTTATAAGCGTTCTCATCACCAAATCCTTGCTACGCATGAACTTCACTAGAGCAATATATCTCTCAGACCTACATATAATGGGAAATGAGAATCAATTTCTAGTAAAAATGTTCTTGGGCAAAGGGGTACTTCTACTTTGCAACCCATTGCCCTTTTACGGATAGATATATAAGGCAGAAGCTAACCTTTCTTTCTCACTTGCAAAAAAATACAGTCCTATATCTTCTTTACTCGGAATATGATTGTTAAATAGACTTTCCCAAATATCCCCACGGGGAACAAGTTCAAATTTAAGAGTATCACGAAAAAGACCTGAGAACTCATACACCTTACGTCTAGCTCTAGAAGGAGGATTGTCACGCCCCGAGCTACCCCCAAGGCGCGGACACGGGACCTAGGACCACAAGTGATCCCAAGCTAACCCTGCTGGCATGATCATGAGCATACTAAAGAAAATAAACTGATGCGGAAGCTAATTCATAATTAAATCTGAAAAGATGGGGAATACCCATATACTATAACTGAATATATGAAATCTGAGAGTTTAATACAAAAGAAATATCAAACTCAAAACACTAAGCTGAATCTAACTATGTCTGAAATAAGCCTCTAAACTGACTAGAAATGTTGGGACATGCCCCAACTAGATCTAGCAAAACTGAAACTAAAGACTAAAACACTGAAAAGAAACTCATGACTATTGTCCCCGAAGAATGAGGACTCACCAACTGATTCTGCTGAACTGAAGATCGGGAATCGATCTAAGCGTGATCTGGATGCTGAGAACCTGAACCTACATCACGAGAAGATGTAGCGCACGTATGCGTCAGTACTTGAAAGGTACTGAGCATGCAGGATGGAGTAAAGCTGAAAGAACATATAACTGAACAAAGCAATAAAACAATGAAATAATCTGAACATGATATAGATACTGAAAATACTGAATACTGAGCTAACTGATGCAATGACCAAATTTATAACATGCTGACTGAATACTGAATGAACTGTAAATGTGGTCAATGCAATAGAGTCTGACTGAACTGTGGGAGCTACTAATAACCGACATAAAACCACATGAGCTAAATGTGGAGTCTGATGTATACGCCCCATCGAGAGGACCCAATATACCCTGCCAGAGGTATAAAGGCATGCTGGCGTGATCACTAAACTGATGTTGCCCACAGAGGGGACTTACACCTACGTGGCTCGTAGTTCTGGGACTATATGGGTACGTTGAAACCCTTGTCCAACTCGGTACTATGCTACTCCCAATGAATTAAGTAGTTAACACATTATGACTGAGTTTCTATAAATACTGGATAGCTCGAAACTGAACATGCAAACTGAGAATGCAACAATTAATCTGATAATGATGCATTCATAAACTGAGGCATGTAAAACTGAATACTGAAATATCTGACCTAGCATGTGTAATTCAAGAACTAAAGAAATACATAGCTAGGGTTCTGAAATTCATGCGATAAGCTGAGCAATAACATGATAATCTGATTTGGAACATTTAAATAACTAATTCATGATGATCTGCTGTAATTCTAGAAACCCTAGGTTTGTTCATAATCATGGAATCAAGAATCTGACTGAATTCTAGGGACCTAATGAGCGAAAGGAACCCACTAGTGAAATCCCACATACCTGGTGACGAATTCCACGGAGAAATCTTTCGATTTCGGGGCTGAAACTGAAGGAAACTTGCTGTGTTCTTGAACTAGGGTTCTTGACCTTTTTCTCCCTTCTTGCTTCTAATTTTCTAAGTTTTGATTAATGAATTTGACTTAGGTAAGTTCTAGTTATGTTTCTAGGTTTAAACTAATTAAAACCTCATGATTTAGGGTCTAAACGACGTATCTTAGGGGTTAAACGAAATAGGAAAAGACCAAAAGACCCTTAAATTAGCTGCTGTCGGAGTGACTGACGGACCTGACTGACGGTCCGTCAATCAATCGACGGTCCGTCGATTGGGTCCGTAGATGGAGTCTGCCCGACAGGGCTTCACTAAAACGGGCATAAATTTTTACTCGGAGGTCGGAATTTAGCAAACTCGGTGGCGTTGGAAATATAATTCAATTATCTATCTAACCATAGGTCATGGGACACATAATTCATTTTGTGCTAAAAGTTATGACCATCTGAAGTTGACCCATCAGAATTTTCAGCTAACTGACTACTATTCTTCGATCTACGGTCAGACCTACGGACCGTGGATCGAATGACGGTCTGTGATGGTCAATCGTAGTTCATGTCAGAGGCTGGGTAAAGGAGGTATTGATCCACGGACACAGACCACGAACCGTGGTCTGATCTACGGACCGTGGGTCTGTCCGTGAGTCGAGACTTAACCAATTTTCTGAGCTGGCTGGGGAGGGGTTGCAGCGGTGAACCACGGTCCACCAGCACGGGCCGTGGTCTGACCTACGGTCCATGGATGGTGACCGTAAGTTGCACCTGCAACTTCTCAAAATCTGCATTTTTTGTCTATTTTGAATACGGGGTGTTACAAGGATGAGCCTTGATACAACTAATGAGCATCCCAGGTACAAATTCCAAAGCACCTAAGATGACAGAACTTCCCCTGAAATGCAAAGAGGAAGAGAGATTAGATCAATTAACATCTGACTAAGCAGTACACATTCAGATTATTATTATGTCATATATTCTTCAGTGCCCTACTCATTATTTTAGCGATACTAATGGCGTCTCAACCAACTTTCATGTACCCCAAGTAATTCATTGGACAACTAGTCCATCCCACAAACACATATTGACACGTTAATGATTCCCAGTAAGGCTAGATCAGATGGGCGCACCATGTGTTGTAGCTGGGATTCAAACCTAGAATGTCGAAGTTGTTAGTCTTATGCCTTAACCACATGGCCATCTCCTCGTGGACCAACATTACATTGTTGACAAAATGTATTATATATGTTTCCGTACTTATCAATAAGGAAATTACAAAGATTAGGTTAATCAGTCAGCTGACTACTAGCAAAGATGGGCCATCTAGAAACAGACATGAGCTGAATTTAAATTAGTAATAACTGTATACTATGAAGGATACTTACTTCTGGGAAGGAACTAGAGCATGATCACAAGGGTGTGTCATAGATGAATTCATCATTCGACTCTTATTCACAACATCAGGACTCCTATGCTCCAGACTAGTAGAACCATTCGGACCTAAAAAAGAGGCTACATTAATTGGATGGAAGTACATAAGTAAATAAATTTTGCTATGACAGCTTTATAGATATTGATGGTGTAACGGAAATTATTTTGAAAGATAATAACAACTCTAGATATATCAACATCATTTAAAAAAAATAAAATTTAGAGTATATGCTAGAAAATGAAATTTCTGAAGAATAATTAAGGTATAAGAAGAGGAAAATCAAATCAAGTAATTAATACAAAATATGTTGGTGAACACTTAACCTTTAGATAATTGTACTATTTTTTCGCTATGTTCAGTGTTTTCGGCAATTTGAAGATTTTGAGGTTTCGTATATCCTGTTGATCCTAAAGGCAGCTGCATTTTTCTCTTCTCACGAAAAGAGTTTGAAATTTGAGCTCTAGGCTTGCTAAAAATCCCTCGAGTCATAGTTGCCATGGATTTGGTTGACACAACTCTTGAGGAGACCGTATCGATTAGCGGAGATCCATATTTCTTGGTGCTTGATGACAAACCAAGTGCTTCTTCAACAGGTAGATATCTCATTTTCCCGGTCCGTACCTCTTTTTCCCAGTTAAAATGATGTCTACTAGGAAACTTACTATGTTTCTTTGGTTGCATAATACTCTGACAAATCTTTTCAGAAGCATGTAACTTGGATCCCTCACAATGCACAATTTCTGGTCCGCTTGATGAAGACATTATCCCTTTGCCAATATCACATTCTTCACAACACCAATCCACTGGTGCATCAACATAATAGCCCAGCATGCAATATCTAAAAGGAAGAGAAAAGGCTGAATATTTTTAAAACAAGAAAAGGACTATGTATGCATAAAAGATACAGGCAGTATTTATGAGAATTAAATGCCACAACATGCAATAAATATTCAAAAAGGAAAGCAAAATTGATAATCTAGCTAGCAATTTCTTTCTAGAGGAACAACCCCTTGTGTAAAAAGATCAATGTCTCCTTAGAATTTTGAAGTAAACTAAAAAAATAAGAAGGAGGATGAGCCCAAATACAGCTATTGAGCATCCCAGGTACAAATTTTAAAGCACCTAAGATGTTAAAACTTCCCCTGAAATGCAAAGAGGAAGAGAGATTAGATCAATTATCATATGACTAAGCAGTACACATTCAGATTATCCTTATGTCATATATATTTTCAGCGCCTACTCATTACTTTAGCAATACTAACGGTGTCCCTACCAACTTGCATGTACCCCAAATAATTCATTGGACAACTTATCCATCCCACAAGCACATATTGACAAGGTAATGCTGCCCAGTAAGGCTAGATTAGATGGATGCACCATGAGTTTTAGCTGGTATTCAAACCTAGAATGTCCAAGTTGTTAGTCCTATGCCTTAACCACTAGGCCATCTCCTCATGGACCAATATTACGTTGTTGAAAAAATGTATTATATATGTTTCCGTACTTATCAATAGGAAAATTCCAAATAGTAGGTTAATCAGACAGTTGAATACTAGCAATGATGGGCCATAAAAAAATAGGCATGTGCTGAATTCAAATTAGTAATAATTGTACACGATGAAGGGGGTACTTACTTCCGGGAAGGAACAAGAGTAGGCTCACAAGTGTGTGTCCTAGATGAATTCATCATTCGACTCTCATTCACCGCATTAGGACTCCTATGCTCCAGACATGTAGAACCACCCGGACCTAAAAAATAGGCTACATCAATTGGATGGAAGTACAGAAGTAAATAAATTTTGCTATGAAAGCTTTACAGATATTGATGGTGTAACGAAAATCATTTCGAAATATAATATCAACATCATTTAAAAAAAAATTATACGAGTTTTACTATTTTGGAGCTTTTGAACCTTGAACTGTCAATTTTTATTAGAAGTTTAGGAAGATGACCTCAGAATCCAATTCTGACGTTTCCATCAGGTCCTGAAGGGTCATTTTAGGCTAGTAGCATAGTTGACACAACTCCCGAGACTTTCAGTGTAAGTCAATGTGATTAAGCGTTTTAACTTTCAAGTTAAGGCCTAAGTTTGACTTTAGTCAATATTCTGAGTAAACAAGCTCGAATGAGAATTTCTTCAGTGCAGTTAGTCCCAAAATGTTTAGTTTGGTCTAGAATAAACCTTTGTTTAGGTTCCGAGGCATCCAGACTAATTCTGAGGCTCCCCGTGGATGTGGCTTACAGTAGAAATTGGGTGTGTAATGGACTAAATCAATCATAGAAAAAGAAAGAAAAGAAAAGAAAAGAAAAAAAGGCAAAGCATCTTCACTACACAATCAAGAACCAATTTTAGTGCAAAATGTAGAACCCCAAAAGTTTAAAAGGGAAATAAAAAATAAGATAAAAGCACAAGCTTTATGCGAAAACATGAAAGAATCAAGAATACCTCTATTTCTTGGGCATTGGAAAAGATCAAGTTTCTCTAACAAATGACATCCATGGACAATCTCAGATAAACTTTCATCACCAACAGAAGACACATTCCACAAGGAAAGTTCTCTGAGCGTAGGGAAACCTCGAGAAATATCCTTGAAACCAACATCAGTCACACCACGACAAACGTTGTTTCCCCGAATAGATATCTTTGCTAAACCTCCATGTTTTGAAGTTCTAATGGCAATAGCAGCAAGTCTGGAAACTGTGACTTTCCTACCAACAAGGGACCTGGCAAGATATCTCTTAGATTCTGTGATCTCATCCTTGTGAACACTGCTTAAAAGTGTGAGCCATCGCTTAGAAACACAAGCATAAGCACTTGTCTCACTGCCACTGGGTAGACGCTTGAATACCTCAAAGAGGAATTTATCAATAAAGATTTCAGTGGAAGAATGATTCCTCTGCTCAAAATTTTCAAAAGCGGTAGTGACACAAATCCTCTTTCCATTTTCCCCACATGATAAAAGCATAGATGATTTATTTCTACTTGGATATGAAGCTTGGAAAAAGCACCGTGTTTCTGAAAAACTAGAAGATTAAAAACATCAGACAAAGACCATCCTACATAAACTATCCTTTGAATAGATATTCTGCCTCAACAGATAGTCACAAAATATGCTCTTAATGGACTAAATCAATCATAGTAGAAGAAAAAAGAAAAAAAAAGCACAAGCTTTAAGCGAAAAGATGAAAGAATCAAGAAGATACCTCTATATTTCAAGACTCTACACGTGGGTATGGTTGAAAACTATTGGGAATTTAATATTTGAATCTTTCAAGCTCAAAAAACTCCTTATTGAGACCAAAAATAGACAATCAACCAAAATAAAGATTACCAATTACATAAACACCTTCATCTTCTTCTTTTTGAAAAAAAAAAGATGAGATGAACACTACATGACATCCTACCTCAATATCCTAAAAACGCATTTTACCTCTTCTTTTTACTGGTTCTTCCATCACTAATTATTTTCATCTAGATAAGTAATATTCATCTCATTTAAGCACAACAGTTCACCCTTTTTAACCACACAATATTAGTGATTGTTATAAGAATAGAAACATTAATGGCGGAAGAACAAGTGGAGGGGAGGCAAAAATGGGTTGGGACATTGAGATGACATGCCACGTAATATTTGTTTCTACAAAATGTCTGCTATTATATTGGATCAAGTGTTCACCTTTTACATTTATATTTGAATTATTCAAGTAATGGTAGTGTAATTTTAAATTAATAGTATAAGGAAGAATAAAATTGATTTTTTCTCTAAGTAAAGAATAAAATTTTGACCATTTTACATTTATAAGTATCACTATTAACCGTCAAAGCTTTTTAAGTAAATTAAAAAGGTAAGACATCCTATTTAAAATTGTCTGGATTTGAATCATGATAGTTCACAGCTTCACCTACTTCAGTAGTTGCTAAATTACATTATTTGATGCTCGTTACAAAAAAATCCAATTTTCAAAAAATTTAGAGTGATTTATTATCCGTCATGAGGTAGATGAGAATTGCAACTTACCTATTTTGTTTTCTATAGTTACAACTTTGCAAAATAATTTTTTTATTAGTACTACTATATATAAGAAAGGATATCCAAAAAAAATTTAAGCAATTCCGCTATGCAAGGTGTGCCTAGGGCTAGATTTATTAATAAAGAGAAAAGGATCTCAAAGAAAAAGGTAAAAACAAGGGGGGCTAGGCCTTACCTTACTAATCTTAATGAGGTAATTAACGAACCTCTACTAATTAACAAGCATGAAGAAAATAAGAGCTAGAGAAAAGTAGATATTCTATGATCATCAGAGTTTATAATACACTTTGTGATGATACTACAAATGAGGATACTTAAGTAATGCAAAAATATAAAATCCAAGAATAAAGTTGAGTTATCAACCTCAAACTTCATTTTGCATATGTAAGAATCAAAAGAGATGGATTCTCCATGTAAAGTAACCTGAAGTATTTCCCTCTTGTCTTCCTCGTCAAGTATGTCCAACAAAACTTGATAATTCATCACTTCTTTTTGGATTTATTGGATCTTGTTATTGTTGAAACGATCATATGATTTTGCTTTTTCAGTCGCATTTGTAGGTGCCTTGGAATAAATTCCCCAGTTACCTTACCATCCCAACTATATGTTGTCTTTCATGTGTCTTCTTTTTGCTTTTGTTGCTTCCACTTCTTTGTTGCCTAGGAGAGATATCCCTATCCTTAGATACCTTATCAAATAATATGTCTAGCATATCATCCTCATCATCCTCGTAAACATTTCACTGCCCAAGTCACCATCATAAGTTGTAGTTGGACTAAGTCTTGAAACTACAACTTCTGGCTCATGGATTTTTTCCAATACCTTGGTGGTAATGGTCAAGATCTTAGGTGGAGTTATTAATTTTCACTGTCATAAATGGATTTGCCTTACTTGAAGGTGCAAATATGGTTATTTGAGGACTTAACTTACTCCTTGCAGGTGAAGAAATATGCTCTTCTTCCTCAACTAAATATGTCCATCTAGAATCACTTGTTTCCTTCACCTAACTCTTGTCATTCCCTTTGGAGATTGATTGTTGTCCAGATATTTTCTCTCCAAGCGTCTCCAATGATGGGGAATTAGGAACATCGTGATTTGAGGTGTTGATTGTTGCCAGGTCTCATTTCATGGTTGTTGCCAGGCAGAGCCACGTAGACTGCAGGGTGTCCGATTGGATACCCTGCGTCGAAAAATTATACTATATATAAACGTAAAATTGAATTATTTCCTTAAATTTTAATACATTTTCCTTGTGGAATAAGATTTTCTTAAATTTTAATATTTTTTCCTTGTGGAATAAGGTTTTCTTTCTCAGAAATGAAGTATATTAAAAATTTGCGAAATCGGATGGATGGTGAGTTTTTAGACGGTTGTATATTGTCTTATGCAGAAAAGAAAGTATTTCGTACTATTTCTAATGAGTCTATTATAAAAACGTTTCAGGGTATGAAACCTCGTCGAGTACCATTGTAATAATATATTTAAATTATGTTTTCAATAGTAGTTTATTTTGTCTTTATGTTAGTTTTGAATTATACACTTGTAATTCTATTAAAAATATTATTATATTTAATTAACTATTGCTTAACTTGATTATTTGTTTTGGTAATTTAAATCGTCATTTTTAAAAAAAATTACTATTCAAAGTTTGGACACCCTTAATGAAATTTTTGGCTACGCCATTGGTTGTTGCCAGGTCTTTACTCGACATTTTAGTTCTCGTTTTCAGTTTCATTTTTCTGTTAGGTATTTCCTTATTTTTCTAAACCAGCGGCACTATTCTATATTTTTATCTCTTCAATTGAGTTGCGTTTCTAGATTACATACATTGTATGTCCCTTTTTTTTCCTTCAAAAAGACAGTGTTAGTTTCATTTAACAACTAAGATTTGAAGCAGCGCAAATCGACACAAGTTGATTCTCATTTTGTTTGAAATTTTACATTGATACCCAAATCATAATAGTTATGTGTTGTATTAAAGGGAATACTCCAATTTGCTAGCAGAGTTAAACGGATCACCAACTGTGTTCAAGTCAATGAGGCCTGCCTCCATCATTTACTATTCCTTTTATGTAATTACTTGTTCATGATCCACTCTAGAGAACACCTAATGAGATTTAATGGTCACGTATGTTGCTGTGAATAGAAGTTTTCCTGTTACTATAATCAGGTTAGTTTAACATTAGTTCCTAAGACACTATACTAGTACGTGGGCTACGGGTTTTGCCAGGCCTAGCCCATATTGACGGCTCTACACTATACCTTGCATTCAAAACTTTCAAATCAAGCTCCAATGCAATTTCAGCACTTAGGCACTATATTCTTTTTGTGTCATAACCAAGGTTTAACAAATCTCATTCAAAAAGATTTGTTTTTTCTGAAAACTCCTAAATGATGCAATAGTTAATTTGGTGTTGGTATATCGATACTATAGAGTGTAGTCTAAAACATCTATTCGAGCACCAATTTTTAAAGCAAAAGGGAGGTGAGTCTTACCTACAAGCAGTATATATAGAGCATTCTTTAACTGGTTTTAATTTTTATTATCTTACAAATAACAAGTTTCATCCTTTCTTGCAGATTTTCTTCCCAGTGGAACCAAATAATGAAACTTATTATTAATTACTAGCTTCTTTCTTTGACGTCTAAGGCAGAGCTTATTGTAGTTCAACTTCTTTGTAAATACTAAATGATGCAGCCAAAAAGGGGAATGGAAGTACTACGCATGAAACTTCAGGTGATTGTCTTGTCTCGATCTCAAGATTCATATTCATAAGTTGCACAAAATATCTTAATATGGGATGAAACCTCTTACATAGGGATCACATTCCGATCGAGGTGCTTGAGCAAGAGATATTGAAACACAGAAATGACCTACTGATGGTAATTATTATTACTATTTGTTTGTTTTTGTTAAGAGTAGAAGATTGATCATAACTTTTGTGGATCAATATTATTTAGTGTGATCAAGATGAAGATTAGTGAATATGTTGCCGGTTGGTGGAGATTGCTGTAAAATTTTCCCTCCCCACAATGTCCTGGCAGTTCACAACTATATTTGTACCTGGGTAAAGACTGCTCAGAGTGGAGTTCAAGTGCAAGAACAAAAACCATAAAAAAAAAGGTTGATAGAATTTAGGAACTTCTTGATCGTTTCAAAGCTAGAGCTCACTAAGATTATTGATCATTATAAAAGCTTTTACTTATTGGTCGTATTTTTATTTTTTGTCTAATGTAATTTTTTTGTATAAAAATGTTAATTATGGTACTTGGTTTCTCGAACATATTTCCTAGGAAGATCAAACACAATAAAATTATATCATAAATTAAATTGTTGGGCCCGTGCTTAGCACGGGCAAGAACCATCTACTCTACTATGTAGAAGCATGAAAGGTAGGACGACCACAGCTTAATTTTATTGTACATTGTGTAACAAAAGTTGGACAGATTTCTAATTTTGATAGTTAAATCAAAAGTGAGGGTAATTTTGTCTTTTGACTATGGTCTTTTGGCTTCTCGATTATTCGAGTAATTTTCCTGGATAGTCACCCATGTTTGGGAAATTACCTTGAAATATCACTTATGTTTGTTTTAGGACCACAATATCACCTAACTTTATCTCTTTTCCTCAAAATATACTTACACAAAAAAAAACATTATCTCCTGTGACATGGCATCCTATTAGGAGAGAGATAATATTTTTTTTGTGTCAAGTATATTTTGAGGTAAAGTTGGGTGATATTGTGGTCCTAAAACAAACATAAGTGATATTCCTAGGTAATTTCCCAAACATGGGTACGGTACTGACTATCCAGGGAAATTACTCCGATTATTCTTTCTTCTCTCCATTGGCCTTCCACCACTCCCAAATCCCAATTTCTCTAGCACAATTCTTTTCTACTCTCAACTTCAAAATTCACCACAAGACTATCAAAGAATTGAGTTGAATATTTGAAGAAAAGGACGGCCACTTCCAATTCTTTTCATATTTCCAAATATGATAAATCTTACTCTTCTTTTAAGAAAGATAATAATAGCATAAGTATACTAACCAGAGTTGATAAATGGCTTTTATATCTATGGGTATGTAAATAACTCTAAATACTTAATTTTGGATCTTGACCTTATGATATTTTAAATCTTTACCAGCAGCTTATTTAATACTAAATAATATACATATATATATACACACTAGAGATATTTGCGTTCATTTTCTTTTTTACTTAAAGTGATCAAGAAAAAAAATAACCATTAAATTTTAAAGATAAATATTAAAAACCACCGCACAATAAAGATATTTCTGTGAGTAACCCCTTTAAAATGCACTAGTTTTAATGTGAAAAAAAAGGACAAGAAGTCAAAGTTTAATCTGAATTGGGAAATAAAATTGAAGTTTGATCATTTGTTGGTATCCCTATATGATTTTTTTTATGTCTTGACTTGTGTAGAACTTCCATAACACAATTTGCAGTTGGTGAGAATAATGAGTTATGTGGTTGCTCTATCATAAAGCCCCTCCTGCTCCCATACATCAACAAGAAAGTCTACCATTTCCTGGTAAAAAAAATGCACAACAGTCAGCAACTAGTTACAAGAAAAATGAAAAGAAAACTATCTAACATAATTTGATAACTTACCGGTAAAGGGATTGGTTGAGAAAAAAGCTTATTGATCTCTAGGAACATTTCATAGCTTGTATATAAACTGTAATTATGATGATAGAACAAACTTATTAAAATGTATGTAATATTACTAATTTAAGACCAAATTGTGTCGAAGGAATAAGATTCATTCATGCTTACACTACCAAAAATGTGAGAAACTTACCTTAATTTGGGTTCTCCAACTGAAGCATTGATCTTCTGCGGGTGTTGTATTTCCACACCATTGTTGCCTCGTTTGATTCCAAAGAATTAGACCTGTTCCAGGCAATGTTAAATTCAATCAGAAAATAAAAAGAGTGAAAAGTATGTACTTACCATGATTAACAAATTCTGAATTGCTTCCCTCCCATCTCACATGCACTAGTACGAGGGCTCCAAAAGTCGTCACTTAAACTGGTTTTCCTCAATAGTTTGCTTCGAACTTTCAGTCCTTCAGAAGGATTATCCACTGAAACAACATAGGGAAAATGTATATGTGTATATTTATTTTATGGGTGATACTATATTCAAACACTTATCATAAAAATTGATACATATTACATTTGTGTATTTAGTTTAGGGTGATACAATATAATGGAGTGCAAAATTAAGCATTATTGGTTTAAAAAAATGAAGTGTCAATTATATCTACGTATCAGAAAAAAATTATATTTATGTATTGAAAAAAAATTTGATACAACTAATACAATGCCAAACCTAATCCTCTATCCAAGAAATGATACAATTTCTCATCACCTTTTCGATCATTTCCATAAGAAGAAAAGGTACATGATGCAGATGCAATGAATCATAAGTTAAAGTTATGTTCAATGTTTCTTCTATTAGCCTAGTGTTCAACATATCACAATATTCCTTTCATACTACCTATGAATTATGAATATGAAAAATATATATGCTTTGAAAGAAAGACATTGAAAATACCTTCTATCGTTTCTTCCTGAATTTCATTTCGATTTTCTCTCTTTCTTGTTCTCCCTGTTATTTGGCTCAAATCTGTATTCAATATATATAATATGAACATTAAACACTATTAACAAAATAATAAAGATAGAAAGAACGAAAAATATTGAAAATCAAGCCTACTAAATTCACAGTGTATTCTAAAGAAAATTATTTCCCTCAAGCATTATAGGTTATGGAATATATCCCATAGGATATAACGATTTAGTTCACCAGAATAGTAATACCTCAATTTTGTTGGACTTCGAACTACTCACTCAACAAATGTAAATCACACTTGAGTTTTTATGAAGAATAAAAAAAAGTAAAAAATCAGAAAAATTGTAGTTGAAAAATGAGAGGAAACCCCTCTGTTATGAATAAAAGGATAGTATGAACAAGTGTTTATTGTGCCTTATAAAAAAAGTCACAACCTTTCGAAAAAAGCACTTCATTTCTCATTCACACTTTTTAAAACTAAGCAATTCCCTACATTAATGGGGAATGACTATATGAAATAGGAATATGGATAAGTGTGTGATTACAAGCATTTGGATAAGTAGGTTTTCCTTTGAACTTTCAGTAGTGAACTTATATCGGATGCACTCGATCTATTGGTAGATGCGATATATATGAACCGTCAAACTTTGTTGTATACCTAGATAATACAAGTCACGCAAACTAACCCTTAACCGTCTACAGTTCTCAAGGTTGAGTTTGTTTCAGTCGTGAACACCTCCTAAAAATCATGAGTGCATAAAGAATTGGTCTTTATATCAGTATCCTTGAAGTAGCTTACACTTTGCCCTCACATAAGTGATTTCTAAACGCATATTCCTATAGATAAAACTATTTGTTCATATCTTCACAAATTTAGAAATCATTCATGCTCATTAAAAGAAAAACCATTTTTTATATAATAAAGCGTGATTTATTATCAGTTATGAGATAGATCGATCAAAATCACAACTTTGGAAAATAATAGTTTTTTTTTATTATTGCTACTAGATAATATATAAGGAAGGATATCAATTTTGTTAGTCTTTACACGAATTTTCTTAATTCCAAATTGAAGTTATAGAAACGTAACATACCTGAAGACATTATCGTGAAGAGAGAAGAAGCATTAGCTGAAAATAGATTTCTACCTCCTAATCTTAGCCTTATGTTAACACAACCGCGGCGGCGGAAAGATTATGAGAATTATATGAAAACCCTAGGGGGAAGAAGGAGGACCAATTTTATAAGGGCCGGGTTGGGACTTATTATTGAATGTGCATCAAGTAACCAATCTAACATACAAAAATTGTTTTTTCATTATACATTAGTTACCAACTTTCGGATATCATTTTGTATTTAAGTCCTTACAAAATGTCAAATTGATGTTATAAAAGAAAACAAAAATAACTATACATTTATTTGTTATTATTAATTTGGGTCCGAACTTAACATGGACAAAATAAAATTAATACAATTAACATGATTCAATTCAATTATTGAACTCAACAAACACCAAAAGTTTCACTTATACATATTTCAGCATTACATTCATATCATTTATATTAAAAATGGGGAGCTCCAAATGCAAAGTTGAATTAGCATTTTACTCCTACACTAAATCAAAATGTTGTAAAATTTACAATTTATTAAATATATATATAGGGGAAGTTGGAGTAAACTGCATGATTTAGTAATAAAAGGATTGAATAGAAACGAACTACAAGAAGCGTTAAATTTTCATGAAAATCAAAAGGTTTATTGAATTGTCATCGATATATTATAAGTATTTTAATTTGATATTATTATATATCAAGTTTAAATCATCATCATCCTCAACTTTATCTTATTTTCATCTCTTGCATATATTACAATACCTTCAGATAGTAGACTTATATTTCGGTTTGTGCTTGTATATATGTATCTTTTAATTAAAGTCTATCGTTCAGATATCTATTATTTCATTTACAATTTTCACTTAGATTTCATTTTTTTGTTGCTTTCTTTTCTTTTTATTGTATATATAAAGGATGTTGCATTTTTGTTGCAATAATAGAAGCTAAAAACTATAAACAAAGGAGCTAGAATCATACATAAGTCTCTCCCATCCAAAAACCTAGCATGGTATTCTCAGAGAAGTATGACAAAAATCCTGATAACACCTTCATTCGAGAAGCTACCAATAAAGTGTTAGACATTCTCATTGAAAATTCTTCACCACAAACTCTGGTAGGAATCATCATAGCTTGAGACATGTTAAAAACTGTCATTAAGGATATTTCACCCAATATAGAAGTATTCCTAGGATTCAACAAGTTCTTCTACTATAAAACTAGGATCAGAAACTAATCAAGATACACCCAAAGAAAACCCAACATACTAGGATATATAAGAATATAAAAGGGGGGAATTTCTCTTAATCTCCTCTCTCAAAGAAGAATACTACAATGATTGTTAGTAATAAAATAGGGGTTATGATAAACAAGAATATCATTCATTGTCAATATGTGGTACTCATGCTATTGAATGAGACTAAACCGGTCTTGAAGGATTGGATTAGGAATAATGACACATTAATAGTCATTCAAGAATGGAATCAGCTATCCCATAATTGTATAAAGAACCAAGCCATATTCATCCGAAAAATACTTAACAGATTGCTGGACCCAAAAAACAACATGTAACCACAAAGAAAATTTCACAGTGACCAACTTGTAAATTGCATGGGGTCTAAGCCACAACCTACTTAGAAAAGGATATCACAGCGAGGGTGTTTCTCTACAAGTGCATCAACAGTAATAGAGTTGATTCCGGGACAATGTTGTATGTTCAAGCTCTCAAGGTCTTGAAGCAAATGTTAGGGTGTTGCCCTGATTTTCTTACTTTATTTAAAGTTTATTTTTTCCTATAAGAAAAGACAAAAAATTATCATAAATGTTTTTACTATATTTTTCTTCCTTATTTGGGTTATTCCTTCCTTGGGGGAAATGTTTGGAATCCTATAAATTAAAGTCCCCTCTTCTCATATCAAAAAACACAATAGCATCCACAATGTATTCAATAAAGAGTTTTGTTTATGAGGAGATTTTACTCTCTACATTTTTAATGTCTTTTTATTAGTTTTTAAATATGTAGGCCAATTGGCCAAATCATATAATAATATTTTGATTTTTAGTATAAATTTTTGTCATCTGATTTATCAACCATATGATATGCAATTGTAAGCTTTCGCATTATACCCTAATCACTTCGAACCCAAAAAGTAGTATCAGAGCACATGATCCAAAGATCCCATGGTCTGATGGTCCTATGGTTCATTGAGGTTGAAGGCAAGCTCAAGATGATTTCAAATCAATTGTAATCAATTTGATGATAATGAAGATTTTTATTTAGCTAAATGTGGAGAAGAAGTTTTAAACCATATTTTCAACATTCATGTTGCTGAAATTTTTAAAAATAAAAAATTGAAATATTTTTAAATCATTTTTAACCCATATATTTTAAATTTTATTTTTAACCATGGAAACATCAGTGATGAATACTGTGTGAAGAACAAAGATTATCATGCAGTGAAGAAGGTGAATCAAATTTTGTTAAGAAAATCCAGCCAAAAGGGATATTTGTTAGAGTTTTACCCTGATTTTCTTATCTTATTTAAAGTTTATTTTTTCTTATAAGAAAAGACAAAATATTATCATAAATGTTTTTACTTTTCCTGAAAGGAAAATATATTTTTCTTCCATATTTGGGTTATTCCTTCCTTGGGGGAAATGTTTGGAATCCTATAAATTGAAGACTTTTCTTCTCATATCAAAAAACACAATAACATTCACAATGTAATCAATAAAGAGTTTTATTTATGAAAGATTTTACTCTCTACATTTTTAATGTCTTTTTATTAGTTTTTAAATATGTAGGTCAATCGGACAGTGAAAGGATCCACAAATGAAGCTGTGTAGCACAGACCAAAGTTGTGATCCCATAATTGAGTTCATTAAGCAAGCAGCAAGATTTTGAAATCTTTACTAAGATTGCATCAGTAACATGTCTGCAACAATCTACGATCAGAAACTTCAGAGATCCCCCGTTCAGCCCAACTATGGCTAAAACAGATTCGTCGGTAATATTGATACACCCTCCTAAATTCACTTTCGAACCCATGAGCAAGAAGGGTAAGTTGTTGTCCGACACCAAAGGGCAACTGGACATTGAGAGGATCCGCAAACACCAAATTGAGCAAGAAGGGTAAGTTGTTCACTGCCACTAAATTATAGTTGTACAGATTTGAACAAGAGGGAAGAGTCCATCGTCAGTTATATCAAGAATCCCACTCAATTCTATACGAGTCAGTTTGTGACATAGTCTACCAACTACGTCGATGGTAGCATTGCCTACTCCAAGACAATTGCAAATAGTCAAAGAAACAGATGAGTTGCAACAAGAAGCCACCAAAGGGAATGCAACGTTTAAGTCTTCCACACCAAAGCAGTTCACCAAGGAAAAAAAACTTCAATTTCTTACAATGGTTCAAAAGTATACCAAAAAACCCAGACTGGATAATCCGGTGGCATTCCACTAACTGAACGCTCTGAAGTGAGCCTGAAGCTTTGACACAAGCAATCGATCCATTATCTGAAAGGACATTACTTTTCAGATGCAAAACAGCTTCAGATTTAAGGTTCTACAGATGGTATACAATCAATATTGTATACTTGATAGTGTACTGTTAGATGGAAAACTTTTGAATTGAATAGATAAATGTTTGTTATATATATATAATATATATATAAGAATTTTAAGTTACTGATTAC